>NC_030815.1:33071979-33699479 GCF_001704415.2 Capra hircus | reverse complement strand
TTATCACCCATATTTAATGATGAGAAACTAGGACTCAGAATGCTTTTTAATTAATGTAGATGTCACAGCTAATATGGGGCACACTGGCTGAGGCAGACTGTATTTTTCATAATATCAACAGTTACAAAAATATTCTTCCTTCCAAATGCTCTCCTAGTAACATGTCACCTCTCCATCAAAAGAAAGCTATGTCTCAAACCTTTCTACATAGGGGAAAATATTTGCATATGGTTCTTCTGCATATGGTTCTTTTGTCTTCTATATGACATTTGCTTCCACCAAGAGCTTATGGTGAAAAGGATGCAATGTGATTTTGGAGATGAAATGATCAAAATGTTACGCAATTCCTCCTTGTTCTTCTGAAATGGTCATTTTTGGTAATGGTCTGCATGGTGTGAGGAAACCCAAGCAGCAGGTATAGAGGTCCACGTGAAGAATTAGAACCACAGGTCCACAGTCCAGCTTTCATTGTTAGCAGCACCAGTTCGTTAGTAATTTAACTGAAGCATGATTTCTGTTGTTTTAAGCCACTAAGTTTTGGGTTGGATTTTTATGCAACAATAGACAAACTATATAAATGTGTGTACTCAGAAGTAAGGAGTTGACATAATAATACTTAAGGCTATGACACTGGTGTCAAAACTGGGAAAAGAGTGGAAACTGAAAATGCATTAAGGAGATTCTTAGAAAAAGGTCTAAAGGACCTCAAAAAGCTATGGGTGATGGCAGAAAAGTAATGAAAATGTGATCAGAAGTTAGATGAAAGGAAATAATTGTTATGTACTTGTTAAGTTTTAGAGTCCTTTATATATCCAGGATACATTAAGTTCTTTGTTAGGTGATTTGCAAATATTTTCCCCTAGTCTGTGACTTGATTTCCAACCACTGTTTGTGTTTTAGTGCAAGTGTCTTTCAAACATAAGTTCTTAATCTTGAAGAAGTACAATTTATGGACTTTTTCTTTTAATTTTGGAATGTATATTTCCAAATATTTTTCTGTTATATGCAGGAAATTGCATTTTTTTCAATATCACAAAATTTTCACCTATGTTTTCTTATAGACATGTTTTGCATTTGTATCTCATATGTCTATATAATACATTTTGAGTTAGTTTCTGCATATGATGTAAGTTCAGGAACTGGATTAAGGTTCTTTTTTTTTGTTTTGTATACATGCACCCAATTGTACCAGCACCACTAGTTAAAAAAAAAAAAAATCCTTCTCTTTTCAATTGTCTTTGCACATTTGTGAAAATCAATTGACCGTGTATAAGTGGTTCCATTTCTAAACTCTATTTTGTTGCATTTATCCATTTTCTACGTTTTACAAATACTACACTCTATTGGTGGCTATAACTTTATAATAAGCTTTGAAATCAAGTTGTGAGAAAGAGTTGTCCAACTTTATTCTTCTGTTTAAGGATTCATTTCAGCTTCTAGTTCTTTATCCTTCCATATATATTTTCATATTAATTTGACTTCTAAAAAAATCCTGCTAGGTCTTGAATGGAATTTTGTTGAATCTATCACTTTGATAAGAAGGTATGTCCTGACAATAAAGGGTGAGGTTTCCAACCTACAAAATATATCTCTGCACTTATTTTGGTTATATTTGATTTTATCAGAGTTTTATAGTTTTGAGCCTGCAGATCTTGTACATATTTTGTGTCATATTTTTACTATTATATATATATTAGTTTAAAAAACAATTTTAAATTGTTCATTGCTATTATATAAACATATTTCTTATACGTTGTTTATATTCTCTAATCTTGCTAAAATCACTTATTACTTGTCATTTTCTGTAGATTCTTTGAATTATTCTATAGATAATCATGTTGCCACAGAGAGAGACAGTTTTAGTTCTTCCTTCTCAATCTGTATATTATTGCTTTCTTCTACTTGTTATATTGCTTCAGATCAGTTATAAAAGAATGGTGAAGAGCCACAGTGAGACTGAATATCTTGCCATTTTCTTGATGATAGAAAGAAAACATTGAATCTTTCAGCTTTATGTTAGCTGTAGGTATATGGTAGATGCCCTTACACACACTTGGCAAAGTTATTTTCTATTTCTTGTCCACTGAGATTTTCTATTGTTAATGGATATTGAATTTTGTCAAATACTTTTTCTACCTCTGTTGGAATGCTCATATAGTTTTTCATCTTTATTCTGTTGAAATGACAAATTAATCTGATTGATTTTCAAATATGGAAGTAATCTTGCATTCCCAGAATAAACCCACATTACCATACACTGCTATCCTTTATATACATTGTTGGATTTAATGTACTAAAATTGCATCAGATATAGAAAGATAAACAGATATTTTTCTCTTTCAAAGTCTTCTTCTGGTTTTGGTATAAAGGTAATGATAACTTCACTGAAAAAGCAGGGATGTGTTTTCTCTTCTAGAATTGCTGTTGTTTTTTTCCTTTATGTTTGGTAGAAGCCATCAGTGAAGACATCTGTGCTTGACATTTTGTTTTGGGGAAAGTTTTAAACTATAAATTCAATTCCTTTAGTAGATTTAAAGTTATTCAGGTTATTTATTTCTCCTTGAGTGTCAGTATTTTTCATCTTCCATGAAAGTTTAAATTTAATCTAAGTTTCAAATTAATTAGCATAGAGTATTTTTTTCACTTATCTATTGCTGTGTAAGTAATTACCTCAATGTATAATATTTAAAATAGCAAACATTTATTATATCTAGTTCTTCTGGTTCAGGAATTCAGAAGCAGCTTATCTGGATATTTTAGACTCAAGGTCTCTCATTTGGCTGTGGTCAGCTGAAGGCTTGATGACTCAGAGTATCCAGTTTCAAGATGGATCATTCACATGTCTGTTGGAAGAAGACCTTAGTTCCTTAATGACTCTTGGCAAATGGCCTTAGTTCTTTACCACATGGCCCCTCCATAAGCTGCTTAAGTACTT
This sequence comes from Capra hircus, assembly GCF_001704415.2. Taxonomy (NCBI): domain Eukaryota; kingdom Metazoa; phylum Chordata; class Mammalia; order Artiodactyla; family Bovidae; genus Capra; species Capra hircus. The sequence continues at coordinate 33,696,544 of NC_030815.1, read as the reverse complement.
AAGCTTTCTCACAACATGAAAATTTCTCCCAGAGCGAGGAATCTAAAAGAGAGTGAGGGAGGAAGAAGCCACAGGGCCTTTCATGACCCAGCCTCCTTATCTGAACAGCATCATTCTCACTTATGCTATTTGTTAGAAACAAATTATAAAATCCTGCTTACAGCTGAAGGACAGGACAATAAGACTTAACTTTTTAAAAGAGAATTAATAAGGAATAATGGATATAGTTCTAAACTACCAAAAAGTTATTCAAATTCCTTTCTTATATTTTATTTGATTTTAAGGGATATTCACTCTCTCAATAATGATATTGTTTTTTGTTTGTTTTTGAGTTATCATTTTAGGTAGAAGTGAGTTAAATTTGCTGATCTCCACAAATAACTAGTTTTTGTTTCACTAATTTGTTTTTCAAATTGTTTTTGTTTTCTATACCATTACTTGTGCTTTTATCTTTACTATTTCCTTTCTTCTAGGAAAATTTTCTTTCCTCTAAAATTGGGCTTGATTCCTGTTTTTGTTATTGTTGTTGCTTGCTCTGCTATACATAATTTTAGGTCATTAGCGTATAGGCATTTAATGCTATAAATTTCCCTCAAAGCCCTATTTTAGCTGCCTTTCATTAATTTTTATATGCTGTATATTCATTCTATTTAAATTTTTTTGTAATTTTTCTTACTTATTTGGCTTTGGTTTGCTTTAAAATATCTCATTTCATTTTCATATTTCAAAATATCTTGTTATTAATTTTGAATTAAATTACATTGCAATCAGAGAACATACTTGATATAGCTTGAGTACTTTTAAATGTATGGGGAGTAGCTTTCTCAGAACATGGTATGTTTTGATGAAAGTTCTTTGTGACCTTATAAATAACATGAATTCTGCATTTTTGTATATCAATGACATCAAATTTGTTGATAGACTGTTCAAGTCTTCTATAGTCTCACCAATTTTGTGTCATTGTTTCTCTCAGTTATCAAAAGGACTCTGTTGAAGTCTCCAACCATAATGGTGAATTTGTCTACTTCTTTTCCCTGTTTTATCAATTTTTGCTTGCTGTATTTTTAATCTCTGTTATTGGATTCATAAATCTTTAGGGTTCGTGTTGCTTTGATGAATTTATGATGGTCTTATCCATATTAGAATCTTTTGCTCTCAAATCTAGGTCCTGTGATATTACTATAACTACTTCAATTTTCCCTTTTTTTTAAGCTTTAATTTTCTTTCAATTACTATTTGCTTGGTATATATTTTCCATCTTTTTACTTTATACCTTTAAATTTAATTAGGGATGTTGTATTTAATACATAATCAGCTACAGGTTTGTTTCCATTGTGGCAATGTCTATTGGAGTATTTAGCATTTAAATCTAATGTGGTTATTGATATGGCTGGAATTAAATCTACTAGCTTTCTACTAGCTTACTACTGTTCTCTTTTCTCCAAATGTCCCTTTGCCCTCCCCTCCTCCATTTTTCTGTCTTCTAAAGAACAAATGAGCAATAAATGAGAAAAATAGCAAAATGACAAATGTAACTCTAAAGTGATTTGAAAATTCAAACTGAAGGTGGGTTCTCTTTCTAGGATGACTACAAAAAAAAAATGTTATTTAAAATCATAGGAAGAATTCAGCCAGCCCTATTATTTAGTGTGAGCAGGATGAAATAATCTCTCAACAGATATTTATGAAGCTGCTTTTAGGTAACTACCATTTAATAATGCATTTTCCTCTACTCACATACAAAAACATATAATTTTACTTTCTCAATCAAGCAGAAAACCGTGTATTTCTTGATATCCATTTGTCAAAGATAAAACCAAAGCAGTAAAAATTCTGAATGAATTCACAAAAGTTATGAAGCACTTTTCAGACCAGTTATTAGGTTTAGAGTTAATTCTGTTGTCTGGTCGTATATTTTCTAGTCAATATATTTTTGGAAACATTCAAGCTATAGCTCTATTTCTCAATCTTAAGTATTATTATTATCATCATTATCAGTAGGTGTAATAAACAAGTTTTACAACACACAGTATAAAAATTTTAAATTAATCTGTAAATAAGCAATGCTTTAAGTATCACACACACAAAAAAAAACTTTACTTTCTCAGCTCTTTCAACTACTATTTGGTAATTCCAAATCTGCTTGCTGCTTGTTTTTTTTTTTTTTTTTTGATTTACTTATCTAGATCAGAAGAAGGTCTAAAATGCAATTGAGGACATGAGCTGTCTGGGCAAGGACTGTAGTTTCATCAGTACAATAATGAATATATCTGATATACCTTTCTTAACTTTCATTTGGGGCTATACTCAGCAAGATTAAAGGATTTCAATCTTGATTAAAGGATTAGGTATCTCATAAACTAGTGTTTAACCATAGAAAAGAAGGAAGCATATTCATTTAGATTCTTTATGTCAAGGGATGAATGACTATTATTTGCAAGTTTGCTTTTTTCCATTTAAGCTACGGTAACAATATGTTCCGGAGAAGGTACTGGTGACCCACTCCAGTACTCTTCCTTGCCTGGAAACTCCCATGGACGGAGAAGCCTGGTAGGCTGCAGTCCATGAGGTCAGGAAGAGTCGGACACGACTGAGCGACTTCACTTTCTCTTTTCGCTTTCATGCACTGGAGAGGGAAATGGCAACCCACTCCAGTGCTCTTACCTGGAGAGTCCCAGGGACGCGGGAGCCTGGTGGGCTGCCGTCTATGTGGTAGCACAGAGTCGGACACGACTGACGTGACTTAGCAGCAGCAGCAACATCATCAACAATATGTTCATTTTTTTTGTTTTTTCAGGCTTTCACTGTGTTGATGCCCTGCTCATCATTCACACTAAATGCTTCGATATGCCTTTACAGGCTACAAAATGTACACTGCAATTAAGTATCACTGCTTCTGATGATAATGTTCTTAAGTAATCATTGCTGTAATAATAAGAAATATGATAAAAACCAGAAAAAAAAAACCTGAATAGAAGTATAAAGTGAAAGTGAAAGTGAAGTCATCTCTAAATATTTGGATTCCTAGGGAAAAAAGAATAAAGAAGAATCGTTTTTCAGACACTTGTATATGGTTAAGGACTTTGCTAAAGCTTAAAACTCCAAAGACTATTTCCGCAAGTGATAGGTCAAATAACCTCCCTTAACAGTGTTCATGCCTCCTTTTGTTCTTAACGCACAGCGCTTTGACAATGAGGATTTCCTGGTAGCTCAGACAGTAGAGAGTCTGCCTGCAATGCAGAAGACCCCGGTTTGATACCTGGGTGGGGAATATCCCCTGGAGAAGGAAATGGCAATTCACTCCAGTATTCTTGCCTGGAAAATCCTGTGGATGGAGGAGGCTGGCAGGCTACAGTCTATGCGGTCACAAATAGTTGAACACATCTGAATGACCTCGCTTTCACCTTGACAACGGGCAAAGACCACCTGGGTTAGTTAGCTGCTTGATTGGACCATGATGTTGTAAAGTATTCCTAGTCAAAGAGATCCTGCAAAGTAAATCTTGCTTGTGCCTTCATATTCATATCAGAAACTCTCCAACAATTTAAGAATTCTCTTATTTGTAAAGTAAGGGACAACGTCTTGTTTAGAACAACAGCTGGCTTGTATTAAATGCCATAGAAGTGCTAATATTCTATTTAAAAGAAAGCAAAATATAATCATTAAGGCTTTACTCAGAGACATCATCTCCATTGAGTTATTTCTGGTTCCCAGGTAAGATCTGATAGATTAAGAAGACTCCCAGTATTATAACCTTTACAAAAAACAATTTATATATACATATATAAGTATTTAATATATATAGGCTTCCTTGGTAGCTCAGCTGGTAAAGAATCTGCCTACAGTGCAAGACACCCTGGTTTGATTCCTGGGTTGGGAAGATCCTCTGGTGGAGGGCATGGCAACCCACTACAGTATTCTTGCCTGGAGAACGACCATGGACAGATGAGCCTGACGGGCTCCAGTCCATGGTGTCACAAAGAGTCAGACGTGACTGGGTGCTAAGCATACACAAATTATAATTTTATGTACTACACAGCTTTAGTTTCCTTGGATGTGTATTTAGGAAATATATTATGGTAGTATGTTTAAGATGTATGAATTAGCAAACAATGTCTATACTGCGGTTTTAAATGTTCTTTGTTTTTTAGCAATTGGTAGCTTCCCTAAAGTGCTAGAAAACCCTAATAGATAGAGACCAACAAAATATACTTTTGTTCGTTTCTACTGTACTACTCAGGGAAATGAGTTTGAGAATAACTGAATAATCATTTACTGCACTAGTTTCTGTCTAGATAATATTTCCTATTTCATATATTTTGTAATATAAATAAAGATCATTAAACTTATTGGTATTTTTCTACCATAAGCATTTTTGACCTTTAAATTTTAGACACTGCCATTTATTTAACTGCCAGATAACAACTATTTACTGAATATGTATTATATGTTCAGCACTTTCCTAAGTACTACAGGTCATTTTTAAAACAACACCATCAAGAAAATGTTTCTGGAAAACAAGTATTACATTTTAGATCCATCAGATTAAACAGAATGTAATTAAATCATTAAGATTGTTCCATGCCTAGTTTCATTAATCTTTGAAAAAACATGATTTGATACATTTCCAATTCTGTTAATTCAAACTATTCTGCCATATTTTACCCTTCACAGTTTTTGGTTGTTTATTTCCCCATTATGTTGATCAACTTGACTGACTTATGACAAAAATTACAGCAAGTTACTAATTACTATGGTGCACATGTGTTCAGTTCAGCTGCTCAGTCATCTCTGACTGTTTGCGACCCCATGGGCTGTAGCACACCACACCTCTCTGTTCATTACCAAACCCGGAATTTACTGAAACTCATGTCCATGAATCGCTGCTGCCATCCAACCATCTCATCTTCTGTTGTCCCCTTCTCCTCCTGCCTTTAATCTTTCCCAGCATCAGGGTCTTTTCCAATGAGTCAGTTCTTCGCATCAGGTGGCCAAAGTACTGGAGTTTCAGCTTCAATATCAGTCCTTCCAATGAACACCCAGGACTGATCTCCTTTAGGATGGATTGTTTAGATCTCCTTGCAGTCCAAGGGACTCTCAAGAATCTTCTCCAACACCACAGTTCAAAAGCATCAATTCTTCGGTACTCAGTTTTCTTTATAGCCCAACTCCAACATCCATACATGACTACTAGAAAAACCATAGCTTTGACTAGATGATAAGAGATATCCTTCCCTTTTCCATGCACATTGGCTCTGGATGACACATCATCCCTTTCAGCGAATACTAGCATTTCTGTCAGAGAACTGTTTCTAGGCCACCCAGATATCTGCGTATGCCAGAGAGAAGCTGGTGGCCTGTGTCTGATGACCGACAGAGTCTACATACACCAACTTACTTGCCTCCTGCTTAGACCAGCTCTGGGTCTCCTGAGCTCCCATGCGGGATTGAATTAACCAATTGTCTGGGGCACTGTGCTTGATACGGCATCCTTGCTCCACCTTCTTCCCTTTAGATACTAACAGTTGGAAATCTTCCACTGAAAATGCAGATAGACATGTAAACACCATGAGGTGACCTACCTTGTCAATGTAATCCACTCACTCTTGAATAGAGAGGGAGAGCTAGGTCTCCCCAGCAATGTAGAAAAAAACTTCACCAAAAAAAGAGAAGAGTTCAAAACAAAGAGATAGAAGTACCTAGAAAACAAACTAAAGAAGACTTCATAAAAACTAATTTATTTCGAAGATAAGCAAAATATTGCATGTAAACATAAAGATTGATGTGTTTTACATAACAAATTTAGAGAAGAAGGAAGTCCTTGGAAATTAAAAAAGCAGTTTTTTTTTTTTTTTTTTTCCCCCCTAGACTTTGTCCTCCAGAATGAGAAGATAAATTCAAGGAAATCTTTTCACTTGTAGGAAAAGGTTAAAACAATGGGTTAGAAAAAAAGAGACACAAGTATCAATTTGGAGTATCTATTCATAACATTCAATATCTAAAATCTTAATAGGATTTTCAAAATGAGACAGGGAGAAAGCACAGATGAAATAGACAACAAAGGAGTAGAAAATGGCTCACCCCACAAACCAAGGATCCCAGTCTCTAGAAAAAGAGGAGCCACCAAATTTTCTGTATAATGAAAGGAAAGAAGATCATATTAAGATACATTGCCTTGCAATTAAAAAAAAATAGATAAATGATTTTAAGAGTGTCCATAAATAAGGAGAGGGAAAAAAAGTCACATTAACATATAAAGGGAAACAAAGTGACTTTTTTTTCAAAACTGTCGCTAAAAACAAACTGAATTTTCTGAAATAGTGCCTTCATTATTATTCCAAGGATGGGTGGGTGATTGATTCAAGATATTTGCTTACATGCAAGCCTTCAAACAACACTTCTTACAGTCTTCTTTTTAGAAATTTACTGGAAAATAAACTTTAACAAAACAGGTGACAAACTAAAAATGAGAAGGTGGTAGAGTCCATAAAGCAATGAATTCTGTCTTCATTGAGTTTATACTCTAATAAAAAATAAAGGAAATAAGTAAGTAGAAAATAGATTATGATAAATGTTATATAAAAAGGAAAGCAGGGTAAAGAGACATAATGGTTGTTACTTTGTTTAAGGTACAAGAGAAACTTATCTGGGGCCAGAGTGAAATATAGAAGAGCCAATGAATACATGGATAAGAGTGCTCTAGGCAGAGGTTGCAGCATATGTCCCTGGGAAGGGAGCATATTAGGCTCATGCAAGAATAGCAATAAAGGTCGAGTAGCTGTAACAGATGACGAGCTGGGCACAGATGGAGTGACAAAGAGGAAGATGTAGTAAGAGTCTAGGTCATGTGGGGCTGTTCAGACTTGGAAAGGACTTCAAAGTTTATTCTAAAGATTACCGCCTGTTGGGAGCTGTATTAGGCATTACTGACAAAATAGAGGCACGGCCCTAAACCCCCTCCCTTTGTTCCATAGGCACGGACCCAGAATAAAGGAGTTAGGCTTTGTGATTCTGATTTGTTTTTTCCTTTCCTTGGCTGAGTTGACTGAAGAGAGTATTAAGGTGCTTATTATTTTTGAGAGGAGCATGAGAAGGCATAAAGCCATCTGCAGCTGTGCTCAAAGAATAATTCATAAAATTAATCACTGACATTTCTTCAAGGACTTTTACAAAAGAGTGTTCAAGGGTGAGCACAGAGGCCGCAGCTTGAGACCATGGGAGGGATTCCTATCTGAAACCTATTTGTAAGAAAAGTGTTTATGGCAAAGGAGTTTGCTGAATTTCTGGCTTAGGAATAATTAAAATAGTTAGAAGCTAAAGATTTAAGAATTGCTGTATAATGTTACAATATTCTACTATAGCTTATAAAAATTAGGGACTTTAGAGATATTATTAGCTGGAAGCCCTTTCTAAGAATTAGTGAGCTTAGGATACTAGGGGCAAACAGGACTTAGAAAGATAAGAATTAAACTGAGGAATGTGATATGCAGCCCAGACATTAGCATGAGTTACAGTGTATTCACAAGGACATATGAGAAAAAGTAGATAAGAGAATCGCTGAGGAAGGAACTCCTTTTGAGGGGCAACAATGATTTTTGGAAAAAAAATAAATCTGGGTCATTGGGAACTAAAAGTATCAAACCTCTGACCTAATGCTTTTGTAAAAGTATAAAAGAGAATCATAAGCTTGAAATAAACAGGCAGTCCAAAAAAACTGAGAGGCTCCCTCAGTTTCTCGCCGACACCACCCATCCCTTCAGGTTGAATCCCTGGATGCTGGAGCTGGACTCTGGCAACTGCTCATGAAAATCTGCTAGAGGATTTTGATTAAGGGAGTAGTATGACTTGATTTACATTTTAAAACTTTGCTATATGGAGAATAGGTGGTAGGAAATCATGCATAAAAGCAGAAACACCAGGTAGGCTACTATACTTGTTTTTATACCTCCTTATCTTTCAATACTTAATATGATTCTTTTGTTCTCAGAATGATATTTTATGCCAGTACCATTATCTTATCATTTCCACTTATATCTGGGACATTTTGGCACATACATCTGCCAGTATAACAGGAACAATAAAACAACCCAAATTCCCAGAGATGATTTCCTTAAAAGTTTATTCTAATGCAATGTGATAATTTTCTCATTTGTAACTATCCATTACAACTTCTGTCAATCAAGAATACATGGAAACATAAAATGGACTAAAAAGTGCTTATAAATTGTTGAACCAGTTATAAAATTGCTGAAATATTTTAATAGCATGTGGTCAGATATGACATTTTAAAACTGTGAAGCTAAATAATTGAGTAAGATGGAAAAGAAAAATGATGAGTGATTTGTTTGCACACTTCAGATTTTTAACTATTGTGGGAACAAACTTGACTAATAGATTATCATCACTTTAGTATATCATCAACTTCAGTGCATAAAGTTAACCTGATTGTCAAATTAAATACAAGAACAGACAATTGCCTACTTGATACACATTTCATTTTTTTTCTTTTATTCTTTTTTTTCCTGGCTGCCATTTGATTTTCTTTTCTCACTGGAGAAGACAGAATATTTTTAATTAAAAGAAGTATGTATTTCTTAAGTGGAAGAAATGTCTATTTTAAAGCATTTCATTACTATGTTGAATTTACCCTTGGACATATGTTAAAAATGGAAGCTGGTGTCATAACGTACCAACCTCTGATCCCTTGGGAAACTTTTATTTTTTTTTTTAACTCAACAGGCTATGAAGATCATCATAAATTCTTAGGACAGTAATTCAGAAACTGCTACTGACTGCATTCTTGCATGTTAAAGAATATGTGCAGGATCAGTAAAGAACTGCTAATGACAAGCATGAAGATGGAAATCATGGCCTACCTACATGAGGGAATCTTTACATGCAGACTATGGTTTTCAAGCTTAAAAGTTGTCAAGAAGCTCCATTGCCACATATTCCAAATGATGCACTGATTAAGAAAGGTCAGTATGTCTTTTGGGAAGTTGACAGTCATGATATAGTAACTATGCAAAGCTGCAAGTCTCAGGAGTAGTATTTGTGTCTAATCTATATGGTCACAGGAAATATAACTGCCAAGGATGCCATATTCATCATCTTGAGTAGTTTTATCAGCACTACCTGATGTCACACTCAAAAGAAAAATCACCAAAAATTTGCTTGGCCATTTAATCATACATTCTTTGTGAGAAGAGCTTGGGGCAAACTCTGTGCCTGGCTATCAGGATATAAAGATGAAAGTAAGATAATGTCCTTGTCTTCACAGTCTTAGAGAAAATAAGAAATAAAGCAACTAAGGAAAATATTTCAATATACTTTGATAATTGCTATAGTAGAATTAAAAATATTAGGGAAAATGCTAAGTTGGTTTTTAGGAAAAGTATGTCCATACTTATCCATAAAAAGCATATCCATAACTTGTGAATCAGGAGAATTTAAAGAACATATTAAAGATTATTGTTTATGCATAAAAAATTGGTTTTCACATTCTCTAAATTCTTTATACTAAGCTCTAATACTAAAATCTATCAGTTTGTTCCTTTTTAAAATAAATTACACAAGCAGACATCATTTCTTCATTAACTTAAACATCATACAAATATTTATTATATATGATTACATTTTCTAGAATCTGGCAATAACACTGCAAGCAAAAATAGACATATTTATGATACAATTTTTATTCTGTAAGAGGAGGCTAGAAACTTATTTTCTTAGAATTTGACAAGTTGATTCATAAATGTATGTATATATACACACATATGTGTTATAAGTGGTATATGTGCTATGTGTGTGTGTGTGTGTATGTGTGTGTATGATATAGCCACCAAGGAAGCTATCTAAGACAATAACAGTCTGACTGCAATGGAGGAGTCCTAGGTTTGATTCCTGGATCAGGAAGATCCCCTAGAGAAAGGAACGGGTACCCTCTACAGTGTTCTTGCCAGGAGTATTCCATATATATATATTCCATACACACACGTATGTGATACTCCAACAACCTAAGAATAACCAAAGCAATAGCTGGAGGAAAAGAGAACTATAGCACTCATACCATGTGAATTCAAGACTTATCAGACATCTGTTTTTATTCACTACTGTTATATTTGCTTAAGATTATACATACAGATTAATAGGGATAAAGTTTAGAAATAGATCTGCACATAAATGGATAATTCACCTTTGTTTTTAAATGACAAGGCAATCAGTAGGGAAATAAAAGTCTTTTCACAAATGTTGCTGCAACAATTTGATATTTGAAAGGACAAATGAACATCTACCCTTCCCTCATATCAAGTATAAAATTATGGATCATGAGTCTAAAAATAAGCATATAACATTTTTAGAAGAAAACATATACATCTTTGACTTCAGTGTAGGCAAAGATTATTTAAATAGGATATAATGGTGTGAGCAATTTTTGAAAAACAATAAAATGGGTACTATCACAATTGTAAAAATTACTCTGGAAAGACCACTACAAAAAAAGGCAAGTCACAGCTTGAGAGAGAATATTTATAATACATACATCTGACAAAGGATTTATATTCAGAATATATAAAGAACTTCTTCTACAACCCAATTTATAAGAACATACATCCCCCAATAAGTAATGGACATATCTGTACAGATATTTTACAGAAAAAATGTATGCAAATGTCTAAGTGCTTGAAATACAGTTCTTGACACAATTTCTCATCAGGCAAATGCAAGTTAAAACTATAGCAAGGTTATGGTTGAAATTAAGAGAATGGTTAAAATTAAAAAGCTGACAATGCTTACTGTTGATGATATTTAGCAACTTGAACTCTCATATACTGCCAAAGTGACTGTCAAATATTACAACATACTGGAAAACTAAAAAACATGAAAATTTCTTAAATTTTTAAGATTGAATACAAATATTTTAATTGAATAAAAAATTTCACCTATCATTTAATCCAAAGTTTTTATCCAAGATCCATGCCTTATGAGGTTGATGAAATAAAGGCAGACATAGATTAGAGATAAATAGATGTGCAACTCTGAGACCCCGTGGACTGTAACACACAGGCTCCTCTATCCATGGAATTCCCCAGGCAAGAATAGTGGAGTGGGTTGCCAGTCCCTTTTCCAGGGTATCTTCCTGACTCAGGGATCGAATCTGGGTCTCCTGCATTGAATATTGTTTATCATCTGAGCCACCAGGGAAAACCATTCACATACATGCACACATACATATATACATGCATTCATCCATTTATCCTTACACGGATATGTGACTGAGAGTTGAAAGCCTCAGATCTTATGGGTTAAAGTACTGTCTTAAAACCACTTTTGAGAAAACAAGTAGGCTGAGCAACATTTCCTAAAGATCAACAAAGCAGAAGAGTGAATTTGAACTACAAAACTGCTATCAGTCATGAAAGACAATATACTCAATAGGCAAGTAAAAAATGGAACAAGTAACTAGAAGCCACATGCTATAAAAAATAAACATTAGGTGTCAAGGAATACACAATGTTTGCTGATTAATACTAGAGACAAGGTCAAGCACAAGGCCTGAGGTCAAAAGAGAAGTTGCTGTAACTGAGAGCAAGGAAACCTTGAAAGGAAAAATAAGTCTACTTCAGATTAGGACACATATTTCTATCTGGGGAGGAAATATTCAATGTTTTCAGCCAAAGAGTAATCTACCCAGAGGAAGGACAAGTATAGACACCTGGTTAGGGTAAAAAGTATGGACTGAAAGACAAAAATATGGATTGTAACAAGATGCTACTTCAGTTCAATTCAGTCGTTCAGTCATGTCCGACTCTGCTATACCATGAATCGCAGCACGCCAGGCCTCCCTGTCCATCACCAGCTCCCAGAGTTCACCCAAACTCAGATCCATCGAGTCGGTGATGCCATCCAGCCATCTCATCCTCTGTCGTCCCCTTCTCCTCCTGCCCCTAGTCCCTTCCAGCATCAGAGTCTTTTCCAATGAGTCAACTCTTCACATGAGGTGGCCAAAGTACTGGAGTTTCAGCTTTAGCATCATTCCTTCCAAAGAATACCCAGGGCTGATCTCCTTTAGAATGGACTTATTGGATTTCCTTGCAGTTCAAGGGTCTCTCAGGACTTTTCTCCAACACCACAGTTCAACTCAGAGACAAAAAATTAAAAAGAAAGGAAAAAATAATAAAGCAAAATAGATTAAGTTTAAACAAGAGGGTGCTAAGTAAACTAGCATAATTCTAGGAGCCATAATCACAGAAGTCAGGGCCTAATAAAGCTTTTAGCCTAAAGAGGGATAACAAAAGCAAGGACCTAGAGAGTGTGCATGTGTATTTTCTTTATCCAAAGAGATTTAAAACCTTATGTTTCTAACAAGCACATCAGAAACTACAAATAATCTGATGTGAAAACCACTATATCCATTCCCTTCTCTGGGAAACCTGCCTCCTATGGCAGTCATTGGACCTGTTTAAAAATACTGAAAATTCTTTAAGAAGTTGTAGATTCTGAAATAGAGAAAGGGGGGAAAAAAAGTATGAAAAGCAGAAAGAACACATATGGAAGCTAATTCTGAGGTGTAAATACTAGAGAAGGCTTGTCCCATCTTTTGGAATCTCTGCCCAAATATATGCCTTTCTATGGTATCTGAGGGTTTATTTTTCCTTTCTACAAAGACTTTGGTTTTACAAGATGAAAATTCAAGTTGCCAGTATGATGAACTAGATACCATTCCCACATCATGTAGGTAAACTTAATAATTAAAAGATATGAGAATTTTTTGTAAATAATTAGTAGAGCTGTGGTTTTGATTAGGTGGAGGCAAATGATTTGGAAGAGTATTGGTAAAGAGAAATAGTGAAAAAAAAATAGAAGTAGAATGGAGCATAGAGAAAAAAATATAAGAAAGTGACAGAAAAAAATTACAGAAAATGTCGTTATCCTTTTCCTGAATCAAAAGTATGTGGAGAGGGAATGGGGAATGGCATTTTTATTTTCCTTCTTGTATCACATGATTAATTGCCCCTGAACACCCGAAATAGGCTAGTCATGCTTCTATAATTAAAATCACATTATAGATTAAATGGGGTTTAGTATACTATTTAGTGAAACCTTACTACTCATTACAGCATTCCTGTGTTTTATGCAATAAATATGTGTTTTATATAAAAAGATAATTTATACTTTGATAATGTGGAGAATCAATCCTAGAGGAAATCAACCCTGAATACTCATTCGAAGGACTGATGCTGAAACTGAAGCTCCAAAAATTTGGCTACCTGATGCGAAGAGCTGAATCATTGGAAAAGACCCCGATGCTGGGAAAGATTGAGGGCAGGAGAGAAGAGGGTGACAGAGGATGAGATGGTTGGATGGCATCACCAACTCAACGGATTTGAATTTTTGAGCAAACTCTAGGAGAGAGAGAAGGACAGGGAAGCCTGGTATGCTGCAGTTCATGGGGTCCCAAAGAGTCAGACATGACTCAGTGACTTAAAAACAAATGTGGAAACTGGTGACATACTTTAATTGCTAGTAGTGGCCACTGTCCTTTAAGATTGTAGTTAATTAAGCTATGGTCTTTACAGGCTACTATGGCTGGAGACATTAACACTCTATGTTTGTGATAAGGCTAAGAAATGTCAAATCTTAAAGCAGAAATTCTATCACAACAGTAGAAATAAAACATGTCATTGATGATCTGGGGTAACTCCAAAAGAAGTAAGTTAATGACTTTTGAGGACTACTACCGTGAGACTAAATATCATTAGCGTTCTGGCATGCTAGGGATTCTATGTCATTGGTACTAAGAAAATTTAGACAATGTGATGTAAAGGCCTAATTTTAAAGTTCAAAAAGTTATAGTCAATTTAAGCATCTGTTAGGTATTAAAATTTGATACCCAAACTTGATATTCAAAATGTAGTAACAATGGTTGAATTATGTTTACAATTTGGTGAATACTTTTTTCAAATCTGGTGGCCATCACCTAAAATCAAATATTTTATGAGATTTTGAAATCAAGTCAACCTAAAACCAAGTTCCATTGTTGAGTCTGTGACTTACCTCTGTATCTGAAACTTTATTCCCTTTTCTGCCCTGTCCCATTTCCCCTCTGGATTGAGAAGTACAAAAGAAAAAGGGAGACTGAAACCATGTGGGACTCTTCAGGGCCCTCCTGGGTAGAAAAGCTTCTCTATGTCCCCTATTTACTGTTTGTTGAAAAGGCTCTAGTCTCTTATGCCTTCCCGGAGTTCCACAGAACAGACTAAGTATTTACTAATTAGAGAGGTAAGGGAGTGCAGAAACAAAGGAAAATCAGTCACCAAGAAAAGTACCAACAGTAGTTTAGAAAAAAAAAAAATCAGAGTTCTAGTTCCTCTTCAAAGGATATACATAATGATATAACATATCTTTGAGTTGCTCCACAGGAACTTAGAATCCCTGCCCAAATGGTAGGTGGTGACTCTATGTTGAGCACCGGCACTAGACCTCAGACTCTTTGGAACCAGAAGATTGATAATTAAGATTCCTGAAACATCACTCTGTTACCTCACTACCAACCAATCAGAAGGAAGTCATACATCCTGCAGGCCTTACTCCAAATGCTGCCTTTAAAACCCCTCCCTGAAAGACATCAGGGAACTTGAGTCTTTTGAGCATGAGCTACTTGTTCTCCTTGCTTGGTGCCCAGAAAATAAACACTGCACTCTCCCTCACCACAACCAAGTCAGTAAATTGGCAGATGAGAAGATCCAAGTTTGGTTTCATAACACTTTGAGTTTAGAAGAGTTTCCTTTCTGATCATAATCGCATTCTAACAGTCTGTCTTGTGAAATAGATTCCAATTATTTCCTAAGAGAACAACACTACTCAAAACATTTCTCTGTCTTATATTTCTGGATGTTTTACCAAGTGGTTTGACATTTTATAGAATGAGAAAAGTATTCCAAGAAACAGCATCAAACTCTTTCCTGTTATGGGTAAAATTCACATTGGAGAAGACAATTTTTTAAAAAAGTCTTCCAAAATAGGAATCTCCAGAGTAAAATCTATCAGGCTGTTCCTATGCAAAGATAGACAGAAATCTGGGTAAAGGAAGGAAAAAGGATATGTTGGAGGAAATAAAGTTATTCAGTTGACCAAAAATGTACATACAGTTTCATAATAAGATTTTAGTTCCTGTATTGATACTCAATACATTTATTATCAGAATATTAAACTTCACATTTGAGTTCCTATTAACAACTGAATTATTGATGGCAGGGCCCAAATCTTGCATCAGAAGAAAATTTCATCTTAAAACAACCTGCTGGATGAGTCTTGAAATTGTCAAGAGACTAGAATGTTGTTTAACACCTTTGCCAAATTGATTAATTCTTCACTAATTTATGTTTCAAATTTAGACAAGTTTTATCACAGTGTGTTTATATTCAAAGACTGAGGGCATGAATCACACTGTCTGTGAGCCCATAAGTTAGTGAGAGGTAGTGAAATATGCCAGTGCTAAATTGGTGAATAACAGCAGCAGGAATTATCTATGTGAGGATCAATATTGCTATTAGACTTAATACTACAAATATTTGTAATTATAGATCCTAATCATCCTCAGATTACTTTTATTTAATCCCAGACCCAAATCTTGAAAATCTGGTTGGGGTAAGTTTGCCCTTTTGTTACTAACTATACTTTTTCGTATATACTAATGAAGACTGATTAAATTTACTAAACTATCATGCATGTCACACATAATTCCATTTTATAAGAAACTAAATCACTATTGAGACACTTGTGGTATATAAAATTATGCATTTATGTTCACATATCATTATCAAGTAAAAAAAGAAAATATTACTTATTTATAAGTCTATATCCTTATACACATACAGACGTGTGCTCAGTCATGGATTACCAGGCTCCTCTGTCCATGGGATTTCCCAGGCAAGAATACTGGAGTGGGCTGCTATTTCCTTCTTAATGGGATCTTCCCCACCCAGGGATTGAATCCATGTCTCCTGGATTGGCAGGCAGATTCATTATCATTGCCCCATCTGTGAAGCCTGTACATGTATAGATATGTCTACAATATATACTCGGGCCTCCCTGGTGGCTCAGTGGTAAAGAATATGCTTGTCAATGCAGGAGACATAGAAGACATGGACTTGATCCCTGGGGTGGTAAGATCCCCTGGAGAAAGGAACGGCAACCCACTGCAGTACTCTTACCTGTAAAATCCCATGGACAGAGGAGACTGGCCGGCTACAGTTCATAGGGTCACAGAAGAGTCTGACAGTACTTAGCAACTAAACAAAAGCAACAACATATACACAGCACATATATACACAAGGATATATCAAGTTGACAGTTGAACAACATGGGAATTAGGTGCACTGACCCTCTGCACAGTCAGAAGTCTTGTATAATTTATAGTTGGTTCTCAGTATCCATAGATCCTCTGAATCTATGGGTTCAATCATTTCAGGATCATGGAGTTTTATAGTATTTGCCATGAAAAGAAACCTTCTTATAAGTGGATCCATGCAGTTCAAACCCCTGCTTTCAAGGGTCAACTGTATATACACACATATATATATATATTCATACATATATGTGATTAAACATATATATATATATATATACACATAATTTTACTAGATCCTAAATTATGTGTAGATTCAGGATCATTAACAAATAATGATAAAAGAGGAGGGGGCGGTCCTAAGATGGCATAGGAATAGGAAGGGGAGACCACTTTTTCCCCCACAAATTCATCAAAAGAACATTTGAATGCTGAGTAAATTCCACAAAACAACTTCTGAATGCTGGCAGAGGTCATCAGGCACCCAGAAAAGCAGGCCATTGTCTTTGAAAGGAGGTAGGAAAAAATAGAAAAATAAAAAGAGAGACAAAAGAGGTAGGGACAGAGCTCTATCTTGGGAAGAGAGTCTTAAAAAAGAAATTTCCAAAAACCAGGAAACACTCTCACTGCCGAGTCTGTGACAAGCCTTGGAATCACAGAGGGCAACATAACTGGGAGGAAAAATAAATAAATAATTAAAAACCACAGATTACATGCCCAACAGTAACTTCCCCAGCAGAGAAGTAGTGCAGACGTCTGCATCTGCCATTAGCAAGTGGGTGCTGGGCAGGGAGGTGCAGGCTGCATTGCTTAGAGTAAGGACTGGGCCTGAATGCCCCAAGGGCAATCTGAGGGAACTAACTTGGGATAGCAAAGGAGACTGTGGGATAGCTACCGCATGAAAAGAGGGTAAAGTGTCTGCCTACAATGCAGGAGACCCGGGTTCAATCCCTGGGTTGGGAAGATCCCCCGGAGAAGGGAAAGGCAACCCACTCCAGCACTCTTGCCTAGAAAATGCCATGGACTGAGAAGCCTGGTAGACTACAGTCTATGGGGTCACAAAGAGTTGGACACGACTGAGAGACTTCACTTTCACTTTCAAGACGCCACCAGGCCCGCTCACAGAACAAAGGACTGACTAGAGATACGCGAAAGCCCTAACTTAAGACATCATCAGGCCCGCTCACAGAACAAAGGACTGAGCAGAGCTAGTCAGCTGCAGACCAGCACATCCACCCCTGGTGACAGGCAGGCAAAGGCAGCCACAGCTGGAAGGGGGCAATTGTGGCCCCAGAGAGGCATTATCTACCACACTGCAAGCAGGCTTCATTGCTAACCAAGACTTCCTGGAATTCTGGATGGTCAACATCCACCTGAGAAGGTGCGCCGGTTGTACATCCAGAAAACCAAATGGCAGGGAAGGGGGAGGTGATAAGTCGCAGCAACCATGCTCGCCAAACACCTGGTCACCTGAGCTGCTCGGACCTGGGAAGGGCACTAAACGCAGGCCCAGCGGAGTCTGGGCCTCTGAGGACTACCTGAGAAACTCAACCTGAGCAGCTTAGACCTGGGAAGTGCATACAACCAAGGGCCGGCCTCAGACAGTTTCCAGCAGAGCAACCTAGAGCCTAAGCAGTGTAGGCAGGGAAAGCACACACGCCATGAGCGGGGACAAACCCAGTGTGGCCAAGACACTGCGAGCACCCGCCAGTGTTATTTGTTTGCAGCGTCCCTCCCTCCCCACAGCAGGACTGAAAAAGTGAGCTTAAAAAAGTGTCCACCACCGCCCCCTTGTGTCAGGGAGGAAATTAGACACTGAAGAGATCAGCAAACAGAAGAAGCTAAAACAGAGGGAACCTCCTTGGAAGTGACAGGAGCAATAGATTAAAACCCTGTAGTTAGTACCGACTACATAGGAAGGGGCCTATAGATCTTGAGAAATATGAGCCGGATCAAGGAACTATCCAAAAATGAACAGACCCCACATTGCCCACAACACCAGAGGAAGTCCTAGATATATTTTTACTATCATTCTTTAATTTTTTTCCTATTTTTAAGTCCCCTATTACTCCTTTAATTTTCATTTTTATAACCTACTATTATTTTGCAAAAGTAAAAAGAGAGACCCTATTTTTTAAAGCTAACTTCATATATATATATATATATATATTATAATTTATGTCACTTTTTTCTTTAATATTGTATTTTTTAAAATCCAACCTTTACTCTAGATTTTTAATCTTCGCTTTTTGGTATTTGTTATCAGTTTTGTACCTTTAAGAACTCAATCTTCAGTACCCATTTTTACTTGGGAGCAAGATTACTGGCTTGACTGCTCTCTCCCTCTTTGGACCCTCCTTTTTCTCCACCAGGTCGCCTGTATCTCCTCCCTCCCCCTTCTCTTCTCTACGCAACTCTGTGAATCTCTTTGTGCGTTGTGGATGGTGGAGAACACTTAGGAAACTGATTACTGGCTGGATCTGTCTCTCTCCTTTTTATTCGCCCTTTGTCCTCCTGGTCACCTGTGTCTCCCTCCTTCCTCTTCTCTTCTCTGTGTAACTCCATGAACATCTCTGAGCAGTCCAGACTGTGGAGCACACATAAGGAAGTGATTACTGGCTAGCTTGCTCTCTCCTCTTTTGATTCCACCTCATCTCATCCTGGTCACCTCATTCTCCCTCCTCCCTCTTCTCTTCTCCATGTAACTCTGTGAACCTCTCTGGGTGTCCCTCACTGTGGAGAAACTTTTCTTCTTTAACCTAGATGTTTTATCAATGGTGCTTTATAGATGGAGAAGTCTTGAGACTACTGTAAAAATAAGACTGAAAACCAGAAGCAGGAAACTTAAGTTCAAATCCTGAGAACACCAGAGGACTCCTGACTCCAGGGAACATTAATTGCCAGGAGCTCATCAAATGCCTCCATACCTACACTTAAACCAAGCACCACCCAAGGGCCAACAAGTTTCAGAGCAAGACATACCATGCAAATTCTCCAGCAACACAGGAACATAGCCCTGAGCTTCAATACACAGGATGTCCAAAATCACTCCAAACCCATTGACATCTCATAAATCATTACTGGACACTTCATTGCACTCCAGACAGAAGAAATCCAGCTCTACCCACCAGAACACAGACACAAGCTTCCCTAACCAGGAAACCTTGACAAGCCAACTGTACAACCCCACCCACAGTGAGGAAACTCCACAATAATGAGAGCTCCACAAACTGCCAGAATACAGAAAGGCCACCCCAAACACAGCAATATAAACAAGATGGAGAGACAGAGGAATACTCAGTAGGTAAAGGAACAGGATAAATGCCCACTAAACCAAACAAAAGAGGAAGAGATAGAGAATCTACCTGATAAAGAATTTAGAATAATGATAGTGAAAATGATCCAAAATCTTGAAATCAAAATGGAATAACAGATAAATAGCCTGGAGAAAAGGATTGAGAAGATTCAAGAAAGGTTTATCAAGGACCTAGAAGAAATATAAAAGAGTCAATATATAATGAATAAGGCAATAAATGTTATCAAAAACACTCTGGAAGGAACAAATGGTAGAATAATTGAGGCAAAAGATAGGATTAGTGAGGCAGAAGATAGAATGGTAGAAATAAATGAATCAGAGAGGAAAAAAGAAAAAAGAATTAAAAGAAATGAGGACAATCTCAGAGATCTCTGGGACAATGTTAAATGCCCCAACATTCAAATCAAAGGAGTCCCAGAAGACAAAAATAAAGACCATGAGAACATAGTTGAGGAGATAAAAGTTGAAAAATTCTCTAAAATGGGGAAGGAAATAATCACCCAAGTCCAAGAAACCGAAAGAGTCCCAAACAAGATAAACCCAAGGCGAAATACCACAAGACACATGTTAATCAAATTAGCAAATATCAAACACAAAGAACAAATATTAAAAGCAGAAAGGGAAAAACAATAAATAACACACAAGAGGATTCCCATAATGATAACAGCTGATCTTTCAATACAAACTCTTCAGGCCAGGAGGGAATGGCAGGACATATTTAAAGTGATGAAAGAAAATAACCTACAGCACAGATTACTGTACCCAGCAAAGATCTCATTCAAATATGAAGGAGAAATCAAAAGCTTTACAGACAAGCAAAAGCTGAGAGAATTCAGCACCACCAAACCAGCTCTCCAATAAATGCTAAAGGATATTCTCTACAGGAAACACAAAAATGGCGTATAAACCCGAACCCAAAACAATAAAGTAAATGGCAAAGGGATCGTACTTACTTATCAATAATTACCTTACATATAAATGGGTTGAGTGCCCCAACCAAAAGACAAAGATTGGCTGAATGGATACAAAAACAAGACCCCTATATATGTTGTCTACAAGAGACCCACCTCAAAAAAGGGTCACATACAGACTGAAAGTGAAGGGCTGGAAAAAGATATTCCGTGCAAATGGAAACCAAAAGAAAGCAGGAGTAGCAATTTTCATATCGGATAAAATAGACTTTAAAACAAAGGCTGTGAAAAGAGACAAAGAAGGACACTACATAATGATCAAAAGATCAATCCAAGAAGATATAACAATTATAAATGTATATATACCCAACATAGCAGCACCACAATATGTAAGACAAATGCTAACATGTATGAAAGGGGAAATTAACAATAACACAATAATAGTGGGAGACTTTAATACCTCACTCACACCTATGGATAGATCAACTAAACAGAAAATTAACAAGGAAACACAAACTTTAAATGATACAACAGACCAGTTAGACCTAATTGATATCTATAGGACATTTCATCTCAAAACAATGAATTTCACCTTTTTCTCAATCACGCATGGAACCTTCTCCAGGACAGATCACATCCTGGGCCATAACTCTAGCCTTGGTAAATTAAAAAAAAAAAAAAAAAATGAAGTCATTCCAAGCATCTTTTCTGACCACAATGCAGTATGATTAGATCTCAATTAAAGAAGAAAAACTATTAAAATTCCAACATATGGAGGCTGAACAGCACGCTACTGAATAAGCAGCAAATCACAGAAGAAATCAAAATATGCATAGAAATGAATGAAAATGAAAACACAACAACCCAAAACCCGTGGGACACTGTAAAAGCAGTGCTAAGGGGAAGATTCAGAGCAATATAGACATACCTCAAGAAACAAGAAAAAAGTCAAATAAATAACCTAACTCTACACCTAAAGCAACTAGAAAAGGAAGAAGTGAAGAACCCCAGGGTTAGTAGAAGGAAAGAAATCTTAAAAATTCAGGGAGAAATAAATGCAAACGAAACAAAAGAGACCATAGCAAAAATCAACAAAGCCAAAAGCTGGTTCTTTGAGAGAATAAATAAAATTGACAAACCATTAGGCAGACTCATCAAGAAACAAAGGGAGAGGAACTGTAAAGACGGCGGAGGAATAGGACGGGAAGACCACTTTCTCCCTCACAAATTCCTCAAAAGAACATTTCAACGCTGAGCAAACTCCACAAAACAACTTCTGTAGGCTGGCAGAGGACATCAGGCAACCAGAAAAGCAGACCATTGTCTTCAAAAACAGGTAGGAAAAAATATAAAAGATGAAAAAGGAGACAAAGGAGGTGGGGAGGGAGCTCCATCCCGGGAAGGGAAGCCCATCCTGGGAAGGGAATTTTAAGAAGAGAGGTTTCCAAACACCAGGAAACACTCTCCCTGCCGAGTCTGTGGCGAGCCTTGGAAACACAGAGGGCAACATAACAGGAAGGAAAAATAGATAAATAATTAAAACCAACAGATTACAAGCCCAACAGTAACTCCCCCAGCAGAAAAGCAGCACAGACGCCTGCATCCGCCATTGGGAAGTGGGGGCAGGGCAGGGACGCGCGGGAGGCGCGGGCTGCAGAGCTTTGTAAGAATCGGGCAGGAACGCCCCAAGCGCATCTAGAACGATCTAACTTGGGCTAGCAAACCAGACTGTGGGATAGCTACCACGCGAAAAGCTCTAACATAAGACACCGCCAGGACCGAACACAGATCAAAGGACGCAACTTAAAAAGCCGGCTGCAGACCATCCCCCGCCGGAGACAGGCAGCCAGGGCCGTAAGGACTGGAAAGGAGCAATTGCAGACCCGGAGAGACTTTACTTACCTAACTGCAAGCAGGCTTCTTTGCTAAGACTTCTGGGGGTGCTGGACAGTCACAATCTGCCTCACGGGGGGCGCCAGCGGTCCACCCAGAAAGCTGAGCAGCAGTGGCAGAAAAGGTGACAAGCCGCGGCGATCGCGCTCGCCAAACTCCTGAGCTACTCAGACCTGGGAAGGACACAAAGCGCAGTCCGAGCCGAATTTGTGCCTCTGAGGGCTGCCTGAGCGCCGAACCTGAGCGGCTTGGACCAGGGAAGTGCACGCAGCCTAGGGCCGGCCCCAGACGGTTCCCGGCTGAGCATCGTAGAGCCGGAGCGGTTTGTGCACCGCGAGAAGGGACAGGTCAAGTGGGGCTGAGACACTGCATGCACACGACAGTGCTATTTGTTTGCAGCATCCCCCCTCCCCACAGCGCGACTGAACTACTGAGCCTAAAAAACCAGCAAACAGAAGAAGTTAAACAGAGGGAACCACCTTGGAAGTGATCCCACACGGCCCACAACATCAGAGAAGGGCCAGATATATTTTTACTATTTTAAAAATCATTCCTTTTATTTTTTTTTCTAACTTTTTTTTAAATGTTAAGTCTTCTATTTCTCCTCGGATTTTTATTTCTATAACCTACTATTACTATTAAGAAAAAAAAAGACTTTTTTTTTTTGTTTTGTTTTAAGGCAAACAGCATATATAGTCTTTGGGTGGTTGTTGGTTTTTTGTTTGTTTTTTGTTGTTGTAGTTTTTTTGATTTTTTTAATAATTCTTGTTTTTTTTTTTTTCTTCCTTTTTCCTTCTGCTTCTTTTCTTTAATATTGTATTTTTGAAAATCCAACCTCTACTCTAGATTTTTAATCTTTGCTCTTAGGTTTTTGTTGTCAATTTTGTACATTTAAAAACCCAAACTTCACTACCCAAGTTTACCTGAGAGCGAGATTACTGGCTTGACCACTCTCTCCTCCTTTGGACTCTCCTTTTTCTCCACCAGGTGGCCTCTGTCTCTTTTCTCCCCCATTTCTTCTCTATCCAACTCTGTGAATCTCTGTGTGTTCCAGACGGTGGAGAACACCTAAGGAACTGGTTACTGGCAGGATTTGTCTCTCTCCTTCTCATTCCTCTCTCTTATCCTCCTGGTCACCTCTGTCTACTTCCTCCCTCTCCTCTTCCCTGTATAACTCCGTAAATACCTCTGAGTGGTCCAGACTATAGAGCGCACATAAGGAAGTGACTACTGGCTAGCTTGCTCTCTCCTCTTTTGATCTCACTGCATCTCATTCCAGTTACCTCTAACTACCCCCTCCATCTTCTCTTCTCCTTGTAACTCAGTGAACCTCTCTGAGTGTCCCTCAATGTGGAGAAACTTTTCATCTTTAACCTAGATGTTTGATCATCAGTGCTGTATTGATGGAGAAGTCTAGAGGCTACTGTAAAAATAAAACTGAAAACCAGAAGCAGGAGGCTTAAATCCAAAGCCTGAAAACATTAGAGAACTCTTGAATTCAGAGAACATTAAGCAATAGGAGCTCATCAAATGCCTTCATACCTACACCAAAACCAAGCTCCACCCAAGGGCCAACAAGTTCCAAAACAAGACTTACCACTCAAATTCTCCAGCAACACAGGAATACTCCCCTGAGCTTCAATATACAGGCAGCTCAAAATTATTCCAAAACCTTTGATATCTCATAACCCATTACTGGTCACTCCACTGCACTCCAGAGAGAAGAAACCCAGCTC
Source organism: Capra hircus (assembly GCF_001704415.2). Taxonomy (NCBI): domain Eukaryota; kingdom Metazoa; phylum Chordata; class Mammalia; order Artiodactyla; family Bovidae; genus Capra; species Capra hircus. Next base: position 33,672,337 of record NC_030815.1, on the reverse strand, counting down.
CACCCACCAGAACTCCAACACAAGCCTCCCTAACCAGGAAACCTTGACAAGCCACTGATACAACCCCACCCACAGTGAGGAAGCTCCATAATAAAGAGAACTCCACAAATTACCAGAATATAAAAAGGCCACCCCAAACGCAGCAATATAACCAAGATGAAGAGATAGAGGAATACTCAGCAGGTAAAGGAACAGGAGAGTTGCCCACCAAACCAAACAAAAGAGGAAGAAGTAGGGAATCTACCTGAGAAGGAATTCCAAATATTGATAGTGAAAATGATCCAAAATCTTGAAATCAAAATGGAATCACAGATAAATAGCCTAGAGACAAGGAATGAGAAGATGCAAGAAAGGTTTAACAAGGACCTAGAAGAAATAAAAAAGAGTCAAAATATAATGAATAATGCAAAAATGAGATCAGAAACACTTTGGAGGCAACAAATAGTAGAATAACGGAGGCAGAAGATAGGATTAGTGAAATAGAAGATAGAATGGTAGAAATAAATGAATCAGAGAGGAAACAAGAAAAACAAATTAAAAGAAACGAGGACAATCTCAGAGACCTCCAGGACAATATGAAATGCTCCAACATTCGAATTATAGGAGTCCCAGAAGAAGAAGACAGAAGGAAAGATCATGAGAAAATCCTTGAGGAGATAATAGTTGAAAACTTCCCTAAAATGGGGAAGGAAATAATCACCCAAGTCCAAGAAACACAGAGAGTTCCAAATAGGATAAACCCAAGGCGAAACACCCCAAGACACATATTAATCAAATTAACAAAGATCAAACACAAAGAACAAATATTAAAAGCAGCAAGGGAAAAACAACAAATAACACACAAGGGGATTCCCATAAGGATAACAGCTGATCTTTCAATACAAACTCTTCAGGCCAGGAGGGAATGGCAAGACATACTTAAAGTGATGAAAGACAATAACCTACAGCCCAGATTACTGTACCCAGCAAGGATCTCATTCAAATATGACGGAGACATCAAAAGCTTTACAGACAAGCAAAAGCTGAGAGAATTCAGCACCACCAAACCAGCTCTCCAACAAATTCTAAAGGATATTCTCTAGACAGGAAACACGAAAACAGTGTATAAACCCGAACCCGAAACAATAAAGTAAATGGTAACGGGATCATACTTATCAATAATTACCTTAAACGTAAATGGGTTGAACGCCCCAACCAAAAGGCAAAGACTGGCCGAATGGATACAAAAACAAGACCCCTCTATATGCTGCTTGCAAGAGACCCACCTCAAAACAAGGGACACATACAGACTTAAAGTGAAGGGCTGGAAAAAGACATACCACACAAATAGAGACCAAAAGAAAGCAGGAGTGGCAATACTCATATCCGAGAAAATAGACTTTAAAACAAAGGCTGTGAAAAGAGACACAGAAGGCTACTACATAATGATCAAAGGACCAATCCAAGAAGAAGATATAACAATTATAAATATATATGCACCCAATATAGGAGCACCGCAATATGTAAGACAAATGCTAACAAGTATGAAAGGGGAAATCAACAATAACACAATAATAGTGGGAGACTTTAATACCCCATTCACACCTATGGACAGATCAACTAAACAGAAAATTAACAAAGAAATGCAAACTTTAAATGATACATTAGATCAGTTAGACCTAATTGATATCTATAGGACATTTCACCCCAAAACAATGAATTTCACTTTTTCCTCAAGTGCTCATGGAACCTTCTCCAGGATAGATCACATCCTGGGCCATAAATCTAAACTTGATAAATTCAAAAAAATCGAAATCATTCCAAGCATCTTTTCTGACCATAATGCATTAAGAATAGATCTCAATTACAGGAGAAAAACTATTAAAAATTCCAACATATGGAGGTTGAACAACACACTTCTGAATAACCAACAAATCACAGAAGAAATCAAAAAAGAAATCAAAATATGCATAGAAACTAATGAAAATGAAAACACAACAACCCAAAACCTGTGGGACACTAGAAAAGCAGTGCTAAGAGGAAAGTTCATAGCACTACAGGTATACCTCAAGAAACAAGAAAAAAGTCAAATAAATAACCTAACTCTACACCTAAAACAACCAGAAAAGGAAGAATTGGAGAACCCCAGAGTTAGTAGAAGGAAAGAAATCTTAAAAATTAAGGCAGAAATAAATGCAAAAGAAACAAAAGAGACCATAGCAAAAATCAACAAAGCCAAAAGCTGGTTCTTTGAAAGAATAAATAAAATTGACAAACCATTAGCCAGACTCATCAAGAAGCAAAGAGAGAAAAATCAAATCAATAAAATTAGAAATGAAAATGGAGAGATCACAACAGACAACACAGAAATACAAAGGATCATAAGAGACTACTATCAGCAGTTGTATGCCAATAAAATGGACAACGTGGAAGAAATGGACAAATTCTTAGAAAAGTACAATTTTCCAAAACTGAACCAGGAAGAAATAGAAAATCTTAACAGACCCATCACAAGCACGGAAATTGAAACTGTAATCAGAAATCTTCCAGCAAACAAAAGCCCAGGTCCAGACGGCTTCACAGCTGAATTCTACCAAAAATTTCGAGAAGAGCTAACACCTATCCTCCTCAAACTCTTCCAGAAAATTGCAGAGGAAGGTAAACTTCCAAACTCATTCTACGAGGCCACCATCACCCTAATACCAAAACCTGACAAAGATGTCACAAAAAGGAAAACTACAGACCAATATCACTGATGAACATAGATGCAAAAATCCTCAACAAAATTCTAGCAATCAGAATCCAACAACACATTAAAAAGATCATACACCATGACCAAGTGGGCTTTATCCCAGGGATGCAAGGATTCTTCAATATCCACAAATCAATCAATGTAATTCACCACATTAACAAATTGAAAAATAAAAAACATATGATTATCTCAATAGATGCAGAGAAGGCCTTTGACAAAATTCAACATCCATTTATGATAAAAACTCTCCAGAAAGCAGGAATAGAAGGAACATGCCTCAACATAATAAAAGCTATATATGACAAACCCACAGCAAACATTATCCTCAATGTTGAAAAATTGAAAGCATTTCCCCTAAAGTCAGGAACAAGACAAGGGTGTCCACTTTCACCGCTACTATTCAACATAGTTCTGGAAGTTTTGGCCACAGTAATTTGAGCAGAAAAAGAAATAAAAGGAATCCAAATTGGAAAAGAAGAAGTAAAACTCTCACTGTTCGCAGATGACATGATCCTCTACATGGAAAACCCTAAAGACTCCACCAGAAAATTACTAGAGCTCATCAATGAATATAGTAAAGTTGCACGATATAAAATCAACACACAGAAATCCCTTGCATTCCTATACACTAATAATGAGAAAGTAGAAAAAGAAATTAAGGAAACAATTCCATTCACCATTGCAACGAAAAGAATAAAATACTTAGGAATATATCTACCTAAAGAAACTAAAGACCTATATATAGAAAACTATGAAACACTGATGAAAGAAATCAAAGAGGACACTAATAGATGGAGAAATATACCATGTTCATGGATCGGAAGAATCAATATAGTGAAGACGAGTATACTACCCAAAGCAATTTACAAATTCAATGCAATCCCTATCAAGCTACCAGCCATATTTTTCACAGAACTAGAACAAATAATTTCAAGATTTGTATAGAAATTTAAAAACCTCGAATTGCCAAAGCAATCTTGAGAAAGAAGAATGGAACTGGAGGAATCAACTTGCCTGACTTCAGGCTCTACTACAAAGCCACAGTCATCAAGACAGTATGGTACTGGCACAAAGACAGACATATAGATCAATGGAACAAAATAGAAAGCCCAGAGATAAATCCACACACATATGGACACCTTATCTTGGCAAAGGAGGCAAGAATATACAATGGAGTAAAGACAATCTCTTTAACAAGTGGTGCTGGGAAAACTGGTCAACCACTTGTAAATGAATGAAACTAGATCACTTTCTAACATCCCACACAAAAATAAACTCAAAATAGATTAAAGATCTAAATGTAAGACCAGAAACTATAAAACTCCTAGAGGAGAACATAGGCAAAACACTCTCAGACATAAATCACAGCAGGATCCTCTATGATCCACCTCCCAGAATTCTGGAAATAAAGGAAAAAATAAACAAATGGGATCTAATTAAAATTAAAAGCTTCTGCACAACAAAGGAAAATATAAGCAAGGTGAAAAGACAGCCTTCTGATTGGGAGAAAATAATAGCAAATGCAGCAACTGACAAACAACAAATCTCAAAAATATACAAGCAACTTATGCAGCTCAATTCCAGAAAAATAAACGACCCAATCAAAAAATGGGCCAAAGAACTAAATAGACATTTCTCCAAAGAAGACATACAGATGGCTAACAAACACATGACAACATGCTCAACATCACTCATTATTAGACAAATGCAAATCAAAACCACAATGAGGTACCACTTTACACCAGTCAGAATGGCTGCAATCCAAAAATCTGCAAGCAATAAATGCTGGAGAGGGTGTGGAGAAAAGGGAACCCTCCTACACTGTTGGTGGGAATGCAAACTAGTACAGCCACTATGGAGAACAGTGTGGAGATTCCTTAAAAAATTGCAAATAGAACTACCTTATGACCCAGCAATCCCACTGCTGGGCATACACACCGAGGAAACCAGAATTGAAAGAGACACATGTACCCCAATGTTCATCGTAGCACTGTTTATAATAGCCAGGACATGGAAACAACCTAGATGTCCATCAGCAGATGAATGGATAAGAAAGCTGTGGTACATATACACAATGGAGTATTACTCAGCCGTTAAAAAGAATTCATTTGAATCAGTTCTGATGAGATGGATGAAACTGGAGCCGATTATACAGAGTGAAGTAAGCCAGAAAGAAAAACACCAATACAGTATACTAACACATATGTATGGAATTTAGGAAGATGGCAATGATGACCCTGTATGCAAGACAGGAAAAAAGACACAGATGTGTATAGCAGACTTTTGGACTCAGAGGGAGAGGGAGAGGGTGGGATGATTTGGGAGAATGGCATTCTAACATGTATACTCTCATGTAAGAATTGAATTGCCAGTCTATGTCTGACGCAGGATACAGCATGCTTGGGGCTGGTGCATGGGGATGACCCAGAGAGATGTTATGGGGAGGGAGGTGGGAGGGGGGTTCATGTTTGGGAACACATGTAAGAATTAAAGATTTTAAAATTAAAAAAATAAAAAAATAAAAAAAATAAAAAAAAAAAGAAACAAAGGGAGAAAAATCAAATCAATAAAATTAGAAATGAAAATGGAGAGATCACAACAGAGAACACAGAAATACAAAGGATCATGAGATTACTATCAGCAATTATATGCCGATAAAATGGACAATGTGGAAGAAATGGACAAATTCTTAGAAAAGTACAACTTTCCAAAACTGAACCAGGAAGAAATAGAAAATCCTAACAGAGGCATCACAAGCACGGAAATTGAAACAGTAATCAGAAATCCTCCAGCAAACAAAAGCCCAGGTCCAGACGGCTTCACAGCTGAATTCTGCCAACAATTTAGAGAAGAGCTAATACCTATCCTACTCAAACTCTTCCAGAAAATTGCAGAGGAGGGTAAACTTTCAAACTCATTCTATGAGGCCACCATCACCCTAATACAAAAACTGGACAAAGATGCCACAAAAAACAAACAAACAAACAAACAAACAAAACTACAGGCCAATATCACTGATGAACATAGATGTAAAAATCCTTCACAAAATTTTAGCAATCAGAATCCAACAACACATTAAAAAGATCATACACCATGACCAAGTGGGATTTATCCCAGGGATGCAAGGATTCTTCAATATCTGCAAATCAATCAATGTAATACACCACATTAACAAATTGAAAAATAAAAGCCATATGATTATCTCAATAGATGCAGAGAAAGCCTTTGACAAAATTCAGCATCAATTTATGATAAAAACTCTCAAGAAAGCAGGAATAGAAGGAATATACTAGAGCATAATAAAAAGCTATATATGATAAACCCACAGCAAACATTATCCTCAATGGTGAAAAGCTGAAAGCATTTCCTCTAAAGTCAGGAACAAGACAAGGGTGCCCACTTTCACCACTACTATTCAACATAGTTTTGCAAGTTTTGGCCATAGCAATCAGAGTAGAAAAAGAAATAAAAGGAATCCAAATCAGAAAAGAAGTAAAACTCACTATTTGCAGATGACGTGATCCTTTACATAGAAAATCTAAAGACTCCACCAGAAAATTACTAGAGCTAATCAATGAATATAGTAAAGTTGCAGGATATAAAATAAACACAGAAGTCCCTTGCATTCCTGTACACTAAAAATGAGTCAATAGAACGAGAAAATAAGGAAACAATTCCATTAACCATTGAAACGAAAAGAATAAAATACTTAGGAATATATCTACTTAAAGAAACAAACCGAGATAGTATATTGAAAAGCAGAGATATTACTTTGCCAACAAAGGTCCAACTAGTCAGTTCAGTTCAGTTCAGTCGCTCAGTCGTGTCCGACTCTTTGCGACCCCATAATCGCAGCAGGCCAGGCCTCCCTGTTCATCACCATCTCCCGGAGTTCACTCAGACTCATGTCCATCGAGTCAGTGATGCCATCCAGCCATCTCATCCTTGGTCGTCCCTTTCTCCTCCTACACTCAATCCCTCCCAGCATCAGAGTCTTTTTTAATGAGTCAGCTCTTCTCATGAGGTGGCCAAAGTATTGGAGCTTCAGCTTTAGCATCATTCCTTCCAAAAAAATCCCGGGGTTGATCTCCTTCAGAATGGACTGGTTAGATCTCCTTGCAGTCCAAGGGACTCTCAAGAGTCTTCTCCAACACCACAGTTCTAAAGCATCAATTCTTCAGCACTCAGCCTTCTTCACAGTCCAACTCTCACATCCATACATGACCACAGGTAAAACCATAGCCTTGACTAGACAGACCTCAGTTGGCAAAGTAATGTCTCTGCTTTTGAATATACTATCTAGGTTGATCCAAAATTTTCTTCCCAGGAGTAAGCGTCTTTTAATTTCATGGCTGCAGTCACCATCTGCAGTGATTTTGGAGCCCCCAAAAATAAAGTCTGACACTGTTTCCACTGTTTCCCCATCTATTTCCCGTGAAGTGAAGGGACCGGATGCCATGATCTTCGTTTTCTGAATGTTGAGCTTTAAGCCAACTTTTTCGCTCTCCTCTTTCACTTTCATCAAGAGGCTTTTTAGCTCCTCTTCACTTTCTGCCATAAGGGTGGTGTCATCTGCATATCTGAGGTTACTGATATTTCTCCCGGCAATCTTGATTCCAGCTGTGTTTCTGCCAGTGCAGTGTTTCTCATGATGTACTCTGCATATAAGTTAAAGAAGCAGGGTGATAATATACAGCCTTGACGTACTCCTTTTCCTATTTGGAACCAGTCCGTTGTTCCATGTCCAGTTCTAACTGTTGCTTCCTGACCTGCATACAGGTTTCTCAAGAGGCAGGTTAGGTAGTCTGGTATTCCCATCTCTTCCAGAATTTTCCACAGTTTCTTGTGATCCACACAGTCAAAGACTTTGGCATAGGCAATAAAGCAGAAGTAGATTTTTTTTGGAACTCTCTTGCTTTTTCCATGATCCAGTGGATGTTGGCAATTTGATCTCTGGTTCCTCTGTCTTTCCTAAAACCAGCTTGAACATCAGGGAGTTCACAGCCATGGTTTTTCCCGTGGTCATGTTTGGATGTGAGAGTTGGACTGTGAAGAAAGCTGAGTGCCGAAGAATTGAGGCTTTTGAACTACAGAGTTGGAGAAGACTCTTGAGAGTCCCTTGGCCTGCAAGGAGTTCCAACCAGTCCATCCTAAAGGAGATTAATCCTGGTTGTTCATTGGAAAGACTGATGCTAAAGCTGAAATTCCAATACTTTGTCCCCCTCATGCGAAAGTTGACTCATTGGAAAAGACCCTGATGCTGGAAGGGATTGGGGGCATGAGGAGAAGGGGACGACAGAGGATGAGATGGCCGGATGGCATCACCAACTCGATGGACATGAGTCTGAGTGAACTCCAGGGTTGGTGAGAGAGAGGGAGGCCTGGCTTGCCATGATTCATGGGGTTGCAAAGAGCCGGACATGACTGAGTGACTGAACTGAACTGAAAGAAACCAAGACCTTTATATATAGAAGACTATAAAACACTGGTGAAAGAATTCAAAGAGGACACTAATAGGTGGAGAAATATACCATGTTCTTGGATCGGAAGAACCAATATAGTGAAAATGAGTATACTACCCAAAGCAATCTACAGATTCAATGCAACCCCTATCAAGCTACCAACGGTATTTTTCACAAAGCTAGAACAAATAATCTCACAATTTGTGTGGAAATACAAAAAGCCTCAAATAGCTAAAGCAATCTTGAGAAAGAAGAATGGAACTGGAGGAATCAACTTGCCTGACTTCAGGCTCTACTACAAAGCCACAGTCATCAAGACAGTACGGGACTGGCACAAAGACAGAACTATAGGTCAATGGAACAAAATACAAAGCCCAGAGATAAACCCACACACCTATGGACACCTTATCTTTGACAAAGGAGGCAAGAATATACAATGGAGAAAAGATAATCTCTTTAACAAGTGGTGCTGGGAAAACTGGTCAACCACTTGCAAAAGAATGAAACTAGGACACTTTCTAACACCATACACAAAAATAAACTCAAAATGGATTAAAGATCTAAACCTAAGACCAGAAACTATAAATCTCATAGAAGAGAACATAGGCAAAACACTCTCCAACATAAATCACAGCAGGATCCTCTATGACCCGCCTCCCAGAATATTGGAAATAAAAGCAAAAATAAACAAACAGGACCTAACTAAAATTAAAGGCTTCTGCACAACAAAGGAAACTATAAGCAAGGTGAAAAGACAGCCTTCAGAATGGGAGAAAATAATAGCAAATGAAGCAATGGACAAATAATTAATCTCAAAAATATACAAGCAACTCCTACAGCTCAATTCCAGAAAAATAAATGACCCAATCAAAAAATGGGCCAAAGAACTAAATAGACATTTCTCCAAAGAAGACATACAGATTGCTAACAAACACATGAAAAGATGCTCAACATCACTCATTATCAGAGAAATGCAAATCAAAACCACAATAGGTACCATTTCATACCAGTCAGAATGTCTGTTATCCCAAAGTCTACAAGCAATAAATGCTAGAGGGGAGTGGAGAAAAGGCAACCCTCCTACACTGTTGGTGGGAATGCAAACTAGTACAGCCACTATGGAGAACAGTGTGGAGACTCCTTAAAAAACTGGAAATAGAACTGCCTTATGACCCAGGGGACGACCAAGGATGAGATGGCTGGATGGCATCATGGACTTGATGAACGTGAGTCTGAGTGAACTCCGGGAGATGTGATGGACAGGAAGGCCTGGCATGCTGCGATTCATGGGGTCGCAAAAAGTCGGACACGACTGAGAAACTGAACTGAACTGATGACCCAGAAAACGCACTGCTGGGCATACACACTGAGGAAACCAGAATTGAAAGAGACACTTGTACCCCAGTGTTCATCGCAGCACTGTTTATAATAGCCAGGACATGGAAACAACCTAGATGTCCATCAGCAGATGAATGGATAAGAAAGCTGTGGTACATATACACAATGGAGTATTACTCAGCCATTAAAAAGAATACATTTGAATCAGTTCTAATTAAGTGGATGAAACTGGAGCCAATTATACAGAATGGAGTAAGCCAGAAAGAAAAACACCAATACAGTGTACTAGTGCATATATATGGAATTTAGAAAGGTGGTAATGATAACCCTGTATGTGAGAAGCAAAAGAGACACAAATGTATAGAATAGTCTTTTGGACTCTGTCGGAGAGGGCAAGGGTGGGATGATTTGTGAGAATGGCATTGAAACATGTCTAATATCATATGTGAAATGAATCATCAGTCCAGGTTTGATGCATGATACAAGATGCTCCGGGCTGGTGCACTGGGATGACCCAGAGGGATGGTATGGGGAGGGAGATGGGAGGGTAGGGTTCAGGATGGGGAACACGTGTACACCCGTGGCAGATTCATGTTGATATATGGCAAAACCAATGCAATATTGTAAAGCAATTAGCCTCCAATTAAAATAAATAAATTTATATTAAAAATAATGATAAAAGAGGAAAATGCTTTGGAAACCATTTAAACTTAAACTAAGATAAGAGAACTCTGTATATTTGACAAATGGTATTCATATTTAAAAATAAAATGATTATAGTTAAAACTGATGATAAATGATGGTAGCATATGTAAGAAAAACAGTATATTAAAATAGACAAATATCTGACCAAAAACTAAATTAGAAGAATAACTGACATATAAGGAATGTGAGAAAGAAATGACCAATCTAACACCAAACAATGCCTACAAGATAAATGAATACATATATAGATGTGTGTAAAAAGATCTTCCAAATGCAGCAATAAATGCATGTGTTTTTTGCCCCCTATGTATCATTGTCTTTTCACAAAACCACCTCATGTTCTGATTATAATAGAGGAAGACTTATATGGATACAACACAAAGTAGCTTAAAAAAAATAAACAGCACAGCTATGCACATTACAATGACATGGAAGATGTAAATATAAGCCTTTATTAAATACAACGAGGTGGAATTACAAGGAAACCTAAGTATTACAAAAGACAAAACAAAGGAGAGCTTTGAGATTTTGTATAAACATTTAATCCAAATATGCGTTTTGAAATGCATTGGTTGTTTTCGTTGGTTCTCCAGCTCACCCAGATTTTTGTTATTTCCTCTATTCTAACCTTTTCTAATGGACATTGATGCAAAGCCCAGTTACTGGACTAGACATAGAGAATAAAAGTAACACATGAGTTCATATCATTCTGACACTCTCTTGTATTATGATACCTATGTAAAAGATCAATGCTTTTAATTACTTATAGAAAATACCACTCCATGGGCTTTTTTTAAAAAAACTTAATCATATTCTGGAGGAATATAAGGGAAATCACAAGCTAGAAGTCATAGTCAGCAGAATGAAAATGTAGAGAGATCAAGAATATTAAATTAAGGTTAGAGGGAAGAAAGAGTAAGCATGAATCACTGCTGCTTTCTTGTATTTGGGATAATTTTATATCTTAGGATAATCACTATTTGAAACATGTCTCTCTCAGGAATCCTGGATCTAAGAATAAATATAGTCATACATGTATAAGCACACACATGTACACACACAAATGGAATGAGGGGCTTCTTTCATCTGATGGAATACTCACTCTATTAGCAGTATCCAAGTGAATACTAGCTTCCATGAGTGGTTTCACCTCCCTTAGTGCAGATAAAATGGATGCCAGCTAAAAATAGGGCCTTGTGTGGTTGCTCAGTGATTAAGAGTCCACTTGCCAATGTAGGAGATATGGGTTCAATCTCTGGTCCAAGAACTAAGATCCCATATGCTTAGTGGCAACAAAGCCTGTGTGCCACAGCTACCGAAGCCTGCACACTCTAGAGCCTGTGTCCTGTAACTAGAGAGTACTCTCCACTTGGCACAAATAGAGAAATCTGGGATACAGCAATGAAGACTCAGCACAGCAAAATAAATAAATAAAGACGAAGACGAAGACGAAGACGAAGACGAAGACGAAGACGAAGACGAAGACGAAGACGAAGACGAAGACGAAGACGAAGAAGAAGAAGAAGAAGAAGAAGAAGAAGAAGAAGAAGAAGAAGAAGAAGAAGAAGAAGAAGAAGAAGAAGCATACATAATACCTTACATGTCTCCTAAATTTCTTTGATGTACAGAATGTAAATGCTATAATGAAAAGTACCCAAATAGTATTTGTTAAGATATTAGAAAAGTAGCTCTCCAGAGGGGGCAGGAAATATTTGTGTAGAAATATAGTAGGAAACAGTTAACTAAGCAAAAGTAAAAGTCTTCTTCACTCTGAAACTTCTCAGAGCAGGTGTGGTGCTAAAATCTGAGTCCCCTGCTTTCACAGTCATTATCTTTCACACCAAACACTTCTCTGTTTAGTTCACAGGGTCAGAAACCTTCAATTTGAGGCTCAAGTGAATCCAGCAATTTTGAGAAATGAGAGTCCCTTGTCGGAACCAACACAAATTGAGAGGAGCTGACATGGGAAGGGGTATAAGCAAGGAGTACATGAATAGAAAGTACAGAGATTAAGAGCATTGCCACTCAAGTCAAAAAGATATTTATTCCAGTGTCATCTGACCCTACCTGTATGAACTTGAATCAATAAATTCCATAAGACCTAGTTTCCTCATCTTTAAAATATGACTATTTAAAGGGTTAATATGAGTTTCTTTAATATTTCCATTCCATTCAGGTCATTTCAGTCACTCAGTCATGCCCGACTCTTTGTGACCCCATGAATCGCAGCATGCCAGGTCTCCCTGCCCATCACCAACTCCCAGAGTTCACTCAGACTCACGTCCATCGAGTCAGTGAGGCCATCCAGCCATCTCATCCTCTGCCGTTCCTTTCTCCTCCTGCCCCCAATCCCTCCCAGCATCAGAGTCGTTTCCAATGAGTCAACTTTCCTCATGAGGTGGCCAAAGTACTTGAGTTTCAGCTCTAGCATCATTCCTTCTAAAGAAATCCCAGGGCTGATCTCTTTCAGAATATTTCCATTACTGTTACATTTCCACTAATATTGTGTTCATTTTTGTTAAGTATCCGACAATCTATCACTCTTCAAATGGGGTTGACAGTTTCATTTCCAATCATAAGTAATAGCTCTTTCACTAGTTTCCTTAAAATGATATCAAAGAAAAACAGGTTTTAGAAGAAACTAAGAGGTTTGTATCAAAAGACATTGTATTAAAACAAACTCAAAGTGATTGTAATTTTAATATTTTAATTTATTTTCCATGTTTCCTTTATTTTGTATGAAAGAACATTTACTTGGTTCTAGTGACACCATATTAATGAGTGATCTTCAGACAGTATAGATTTTAAGGATCATCTAAAGTATAGCTTTCTCTACTAAAATTTTCAACACCCTGGAGATTAACACACTGATGTCAATCTCTTCTCAGTATCTGAATCAATGAACAAAAATGTCTTCTTTTGTCAGACTGATAATTAAATGAAAACTAAAATTTAATGTGAAATATTTTATTCCTTAAAAATTCAATACTAGTATATTTCCTAAGCTTATTTATATTCAAAACAATAATCTGAGAATAAAAATTTATGCCCTAGGAACTCATCAATAACTGTAGGCAAGTGAAACGTATACTTAAGAGTTACTGTTTAAACATACTTTAAGACAGAAAAGCTGTGTGTTAAAAAAAATGAAATGAAAACTAAAATTAAAGTTATCCTCTACTAGGATAATAAAATAGTGATTGTAATTATTGCTATGAAACAATATTGAAGTGATTCATAAGACCTTGTTTAAATAAGTAGTTCTCCAGACTAATTATATATTAGAATCATTTGGGAAACCTTTCCAATAAGGCACTGCATAAACCTCACCCAAGACTAATTAAATATGTTGGCGGAGCCTATTATCAATATTCTTAGTTATCTTTCCAGGTGTTATAGTGTGCATAGATATTCCATCCACTGATCTTGTTAAATTAATTAAACAGAAAACCATCAGACTGAGGTGATCCTAATACCTTACCTGCCTATGTAAGCAAACCCAAACCTAAGATTGTAAATACCTCAAGGTTAAACAATGGAAGAACAATTAGATCATACACAGCATATGTATTAGGCAAACACTTAGGCTATAGCCAAATCAAATCATGTCTTGCTTTAATCCCATGTTTTCTCTATAAAAGCTTTTCCCCTAAGTACTTTAGGTTGAGTATTTTTAACCACTCTGATTTTTGTGCTGCTTGATCCCAATCATTGTTTTCCTCAAACTCTTAAATTTATAATATGCCTCAATTTATCTTTTTTAAAGATCTAAACTGCCGGTCCCCATGAAACAAAGGCTTTCTTATAAACTTCTTGCTTCATGGAAACTTTTGGAAATTGTATGTTAACACTGTTCCTTCAGCCCCTTAAAAAATGAACCAAAACAAATTTCCATCTACCCACAAGTCAAGCATATAACCAACACATACCTAGACACATTCTCATTCTTACATGCACACACAGGTGGTTTTGCATACAATTTAAAGGCATAACCATATTTCCTGAATCCCACGTTAAGAAACAAACCTCTAAGAACACATAAGTGCACTCAAGAGGAAGAGAAGCTATTGCCTTTTCAATGGATCTAATAGCAATTCAGTTCAGTCAATCAGTCATATCTGACTCTTTGGGATGCCATGGAATGCAGCACATCAGCCTTCCCTGTCTATCACCAAATCCTGGAGCTTGCTCAAACTCATGCCCATCAAGTTGGTGATGCCATCCAACCATCTCATCCTCTGTCATCCCCTTCTCCTCCCGCTTTCAATTTTATCCAGCATTGGGGACTTTTCCAAGAAGTCAGTTCTTCACATCAGGTGGCCAAAGTATTGGAGTTTCAGCTTCAGCATCAGTCCTTCCAATGAACACCCAGGACTGAGCTCCTTTAGGATGGACTTGTTGGATCTCCTTGAAGTCCAAAGGACTCTCAAGAGTCTTCTATAATACCACAGTTTAAAAGCATCAATTCTTTGGCTCTCAGCTTTTTTTATAGTCCAATTCTCACATCCATACATGCCTACTAGAAAAAACATAGCTTTGACTAGATGGACCTTTGTTGGCAAGGTGATGTCTCTGCTTAATTATATGCTGTCTGCAGGTTGGTCATAACTTTTCTTCCAAGGGGCAAGCATCTTTTAATTTCATGGCTGCACCATCTGCAGTAATTTTGGAGCCCCCCCCAAATAAATTCTGTCACTATTTCCATTGTTTCCCCATCTATTTGCCATGAAGTAATGAAACTAGATGCCATGATCTTGGTTTTTTCCAATGTTGAGTTTTAAGCCAGCTTTTTCACTCTCTTCTTTCACATTCATTAAGAAGCTCTTTATTCCTCTTTATTTTTTTTCTGCCATAAGGGTGGTGTCGTCTGCATATTGGAGGTTATTGTTATTTCTCCCAACAATCTTCATTCCAGCTTGTGCGTCATCCAGCCCAGCATTTCACACAATGTACTCTGCATATAAGTTTAATAAGCAGGGTGACAATAATCCTTTCCCAATTTGTACTTTCCTATTTTGGAAATCAATGGTTCTAACTGTTGATTCTTGACCTGTATATGGGTTTCTCAAGAGGCAGTCAAGGTGGTCTGGTATTCCCATCTCTTCAAGAATTTTCCACAGTTTATTGTGATCCACATAGTCAAAGGCTTTGGCACAGGCAATAAAGCAGAAGTAGATGTTTTTCTGGAACTTTCTTGCTTTTTCAATGATCCAATGGATGCTGGCAATTTAATCTCTGGTTCCTATGCCTTTTCTAAATACAGTTTGAACATCTGGAAGTTCACAGTTCACATACTGTTATAGCCTGCCTTGGAGAATTTTGAGCATTACTTTGCTAGCATGTGAGATGAGGACAATTGTGCGGTAGTTTGAACATTCTTTGGCATTGCCCTTCTCTGGGATTGGAATGAAAACTGACCTTTTCCAATCCTGTGGCCACTGCTGAGTTTTCCAAATTTGCTGGCACATTGAGTGCAGCACTTTCACAGCATCATACCTTAGGATTTAAAGTAGCTCACCTAGAATTCCATCACCTCCACTAGCTTGGTTCACAGTGATGCTTCCTAAGGCCCACTTGACTTCACATTCCAGGATGTCTGGCTTGAGCTGTGTGATCACACCATTGTGGTTATCTGGCTCATGAAGATCCTTTTTTATAGTTCTTCTGTATATTCTTGCCACCTCTTCTTAATATCGTCTGCTTCTGTTAGGTCTGTATCATCTGTCCTTTATTGAGCCTATCTTTGCATGAAATGTTCCCTTGGTATCTCTCATTTTCTTGAGGAGATCTCTGCTGCTGCTGCTATCACTTCAGTCATGTCTGACTCTGTGCATCCCCATATGCAACAGCCCACCAGGCTCCACTGTCCCTGGGATTCTCTAGGCAAGAACAGAGGAGTGGGTTGCCATTTCCTTCTCCAATGCATGAAAGTGAAAAGTGAAAGTAAAGTCACTCAGTCATGTCCAACTCTTCATAAGCCAATGGACTGAAGCCTACCAGGCTCTTCCGTCCATGGGATTTTCCATGCAAGAGTACTGGAGTGGGTTGTCATTGCTTTCTCCATCTTCCCCATTCTATTGTTTTCCTCTATTGCTTTGTGGATGTGACTGGTGATAGAAGCAAGTTCCAATGCTGTAAGAGCAGTATTGCATAGGAACCTAGAATGTCAGGTCCATGAATCAAGGCAAACTGAAAGCGGTCAAACAGGAGATGGCAAAAGTGAACGTCGACATTCTAGGAATCAGTGAACTAAAATGGAATGGAATGGGTGAATTTAATTCAGATGACCATTATATCTACTACTGTGGGCAGGAATCCCTTAGAAGAAATGGAGTAGCCATCATGGTCAACAAGAGTCCAAATGCAGTGCTTGGATACAGTTTCAAAAATGACAGAATGATCTCTGTTCGTTTCCAAAGCAGACCATTCAATATCACGGTAATCCAAGCTTATGCCCTAACTAGTAACGCTGAAGAAGCTGAAGTTGAACTGTTCTGTGAAGCCCTAAAAGACCTTGTAGAACTAACACCTAAAAAAGATGTCCTTTACATTACAGGGGACTGGAAAGCAAAAGTAGGAAGTCAAGAAACACCTGGAGTAACAGGGAAATTTGGCCTTGGACTATGAAATGAAGCAGGGCAAAGGCTAATAGAGTTTTGCCAAGAGAACACACTGGTCATAGCAAATATGCTCTTCCAAGAACACAAGAGAAGACTCTACACATGTACATCACCAGATGGTCCACACCAAAATCAGATTGATTATATTCTTTGCAGCCAAAGATGGAGAAGCTCTATACGGTCAACAAAAACAAGACCAGGAGCTGACTGTGGCTCAGATCATGAACTTTTTATTGCCAAATTCAGACTTAAATTGAATAAAGTAGGGAAAACCAATAGACCATTCAGGTATGACCTAAATCAAATCCCTTATGATTATACAGTGGAAGTGAGAAATAGATTTAAGGGCCTAGATCTCATAGACAGAGTGCCTGATGAACTATGGATGGAGGTTCATGACATTGTACAGGAAACAGGGATCAAGACCATCTCCATAGAAAAGAAATGCAAAAAAGCAAAATGGCTGTCTGAGGAGGCCTTACAAATAGCTGTGAAAAGAAGAGATGCAAAAAGCAAAGGAGAAAAGGAAAGCTATATGCATCCTGAAAGATGATGCTGTGAAAATGCTGTACTCAATATGCCAGTAAATTTGGAAAACTCAGCAGTGGCCACAGGATTGGAAAAGGTAAGTTCTCATTCTAATCCCAAAGACAGGCAATGCCGAAGAATGCTCAAACTACCACACAATTGCACTCATCTAACACACTAGTAAAGTAATGCTCAAAATTCTCCAAGCTAGGCTTCAGCAGTACGTGAACCATGAACTTCCAGATGTTCAACTGGTTTCGGAAAAGGCAGAGGAACCAGAGATCAAATTGCCAACATCCACTGGATCATAGAAAAAGCAAGAGAATTCCAGAAAAACATCTATTTCTGCTTTATTGACTATGATAAAGCCTTTGACTGTGTGGACCTGACCTGCCTCTTGAGAAACCTGTATGCAGGTCAGGAAGCAGTAGTTAGAACTGGACATGGAACAACAGATTGGTTCCAAACAGGAAAAGGAGTACATCAAGGCTATATATTGTCACCCTGCTTATTTAACTTACATGCAAACTACATCATGAGAAATGCTGGGCTGGAAGAAGCACAAGCTAGAATTAAGATTACCAGGAGAAATATCAATAACCTCAGATATGCGGATGACACCACCCTTATGGTAGAAGTGAAGAGGAACTAAAAAGCTTCTTGATGAAAGTGAAAGAGGAGAGTGAAAAAGTTGGCTGAAAGCTCAACGTTAAAAAGACAAAGATCATGGCATCTGGTCCCATAACTTCATGGGAAATAGATGGGGAAACAGTGGAAAGAGTGTCAGACTTTATTTTTTAGGGGACTCCAAAATCACTGCAGATGGTGATTGCAGCCATGAAATTAAAAGACGCTTACTCCTTGGAAGGAAAGTTATGACCAACCTAGATAGCATATTCAAAAGCAGAGACATTACTTTGCCAACAAAGGTCTGTCTAGTCAAGGCTATGGTTTTTCCAGTCGTCATGTATGGATGTGAGAGTTGGACTGTAAAGAAAGCTGAGTGCTGAAGAATTGATGCTTTTGAACTGTGGTGTTGGAGAAGACTCTTGAGAGTCCCTTGGACTGCAAGGAGATCCATCCAGTCCATCCTAAAGGAGATCAGTCCTGGGTGTTCATTGGAAGGACTGATGTTGAAGCTGAAACTCCAAATCTTTGGCCACCTCATGTGAAGAGTTGACTCATTGGAAAAGACCCTGAAGGGATTGGGTTCTGGAGGAAAAGCGGATGACAGAGGATGAGATGGCTGGATGGCATCACTGACTCGATGAACATGAGTTTGAATGAACTCTGGGGGTTGGTGATGGACAAGGAGGCCTGGTGCGCTGTGATTCATGGGGTTGCAAAGCGTCAGACACGACTGAGCGATTGAACTGAACTGAACTGATTGCCTTACACTTTTCACTGAGGAAGGTTTTCTATCTCTCCTTGCAATTCTTTGGAATTTTGCATTCAAATGGATATATCTTTTCTTTCCTCCTTTTCCTTTTCTTCTCTTCTTTTCTCAGCTATGTAAGACCTGTTCAGACCACCAATTTGCCTTTTTGCATTTCTTTTTCGTGGGGATGTTCTTGATCACTATCTCCTGTACAATGCCACAAACCTCCTTCCATAGTTCTTTAGGCACTCTGCTTATCAGATCTAATTCCTTGAACCTATTTGTCACTTTCACTGTATAATTATAAGGGATTCAATTTAGGTCATACCTGAATGATCTAGTGGTTTTTCCCTACTTTCTTCAATGTAAGTCTGAATTTGGCAATAAGGAATTCATGATCTGAGCCACAGTCAGCTCCTGGTCTTGTTTTTTCTGACCTATAGCGCTTCTCAATCTTTGGCTGCGAAGAATATAATCAATATGGGCTTACCTTTGGCTCAGCTGGTAAAGTATCTGCCTGCAATGCCAGAGACCTAGGTTCAATCCCTGGGTTGGGAAGATCCCCTGGAGAAGGAAGAGACTACCTACTCCAGTATTTTGGCCTGGAGAATTCCACGACCTGTAAGTTCGTGGGGTCACAAAGAGTCAGACACGACTGAGTGACTGACTATTTGCTTCACTGTTTAAAAATCTCTAGTATTAACAGCATTCCTTTATAACTGCAACAAAAATCCATTTCACCTACAGAAAATTTCAAGTCAAATGGAAATTAATGTGTGTGTGTTTTGTGTGACTGTTGAGTAATTAATTTACTTCTGCCTTTCCTTACCTCAGTTTTCTTGTCTGATAAATGAAAAATTGATAGAACATAGGTTAATATTTTAATATAACACATCACCCTGGCTTTTTAAACAGTCAGTGAATATTAACTTCAACTATTATTATTGCTGTTTTATTATATTCTATTAAAGTTAGTTTCATATCTTTGTAGTCTTCAAATTTTTCTTTTAATATTTTCATTTCCAGAAAAAAGTCACAAATTGGAAAAAAATCATAAATAAAACAATGTTGATTATAGCCATTGTTGTCTCACGTTTGAGTGAAGAAGTTTTGAATGAAGAGACAATATTGGGGCATTACTTTTGTTTCATTTTAAGAATCTACCTCCTTTAAGTTATATACACTAAGATGGTGATTAAAGTACAAAGTATAGCATTGTATTCTTCCCTTTGCCTGTTAGACCAGATTATTTCTATAAAACAAAAAAATTTTGGTTGTTAATTAAAAATCATTTTTCATTCATATTTTCCCTACTAAATATTAGCATTGTCTCCAGATCATTTAATCAACTGTGATCAATCTGAATTTGAATATCAATATTTTAGCCCTTCTTCCATGCAGTCGTTGAAACGTTACAGACGTTTTTCTTACTTTCTGTTTTGTGCCCTTTTTATTGAATTATAATTAGCATACAATTTTATATTAGTTTCAGGTATTCAACATAGTAATTCAATATTTTTATACATTATGAAATTATCTGCACAATAAGTTCAGCTACTATCTGTCACCATACAAAGTTATATTATCACCTATATTCCCTATGCCATGTATTATATCTCCATGACTTACATTATAGCTCAAAGTTTGTGCCTTTTAATCCCAGCCTAGCTTGTCAGTCCTCAAGAAATGGTGCAGCTACTGTGGAAAACAGTATGGAGTTTCCTGAAAAAATTAAAAATAAATTTTCCAACTCTGTAGCCTGCCAGGCTCCTCTGTCCATGGGATTTTCCAAGGAAGAATATTGAAGTGGTTTGCCTTGCCCTCCTGCAGGTAGAGATCTCCCGACCCAGGGATCAAACCTGCATCTCAGATCTCTTGCATTGCCAGATGGGTTCTTTTGATCTACCAGTTCCACTTCTGGATATTTACTTGAAGAAAATTAAAATGCTTAATTCAAACAAACATATGATTACCAAAGGGGAAAATGGAATGGAGTGATACATTGGGTGTTTGGGATTAACGCATGTTGCTGTATATAAAATAGATAACCAGAAAGAACCTACTGTATAACACAGGGAACTAAACTCAATATTTTAAAATAACCTATAGGGGAAAAGAATCTGAAAAATAATGGATTTATAGACTGTATATATATTGCTGAATCACTATGCTGTAAACCTGAATCTTCTACAACATTGTAAATAAACTATATTTCAATTTAAAAAAAGCACCAATAGAAATTAAAAAAAATAAAAGCTATATGTATTCCTATGTTCTTTTCAACACTCTTTACAAGAGCCAAGGTATGGAAGCAACTTAAGTGTTCATGGATGGACGAGTGGACATAGAAGATGTAGTATCTTTTAATACCTTAACCTAGATTTTCAGTTCTTTTTCTTTCCCTTCTTCAAACCTCCAAAGGCTACATAAAACTTTTTAAATGAATTTAACGCTTCTAAGATGTGAAAAACACCTTGAAACTGAAACTGACAAAGTGAATCACATTCTTCTCCCAATTAAGATCCACAGAGGCAGAGACACTCACACATATGATATATATACACAAACACAGCTGGACTGATTTACCTACATTCTAACTTCACTTTTCAAATTCTCTTAGTCCCAAACGTGCACGACCTTGGTGTTCTGTGAATATCAAAAAGTACTTCTGTTACACATTCTCTTGCTAAAGAATTTAAATTCACAACACATATTTTTATTTAATTCCAATTTAAGAAATGAAGATGATATTCACTGAAGAAGCAAACAATGACTTAATATAACCCAAAGTTTACATGTCTAGAAAACAAACAACTACTCTATGTCAAGCCATATATTATTTGCATTATTGTTCATCCTCACAACCGCTATATGAAGCAGATATAATTCACTTCACTTTTACAGGAGAGTGACCTGTATTTTAAAGGTGTTAAGTGCTTTGCTGTAAACTATATAACAGTCAAGTAACAGAGATAGAATTTGATTTCTCTTCTGCCAAGATTCTATATTCTGGTGTTTAACTATGACATACATTCCATTTTAGTTAAGAGAATCAAAAAGTTAGCAATTTTTGTATTTAACAAGTTAAAACTGAAAATAGCAGCACTTGAGTAAATCATGGTACTGCAAAGAAAACTAGCATAAGAAACTTAAAATCACTTTTTTTTACTGTAAAGTAATTATAAGTGTGAGATAGAAATAAAAATACTAAATGAGAAATGCTGTTGTACTTAATTCCTATAAATGATTCTATAACTTCTCATGTCTGTTCTCTGCATTTAGATGAAGCTTGAAATTATCACTTAATTCTATATCCTATAGATGAAACTCACATTGTAACAGAATCTTTAAAAATATCTAAAATGATTAACAGAAAAAAACTCTACTATCATGAAAGTTCTAGGTAGACTTTAAAAAGACTCATGAGAAATAATCTGGAAAAATAAAAGTTATACAAGAAAATTATGATTTAACACAAATTATGTACAAGGCAAAAATAAATAAGAAATAGATATTATAAACTCTCATGTACTGGGATATTTTTTAGTCTCAGTTGAAAATTATGTCTAAAAATATAAATAATATCTCTAAATAATAAATTAACAAAATGATCAAATCAAAGCTGATCATTTTGGTCTAAGTCATCCGATTTGAGTATTCCCATGAAGCAAATTAATGATATTCACTGGAATTTAGAGAGTATTCTTATTATTTTAAACATGTTCTCATTTGGTTTGCACACCAGTGATTCTATTAACCCACAAAAATTTCATTTTGTGATATTTAATTAAACAGGATTAAGACATGTGATTTAGATATATAAAAATATGGATTTTAGATCCTGTTTAAATGGCTTGAGATTAGTACTCTTTCCTTGCCTAAAAATTGGCAATCCAGTAAATAAATCAAGAATTCATATATTTTAGCAACTTTGCCTTTATAGTAGTATTAGATAGTTTTTGAATTATGTTCCTTGTTCTTTTCCCCTTTCTTACAAGATGTTTTCATTGCCAACTACTACCAACTACTTTTACAATAGCCTATTAAGATTAGCTTGGCTATGCTATTAGTACAAATATTAATTTGATGTGTTCTTTGCAGACTAGGCAAGAAATTGTTGTATTAAAAGACTATACTTAAAGAATATTTATACATATATATATATACATGTATGCATATATATGTATATGTCTCCTTTTAATACTTATGGAGAAATACTACAGCTCCCAGTCCTACTAGTGTATTGATTTTTGTATATTCAAAAAAAAAAAATCATGTGTGACCTACCTGCAAAAATGCAGCCCACTTTGGTTCAGATTACTTTCCTGCATGACTCATTTCCTATGGATTTGGAAGGGAATGACTACAGAGAGATAAAGAGTATTGGAAATGTGCCAATTGACTATTCTCTGTGTAGTCTTAGGGGAAATTGATGGTAACAGCAGGCTGTAGAGGACATTATTTGTCTTAAACTTTATTGTATTGGCTGGTGATTAGAGCTCTGATGTCAGACTTTCTGGGTTGTGAATACCAACTGTATTGTTTCTTAGGTATGTGACTTCAGGAAAATGAATTTCCATCTCTGTGATTCAGTTTCTGCACTGGAAGAATTTACACTTACATTATAAATTTGTTGTGAGGGTTTAATTATAAAATAGAGGAGTTAGCATAGTCTCTTGTTCATGTTAACTGCATAAATGTGTTCATATTTTAAACGCTATTTTGATGTGTTTCAGAAGGGTAAAGCAGAGCCTACTTTTAATCATTCTTATATGAGAAACCATTTGTAGTCAGAGCCCTATTTCTAGTCTAAAAAAATACCACCTCCTCCACTAACATTTAAATGTGAGCGAAGTCTTTTCTTTCCTCTATCGTTTACTGCTATATCCTCAGGGCTTAGATTAATGCCTGGATCATACATAGTATGCTGTCGGTAAATGTTTGTTGCAGAATGAATCATTGGTCAACTTTCAGTTTCTTCATGTAAAGGAAAAAAACCCTCCATAACATTCTGTAATAGACAAAATGTTTCATTTTGACATGCAGCATGAATACACCCTAATCCGCACTAGCATTCAATCTAATCTTTACTTTTCCTTTAACCTGTTCCTCCTGCTTCCAGCTCTTTAATGGATACACTGGGTTTAGGGAAAATTCTAAAAGTCCTTTTGATATCCCATTTGGGATTTCCCAGTATGGGCAATCCCTTTAAAGAAAAACAATCTCTCTCTATTCAACTCTATCAAGATTCCTATTCTTAAATAATATAAAAATAATAAAAATGGTTGATATTTAATGGTGCTTAATGTTTATATGGCTCTAGGATAATCTCATGGATGGAAGAGCCTAGTAGGGTGCAGTCCATGGGGTCGCGAAGAGTCAGACACGCCTGAGCGACTTCACTTTCACTTTTCACTTTCATGCATTGGAGAAGGAAATGGCAACCCATTCCAGTGTTCTTGCCTGGAGAATCCCAGGAACTGGGGAGAGTGATGGGCTGCCCTCTACGGAGTCGCACAGAGTCCGACATGACTGAAGCGACTTAACAGCAGCAGCCGCAGCAGCAGGATAACTTTTGTGTAATCTTGTTTAATCTTCTCAACAACTCTCAGTGACTCTGATTGTAGAATCATTTTACAGATGACAAAACTGAGACTTGGAGAAGAAAATTATTCACAATATAGTCACAAACTATAAAGGGTAAAACAGATTTTTTTCTACTAGTCTTAATGTTAGTATCAATGCTCTTAAGAATCAAATAATCTTCTTTTCCTTATGTAGTTAGTGTTCAGTACTAAAACTATCAGGAGGTCTGAAGTCTTCCACACACTAAGGTGTTAAAGATTGACAATATACTATTAGTTAAAAGATGACAACATGCTATTAGTCAGACACGACTGAGTGACAGGGCTATATTAGTTAAAAGGTTATCCTCGATGAACATGTTTCCACTTTGAAAAACGTTACCTTGAACAAAAATATACTGAATTGGATGAAATTCTAATGGTGAATTACAAATGCTTAACAAGTAAATAATTTGGGAGCTAGAGAATTTTCCAGAGTTAGCATCCTTAATATAATTTTGTTCTGAGTTTCATTTTACAAATTTATTCATATAATGTCCCTTTTAACCCTAAGTACATATTCTCCTCTAATTAATTAATTCCATTATTCAATTCATAAAAGATTTCAGAATGTCTACTATGTGCCAGACATTGTTTTACATTGAAGGTTTATAACTTTAGAAAATGCACAAATTATTGCAAGACAAAGACATTTAGAAACATGATTACAGCACAATAAGATAAAAATTATAAGAAAGGCATTTAATAAAGAAGTGGAAGTGAATGATACACACACCTATTTGGGTAAAGACACTGAGAAAAACAAAACCTTAACTGGAGCAATTACATTTATGGGAGAGAGAATACAGCATGCTGAAAGAAATTCACCAGCTGGAATAGTTTATGTAGGAATTCTATGCAGAACAAATAACATATGCAAAGGCATGTAGGCTTGAAAGAAAGCAACTTGTTGGGAGAATTAAGATTAATTGACTAGGAACAGAAATTATCTGGTGACTTTAGTGACAATACTATTGGCTCTTCCTCTTCTGGACTGCTCATCAGACTGTCCTACCCTTCCCAACTCATAGGTTTCTGTGAGTTATTGCATTTATTCCAGAGCTTTAATTAGTAGTTATCTGAATGCTGGTGGCAGATTTTTAGGGATTTCCAGCATATTTTTATTCAGATGAGTCAGCTTAATTTAAAGGAGATAATATGAAGATACAGAATAAAATCAGGAAATGTGAAAAAATATATAAATTGAAAGGTGGAAGAAATTTAAAATTGTCAGTAGGAAATCAAGTTTAGCTCAACACTGTTACAAATGGTTACCTATATACATGGATATACAGATAGATATAGATGTGTGTATATATAGACATCAGTATACAAATATATATTTCTTTGCTCTGTCAGGTAAGAGAGCCTAAAAGAAATAACACCCTGATAAGAGTGTACACACCTAGGGCCCATAACTTCATTTTGAATGATGTTGTTCTGTTGTGTGTGCTCAGTCATGTCTGACTCTTTGTGATCTCATGGACTGTAGTCCACCAGGATCCTCTGTTCATGGAATTATCTAGGCAAGAATAGTGAGTGGGTTGTTGTATCTACTTGAGGGGATCTTCTTGACCCAAGGATAGGACTTTTGTCTCTTACAAGACTTCATTGACAGGCAGATACTTTGCCACTGTGTCACCACTTTGAATAATATTTTCCAATATTTTGAGAGGGAATTCGTAGAAAGTACAGATTTCACTAATTTCTGAAAGTCAAAGCACTGCCTAGAAAATCATGGATTACCATAGTTAGGAAAGTGAGATTCTTTCCTCACACAGAAAGCATACTGTGCTTCTCCTTGCATTAAGTGCTCAGAGACAGCTTTCTTTGCAGGTTCCAACAGCACTAGGGTATTGACACATCAAAATCATTTCCATACAATGAGATTGAATGTGGCACTGATCAATGTGTCTTCAGCAGAGACCAGACAGAAAATACAGAAACAGAAGTTTTGATGTCCTGAATTCCACTGTATAAGCCCAGACAGATATGGAAAAGGGTGGGAAATTTCCATGTATTGGAGACAAGTAGAAAATTAATAAATTCATGCTGATGTTCTACAATTGTAAAGGAAGTTTAGTTCAGTTCAGTTGCTCAGTCATGTCTGATTCTTTGCAACCCCATGAATCGCAGCACGCTAGGCCTCCCTGTCCATCACCAACTCCTGGACTTCACCCAAACTCATGTCCATCGAGTCGGTGATACCATCCAGCCATCTCATCCTCTGTCGTCCCCTTCTCCTCCTGCCCCCAATCCCTCCCAGCATCTGAGTCTTTTCCAATGAGTCAACTCTTTGCATGAGGTCACCAAAGTATTGGAGTTTCAGCTTTAGCATCAGTCCTTCCAAAGAACACCCAGGACCAATCTCCTTTAGAATGGACTGGTTGGATCTCCTTGCAGTCCAAGGGACTCTCAAGAGTCTTCTCCAATACCACAGTTCAAAAGCATCAATTCTTCGGCACTCAGCTTTCCTTATAGTTCAACTCTCTCTTCCATGCATGACCACTGGAAAAACCATAGCCTTGGCTAGACGGACCTTAGTTGGCAAAGTAATGTCTCTGCTTTTGAATATGCTATCTAAGTTGGTCATAACTTTCCTTCCAAGGAGTAAGCGTCTTTTAAATTTCATGGCTGCAATCACCATCTGCAGTGATTTTGGAGTCCCCTAAAAAATAAAGTCTGACACTGTTTCCACTGTTTCCCCATCTATTTTCATGAAGTGATGGGACTGGATGCCATGATGTTAGTTTTCTGAATGTTGAGCTTTAAGCCAACTTTTTCACTTTACTCTTTCACCTTCTTCAAGAGGCTTTTTAGTTCCTCTTCACTTTCTGCCATAAGGGTGGTGTCATCTGCATATCTGAGGTTATTGATATTTCTCCCAGCAATCTTGATTCCAGCTTGTGTTTCTTCCAGTCCAGCATTTCTCATGATGTACTCTGCATATAAGTTAAATAAGCAGGGCAACAATATACAGCCTTGACATACTCCTTTTCCTATTTGGAACCAGTCTGTTGTTCCATGTCCAGTTCTAACTGTTGCTTCCTGACCTGCATACAGATTTCTCAAGAGGCAGGTCAGGTGGTCTGATATTCCCTTCTCTCTCAGAATTTTCCACTGTTTATTGTGATCCACACAGTCAAAGGCTTTGGCATAGTCAATAAAGCAGAAATAGATGTTTTTCTGGAACTCTCTTGCTTTTTCCATGATCCAGCGGATGTTGGCATTTTGATCTCTGGTTCCTCTGCCTTTTCTAAAACCAGCTTGAACATCAGGAAGTTCACAGTTCACATATTGCTGAAGTCTGGCTTGGAGAATTTTGAGCATTACTTTACTAGCATGTGAAATGAGTGCAATTGTGCCGTAGTTTGAGCATTCTTTAAGTTAGGCTTAGGGAAATAATATTTACTATTGTCATGTTTGAACAATGGAACTTGAGAAACAGAAAATAGGAGATTCCAAGTAATTAATCATTAAAATTTATATTTCATAAAATTTGAAATGAGGAAGTCCAATAGCTGATAAATTGGAGCTACTCTTAAAGAAAGTTAATATGCTCTGTGATCTTTAGCTCTCAATTATTGGTCTGAGAAGATCCAAGAATATTTCTCAATGGAATATAAGGGTATTCTAAAACCCAAATTAAAAAAATATTCCCAATTGAATGATAGGTAAGTTTCCTCCTTCTTATAAATATTTATTTGTTTAAGCCAGGGAGAAAGTTTAATATAGCAACATTGATTCTAACTCTAGAGATGATGAGAAAATTAGAAAAAAAAATCCTTTAGAGTAGCTGAATTTATAGCTTGCCTAGAAGGTAACACTTCTTTTCCATCTTAAAACTAATAAAGTAATAATAATATTCTGATCCTTGTGCTCCCTGCCAAGTCCCTCCATCCCAAGTTTCCCAGGTTAACTCTTTACACATCAACCACATACAAAACAAAACAAAACTTGCCTGTCTTGAAATCCTTGACTGCCTGACCAAGATGGAAAAATAATTATACTAAAAAAAATAAAAATAAAAAAGAGAAAAATTCTGCCATTTCTACTATAGGCAGTCTATTTCATTTATTTATTTTTTATTTTTTATTTCTAATAGTGCCAGGGAAAAAGGCATTAATGTTATTCAGTCTAAGAGTATGAAATTAAAAAGAAAATGTTGGGAGGGAATGAATATTTTGCAACTGAATTGCAAGCAGTCCAGGGAAAGGAGAGATATGATATTAAAATCTCCCAGAACACTTCAAATGTAAGCCCCAATGAAGGGCAAAAAACAAAAACAAAAACAAAAACAAAACTAGGTTTGTCATTTACATCAGTGAAGAAGATGCTAAAATCAAATGATTTATCTCTTAGTATTCAGTAAAATAATTTAATAAGTTTCAAAACTCTTGCCTGGAAAATCCCATGGACGGAGGAGCCTGGAAGGCTGCAGTCCATGGGGTCACTGAGGGTCGGACATGACTGAGCGATTTCACTTTCACTTTTCACTTTCATGCATTGGAGAAGGAAATGGCAACCCACTCCAGTGTTCTTGCCTGGAGAATCCCAGAGACGGGGGAGCCTGGTGGGCTGCCGTCTATGGGGTCGCACAGAGTCGGACACAACTAAAGTGACTTAGCAGCAGCAGCAGCAGAGTCCTTCCAAGTGTGTGACATTCTCTATACCTGTACATGTAAGAAGAAACATTTTAGGAAGCAAATTAATATGTTAGTCTTCAAAACATCTACATCTGGCATCATCCTAGTTTGAGATTACTAAGTAACAAAATTAATATTTCCACAGTTCAATCGGTGACAGGATATTATAGGGAGAGGTGGTTGGACAGTTCCAATCATAGGGATATAGCACCATTTGTCGAAGTTTCTTTAAGAAATATTTTCTCTAGCTTTACTTCTAATATATGCAAATTTTCAAGCTGAAGAAATATTGAAAAGTGAATAGTTCAGTGCATCGCCTCAGCAATTCTTACAGAGAATTTGCTATGCATCTTGCTTATGTAAAATTTACCTTTTTAAAAGTTTAAAGAAGCAAGGTCTCTGGCTTTTATGAATCAACTTTTCCAAATTCATACTCATGTTCACTTAGAGAGCACCCTCGTAAATCCTTGCAAGGTAGAGTGGGTTACATTTTTCTTTGCAAAGTACAAATGTGTTCTAAGTTCAAAAGTTTGCAAAAAGCCTTTAGAAAAAAAAATGATAAAATTTAATCTGAAAAATTGGTATGTCATTGAAAATCCTAATTAAGATATTCAGACTTTGGTTTCAAACAGATGGAAATAAAAAGATATTTTTCATTCTTACCTCTGAATTCTTTAGTTTAATAAGATAGTTTTCTTAAAGACAATTAGCTAGCTGAGATAATTGCTTCACCTGACATGTATAAAGAATTATTGATTTGTCTAGTCTATAATTTTTAATTGTGCTGCATTTAAAAAATGAGCCGTTGTCCAGGTCCTCTACAGAGTCAATGAATGCAAATTATCTTCAGTGTTCTGGTACCTTTCGTCTTACAGTATTTGCTTACCTGCAGGATTTTCTAAGGATCAGGCAACATCTACTGCTTACTTACATAAAGAATGGAGAGAAATTAAATGTCATAAAATCAGTATTTACATGCATTTAACTAAGCTATCTTATATTAATATATACATATGTCACTGAAAAGTAAAATTTTTGTCATGTCCAGTGAAAATTATTTTTAGTTTCTTCTTACAATTTTTGAGATATGATCACATTCTTGTTTTCGTTTTGAATACTGAATATTTTCCCTTTAAAAATAACTATCATTACATCAAAAACAAATTTAAAACTTGAAACCGTTAAACTTCTAGAAGAAATCATAGGTAGAAAGCTCTTTTACATTGTATTAGCAGTAGTTTTTTGGACAAGACACCAAAAATACAGACAGCAAAAGCAAAAATAACTAAGTTAAATTAGAAAGGTTCTACACACAAAGGAAACCACCAACAAAATGAACAGGTAACCTACTGGATGGGAGAAAAATATCTGCAGATCATGCATCTGATAAGAAGTTAGTATCCCGAATATATAAGGAACTCATTCAACTCAGTAGGAAAAAATCCAACTTTAATATAAGCATAGGACTCAATAAGATAACTTTTCCAAAGAAGACAGACAAATAACCAACAGGTACATGAAAAGGTTTTCAACATCACTAGTCATCAGGGAAATGAAATCAAAGTCATGAGACATCACCTCGCACATGTTAGTATGGCTCTTATCAAAATGACATGAAATAACAAGTCTTGGCAAAGACATGGAAAAAAGGGATACCTTGTGCACTGCTGACAGGAGATTAAATCAGCACAGACACTATGCTAGGTGAGTAGCTATTTATATTATTTCTAAAATATGCAATTTTAATATAGTAAATAAATATATTTGAAGAATATTGATCATAAAGTGAATTTATGTAAATCATTTTCTTTTCTAACATAAAATACAAAAGTTGGGAATTATTTACACATGCCTGTGTTCAGTTATAGAAAATCTGACTGATGATGAATTAAAATATAGAGACTCATTTTATCTCAGTAATCTGGTTCTGCTATTTTCCCATGTTTCAGTTGGAACAAGATTCTGAATTGGCATCTATGTAACTCTCTTGACTTTACCTCAGAGTAACAGAGGGCTTTTAAATATCATTCAAGAAAAAAAAAATCAATAAATAAAAAGCATGGATATAGGCAGATCTATTTTTTTGACAGTAAGTAAGAATCTTTTCCAGAAGCCCTGTCCTTCCAGCGGACATGTCCCATCATCCCACAGGCAAAATCGGTATTATACAGTTATCCCTAGGTGAAGGGGAGCCTTACTATTACAATATTTATTTAACCTCTGTAGTGGAGGTTGTCCTGGGGAATGAGCAACATAGGTAGAAATTATTTGGTGAACCCATACTGCTTTGTGATATTGTGCTTCTTAAACCATGTTTCATGGAACACTTGATTTGGGAACAACTGATGTAGCAGAAACAGAGATCTGTACTTTTTCCTTAACTGCACTTTTTTCCTTCTAGTCACATACTCATATGGCATATTCCAGTTGGAATGAATTTTGGATAAGGGGATGTGGGTGTACGTGATGTATAATATTCTATGACATGGCCTTAAAAATCCTTTTTCCCCTTTTTTCTCTAGGTCTAAGTTTCCATCCAAATCTGTGCTATAAATTCTGTCCATAATAGTTTAACAGCACTAAATCCCAAGGATCCAACCTAGAAATAATTAATTCATTCAATAATTAAATGGTACCATTTCTGTGCTACAGAATTGCCAAAATTTCTTAAAATGGGATAACACAGAGAACAAGATGAAGCTGGAAACCTGTAAAATATGGTTCAAAGGAGATTTCAAAATGTTACACACTTAGAGTCAGAAAAAGAATACCAAAATAATTTTATAAGTGGATAGAAAAACTGTTTAATATTTTCAAGGTAATAATCAACTGCAGTCTGCTGGACACACTTGTATTATATCAGCATTCTACAAGTTATTTTATATTTCTAGGTATAAAATAGCCTAATTAATGACAAGCATAGGCAGAGATAACCTAGAAGGTGAATCTGTTCAGGATATTTACTAATTTTCAAGTCTCTCATAATTTTCCACTACATCAGTAAGAAACTCACAGTTTATAATCTAGTCTGTAGTGAAGAATAATTAATCATGGAATCATGAACAAGGGGTCTTCATTTGTATATGCGAGCAGGGAGAAACTTTTAGGGGAGATGATACCTAACCTAAAATACATGTAAATATATGCAACTAAATTGTATTATTGTCCATTTTACTGACAAGAAAGGTGAGGCACAAAGGAGATAGGTAACCTGCCCTCAGTTACCAAGTGAATAAGTTTATTAAAAGAAGGGGAATTTTTAAGCATAGATTTCTCTTCCATACTTGGTCTAATGAATGCCCAACTCTATCTGCAACTGAATTTAATTTTGGTAAATGACAACATCAATGTTTTATCTTAGTACTTCATGGTACAGATAAGTGGTCTAGGTAATTAGACTCAACAGAATGGAACTTTTGGAAGTGTATGATCTTCTCATTTCACTTCGTGTTGCATGAAATCCAAGTGGTATTAACAGCAAGTGCCTACCAATAAGGGCAACCCAGGCGGTGCTCAGAGAAGGCAATGGCACCCCACTCCAGTACTCTTGCCTGGAAAACCATAGACGGAGGAGCCTGGAAGGCTGCAGTCCATGTGGTCGCTAAGAGTCGGACACGACTGATCGATTTCACTTTCACTTTTTACTTTCATGAATTGGAGAAGGAAATGGCAACCCACTCCAGTACTCTTGCCTGAACAATCCCAGGGACGGGGGAGCCTGGTGGGCTGCCGTCTATGGGGTCGCACAGAGTTGGACACGAGCGACTTAGCAGCAGCAGCAAGTGGTGCTAGTGTTAAAGACGTAATGCAGTGGTATATCCAATGCAGAAGATGTAAGAGACGCGGGTTGCATCCCGGGTTGGGAAGATCCCAGAAAGAGAGTATGGCAACCACTCCAGCATTCTTGCCTGGAGAATCCCATGGACAGAGGAGCCGGGTGTACTACAATCGGTAGGGTCGGACAGTATCGGATACGACTGAAACAACTTCGCACGTAGGTACCTTTCAATAAGGCAAGTCCACACATTCATAAATGTGTTTATTTTGTTTTCTGTAATTTCTCCCGGGCAAATAAATATCACCAAAGTGATCAATTCTCATGACTTCTGCAGAGAATTAGAGGGTCGTTTCATGATTACTGAATTTCTCTCTTGCCCTTTTTACTTAATTCCAGGATCACTGTCCCTTCTCTACCTCTCTATTCCATTTGAGTCAAGCATTTATTTTCATTGCTAAGTTAGGCATCACCTCTCCTAAAATATGAATTTATATTAATTAAATGAAAATATGTTGTATTTCTTTATCTCTGAATATTTAGTAGTCACAAGAAAAAAAAATGTACTTTATATGAGCACTCAATACTTTATGTGCAGAAGATGGCAGAAGCTGGGAGTTTTTTTTTTTTTTTTTTTTTTAGGATATATGTTAGATCACATATAAGAAATTATTTAATACTGAAGAGAATATATTGTTCTGGAAGGTTTTTCCTCATGTTCTAGATTGCTGTAAATATATTTCTTATTCAATTTTCTGGTATTCCTTCCCTTTAAAAAATCTATTTAAAAAACAGCAGAGTTGGTGTCAGTTTCTGAGAAACAATCAAAACTGATGTGCTTTTTTTGTGTACGGTGATGCTTCCTCTAACTTCTATTGTTGCATAGCTACATCAAAGTAATCAATAAAGTAGCACTGACTTTAATAGTAGCTTGACCTCTCTACAATGAAGTGATATGCTTGCCAAAGCTTAGTGATTTTTTTTTTTTTTAACACTTGCCCTAATAAAAATGGCTAATTCACATCAATTCTGACTGGTTTTTCACAAGTGGTAAAAGTTAAAGGATATGTTGAGTCTCTAAATTGAAATAGCATCTGTCTAGCAGATCCTAATATAGACTTACCACATTGCAGTTATAATGTTTTTAAAGACAAATAAAAGACTAAAAAAAAAAAAAAGTAAATGGTTCTGAAAGCAAAAGTGTAGCAAGGGCTTTTTATTAGAGTGTAAGACAAAATTCATGGAATATTAGTATAAAGCAACTAAATTAAGGGGGGAAAAACCCTGGTGGTTCTAATAATACTGTATTTCATGAAATAGAATCCCGTTTCTGTTTATGAGAAAGACAGCAGAAAGCCCTTAAGTCTTCCCTCAATTCTACCTCATAGGTCACGGAACGGGGTTACAAACTTTCCAATGTAAGGCAACAGGTCTCTGAGTTTAAAGAATTTGGATAATTATTTTATAAAATGTTTCTGAAGGGCCTTTCACATAGGCCAGGTCCATTTTAGAAAGGCAATAAATAGTGGATATGTGCACTATCTCTGCCTCCCCCGAATCAGCTGGGAACATCCTGTAGATGCTTACTTTCTCCATGTGAAGCCCACAGCCTAACACCCTTCACTGGTTCCAAAAATATTGTCTCATGAGAGATGCTTTGGAAGCATTGAGTCACTCATTGAAGATTTGTGAGTAATGACAAGGGGTCAATTTATGCAACACTAACCTTTCCTTCAACATTAATGGAAAGCTATCAGTGGTAATACCCATCAAATCACAAACTCTCTTCTTGGAAACTAAGTTAGGGAAATTATTATTTGATCACATAACCAATATATAGACAATACATATGATATCCTTCAAAATAGCAAATACTGTATAGTCTAAATAATGGAATATTATGTCAGCACTTAATGTTTTTTAAATAAAATTTAATAAAAAGTGGATTGCTGCCTATGACATAATGTTTAAAGTTTAAAACATAAGAAATTGTACAGCTACAGACTAAGATTATATTGTAACTGACAAAAAGGGAAGTGGTTTTTCTATATAATCTAAAATTTTTCAAATTAGTAGAATTTTAAAATTCTACAAATTTAAGAACTTTACAAATTCTTTCAATATAAGAAAAAATACTTAATATTATAGACATAGACTTTAGGGTATGGATAAACAACCAAGATCATGGCATCTGATACCATCACATCATGGCAAATAGATGGGGAAACAGTGGAAACAGTGGCTGACTTTATTTGGGGGGGCTCCAAAATCACTGCAGATGGTGATTGCAGCAAATGAAATTAAAAGACACTTACTCCTTGGAAGGAAAAACAACATAGATAGCATATTAAAAAGCAGAGGCATTTCTTTGTAAACAAAGGTCAATCTAGTTAAAGCTATATTTTGTCCAGTAGTCATGTATGGATGTGAGAGTTGGACTATAAAGAAAGCTGAGTGCCAGAGAATTGATGTTTTTGAACTGCGTTCTTGGAAAAGACCCTTGAGAGTCCCTTGGACTGCAAGGAAATCCAACCAGTCCCTCCTAAAGGAGATCAGTCCTGAGTGTTCTTTGGAAGGACTGATGCTAAAGCTGAAACTCCAATACTTTGGCCACCTCATGTGAAGAGTTGACTCACTGAAAAAGACTCTGATGCTGAGAGGGATTGGGGACAGGAGGAGAAGGGGACAACAGAAGATGAGATGGTTGGATGGCACCACTGACTCAATGGACATGGGTTTGGATGGACTCCAGGAGTTGATGATGGACAGTGAGGCCTGGCGTGCTGCAGTTCATGGGGTCACAAAGAGTAAAACATGACTGAGTGACTGAACTGAACTGAACTGAATATAGTGTTAACAACTTTCTTTAGCTTATCTTGTTCCAGAAAGGAAATTATTGTCCAAACTCACAGTATGGTCATGCAAACTACAGATCTGTATGCCTTGCCTCTTTGAAAATTGCAGACACTAACATTCCTGTTAATATTTGTAAAATATTTTATAATTTATTGTATGGAAAAGACCATGAATAGCCAAAAAAATTTCTTGAGAAGGAGGAACAGACAGGGAAGAATCATTAGCCCTAACTTCATACTATACTACAAAGCTACTGTAATCAAAACAGCATGGCACTGCCTTACAATGTGTGCACATATACACGCACACATAAACATACATAGACAGACACATAAATCAATGGAATAGAGAGCACTGAAATAAATTTACGGTCATTTCAGCTATGACAAAGGAGGCAAGAGTATACCATAGAGAAAAGACAGGCTCTTCAATAAGTGATGTTGGAAAAAACAGACAGCTATATGAAAAAAATAAAACCAAAATAAAATATCAAACATAAAATTAAACTCAAAATAAGTTAATTAATAAACTCAAAAAGACATAAATATAAGATGGGGAAGCCATAAAACTCTTAGAAGAAAATATAGATTATTTTTTGATATAAATATCAACAATAATTTTTTTTGGATCTGCCTCCTAAAGCAAAGGAAATAACAGCCAAAATAAGCAAATGGGATATAATTAAATTTAAACACTTTTGCACAGCAAAGGAACCATCAACAAAATGAAAAGACAACTTACTGAAATTGAGAATATATTTGTAAATGATATGACTGATAAGGGATTAATATGTAACATATACAAAAAGCTCATAAAACTCAACACTGAAACAAACAACCTGATTAAAAATGAGTAGAAAAACTGAACAGACATTTTTCCAAAGAGGAAATGCAAGTGGCCAATAGGCACATGAAAAGTTGTTCAAATCTCTAATCACCAGAAGAATGCAAATGAAAACCACAACAAATATTATCTCATACATATAAGAATGGCTGTCATAAAAAAGAAGACAAAATTGCTTGTGAGGATGTAGAGAAAAGGGGATCCTCATACACTGTTGGTGGAAATGTAAGTTGGTGCAGCTGCTGTGGAAAACAGTGTGGAGGTTCCTAAAAAAAAAAAAAAAAAAAACAAACATAGAACTACCATATAACCCAGTAATCCCATCCCTGTGTATATATATATATAAATCAAAACAATAATAAAAACACACTAATTTGAAAAGATATATGCACCCCAGTGTTCACAGCAGCATTATTTACAATTGTTAATGGAAGCAACTTAAATATCCATCAACAGATGAATGGATAATGAAGATGTGGTGTATAGATAATGGAATAATATTAAGCAAAAAAATAATAATAATAATAATGAAATTTTGCTGTTTGCAGTAACGTGGATGGACTTGGAGGGCATTATGCTAAATGAAATAAGTCAAACAGAGAAAGACAAATACTGCATGGTATCACTTATGTACAGAATCTAAAACATAGACCAAACTAGTGAATAAACCAACCAAACAAACAAAAGCAGTCACAGATATCGAGAACAAGTCAGAGGTTACAAGTGGTGAGAGGGAAGTGAGGGGCAATATAAGATAAGAGGTAAAGGATTATATGGGATCATATGAAAGCATATGTGTGAAACTTTAAAAATTTTTAAAGTACTACAGAACTTGAAGAATCTTTCATTCAGTAAAAACATAGTAAAGTATATAGGTATATAACACACATATACACACACAGTCCATTTTATAAGAGCTACATTTTTGTTCCATTTCCTTACATGTTTCAGTATAATACTTGTTAAATCTGACAAAATTCTTAAAATTGACTTCTTAAAAAATGTTCTGGCCCTACTAACTTAATCATTGCTTCTCTATTCTGTGATCCAGTAGATGACAGAGATGGTATTACAAATTCTCTAAGACTTGCACTACAAATTCACTGCTGCAAGGTTTAAATTTCAGTGCATCTAAACATATAAATGAGTTGTATTTAAAATTCTAAAACTGCTACTGGGTTAACATCATTACAATTTCTCATTAGGAAAAAGAAGATCCAAATTAAGTCAGTATTATTTTTCTTTGTTCTCCATGAAGTTAAATCTCTCTGATTTAAAATCACTTATTTTTTTTAATCAAGGTAAGAGATAAAAAAGAATCTCTCTTCCTAGTTCAACATTCTACAAAGATGGCCCTTTCATAACTGTGATATTTTATTTAGAGAAAATTCTAGTTGTCAGCCAGGCTTTCTTGGTGTTCTTCAGGGTAGTTAATAAGGTCTACCATAACCTGGGAAATAAATATGAAAACATAAGTCCTATTAGCATATATAGTAGTATGTACAGTTCCAGCCAAATCACTGGCAATTTCCCTGTTCTTAGACTGAGGGAGTGACATGACAATAAAATAAAATTGCCTACCCTGTAATAACTGTGAGAAGAGAAATGTGGCAGATTAAGATAAATCTCTCACTGAGATTTCATCGTAGCATATTTAGTAGATTTACTTTTAATCATTATCATAAATAAGAATACAGATTAAGAAACCTCAGATAAAAATATGTCCTATAAAAATGTATTTTAAAATTTATTCTCTATTTTTACTTTTTTAGAGACATTGCTATAAGTGTTCACAGTATGGTCATTGAGAAGTGAAAATTTCTGGGATCAATAACAGATTTAAAAATTTTTGAAAATGCTTCCTAACTATATTGTTGGGCCAGATTTCTTCAGGCCTCCAGAGCTAGTTCTAAAGCCTGCTCATATCTGGCTAAACACCAATCTCATGATATCATCTTATGCTTATGATTTTCTCAACCTTATATTCAATGTCAGCCAATTTTAGATGTAAGATTCTTGAGGAACAACTGAAGGTTATATTTTGGTAGAAGATACTATAAATTAGAAATCTCAAGGCCCAGATTTGATCTTGTTTACCAATAACTGGCTGAACTTATAAATGAATTTATTTTGGCAACTTTTATTGGTGAAGTAATTATGGAGGAATAAACCAGGTGATCTCTAGTTTCTTTAAACATCCATATTTTCTAGGAAGTTTAGATACCTCTTAAATATGAAGACTCCCATAGTCTATTCATTTTTGAAGGCTAACTGATTTATTTCTTTGGAAAGTCTGAGTTAAAGGAGATTCCATGGTAGGACATAATTTAGAACATGTACCTCAGGTAAGATCTTAGACTTCTAGATATTTTAGGCAGTATTATAGATTTTGGAAGTGTGTGACAGCAATCAAATGTGCATTTTTGACCATGAGCAGAATATTTTGGTTATAAATTATCTGCTGATCCCATATTTTAATTTCTGTAGCACATTGCTGGTCACATAGTAGGGGTTCCATATATGTTCATGAATTGAACTTCCCCATTTATCAGTTAACCTAGGGCCTAGCAGTTAGCTTTTATGTAAGAAAATCTTGGAGGGAATGAGGTTACTTAATTGTTAAACTACTGCCTGTCAGGAACTCAGTAGGTGTTCAGTAGCTCTATTGTGATGATGGATAATGCCTATTTTAATGCAAGACTTGGTTTTATGTGGCTATTTGTCATTGCTTTTGATAATACCTCTTTTGCATAATATCTTAGAGCTCAGAGAACAGGTTCTTATTTTTTAAGTTTATACACTTTAGTTGTATGGTGATATTTCAGAAAATTTATAGCCCTTCTGAGCCTCCACAATATGGTCATCCTAATGTTAATACTGTACAAAGAGGGTAAACATGTTAAAAAGGAATATAAAAGCAAATATATCAATCATTTTCTCAAAAAGGATGTTATGGTTCTTCCAAATCTACCACATAGCAATGAATTTTAGACTTAACTTTCAGGCTTCCCTGGTAGCGTAGATTGTAAAGAATCTGCTGCAATGCAAAGAGACCTGGATTTGATCCCTGTGTCAGGAATATCCCCTGGAGAAGGGAATGGCAACCCACTCCAGTTTTCTTGCCAGGAAAATTCCATGGACAGAACATGGGGCTGTAAAGAGTCCACATGAATAAGCGACTAACACTCACTTTCTGTCACTTTCCCCAGACTAAAAAGGTAATAGTACGTCAATGTTGCAGACAAGTTACAGGCTAATTGATGGCCTGTAGGTATGGAGAAGGTCTATACAGTAAGCAAAAACAAGACTAGGAACTTACTGTGGTTCTGATCATGAATCCTTATTGACAAATTCAAACTTAAATTGAAAAAAGTAGGGAAAACCACTAGACCATCTAGACATGACCTAAATCAAATCTCTTATGATTATACAATGGAACAACAGTTTCAAGGGATTAGATTTGATAGGCAGAGTGCCTGAAGAACTATGGACAGATGTTCATGGCATTG
This sequence comes from Capra hircus, assembly GCF_001704415.2. Taxonomy (NCBI): domain Eukaryota; kingdom Metazoa; phylum Chordata; class Mammalia; order Artiodactyla; family Bovidae; genus Capra; species Capra hircus. The sequence continues at coordinate 33,632,322 of NC_030815.1, read as the reverse complement.
AACAGGAGGCAATGATCAAGATCATCCCCAAGGAAAAAGACAAAATAGTTGTCTGAGGAGGTCTTACAAATAGCTAAGAAAAGAAGAGAAGTGAAAGGCAAAGGAGAAAAGGAAAGATGAACCCATTTGAATACAGAGCTCCAAAGAAAAGCAAGGAGAGACAAGAAAGCCTTCCTCAGTGATCTGTGCCAAGAAATAGAGGAAAACACTAGAATGGGAAAGACAAGAGAGCTCTTCAGGAAAATTAGAGATACTAAGGACAATTTAATGCAAAGATGGGCATAATAAAGGACAGAAATGATATGGACCTAACAGAAGCAGAAGATATCAAGAAGAGGTGGCAAGAATACACAAAGAACTGTACAAAAAAGGTCTTCATTACCCAGATAAGCACAATGGTGTGATCGCACATCTAGAGCCAGACATTCTGGAATGTAAAGTTAAGTGAGACTTAGGAAGCATCACTATGAACAAAGCTAGTGGAGGTGATGGAATTCCAGTTGAGCTACTTCAAATCCTAAAAGATGATGCTGTTGAAGTGCTGCACTCAATATTCCAGCAAATGTGGAACACTCAGCAGTGGCCACAAGATTGGAAAAGTCAGTTTTCATTTCAGTCTCAAAGAAGAGCAATGCCAAAGAATGTTCAAACTACTGCACAATTGCACTCAGCTCACATGCTAGCAAAGTAATGTTCAAAATTCTCCAAGTGAGGAAACAACAGTATGTGAATTGTGAACTTCCAGATGTTCACACTGCATTTAGAAAAGGCAGAGGAACCAGAGATCCAATTTCCAACATCTCTTGAATCATTGAAAAAGCAAGAGAGTTCCAGAAAAAAAAAATCTATTTCTGCTTTATCAACTATGCCAAAGCTTTTGACTGTGCAGATAATAACAATCTGTGGGAAATTCTTCAAGAGTGAAAATATTAGACCACCTTACTGCCTCCTGAGAAATCTGTATGCAGATCAAGGAGCAACAGTTAGAACTGGACATGGAACAACAGCCTGGTTCCAAATTGGGAAAGGAGTAAGTCAAGGTTGTATATTGCCACCCAGCTTATTTAACTTATATTCCAAGTACATCATGTGGAATGCCAGGCTGGATGAAGCACAAGCTGGAATCAAGATTGCTGGGAGAAATATCAATAACCTCAGATATGCAGATGACACCACCCTTATGGAAGAAAGTGAAGAAGAACTAAAGAGCCTCTTGAAAGTGAAAGTGAAAGAGCCTCTAGATGAAAGTGTAAGAAGAAGAACTAAACAGCCTCAGATGAAACTGGCTTAAAACTCAACATTCAGAAAATTCAGATCATGGCATCTGGTCCCATCACTTCGTGGCAAATTGGTGAGGAAACAATGGAAACAGTGAGAGACTTTAATTTTGGGGGTTCCAAAATCAGTGCAGATGGTGACTGAAGCCATGAAATTTAAAAATTGCTTGTCCTTGGATGAAAATCTTTGACCAACAGCATATTAAAAAGCAGAGACATTAGTTTGCCAACAAAGTCTGTCTAGTCAAAGCTATTGTTTTTCCTGTAGTTATGTATGGATCTGAGATTTGGACTATAAAGAAAGTTGAGCACCAAAGAATGGATGATTTTGAACTATGATGTTGGAGAAAATTCTTGAAAGTCCCTTGGACTGCAAGGAGATCCAATCAGTCCATCCTAAAGGAAATCAGTACTGAATATTCATTGGAAGGGCTGATGCTGAAGCTGAAATCCCAATACTTTGGCCACCTGATGTGAAGAACTGACTTCTTAGAAAAGACCTTCATGCTAGGAAAGATTGAAGGCAAGAGGAGAAGGGGATGACAGAGGATGAGATGATTGGATGGCATCAAAGACTCTATGGACATGAATTTAAGTAAGCTCTGAGAGTTGGTGATAGGAAATCCTGATGTGCCACAGTCCATGGAGTTGCAAAGAGTCAGACACAACTGAATGAGTGAACTGAAATGAATTGAGGTAGTAAATAGAATGTGGATATTTAGAGCTCTTAAATAAAAATATATCAAGGCACTTTAAAAAATTGTTATGGAAAATACCAGCAGTAGCACAGTGATTTGTATATTAATGAAACAGTAATTTATTTAAAGAAATTTTTTGGACTAAAGTCTATTTGTAGTAAATGCTAAAATTGTCAGTAGCTTTGGGTTCAAAATCCTGCAATTACATATTTTTCTGATTCTCCCAAATTCTCTTCTTAAACTTAAAAATCGATATATATAATAGTTTACCAGACACACTGAAATATCAAGCAATCAGTAAAATCAGCTAAAGATCTTAATATGTACATTCATTCTATAGTTGAATCTCATCACACAGATTACTGATCTTATTCATTTACTTATTTCTTTATTTTTTATAGGCGTTGATATATATGTCTATGAGTGATAGAAACATAATGCAGTTCCACAGGATGTTGTTATCTAGTTAGTTAATGGATTGATTCCACACTTTGATTCTTTTTTATTTTTATTTATTTTTATTATTATTATTTTTATTCTTAATAGTTATTTAACAATAATAGTGGGTCTGCTATCATTAAGACCCCTTAATATATCAAAATCTTCTTATTAAGTCAAGCTAAATGCTGTACATCTTACGTTTTCCCAGGGCTAATTGGTTAAAAATATTTTTACGCCCTATAAGCCCTTGAAACAGATTGAATAATTTAGTTAAGCAAATCAATTTTAGTGGGTACAGCAGGGCCAAAGATAACCTGTTAATTTGTTGATTTTTGATGAAGATAAATTTGTGAAGGGATATTAACTAGGACATATACATATGCATTTATGAGTAAACTAACTCACTAGAGATGTTATCCATTTCAGTATATGAACATCAATCACTATGATTCCTCAACATCATTAGAATTCATTAAGTAATTATGAATGCATTATACACCTCAACTTAAAATAAATTTAAAGGGACGTGCTAAATGAGTATTTTGTAACTTGTTTACAATCTACACTTACACTCATTTATTTCTCAATTTCCATACTTGAAAATAGATTATACAGTTAAAGGTTTACAAATTAATGCATAATACTTCTTGTTCTCATACTGTGTAGTCTAAATATCTCAATAAACAACTGAAATAAACAGAAATAATAGCTAATTATTATGACCAAAGCTCCCGAAAGAAATAAGTTGCTAAGAATCCAACACTGATGAAGTAAACTTAACAGGGGACAGAGAATGGTAAGATCTAAGCAAGTTCATATTTCCCTTTGCACTGTATTTCTCAGCCCACCTTGGGTTTGCTACTAGAAAAGACTAGACTGTCAATCATTTGGCAAGAGGTGTAATGCATAATTAGAGATAATTTGTTTTATATTCTTGTCCTTTATATTCAGTTCAGTTCAGTTCAGTTCAGTCGCTCAGTCATGTCCGACTCTTTGCGACCCCCATGAAACGCAGCACACCAGGCCTCCCTGTCCATCACCAATTCCTGGAGTTCACTCAGACTCACGTCCATAGAGTCCGTGATGCCATCCAGCCATCTCATCCTCGGTTGTCCCCTTCTCCTCCTGCCCCCAATCCCTCCCAGCATCACAGTCTTTTCCAATGAGTCAACTCTTCCCATGAGGTGGCCAAAGTATTGGAGCTTCAGCTTTAGCATCATTCCTTCCAAAGAAATCCCAGGGTTGATCTCCTTCAGAATGGACTGGTTGGATTTCCTCGCAGTCCAAGGGACTCTCAAGAGTCTTCTCCGACACCACAGTTCAAAAGCATCAATTCTTCAGTGCTCAGTCTTCTTCACAGTCCAACTCTCACATCCATACATAGCCTTGACTAGATGGACCTTAGTCAGCAAAGTAATGTCTCTGCTTTTCAATATGCTATCTAGGTTGGGCAAAGCTTTTCTTTCAAGGAGTAAGCGTCTTTTAATTTCATGGCTGCAGTCACCATCTGCAGTGATTCTGGAGCCCAAAAAAATAAAGTCTGACACTGTTTCTACTGTTTCCCCATCTATTTCCCATGAATTGATGGAAGCAGATGCCATGATCTTCGTTTTCTGAATGTTGAGCTTTAAGCCAATTTTTTCACTCTCCTCTTTCACTTTCATCAAGAGGCTTTTTAGTTCTTCTTCACTTTCTGCCATAAGGGTGGTGTTCTTTATATTAGCGACCTAAAATAAAGATAATAAGCCCTGATTACGCAATTCACAACATCGTAAAATCTCAAAATTACTAGTCAATTCCACAACTAGTAAACTCTATGTGGGGTTATCATTGAAACTTATTTTACTTGTGCATCTGCTATGTTATAGACATAATCTAGGGTTTGTGTACATATCTCGGGATAACAAAGATAAGGTCTCTGTCATCTTGGAGACTACAGATTAGCAGAGATAGATACTTAAACCGGTAATCCCAAACTGTCAACCATGTTGAAGAAGAAATATATGCTCTTTAGGAAACTGTCAAAAGTATTTGCCGAAGAATTTTTGTTAAGATTTAAAGAAGAGGAAAGAACTCAAGATCTGAGCACAGCCCTAAGATGGCAGAGGAATAGGACAGGGAAACCACTTTTCTCTCCTACAAATTCATCAAAAGATCATTTAAATGCTGAGAAAATTCCACAAAACAACTTCTGAACACTGGTGGAGGACATCAGGCACCCAGAAAGGCAGCCCATTCTCTTCAAAAGGAGGTAGGACAAAATATAAAAGATCAAAAGAGAGACAAAATAATTAGGGAAGGAGATCCATCCCAGGGAGGGAGTCATGAAAAAGTTTCTAAACACCAGGAAGCCCTCTCACCAGCAGGTCTGTGGGGAGTTTTGGAATCTCAGAGGGCAACATAACCGGGAGGAAGAACAAAAAATCCAGTTTACGTGTCTAACCACAACTCCCAGTGGAGAAGTAGCCCAGATGATCCTGTCTGCCAGCAGCAGGTAGGGGCTGAACAGGGAGGCACAAGCTACATGTTTAAGGTAAGGACCTGCCTGAATGCCCTGAGGACAATCTAAGGGAGCTAACATGAGATAGCAACCCAAACTGTGGGATAGCCAGAGATAGGAAAAAAAAAAAAAGACACAGAGAGAGAACTTTCCCATGAAAAGCTGTAAGGCACAACCTGGCCAGCTCACAGAACAGAGGATTGAGCAAATGCCAGAGGAGAGCTAGCGGACTTCAGACTAGCTCCTCTCCCTGCTGGAGGCAGAGAGGCAGGTCAGCAACTGACAGAACTAGAAGGCGAGGTGCAATCTCAGCCCCAGAGATGGCATCCTCCACCAAACTGTGAGCAGGCTCCCAATTGCTAACCAAGTCTTCCTGGATGGATTTAGGATGGTTGACATCTGTCAGGAAGGTTGCAGTCAGAGATGAGCTCCTCAGAGGAGACACACGACACACCTGAGACGGACCTCCTGCTGTGCACCCAGTAAACCAAGGGGTTAGGACCAGGGAGGTGATAAGACACACCACAACCTGAGGAGAGTACACTTGCCAAGCCCCTGGTCACCTGAGATGCTTGGACCTGGGAAGGGCACAAAACGCAGGCCCAACTGAGTTTGTGCCTGTGCGGAGTACCTGAGAACCTGAACCTGAGAGGTTTAGACCTGGGAAGTGCACTCGACCCAGGGCCCACTTTAGACAATTCCCCTGCAGAGCAACCTGGAGCCTGAGCAGTGTAGACTGGGAAAGCACATACGCCGTGAACAGGGGGCAAATCCTGTGGCCCAGACACTGAGAGCTCTCCCCACACATGCCAGTGATATTTGCTTGCAGTGTTCCTCCTTCCCCACGGCACAACTGAACAAGTGAGTCTAATAAGTAACCACCTTCGCCCTCTTGTGTCAGGACAGAAATTAGACACTGAGAGGTCTCATACAAACAGAGGAACCCAAAATAAACACAGAAGAGGGAATCCCTTTGGGAGCAAGAGGTGCAACAGATTAAAACCCTGTAGTTAGCATTGACTACATTGGAAGGGGCCTATAGACCTTGAGAAGAATTATAAGCAAAAAAGGAACTATCTGAAACTAAACTGACCCCACACTGCCCTCAACAGCTCCAGAGAAATTCCTAGATATATTTTATTATTATCATTTTTAATTTTTTTATTTTTAAGTTCTTTATTACTCATTTAATTTTCATTTTTATAACCTACTATTACCTTGCTTAAAAGACCCTATTTTTAAAGCAAATTTCATATATATATATATATATATATAATGATTTTTTGTGATTTTTTTTTTTTTTTAATATTGTGTTTTTGAGAGTCTAACCTCTACTCTAGATTTTTAATCTTTGCTTTTTGGTATTTGGTATCAATTTTGTACATTTACGAATCCAATCTTCAGTACTCATTTTTACTTAAGAGTGTGATTATTAGCTTGGTTGCTCGTGCCACCTTTTGACTCTCCTTTTTCTCCCCCAGGTCACCTCTATCACCTCCCTCCCCCTTCTCTTCTCTACCCAACTCTGTGAATGTCGCTGGGTGTTCTGGGCTGTGGAGAGCACTTAGGGAACTGACTACTGGCTAGATCTGTCTCTCTCCTTTTGACTCCCCCTCTTCTCCTCCTGGTTACCTCTATCTCCTTCCTCCTTCTTCTCTTCTCTGTGGAACTCTGTGAATCTCTCTGAGTGTTCCATACTGTGGAGAGCAAATAAGGAATCGATTACTGGCTAGATTTCTCTTTCTCCTTTTGATTTCCCCTCTATTCCTCCTGGTCACCTCCATCTCCCTCCTCCCTCTTCTCTTCTCCATGTAACTCTGTGAACCTCTCTGGGTGTCCCTCATTGTGGAGAATCTTTTCACCATTAACCTAGAAATTTTATCATCAGTGCGGTATGGATGGAGAAGTCAAGGTAAGAATAAGACTGAAAGGCAGGAGGCTTAAATCCAAAATTGAGAACACCAGAAAACTCCTGACTCCAGGGAACATTAATTGGCAAAAGGTCATCCAACAGCTTCTATACCTACACTGAAACCAAGCTCCACCCAGGAGCCAACAAGTTTTAGAGCAAGACATACCAAGCTAATTCCCCAGCAACACAGGAACATAATCCCGAGCATTAAAATACAGGTGGCCAAAAGTCACACCAAACCCACAGATACCTCAAAACTCACTACTGGACACTTAATTGCACTCCAGAGAGAAGGGGTCTAGCTCCACCTACCAGAATACCAATGCAAGCTTCCCTAACCAGGAAATCTTGACAAGCCACTTGTCCAACCCCACCCACAGGGAGGAACTACCACAATAAAGAGGAACCACAGAATTCCAACATACAGAAAGGCCACCCCAAACACAGCAATCTAAAAAAGATGAAAAGGCAGATAAATATTCAGCAGGTAAAGGAACATGATAAATGTCCACCAAACCAAACAAAAGAGGAGATAGGGAGTATACCTGAAAAAGAATTCAGAATAATGATACTAAAAATGATCAAAAATCTTAAAAACAAAATGGAATTACAGGTAAATAGCCTGGAGACAAGGACTGAGAAGATGCAAGAACTGTTTAACAAAGACCCAGAAGAAATAAAAAAGAGTCAATATATAATGAATAATGCAATAACTCAGATCAAAAACATTGGAGGGAACCAACAGCAGAATAACTGAGGCAGAAGATAGGATAAGTGAGATGGAAGATAGAATGGTGGAAATAAATGAAGTGGAGAGGAAAAAAGATAAAAAAAATTAAAAGAAATGAGGAAAATCTCAGAGACATCTGGGACAATATTAAACTCCCCAACATTCAAGTCTTAGGAGTCCCAGAAGAATAAGACAAAAAGAAAGGCCATGAGAAAAGACTTGAAGAGATAATAATTGAAAACTTCACTAAAATGGGGAAGGAAATAGCCAACCAAGTCCAAGAAACCCAGAGAGTCCTAAACAGGATAACCCCCAAGGTGAAACACCCCAAGACACATATTAATCAAATTAATGAAGATCAAACACAAAGAACAAATATTAAAAGCAGCAAGGGAAAAACAACAAATAACACACAAGGGGATTCCCATAAGGATAACAGCCGATCTTTCAACAGAAACTCTTCAGGCCAGAAGGGAATGGCAGGACATACTCAAAGTGACGAAAGAGAAAAACTTACAACCCAGATTACTGTACCCAGCAAGGATCTCATTCAAATATGAAGGAGAAATCAAAAACTTTACAGATAAGCAAAAGGTGAGAGAATTCAGCACCACCAAACCATCTTCAACAAATGTTAAAGGATATTCTCTAGACAGGAAATACAGGAAAGGTTTATAAACTTGAACTCAAAAACAAAGTAAATGGCAATGGGATCATACTTATCAATAATTACCTTAAATGTAAATGGGTTGAATGCCCCAACCAAAAGACAAAGATTGGCTCAATGGATACAGAAACAAAACCCCTTTATATGTTGTCTACAAGAGGCCCACCTCAAAACAAGAGACACATACAGACTGAAAATGAAGGGCTGGAAAAAGATATTTCATGCAAATGGAGACCAAAAGAAAGCAAGAGTAGCAATACTCATATCAGGTAAAATAGACTTTGAAACAAAGGCTGTGAAAAGAGACAAAGAAGGACACTACATAATGATCAAAGGATCCATCCAAAAAGAAGACATAACAATTGCAGATGCACCCAACATAGGAGCACTGCAGTATGTAAGGCAAATGCTAACGAGTATGAAAGGGGAATTGACAATAACACAATGATAATGAGAGACTTTAATACCCCACTCACACCTATAGGTAGATCAACTAAACAGAAAATTAGCAAGGAAACACAAACTTTAAATGATACAATGAACTAGTTAGACCTAATTGATATCTATAGAACATTTCACCCCAAAACAATGAATTTCACCTTTTTCTCAAGTGCACATGGAACCTTCTCCTGGATAGATCACATCCTGGGCCATAACTCTAGCCTTGGTAAATTTAAAAAAAAAATGAAATCATTTGAAGCATCTTTTCTAATCACAATACTGTAAGATTAGATGTAAACTACTGGTGGCTCAGACAGTAAAGCATCGGCCTGCAATGCGGGAGACCTGGGTTCAATTCCTGGGTCAGGAAGATCCCCTGGAGAAGGAAATGGCAATACACTCCAGCACTCTTGCCTGGAAAATCCCATGGACTGTACGTCCATGGGGTTGCAAAGAGTCAGACACGACTGAGCGACTTCACTTCACTTCACTTCACTTTAGGCTATAAAGAAGTAGACTTCCCTGGTGGCTCAGATGGTAAAAGCATCTGCTTACAATGCGGGAGACCTGGGTTCGATTCATGGGTTGGGAAGATCCACTGGAGAAGGAAATGGCAACCCACTCCAGTATTCTTGCCTGGAAAATCCCATGGACAGAGGAGCCTGGCAGGCTACAGTACATGGGGTCGCAGAGTCAGACACGACTAAGCGACTTCACTTCACAGGAAAAAAAAAAAAAAAAATTAAAATACAGACATATGGAGGCTAAACCACAGGCTTCTGAATAACCAACAAATCACAGAAGAAATAAAAATAAAAATGAAAATATGCATAGAAACGAATGAAAATGAAAACACAAAACCTCAAAACCTATGGGATGCAGTAAAAGCAGTGCTAAGGGGATGGTTCATAGTGATACAACCTTACCTCAAGAAACAAGAGAAAAATCAACTAAATAACCTAAATCTATGCCTAAAGCAACTAGAAAAAAGAAATGAAGAAACCTAGTGTTAGTAGAAGGAAATAAATCATAAAAATTAGGACAGAAATAAATGAAAAAGAAACAAAGGAGACCACAGGCAAAATCAACAAAGCTAAAAGCTGATTCTTTGAGAAGATAAATAAAATAGACAAACCATTAGCCAGACTCATCAAGATAAAAAGGAGAAGAATCAAATCAATAAAATTAGAAATGAAAATGGAGAAATCACAACAGATCACACAGAAGTACAAAGGATCATAAGAGACCACTATCAGCATCTATATGCCAATAAAATAGACAACTTGGAAGAAATGGACAAATTCTTAGAAAAGTATAACTTTCCAAATTTGAACCAGGAAGAAATAGAAAATCTTAACAGATCCACCACAAGCATGGAAATTGAAACTAATCAGAAATCTTCCAGCAAACAAAAGCCCAGGACCAGATGGTTTCACAATTGAATTCTAGCAAAAATTTGGGGAAGAGCCAACACCTATCCTACTCAAACTCTTCCAGAAAATTGTAGAGGAAGGTAAACTTCCAAATACATTTGATGGGGCCTCCATCACCCTAATATCAAAATCAGACAAAGATGCTACCAAAAAAGAAAACTACAGGCCAATATCACTGATGGACATAGATGCAAACATCTTCAACAAAGTTCTAGCAAACAGAATCCAACAACACATTAAAAAAGATCATCATACACCATCATACATCATGGCCAAGTGGGCTTTATCCCAGGGATGCAATGATTCTTCAATATTTGCAAATCAATCTATGTGATACACCACCTTAACAAACTAAAAGATAAAGAGTATATGATTATCTCAATAGATGCAGAGAAACCCTTTGACAAAATTCAACATCCATTTATGATAGAAAAAAAAAACCCTCCAGAAAGCAGACATAGAAGGAACATACTTCAACATGATAAAAGCCATATATGATAAATCCACAACAAACATTATCCTCAATGGTAAAAAATTGAAAGCATTTCCCTTAAAGTCAGGAAAAAGACAAGGGTGTCCACTCTCACCACTAGTATTCAACATAGTTTTGGAAGTTTTAGCCACAGCAATCAGAGCAGAAAAAGAAAAGAAAAGAAATTCAGATTGGAAAAGAAGAAGTAAAACTCTCACTGTTTGCAGATGACATGATCCTCTACATAGAAAACCCTGGAGACTCCACCAGAAAATTACTAGAGCTAATCAATGAATATAGTAAAGTTTCAGGATATAAAATTAACACACAGAAATCCCTTGCATTCCTATACACTAACAATGAAAAAATAGAAAAATTAAGGAAACAATTCCATTCACCATCGCAATGAAAAGAATAAAATACTTAGCATTAAATCTACCTAAAGAAACAAAAGATTTATATAGAGAAAACTATAAAACACTGAAGAATAAAATCAAAAAGGACAAAAATAGATGGAGAAATATACCATGTTCATGGATCAGAAGAATCAATACAGTGAAAATGAGTATACTGCCCAAAGCAATTATAGATTCAATGCAGTCCCTGTCAAACTACCAACGGTATTTTTCAGAGAACTAGAACAAATAATTTCACAATTTATATGGAAATACAAAAAACTTCGAATAGCCAAAGCAATCTTGAGAAAGAATAATGGAACCGGAGGAATCAGCCTCCTTGATTTCAGACTATACTACAAAGCTATAGTCATCAAGACAGTATGGTACTGGAACAAAGACAGAAATATAGATCAATGGAACAAAATAGAAAGCCTAGAGATAAATCCACATACCTATGGATACCTTATCTTTGACAAAGGAGGCAAGAATATACAATAGAGAAGAGAGAACCTCTTTTACAAGTGATGCTGGAAAAACTGGTCAACCACTTGTAAAAGAATGAAACTAGAACACTTTCTAACACCATACACAAAAATAAACTCAAAATAGATTAAAGATCTAAATGTAAGACCAGAAACTATAAAACTCCTAGAGGAAAACATAAGGAGAACTCTCTCTGGCATAAATCACAGCAAGATCCTCTATGACCCACCTCCCAGAGTAATGGAAATAAAAGCAAATATAAATAAATGGGACCTAATTAAACTGAAAAGCTTTTACACAACAAAGGAAACTATAAAAAGGTGAAAACAGCCTTCAGAATGTGAGAAAATAATAGCAGAAAAAGCAACTGACAAAGAATTAATCTCAAAAATATACAAGCAGCTCCTGCAGTTCAATTCCAGAAAAACAAACGACCCAATCAAAAAATGGGCCAAAGAACTAAACAGACATTTCTCCAAAGAAGACATACAGATGGCTGACAAACACATGAAAAATGCTCAACATCGTTCACTATCAGAGAAATGCAAATCAAAACCACAATGAGGTACCATCTCACACTGGTCAGAATGGCTGCTATCAAAAAGTCTACAAACAATAAATGCTGGAGAGGGTGCAGAGAAAAGGGGACCCTCTTAAACTGTTAGTGGGAATGAAATCTAGTACAGCCACTATATAGAACATTGTGGAGATTCCTTAAAAAACTGAAAATAGAACTGCCATATGACCCAGAAATACCACTGCTGGGCATACACACCGAAGAAACCAGAATTGAAAGAGACACATGTACCCCAATGTTCATTGTAGCACTGTTTACAATAGCCAGGACATGGAAGCAACCTAGATGGTCACTGGCAGACGAATGGATAAGAAAGCTATGGTACATATAGACAATGGAATATTACTCAGCTATTTAAAATCATTTGAATCTGCTATAATGATGTGGATCAAACTGGAGCCTATTATACAGAGTAAAATAAGTGAGAAAGAAAAACACCAATACAGTGTATTAATGCATATATATGGAATTTAGAAAGATGGTAATGATGACCCTATATACAAGACCTCAAAAGAGACACATATGTAAAGAACAGTCCTTTGGACTCTGTGGGAGAAGGCAAGGGTGGGACAATTTGAAAGAATATCATAGAAACATCTATATTATTATATGTTAAATATATTGCCAGGTTTGACACATGAGACAGGATGCTCAGGGCTAGTGCACTGGGGTGACCCTGAGGGGTGGGATGGGGAAGGAGGTGGGACAGTGTTTCAGGATGGGGAACACATGTTCATCCATGGCTGATTCATGTGAATGTATGGCAAAAACCACTACAATATTGTAAAGTAATTAACCTCCAATTAAAATAAGTAAATTAATTTAAAAAAAAAGAACTAAAGATCTGCTTGGATGATTGGAAGTTCAAAAATATTTATGTGTATTTGATTTAATATTAGGGTGTGTCACAGATCTGATAACCAAAAAGAAACAAAAATGTGAGTGTAATAAACTGAATTGGGAAAAAGGCTTTTCTTATAGTTTAAATATAGAAGTTAAAACTTTAACTATCTGTAAGATCAACCCTGGGATTTCTTTGGAAGGAATGATGCTAAAGCTGAAACTCCAGTACTTTGGCCACCTCATGAGAAGAGTTGTCTCATTGGAAAAAACTCTGATGCTGGGAGGGATTGGGGGAAGCAGGAGAAGGGGATGACTGAGAATGAAATGGCTGGATGGCATCACAGACTCGATGGACGTGAGTCTGAGTGAACTCCGGGAGATGGTGATGAACAGGGAGGCCTGGCATGCTGTGATTATGGGGTCGCAGAGTGGGACATGACTGAGCTATTGAACTGAACTGAACTGAAGGTAAAAGTGAGTATAACTGTTTTTAAATGCATGCCCATTATGGGAATATCAAAGTATACAGCTGATTAAAATAATGCTTGAGTACTTGGGTTTGATTCCTGGGTCGGGAAGAACCACTGGAGAAGGAAATGGCAACTCACTCTAGTGTTCTTGCTTGGAAAATCCCATGAGCAGAGAAGCCTGGCAGGCTACAGTCCATAGGTTGCAAGAGTCAGACACGACTTTCTTTCCTGAGTATGTCTACACATAACTGAAAACTAAAGTTCACTGGATGGATCTTTAATTTTTATGGATTTTTGTCATTAGAGAGTTATAGTATATATTATATCTGGATGTCTTGTCTTTGCAAATAAACACATTAAATGATAATTACCAAATTATAATGACTATATATATTTTCTTATATTTCTGAAAGCTTTTTGAAGGTTAGAGATACCATCATTATTTAAAACCAAATAGCATTTAAGGATTTCCAGATTGTACAGTTAAATATTAAATATATTTGAGGGTATGGCAATAACTTAGTTTCAAATATCTGCCTCTTAGCATTTAGTTCAAGACAGTATACCTCTTCAGTGGCAATTCAAATGTGTAGTCTGATGATGAAATGTTTATATATATTTAGTTTTGTTATTGGTAGTACTTATCAAAGAATATGGCTTAAGAAAAAAAAAATAGCCAGACTACTTGCAAAAGATTAAGCCTTAAAAATGTTTTTTAGGATTTAACTGAAAATAATAATAGTTGGTATACATAACATATTACATTTATATATATTCAGCCTCGCTATGTTTAAAAAAAAAATGTCAATTTGTTCCCATTTTCACAATTTCTCCTGTTTTGCATTCTGATTCCTACCTAAATTCAGGGCAAATTCCAGCATCAAATTAGATTCAAATTAATGATAACCATGGGGTCTTAATTAATGGAAAACCACCAGTGTTTCCAGGTTATTCTAAAAATTATACTATGTAGGTGAAGGAACTAGAGTAAAAATGACATTTCATATTAGAGGCTTATAACAGTATTGAACAAGCAGCTATGCAACTGACTGGGGCATAAAAGGAAAAATATTACTGCAGATGCATTAATTTAAAGTGGAATTAGGTTGTTATAAATTGGAAAGGAAAAATAAAGTATAAAATAGAAATCTTTATTTTGCTGCACTCAAACAGGGATTACAAGGCAATTTCAGATAAGAGGATTTCCTGTTTTTATCCAACTTGAGGTCATTTTATATACTTTGTGCTTCTTTCTTTCCTTGTATTCTTTTGTGTTTACTCAGGCAAGGTCAACAGTCTGTCTGGAGTGTTTTGAAGCTACCCATTTATTTTAAAGACTCAATCTTCTATAATGTTAAAATACTCCTTATACCATTTTTGAGATATGTTTCTGACTTTCTCCTTCTTGTGTTGTGTGTAAGCATCCAAATAACAGATGGTTTACTTCCTCCAAAACTTCCATGAGTCAGCAGCCTGTGATTGATCAGTCATTAAATAAAGTTTTATTTTTAACTTTAAAAAATATGTTATCTTTTCATTATTAACAGGATTATTCAACTATGAAAACTATTTCCTGACCTAGGTTCAAATAATTTACTGTATAATGTGGATAATATGAAATATAGCATTTTGTGATTGCTAGTATTTTTAACTGTTAGGTAGTGAAATATAGCAGAAAACAAGAATGAAAGTTGCTTAGTCGTGTCCAACACTTTGTGACCCCATGGACTGTATAGTCTCTGGAATTCTCCAGAGTACTTGAGTGGGTACCCTTTCCCTTCTCCAGGGGATCTTCCCAACCCAGGGATCAAACCAAGGTCTCCTGCATTGCAGGTAGATTCTTTACCAACTGAACTATCAGAGACGTTAGAAATTAAGAATGCTCTATTCTTAATTCAACATCTGAAGTAGTTTAATGAAAGTAATAACCAGTAATAATTGATCTATGGACGGGGAAAGGTGAAGAGAATTAAAATTGTGTAAAGTAGAGCAGAAATAAAACATAAAAAAAAATAAAAATTGAAGTTTCATTAAAGAAAAAACACTTTCCACAAACAATGCCCAAGAGACAACACCAAGTGGCCATTAGGTGTTATTTACTAGCATTATGTAACTTTTACTTTCTATAGAAAGACCATCATAAAAATTTTCTCTCAACTTCTCCCTTGATTATGCATATTTGAGGTCAGCAAGATAGCTTATATTCCTTTATGTGCTTTGCAGTGAGTGACACTATGTAATTGCTGATAATGTATAAATTGATTGTCAGTATGGTGTATTCTGAGGTATCCTGAAGAACATTTATGCCAAGTTTCAAGGACATTCAGCTTTTAGCAGCATTTCCTCTCCAATAAAAGTGTATTTCCTATGGATCTGTTCAGAGCCATGAAGTTATGAAGTTTATATAACTTCAGGATATAAGATATGAAATATAATCCTAAACCCTGAACTTTTCTATGACAATTTTAGGGCAGTCAAAGGAGGACAAGTTCAAGAGTAATGAATATTTTTAAGATGGAATTTCTAGAACTTTACTAAGTAAATCAGAGAATGAAGGAATTGTTCATAACTAGCTTAACATTATTCACAATCAATCATCCCAAGTATGTAGAGTCTTTTCAATAGCACAGTTCTTACCACGTAATTTCTCTATTTAAACTCTCTGATGACAAGCCATGTCCTTCAAGATAAAATCCAAATTCACAACAAAAGTGTAGGTGTGTTTGAGGGTTTTGTCTTCTGCAGGTGTTTCTCACTAATCTTTCTTTATTTTTACTGCATATTTATGTCTGCTTCTATGACTTTGGCTAACACACAATTGGTATCTCCTATCTATAGTTTGATTTGGAGAACCAAACTCTACAAATCTGACAACTGGAAATATAATCACCTAACAGTTAATCTCTTATGTCTGTAACTAACCTCACCATCTTACTTGCAAACCCTGCTTTTCCTAATTTAAGGGTATTCACCATCACTTTAGTATTATCAAAGTCATGGTATAATAGAAGACAACCAGAATATCTCAGTGCCTTAAAAAAAAAAAAAAAGACATTTATTTCATTATCTTACACTTTTGCTTTGCATAGTTTTTACTCAAGGATCCAAGCTGTTAGACACTATTACATTACCAGCAAAGGGAAAGAGAGAGCATGGGAAATTACACTCGGGTTTCTATAGCTTCCTCTGAGAAGTAGAAACTTCACTTCTAGAATTTCATTAGATAAGGTAAGCCATGTGGTTATACTCTTCAACAAAGGCAACTTCCATATGCTTGGAGAAAGTCATAAATATTGTGATACAGAAACATTAAAGATGGTCATATCCACCCTCCTTACTAAGCTAAAAATTAGTTAATCTTTTTATTTCTTCACATTATTATTGTTCATATCACATCTTATTAATTCTAGTTTCTAAATATCTTCTCAAATATTTTTCTTTATCTCCAATCCAGCTACTACCTTAGTACTACTCAGATAAATTCATTGTCCCCATAGGTTACTGCATAAGCTTTATTACACTACAAATTTTCCATGTCCTAATCCATTCTTCATACTGTAACTAGAGGATGTTCTAAAAGGTGGATCTAATTTTATCCATCCTTTCTTAACATTCTTCAATACTATGGGTACAGTTCAATTTAGTTTTAGTTTAAGCTTCCTAGCTTGGAATATAGGGTGTTTCACTGTTAGGCCCTGGTCCACTTTTCTGTTACCAACTCATACCTCTTTTCTCTGACACAGTTTTATGGTCCTGACATAATGCATTTGTTATTCTCAAAAAGAAAATCATCACTTTCACATTGTTAAACATTGCATATACTTTCTTTTCCAAAATGTTCATGTTCTCAAACCTTTATTTATCTTTCAAGATTAATTTCAAACATAAACTCCTTATCATGATTTTCTTGGCTCTTTAAAATAGCAGAATTAATTTTCTCAGCTTCTGCTTTCAGAGACTAGAGCACTTAATGCACAGCTCTATTAATCTAACTCTCATTATATTTGACTATATGTGCCTGTGAGCTCATTCAGGGCCAAGATGCATCTTCTTTATAGTCCATGGCATGGCTAGGGGGATTCAATAAACATGTATGAAATTTAAATAAATAGTTTGATTTTTTTTTCTACTCTTTGTGGGCCATTTTGCCAAGTATTACTTTAAAATGTTTAGATAATTTACCACATGGATTAAAAATTGGGGGAAGCTGGCCCTTAGGAAGCCAATTTTTTGAAACAGTATTTGAACCATAGTCAAATTACTCATCAGAAACTGGATTTAAATAACATTGTTTCAAAAATACTACTATGTAGGCAAAAAAATATGAACTTTGCATATCAAAATTTCTCATTTATGAAATCAAATGGAGTGGTAATCTAGCTTACAATACAAATTTTAATGTTTAACTTCTTAATCTGAATTTGATTTACAGGACTTTAGAGAGTATTGCGACTATCTGGCTTTACAATTTAGGTCCATTGCTACCTAAAATAAGAGATTCACCTTTCTATTTTCCTAACAATCATTTATCTCACAGAGAAATTACTGTAATTAATTCTGCTTTACATATTTCATAGCAAAGTAGATATGAGGATGTGTAGTAGGAAAGATTTCTGGTAAAGTTGATATATATGTGTTGAAAATTTTCAGTAACTATACCATATAATCCCTGGTGGCTCAGATGGTAAAGTATCTGTTTACAATGCAGGAGACCTGGGTTCGATCCCTAGGTCAGGAAGATTCCCTGAAGAAGGAAATGGCAACCCACTCCAGTACTCATGCCTAGAAAATCCCATGGACGGAGGAGCCTGGTGTCCATGGGGTCACAGAGTCGGACACGACTGAGAGATTTCACTTGACTTCATACCATATATACTAAAAACAGTGGGTCAAAGTATATTACGTTCTGAATCATCAACATGATGAACAATTAAGGCATCACGTATTTACTGACTACCTGAGATATTCTTGGAAAGATTTTTGCTAGGAATAAAGTAATTAAAATAAACATTGTTTGTCCACAGGAAAATGATAGTCTAGTAAGAGAGACAAGAATGCATACAAATGGTTTTACTGAGTATAAGGGGAAATACAGAAAAATAGCAGGAGAAATAACAAAACTTTCCTCAGTGACCAATGCAGAAGAATAGAGGAAAACAGTAGAATGGGAAGGACTAGAGGACTTTTCAAGAAAATTAGAGATACCAAGGGAATATTTCAAGCAAAGACGGGCACCATTAAGGACAAAAATGGTATGGACATAACAGAAGCAGAAGATATTAAGAAAAGTGGCAAGAATACACAGAAGAACTATGCAAAAAGATCTTCATTACCAGATAACCACAATGATGTGATCACTCACCTAGAGCCAGACATGCTGGTTTGCAAAGTCAAGTGGGCATTAGGAGGCATCACTACAAACAAAGCTAGTAGAGGTGGTGGAATTCCAGTTGAGCTATTTCAAATCCTGAAAGATGATGTTGTGAAAGTGCTCTATTCAATATGCCAGCAAATTTGGAAAACTCAACAGTGACCACAGGACTGGAAAAGGTCAATTTCATTCCAGTCCCAAAGAAAGGCAATGTCAAAGAATGCTCAAATTACCACAAAAATGGCCTCATCTCACATGCTAGTAACGTAATGCTCACAATTCTCCAAGCCAGGCTTCAACAGTACATGAACTGTTAACTTCCAGATGTTCAAGCTGGATTTAGAAAAGGCAGAGAAAGCAGATCTCAAATTGCCAACATTCATTGGATCATAGAATATGCAACAGAATTCCAGAAAAACAACTACTTCTGCTTTATTGACTATGCCAAAGCTTTTGACTGTGTTGATCAAAACAAACTATGGAAAATTCTTCAAGACATGGGGATACCAGACCACCTGACCTGCCTCCTGAGAAATCTGTATGCAGGTAAGGAAGCCACAGTTAGAACCAGACATGGAACAATGGTCTGGTTCCATTTGGGAAAATAGAACATCAAGACTGAATATTGTCACCCTATTTGTTTAACTTATATGCAGAGTACATCATGCAAAATGCTCGACTGGATGAAGTACAAGCTAGAATCAAGATTACTGGGAGAAATATCATAACACAGATATGCAGATGATACCACTTTTATGGCAGAAAGTGAAGAGGAACTAAAGAGGCTATTGAAGAAACTGAAAGAGGAGAGTGAAAAAGTTGTCTTAAAACTCAACGTTCAAAAAATGAAGATCATGACATCCAGTCCCATCACTTCATGGCAAATAGATGAGGAAACAATGGAAACAGTTAGAGACTTTATTTTTGGGGCACCAAAATCACTGCGGATGGTGACTGCAGCCATGAAATTAAAAGAGGCTTGCTCGTTGGAAGAAAGGCTATGATCAACCTAAACAGCATATTAAAAAACAGAGACTTTACTTTGCCATTAAAATCCATCTAGTCAAAGCTATAGTTTTTACAGTAGTCATGTATAGATGTGAGAGTTGGATTATAAAGAGAGCTGACCACCACAGAATTGATGCTTTTGAGCTGTGGTGTTGGAAAGATTCTTGACAGTCCCTCGGACTGCAAGAAGATCCAACCAGTCCATCTTAAAGGAAATCAGTCCTGAATATTCACTGGAAGGACTGATGCTGAAGCTGAAACTCCAGTACTTTGGTACGTGATAAGAAGAACTGACTCATTTGAAAAGTCCCTGATGTTGGGAAAGATTGAAGGCAGGAGGAGCAGGTTATGCAAGAGGATGAGATGGTTGGATGGCATCACCAACTTGATGGACATGAAGTCCATCTGGGAGTTGGTGATAGACAGGCAGCCTGGTGT
This sequence comes from Capra hircus, assembly GCF_001704415.2. Taxonomy (NCBI): domain Eukaryota; kingdom Metazoa; phylum Chordata; class Mammalia; order Artiodactyla; family Bovidae; genus Capra; species Capra hircus. The sequence goes on along the minus strand of NC_030815.1, from coordinate 33,612,163 downwards.
GCTGCAATCCATGGGGTTGCCAAGAGTCAGACACAACTGAGCAACTGAACTGAACTGATAGGAAAAAATAACTTTCACTATAGGTTTTCTATTAAGTGCAATATTCCTTTCAACATTCTTGGGTATTCAATGTTACTATTCCATTTTACATGGGTATACCCAGTAGCTCAATAGTAAAGCATACACCTGCAATGCAGGAGCCTCAGGAGATGCAGATTTGATTCCTGAATTGGGAAGATCCCCTGGAAGAGCGTATGGCAACCCACTCCAGTATTTTTGCCTGGAGAATGCCATGGACAGAGAAACCTGACAGGCTACAATCCATGGGGTCACAGAGTCAGATGCAACTAAATTGTCTTAGCATGGATGTACACGTTATGTTTTACAGGTGAGAAAAATCAGAGAGGAATATAATCTGTCTGCTGTTTCATGGCTAATCAGTAAATATTTTAATTAAAGTCTGCATATCTTCCAAGGCCATGGTAAATGTTGTCCTCAGTTCAGTTCAGTCACTCAGTCATGTCCAACTCTTTGCAACCACATGGACTGCAGCACGCCAGACCTACCTGTCCATCACCAACTCTAGAGTTTACTCAAACTCATGTCCATTGATTTGCTGATGCCACCCAACCATCTCATCTTCTTTCATAACCTTCTCATTCTGCCTTCAATCTTTCCCAGCATCAGGTGTTTTTTTTCTTTTTTTTTCCCCAATGAGTCAGTTCTTTGCATCAGGAGGCCAAAGTATTTGTGTTTCAGCTTCAGCATCAGTGCTTCCAATGAATATTCAGGACTGATTTCCTTTAAGATGGAAAGTTGGATCTCCTTACTGTCCAAGGGACTCTCAAGAGTCTTCTCCAACATCACAGTTCAAAAGCATCCATTCTTCGGCACTCAGCTTTCTTTATAGCTCATCTCTCACATCCATATATGACTACTGGAAAAACCATAGCTTTGACTAGATGAACATTTAACAGCAAAGTAATGTCTCTGCTTTTTTAATATGCTGTGTAGTTTGGTCATCGGGGAAAGCAATGGCACCCCACTCCAGTACTCTTGCCTGGAAAATCCCATGGATGGAGGAGCCTGGTAGCCTACAGTCCATGGGGTCGCTGAGAGTGGGATACGACTCAGTGACTTCACTTTCACTTTTCACTTTCATGCACTGGAGAAGGAAATGGCAACCCACTCCAGTGTTCTTGCCTGGAGAATACCAGGGAAGGGGGAGCCTGGTGGGCTGCCATCTCTGGGGTCGCACAGAGTCGGACACGACTGAAGTGACTTAGCAGCAGCAGCAGTTTGGTCATAGCTTTTCTTCCAAGGGGCAAGCATCTTTTAATTTCATGGCTGCAGTCACTATTTGCAGTGATTTGGGGACACCCCCAAATAAAGTATCTCACTGTTTCCATTGTTTCCCCATCTATTTGCCATGAAGTGATGGGACCAGATGCCATAATCTCTATATTCTGAATGTTGAGTTTTAGGCCAACTTTTTCACTCTCGTCTTTCCATTTCATCAAGAAGCTGTTTAATTCTTCTTTGTTTTATGCCATAACAGTAGTGGCATCTGCATATCTGAGGTTATTGGTATTTCTCCCAGTAATCTTGATCCCAGCTTGTGCTTCATCCATTCCAGCATTTCTCATGAGTATTCTACATATAAGTAAAATAAGTAGGATGACAATATACAGCCTTGGCATACTCCTTTCCAAATTTTGAACCAGTCTGTTGTTCCATGACCAATTCCAGCTGTTGCTTCTTGACGTGCATACAGATTTCTCAGGAGGCAGGTCAGGTGGTCTGGTATTCCCATGTCTTGAAGAATTTTCCACAGTTTATTGTGATCCACATAGTCAAAAGCTTTGGCATAGACAATAAAGCAGAAGTAGATGCTTTTCTGGAACTCTCTTACTTTTTCCATGATCCAATGAATGCTGGCAATTTGATCTCTGATTTCTCTGCCTTTTCTAAATCCAGCTTGAACATCTGGAAGTTCACAGTTCACATACTGTTGTAGCCTGGCTTGAGCACTACTTTGCTAGCATGTGAGAGCTGAGTGCAATTGTGCCATTGTTTGAGCATTTTTTGGCATTGTCCTTCTTTGGTATTGGAATGAAAACTGACTTTTCCCAGTCCTGTGGCCACTGCTGAGTGTTCCAAATTTGCTGGCATATTGAGTAGAGCACTTTCACAGCATCATCACTTAGGATTTGAAATAGCTCAACTGGAATTCCATCACCTCCACTAGCTTTGTTTGTAGTGATGCTTCCTAAGGTCCACTTGACTTTGCATTCCAGGATGTCTGGCTCTAGGTTAGTGATCACACCATCATGGCTATCTTGGTCATGAAGATTTTTTGTTTGTTTGTTTAGTTCTTTTGTGTATTCTTGCCACCTCTTCATATCTTCTGCTTCTTTCTGTTATGTCCATACCATTTCTGTCCTTTTTGTGCCCATCTTTGCATGAAATATTCCCTTGGTATCTCTAATTTTCTGAAAGAGATCTCTAGTCTTCCTCATTCTATTGCTTTCCTCTATTTCTTTGCCTTTATCACTGAGGAAGACTTTTTTAATCTCTCCATGCTATTCTTTGGAACTCTGCATTCAAATGGGTATACCTTTCCTTTTCTCCTTTTCCTTTCTCTTCTCTCCTTTTCACAGCTATTTGTAAGGCCTTGTCAGACAACCATTTTGCCTTTTTGCATTTCTTTTTCTTTGGGATGGTTGGGATCACTGCCTCCTGTCCAATGTCATGAACCTTTGTCCATAGTTCTTCAGGCACTCGGTCTATCAGATCTATTTCCTTGAATCTATTTGTCACTTCAACTGTATAATCGTAAACAATTTGACTTAGGTCATATATAAGTGGTCTAGTGGTTTTCCCTATTTTCTTCAATTTAATTCTGAATTTGGCAATTAAGAGTTCATGATCTGAGGCACAGTCAGCTCCTGGTCTTGTTTTTGATGACTGTATAGAGCTTCTCCATCTTTGGCTGCAAAGAATATAAACAATCTGATTTTGATATTGACCATCTGGTGATGTCCATGTGTAGTCTTCCCTTGTGTTGTTGTCCTAGCTTTCCTTAATGGTTAGTGAATCATCATTAGTAGCAATTACCATTTACACTCTGAATCCCTGTCACTCACATGCTATTTGCTTCCTTCACTCAGATAACTTACAATCTAATAAGTATGCTTTAAAGAAATAATTTTATTTCCAGGAATGTTGTGTTTATTATTTCTTGCCTTTTTATAATTTTGTTTTAAAAAACTATCGCATTATTGTCAATTTGCAAGAAAATGTTCTACATGTTGGTTCAGGTAGGTTTTAACTATGCGACCATGGCATATGGTAAAGAATCTGCCTGCAGTGTGGGAGAACCAGGTTTGATCCCTGGGTTGAGAAGATCATCTGGAGAAAAGAATGGCAACCCACTCCAGTATTCTTGCCTGGAAAATCCCATGGACAGAGCAGCCTGGCAGGCTACAGTCCATGAGGTCCAAAAGAGTAGGACACGACTGAGTGACTAACACACACACGCACACACACACACACACACACACACACACACACACACACACACACGTGACCCAACTCAAACAGATGCCCTGATAAAATGCTAGTGCTCTTGAAATCCCAACATTAACCAATCCTTTTATTTCTATTAGTTATTTTTTTTTACTTTTTTCCCAATTTCAAAGTGCATATACATAGTCTCTGAGTATCTCATGAGACATTTCAAATCCTGATAGAAATGTTGCTCTTTAGGAGACAAAGTGAAAGTGTTGAGTATCTACACAGAAAGGTATTCTAGGGAGAGTAGGTGGCTCCAGGAAATTCTGAAAACAACCTGAAAGAACAAGGAAAGAATGGCAAGGAGTTTTTATTGTGATTTTATTGTGACCATCCTGTAAGTTTTGACTTTCCCAGTATGGCAAATGAGAGAGTATTTGGGCTTGCCTAGATGTGGGGAAAAGGGGACGCGTGAAGAGTAAGACTTAAAAGCTGTCAGTAGTCAAACATCAAAAATGTAATTAGACTCTATATTACAGAGATATTTTCCACTTTATCTTACAATGACATCTGTTTCACAAGTTTAAGGGAGTCTATTTTTCAGTCAGCATATTGAAGACTTAGAATGATTACATTCCAAAACAACAACTACAGTTTTGCCTTTTCACAACTGGCTACTAAAGGTCATAGGATCTCCCTTTGACACTACCAGTTAATGTGAAAAATTAGGCATGAAATAAGTCCATCTTGGCCCACATAAGAAGAAATGGACAATAAATTACAAAAGTAAATTAGTTTCAAGATACATAACAAGCAACTTATGGCCCAGAGAGCAGTGAGCAGCAGTATATGCTTATAGTACATAGTTTAGTCACTCAGTCCTGTCCGACTCTTTGCGACCCCATGGACAGTACCAGACAAGAGTACTGGAGTGTATTGCCATTTCATTTTCCAAAGCCAACCCATGGCTCGAACCCAGGTCTCCCACGTTGTAGGCAGACGCTTTACTGTCTGAGCCACCAGGGAAATCATAATAAACATAATCATCATAAGCATAAGTCTCTATGCTTATGATGCAGCTATTCTTTCCCTGGTCTTGGATCATTGTGCTTAACTGTAAACATATTAACATTTAATCATTTATACTTATTAGTAATTTTTTTTCTTGCAGATATGCTGCTGTTGCTAAGTCGCTTCAGTCATGTCCGACTCTGTGAGACCCCATAGACGGCAGCCCACCAAGCTCCCCCATCCCTGGGATTCTCCAGGCAAAAACACTGGAGTGGCAGATATAATTATTGCTAAATTGCAACATTGCTTTATGATGTAATAGCAATTATAATATTAATCTAAGATCTAATGTGAAACCCTTGAAGATGACTGCTGAAAGGACTTCTAGTAGGTCTTCAACTAGATGTTATATTTCATTTCACTGTGTCATTGGAATGCTACTGAAAAAAAGAATAAATGATAATTAGCTAATTTTAATTATATTATATTTTAAGTCTCTCTGTGTTGAAAGGTTGGCACCTTTCACAATACTTGGGATAAATCATAATTGGTGTAAGTCAGCTAATTAAAAACAAACAGTATACAGACATATTTTGAAGTCGTAGTGATTACTATAGCTATGACTTTAAATTGGATAAAGAATATTTAACAGTATTATTATGAAAACTGCCATTCTATGATAAATATAATACATGAAACATAGCTATAATCCATTTTCATTGTAATTACAACATTTAATGAACTTAAATTTACATACGAAAATGTTATTTTTCTGGGGAAAAATGTATAGGTGTCACGCATTATGTAAAGTTATATTTAAGTATTTCCAATAAAAGTTAATTTCATATGAAAATAAACAATGTAAATGAGTTTCTGGATAATTTTCTTTAGAAGTTTGAAAAAATACCTTTATTCTAATATTTTAAAGAGAACTATGAATATATGAATTATTTTAATAATTTACTTTTTGGATACAGATATTCATTTAAGTATGAGATAATAAATAAGATTTATTAATTTAGGAAATCTGTCCTCTGCTAAAAAATTACATTGAGTTTAAAACAGCTAACTATCTTAAACCTCATATAAGAGATAAATGGAGCTTTTATCCCCATGGGAGATAAATTTCTATAATTTTGTTATTTATTTCTGAGATTTGGCACTTAAAACATTTTGAAGAACAACTTTAAAGTTTCTGTACCAGAATAGCCATTATATGTTTTATTAATACCTAGTCCATTGTTAATTAGAAGAATTAATTCACACAACAAATAACTTTATGAGGTCTGAATAAATAAAGATGAAACTTAGGAGTTACAGATGTAGACTTACTGCTTATTTTTTTTCTCTTTTGGCATAAATTTCTTATTTATAGAGAATCAGAGTTACTACAATTTTTAGGAATAGATGGCATTATCTAGAGTATTGTTGAAAAAAATATAGAAAAAATTGGTGAAAAAAGTATCAGAATTTCTTATGCTTTTTCTAATAGACTAGTTGTACATTTTCTAACTTTATTCTATTTATGGTAATTTAAAGCCTTATAAAGATGTCTAGGATCACTTGATTAATTTTCTTTTCTGTGATGAATGATGTCATTTCTATGAGAATATATATGAATTTCCAGTACTGTATTTATTTTATAATCTATGATTAATTGTCATATCATTTTGATATTAAGAGAGAAGAGAAATGTCTCAGAATATTAAAAATAATAAAATGTAGGAAACTAAGTGAATTTAGCAAAGATTTGCCTCAAAAGGATTTATATTTTCTCAGTGAAACACAACTGTCCTTTGTAATTTTGAAAATAATTTCACATTCATTGTATTATTTGATCTTTACTAAATTTCACTGCAGTAGATAATTCTATCATTACATTAATTTTGCAAATGAGAAAATTGAACCTTAGAGGGGTTAAGTATCTTTTTGAACATATGGATTTAAATATTCATTCTTGCAACAAATTTTTATTGAAAAACCATCATTGCTGGGCATGGTCTGATCACGAGACAAACAAAAGTCCTAATGGAGCTTGCATTTTAAAAGGAAAGACAAACAAAAGCCAAGTGTGTAAATAAACATGTAGCATTAAGTGTTGGTAAAGAAGGTGAAGGAAAAAGAATCTGGGAAGAACAGAGTATGATATGAGGGTAGATAAAGATAAGATGGGTACAAAAACCTTTTGAAAAAGTGCCACTTTAGCAATGACATGTATTAGTATTAAGTAATGTATTAAGCTATGTGAACATATGAGAGAAGAGCAATGCGGCAACCAAAAAAATTAGAGCAAGAGGCTTTGAATTTGGAGCATGTTTAGCTTGCTGCAGGTGAATAATGAAGGTTTTAAATGCTATGGGGATGTGTCAAGAATTTATTCTGAGAGATATGAGAAGCCATTAGAGAATTTTTAGCAGTGAAATATTTATCATGTTTAAATTTTTAAAAGCTCACTCTGTAATTAGAAGACCAAAATATAAATGTGTGTACTGACCAATCAGAATGGTCAACATTTATAAACATCTGGCAGTTTCATACTGATGAACAAAAAAATGAATTTCAATCAAACTGCTAAAGAGAGAGAGGGAATAATAAATATATCATTCTAAATGCTGATTGAGAATTAGTAAGAATGGTAGATATTTGACTGAAAAGGAGTACTTCTCATCTGGTGTTCTTTTCATTATCATATTCTCTCTCATATTACTAAACAAAACTCACTACACAACAGAATTTTCAAATTTATCTTTTACATATACTAATGTTAAAGTAGTAAGACAATGAAAATTTTAATTTGAAAACTTTTCTTCATAAAGGTTACAATTCTTTTCCATATAGAATTTATAGAAAAAAAAAGCAATATTTTTGTAAAACTATACCTTATGGCAGTCAAAGAGGTTTTTCACAACTTGAAGCAAGGAGAGAATTTAACCTATAATTTTTTTCTTAGCATCATATTGAAAATATAAGATAGAAGTCTTAAAAACATTGCTATGCCATTAACCCCTTATTCTTTCAATCAATTTTTAGCAATATAACCAATAAAAAATCAGAAATGGAACATAGAAAATACACACAGTAATTATAGCTCTATGTAAAGTAGTAGGAGTATAAGCTAAAGGAAAGTAATGAAGAAAAACAGGTAATGAAATAAAACAAGTTACAGTATATTATGATCAGGCGATTAATTCTACATAGTCATTAATATCTGCACTTCCATTGACTATTTAACATTAATATGTTTAGGATTTATTTAAGGTTTAAATGGTGTCACAAAATAGCAGATGAGATAAAAAGCAGAGTAATTTTTAAGATGTGTTTCCAAACATTGATTACAATTACAAAACTATCAAAAGCAAGAATCAAAGATAGGAATGCAGTCAAATGTTAATTATTTGTAAATCTCTTGTGTCTTATGGATATACTGATTTTATCAGAATGTCTCTGCTGCTGCTAAGTCGCTTCAGTTGTGTCCAACTCTGTGCGACTCTATGGAAGGAAGCCCACCAGGCTGCCCCGTCCCTGGGATTCTCCAGGCAAGAACGCTGGAGTGGGTTGCCATTTCCTTATCAATGCATGAAAGTGAAAAGTGAAAGTGAATTTGCTCAGTCGTGTCCAACTCAGAGCAACCCCACAGACTGCAGCCTACTAAGCTACTCTGTCCATGGGATTTTCTAGGCAAGAGTGCTAGAGTAGGGTGCCATTGTCTTCTCCATTTATCATAATATGAGAATATAAAATTGAAAATGAATCCACTTGCTATGCACTATATAGATGCCTCTCATATATGTTATATATATATATTACTTCCCATTACATTGACTGCTGTATTCTCCTTTAACCACCTCTACTCTATTGCTAATATTTACTTAAGGTTTATAGACCAGAAGATTAAGAAAGCAAATAAAAATTGTACATAGGTCCCTTCTACTGCTCAAATGTTTCATATAACTCGTCCCAAACTGCTGTTCCTATCTCTGTTCCAACTTTATATTATCCTGGCTAGAGGTAAACTAATAGAAAATGAGAGCATAGGCAAAATAGCAAATTCATGTTTTTACCTTCTAGTACAGAGGAACCAGAGATCAAATTGCCAACATCTGCTGGATCATCAAAAAAGCAAAAGAGTTCCAGAAAAACATCTGTTTCTGCTTTATTGACTATGCCAAAGCCTTTGACTGTGTGGATCACAATAAACTGTGGAAAATTCTGAAAGAGATGGGAATACCAGACCACCTGACCTGCCTCTTGAGAAACCTGTATGCAGGTCAGGAAGCAACAGTTAGAACTGGGCATGAAACAACAGACTGGTTCCAAATAGGAAAGGAGTACGTCAAGGCTACATATTGTCGCCCTGCTTATTTAACTTATATGCAGAGTACATCATGAGAAACACTGGGCTGGAAGAAACACAAGCTGGAATCAAGATTGCTGGGAGAAATATCAATAACCTCAGATATGCAGATGACAGTACTCTTATGGTAGAAAGTGAAAAGGAACTAAAAAGCCTCTCTATGAAAGTGAAAGAAGAGAGTGGAAAAGTTGGCTTAAAGCTCAATATTCAGAAAACAAAGATTATGGCTTCTCATCCCATCATTTCATGGGAAATAGATGGGGAAACAGTGGCTCACTTAACTTGGGGGGGCTCCAAAATCACTGCAGATGGTGATCGCAGCCATGAAAGTAAAAGACGCTTACTCCTTGGAAGGAAAGTTATGACAAACCTAGACAGCATATTGAAAAGCAGAGACATTACTCTGCCAACAAAGGTTCGTGTAGTCAAGGTTATTTTTTTTCCAGTAGTTATGTATGGATGTGAGAGTTGGACTATAAAGAAAGCTGAGCATCGAAGAATTGATGCTTTTGAACTGTGGTTTTGGAGAAGACTCTTGAGAGTCCCTTGGACTGCAAGGAGATCCAACCAGTCCATTCTAAAGGAGATCAGTCCTGGGTGTTCTTTGGAAGGAATGATGCTAAAGCTGAAACTCCAGTACTTTGGCCAACTCATGCAAAGAGTTGACTCATTTGAAAAAGTCCTGATGCTGGGAGGGATTGGGAGCAGGAGGAGAAGGGGACGACAGAGGATAAGATGGCTGGATGGCATCACCAACTCAATAGACATGAATTTGAGTGAACTCTGGAAGTTGGTAATGGACAAGGAGGCCTGGAGTGCTGCAATTCGAGGAGTCGCAAAGAGTCGGACATGACTGAGTGACTTTAATGACTAATTATCTTTCACTTAGTAACATTGTTGAAAAGATTTTACTATAGAATACAGAAGGCTGGAGAATAGAGGGATAATTAGATGACAACAGTATGGCAAAAAGTACTCTGCGGAAAAGCAGGGGAAAAAAAAAAAGAATTAAGAAAGATAGAAATCCCAGGAAATCACTTCTTTCTTTCTACCTCCCCTCTTTAACTAAGGGCCATTGGTTTGCAAGGAGCCTGTTAAGTGTCTATGAACTTGATAAGGTCCAGAGGGTTTCTAAAGGCAGGAAAGTCTCAAGATTACCTTGCAGCAGCTTCCTGGAATCCACTTGACATAGCTACTGCTCACTTCTGCCTTGCCTATATATCCCTGTCTACAACCCAGTGCAATGGAATCCTCACTTTTGATTATGAGTGGGAATTGGACAAGGTTCAAGACAATTATGGTCATCAATACTATATAGCCAAGCCAAATAGAGCCTATCAAGTCCTTTCCCTGGAGCTTTACTATCATAAGGAATTGATAGGAAATTTTCCTTTCCTTTGGCTAGCTGTATGGAAATGACTTGAGAGCTATTCTTTTCTGCATTGATGATTATCTATTCAGTAAGAGAAACAAAGCCCAACTGTGGAGAAATAGAAAAACATTTAAACAGAAAGAGAGGAACAATGATAAAACACAAGTCCTATGAATAGATTCCAGACTTTCAAGTTCCCAACTTCTTCAGGTCAATTTAGTTTCCCATCTGATGTGTCAATAAATAGATACACAAGCTAGGAGGTATTAACTGTGCCAAGATTTAACTGTTCATAGTGTTGAAGTAGAAACCATAATTTTAAGAAAGTTTAAGAAAGATTGAATATTTTGGTATTATAAAACACAAAAGGTAAAAATAAGCTTGTATATAACAAGTGAGAAGGGACATATAAAAATGGTCAAGTATCATTCTTCTTGATCTGTCCCTAGTGTCTCATAGTCTATTCATTATGTGAATATTCAGGTTCAACATTACCAAGTCAGTGCAAGTAAACTGATAGTTTAGCAGTCTACTTACGTTCTCCATGGTTACATTTATAGTACTAGCCATCCTTTACAAAAATATATTGTGCACTGGTAATGGCTCTGCTTGGAAAATTTCTTTTTAATCTTAGTGTAAAAAAAGAGCTTTTGCTTATAGCCACATGCAAAATCTAAAAATATTATTTTACATTTTGATTTAGAAAATACAAGAGACCAAGATGTACAGATTATTGCTAAGAACAACTGTGAAGGATTCAGCAAAGAGATTGTCATCAGCCATTATGGGAGAATAGATGAGTGTATAAGGAAAACAATGACTGCACATTTATCTACTTATTACAATACATATGTTAGTAGTTCCTTTTGACTCCATACTTGTGATGAAGGCAATGAGAGATCCACATCTAAGTTGTACATGATACAATAAGGACATTTAAACCCAGAAGAAATGATTTTAAACTACTTTTAAATGTTAGAGTTTTAAAGTATTTTGCAAAATCTGCAATTTTATTACTGCATTGTTTGATTTACCCCATGGAAGCAGACACAACTGCCTTTCCCAATAAGAAACTACTAAAATTAGCTAAGGGTCAATAAATTGCCACATTAAAGACAGTATCATTGCAGAAACAAATCCCCAGCATATTATCTATTATTTTTCCATATAACACTGATCTACAGTTCTGCAAGCTACAGTGCTTGGAGCCATTTACCCTCTACAATTGTTCTAATTATATCTATCAAATGTGATGCATGTTTAATTGCATTTTAATAGGACGATAGCTCCTTGTTTAGCAGCAAGTTTAACAGGAGAGTAATTTATTGCTGATAAAGTATGGGGTCTTCAGTTCTTTCTACTAAATAAGAATTGGAAATGTGTTTGAAAACCGATGTCTTGGGTGAAGTTCCTCTTCTGAAAGCAAATCCCTATAAATCAAAGTGGGTGATTATTTTGCCTATGTAATGAATGGATCGAGAACAGATATTAAAATGTTTAATAGCCTTGCCTATGAAAAATATTGAAAAGAGTGCTGCCTAAAATTTTATTCAAATTAATTAGATATTAGGTGCAAATTTTCATGATAAGTTTGTAACAGGTACATTTGCTGCTTGAGGGAAGTATAAGCCAACAATAAACAAATTTTGTGAACGCGTGAACAAACTAGCTGACCAAAGTTGTAGTGTTCATCAAAACACCAAAATGCTGACATGTAAAGAAAGTGAAGGATTTTTAAGCAGCAATTTCAAGGCAATTTAATCCATTATCATTTTAGGTTCTAGACATTTTCCTAAGAATATATTAGAAGCTTTTTAACTATATTAATGCAGAATGGTACTTTATGTGTCTGAGACAACCACAATTTTTTTTTTTTTACTATGATACCAAAAGCTTATCTATCTCATGTGAGTTGGTATGCATTTTTACAGTAGTGATAGAACAATGGGTAGGGGTTAATCATTACATTGTCAGAACAGTCCCCTAAACAGTTGAGTAGTAATTTGAGGTATCTTTGGAAAAGCAGATACTACAGGAGTCAAGAAGAAGTAGGGCTTCGATAACAGTGTGCTTTTATCATTAATACACATGTATGCATTCTTTAACATAAGTTAAACAAGATAGTCAAAGCTATGGTGTTTCCAGTAGTCATATATGGATATAGGAATAGGACCATAAATAAGGCTTAGCACTGAAGAACTGATGCTTTCACACTGTAGTGCTGGAGAAGGCTCAGGAGAGTTCCTTGGACTGCAAGGAGATCAAAGCAGTCAATCCTAAAGGAAATCAACTCTGAATATTCATTAGAAGGACTGTTGCTGAAGTTGAAGCTCCAATACATTGATCACCTGATATGAAAAGCTGACTTACTGGAAAAACCTCTGATGTTAGGAAAGACTGAGGGCAAGAGAAGAAGGAGGTAAAAGAGAATGAGGTGGTTGGATGGAATTACTGACTTAACTGATTATTATTGACTATGCCAAAGCCTTTGACTGTGTGGATCAAAACAAACTGTGGAAAATTCTTAAAGAGATGGGAATACCAGACCACCTGATCTGCCTCTTGAGAAATGTGTATGCAGATCAAGAAGCAACACTTAGAACTGGACATGGAACAAAAGACTGGTTCTAAATCAGTTAAGGAGTACATCAAGGCTGTATATTGTCACCCTGCTGATTTAACTTATATGCAGACTACATCATGAGAAACACTGGGCTGGAGGAAGAAAAAGCTGGAATCAAGATTGCCAGGAGAAATATCAATAGCCTGAGATATGCAGATGACATCACCCTTATGGCACAAAGTGAAGAAGAACTAAAGAGCCTCTTGATGAACGTGAAAGAGGAGAGTAAAAAAGTTGGCTTAAAACTCAACATTCAGAAAACGAAGATCATGGCATCTTGTCCCATCACTTCATGGCAAATAGATGGGGAAACAGTGGAAACAGTGACAGACTTTATTTTGGGGGGCTCCAAAATCACTGCATATGGTGATTGCAGCCATGAAATTAAAAGACATTTCCTCCTTGGAAGAAAAGCTATGACCAATCTAGACAGCTTATTAAAAAGCAGAGACATTACTTTGCCAACAAAGTTCCAATCAAAGCTATAGTTCTTTCAGTAGTCATGTATGGATGTGAGAGTTGGAGTATAAAGAAAGTTGTGCGCCCCAGGAAAAAAAAAAAAAAAAGAAAGTTGTGCGCCAAAGAATTGATACTTTTGAACTGTGGTGTTGGAGAAGACTCTTGAGAGTCCCTTAGACAGCAAGGAGATCAAACCAGCCAATCCCAAAGGAAATCAGTCCTGAATATTCATTGGAAGGACTGATGTTGAAGCTGAAGCTCCACTATTTGGCCACCTAGTGGAAAGAGCTGTCATTACAAAAGAGCTGGATGCTGGGAAGATAGAAGGCAGGAGAAGGTGACAACAGAGAATGAGATGATTGGATGGCATCACTGACTCAATGGACATGAGTTTGAGGAAACTCTAGGAGTTGGTGATGGATAGGGAGGCCTGGTGTGCTGCAGTACATGGGGTCGCAAAGGGTCAGACACGACTGAGCGACTAAACTGAACTCAACTGAACTGACACAATGGATGTGAGTTTGAGCGACTCTGGGAGATAGTGAAGCACAGGGAAGCCTGGTGTACTGCAGTACATGGGGTTGCAACATGACTTAGTGACTGAACAACAACTACAACAATTAGGTATTATTATTTTCACCCTTTCAAATTTCACAACAATGAAAATTGATTAAAGTTAACAGATATTATGGGAACCCACTCCAGTACTCTTGCCTGGAAAATCCCATGGATGGAGGAGCCTGGTAGGCTGCAGTCCATGGGGTCGCTAAAAGTCAGACACAACTGAGCGACTTCATTTTCACTTTTCACTTCCCTGCATTGGAGAAGGAAATGGCAACCCACTCCAGTGTTCTAGCCTGGAGAATCCCAGGGATGGGGGAGCCTGGTGGGCTGCCGTCTCTGGGGTCACACAGAGACGGACATGACTGAAGTGAGTTAGCAGCAGCAGCAGCAACACATATGAGAAGAGTTGATGAAATAAACTTTGGAAATTTCAGTTGAATCACAAATCATTACATGTGTTTGGTACTAACAACCTGTCTCTCATACTATTTATTCCATGAAATATATAAAGCTACTTCAAAAAATATGTCATTAATACTTATCCACCTTCTGTGCTTAATTGTATAAAGAAACAAAACAATAGCAAATTCAATTATGAAAACAAGAGTCATTATGTGATGTGCAGGTGCTGGTAAAATAAAAAGTACGGTACATTCTTTTAAAAAAATCAATTAGGATATTCAAGACTACATTTTCTAGTACCCTAGATCATAAAGCTCAGGATCAGTATTTCTCTTTTCAATCAGATTTTGATCAAAAGCATGATAATAGGTTCTGTATATATGAATGTTGCCTACATCATTGTACTTTGAATTCTGACATGATTTTGAAGTCTGCAAAGCATAAGTACTTGACATTCATTTTCTCTCTCACATTCTATATGTAGAGCATGGCATGAACTAATTTCTATAACCTCCTGTAGCAAGAGTGTAAATCAAGGAGTTACGTGGTAGAAAGCAAAGGGAAAAGAATGACCTGTGCTCTTAATTAGGCCAGATAGTTCTTGCAGAGAAAGAATATATACATAAAACATAACTCTACAAGAGGGCTTATGAAAATGTCAATTGAATTTAGATCTACTTTTAAGCACTACAGGAAACAGATTTCTAGCCAACTTCCACATAGAATACTGAAAATGTTCACTATATTACCATTCACCTTCAAGTGTTTATGAATTTGTTACACACCCAACATTTCCAGTGAAGCCTATCTTTTCCCATCTTGTTCATCAAACCATTCAGAACTAACATCTTCTACAAAGGTGTGCATGACAGGGTATACGTAACGTACTCATGGCATTTTAAGCTGTGATCTCTATGTTTCTGTCTCTGGCTCTGCCAATTATAAGTTGCATGATTTTGAATACATTACTCAATACCTATGAGACTAGCTATCCACACCTGTAAGACGTGGATTATAATGTTGTATTAAAATGAATGTTGTTTTATTAAAAGAAGTAAAACTTTTACTTATTAGCACACTCCCTGGCTCACAGTAAGTGCTGGGCATTGGTTGGATGGTGCTGGTAATTGTCCTATAGGCAGCTCTCTACAAGCTTTTGTTTAAGTTGAATCTGGGAACAGCACACACTGAACACCTTCATTGTAACTATGTACTTTCTTGGACAGAACTACTGTTGTCTAATTGCTGCCTGCACTTGGAAACTGATATGGCTTGATGAGGGAAAGTAATGACAACCAAACACTGCTGATATTCAACATTTGTGTTTTTGTTTTGTTTTTCTGGGTTTTTAAGATAAACACAAAGTTGAAAGGATATGAGTAAGATGTATTTATATAAGGTTATGGCTGATATTTGAAGAAGGCGATGACACCCCACTCCCGCACTCTTGCCTGGAAAATCCCATGGACGGAGGAGCCTGGTAGGCTGCAGTCCATGGGGTCGCTAAGAGTCGGATGCGACTGAGCAAATTCCCTTTCACTTTTCACTGTCATGCATTGGAGAAGGAAATGGCAACCCACTCCAGTGTTCTTGCCTGGAGAATCCCAGGGATGGGGGAGCCTGGTGGGCTGCCGTCTGTGGGGTCACACAGAGTCGGACATGACTGAAGTGAGTTAGCAGCAGCATGGCTGATATTAACTTGGTCTTCTATGCAATGTGTTCTATGGCCTAATAATATCATTTAACATGAGTACTTTTTTTGTTAATTATTAGTAAGAAAAACTGTTAGCCTTTTATTTTTGATTATTCTAATTAGCATGTCAAATCTATATGAAAACTAACAAGATTTAACTCAAATTCAACTTCACGTGATTAATTTTGTGCATTTAGTTTGGCAATGATATCTTGGCTACCAAAAGCACGGACAACAACAACAAAAAAGGACAAGTGAGGCTACATCAAACTAAAAAACTTTTATATCAAAAAGGAAGCAATAAATAGAATAAAAAGAAAACTTACCAAATAGGAGAAAATATTTTCAGACCATGAATGTGATATGGAGCAGCAGCTGTGCCTTGCTGGAGCAGCCATGAAGAACACCCCGTGCCCAAGGTAAGAGAAACCCAAGTAAGATGGCAGGTGTTGCAAGAGGGCATCAGAGGGCAGAAACACTGAAACCATACTCACAGAAAACTAGTCAATCTAATCACACTAGGACCACAGCCTTGTCTAACTCAATGAAACCAAGCCATGCCCACGGGGCAACCCAAGATGGGTGGGTCATGGTGGAGAGGTCTGACAGAATGTGGTCCACTGGAGAAGGGAATGGCAAACCACTTCAGTATTCTTGCCCTGAGAACCCCATGAACAGTATGAAAAGGCAAAATGATAGGATACTGAAAGAGGAACTCGCCAGGTGAGTAGGTGCCCAATCTGCTACTGGAGATCAGTGGAGAAATAACTCTAGAAAGAATGAAGGGATGGAGCCAAAGCAAAAAAAAATACCCAGCTGTGGATGTGACTGGTGATAGAAGCAAGGTCTAATGCTGTAAAGAGCAGTATTGCACAGGAACCTGGAATGTCAGGTCCATGAATCAAGACAAATTGGAAGTGGTCAAACAAGAGATGGCAAGTGTGAACGTTGACATTCTAGGAATCAGCAAACTAAAATGGACTGGAATGGGTGACTTTAACTCAGATGACCATTATATCTACCCTGTGGTCAGGAATCCCTCAGAAGAAATGGAGTAGCCATCATGGTCAACAAAAGAGTCAGAAATGCAGTACTTGGATGCAGTCTCAAAAACAACAGAATGATCTCTGTTCGTTTCCAAGGCAAACCATTCAATATGACAGTTATCAAAGTCTATGCCCCTACCAATAACACTGAAGAAGCTGAAGTTGAATGGTTCTATGAAGACCTACAAGACCTTGTAGAACTAACACCCAAAAAAGATGTCCTTTTCATTATAGGCGACTGGAATGCAAAAGTAGGAAGTCAAGAAACACCTGGAGTAACAGGCAAATTTGGCCTTGGAATGTGGAATGAAGCAGGGCAAAGACTAATAGAGTTTTGCCAAGAAAATGCACTGGTCATAGCAAACACCCTCTCCCAACAACACAAGAGAAGACTACACATGGACATCACCAGATGGTCTACACCAAAATCAGATTGATTATATTCTTTACAGCCAAAGATGGAGAAGCTCTATACAGTCAACAAAAACAAAACCAGGAGCTGACTGTGGCTCAGATCATGAACTCCTTATTACCAAATTCAGACTCAAATTGAAGAATGTAGGGAAAACCGCTAGACCATTCAGGTATGACCTAAATCAAATCCCTATGATTATACAGTGGAAGTGAGAAATAAATTTAAGGGCTTAGATCTGATAGATAGAGTGCCTGATTAACTATGGACGGAGGTTCCTGACATTGTGCAGGAGACAGGGATCAAGACCATCCCCATGGAAAAGAAATGCAAAAAAGCAAAATGGCTGTCTGGAGAGGCCTTACTAATAGCTGAGAAAAGAAGAGAAGTGAAAAGCAAAGGAGAAAAGGAATGATATAAGCATCTGAATGCAGAGTTCCAAAGAATGGCAAGAAGAGATAAGAAAGCCTTCTTCAGCAATCAATGCAAAGAAATAGAGGAAAGCAACAGAATGGGAAAGACTAGAGATCTCTTCAAAAAAATTAGAGATACCAAGGGAACATTTCATGCAAGAAGATGGGCTTGATAAAGGACAGAAATGTTCTGGACCTAACAGAAGCAGAAGATATTAAGAAGATGTGGCAAGAATACACGGAAGAACTGTACAAAAAAGATCTTAATGACCTAGATAATCATGATGGTGTTTTCACTCATTTAGAGCCAGACATCCTGGAATGTGAAGTCAAGTGGGCCTTAGAAAGCATCTCTACGAACAAAGCTAGTGGAGGTGATGGAATTCCAGTTGAGCTGTTTCAAATCCTGAAAGATGATGCTGTGAAAGTTCTGCACTCAATATGCCAGCAAATTTGGAAAACTCAGCAGTGGCCACAGGACTGGAAAAGGTCAGTTTTCATTCCAATTCCAAAGAAAGTCAATGCCAAAGAATGCTCAAACTACCACACAGTTGCACTCATCTCACATGCTAGTAAAGTAATGCTCAAAATTCTCCAAGCCAGGCTTCAGCAATACATGAACCATGAAATTTCTGATGTTCAAGCTGGTTTTAGAAAAGGCAGAGGAACCAGAGATCAAATTGCCAACATCCGCTGGATCATGGAAAAAGCAAGAGAGTTCCAGAAAAACATCTATTTCTGTTTATTGACTATGTCAAAGCCTTTGACTCTGTGGATGACAATAAACTGTGGAAAATTCTGAGAGAGATGGGAATACCAGACCAGCTGACCTGCCTCTTGAGAAATCTGTATGCAGGTCAGGAAGCAACAGTTAGAACTAGACATGGAACAACAGACTGGTTCCAAATAGGAAAAGGAGTATGTCAAGGCTGTATATTGTCACCCTGCTTATTTAACTTCTATGCAGAGTACATCATGAGAAATGCTGGACTGGAAGAAACACAAGCTGGAATCAAGATTGTCAGGAGAAATATCAATAACCTCAGATATGCAGATGACACCACCCTTATGGCAGAAAGTGAAGAGGAGCTAAAAAGCCTCTTGATGAAAGCGAAAGAGCAGAGTGAAAAAGTTGACTTAAAGCTCAACATTCAGAAAACAATGGTCATAGCATCCAGTCCCATCACTTCATGGGAAATAGATGGAGGAACAGTAGAAATAGTGTCAGACTTTATTTTTGGAGGTTCCAGAATCACTGCAGATGATGACTGCAGCCATGAAATTAAAAGACACTTACTCCTTGCAAGGAAAGTTTTGAGCAACCTAGATAGCATATTCAAAAGCAGAGACATTACTTTGTCAACAAAGGTCCGTCTAGTCAAGGCTATGGTTTTTCCTGTGGTCATGTATGGATGTGAGAGTTGGACTGTGAAGAAGACTGAGTGCTGAACAATTGATGCTTTTGAACTGTGATATTGGAGAAGACTCTTGAGAGTTCCTTGGACTGCAAGGAGATCCAACCAGTCCATTCTGAAGATCAGCCCTGGGATTTCTTTGGAAAGAATGATGATATAGCTGAAACTCCAGTACTTTGGCCACCTCATGCAAAAAGTTGACTCATTGGAAAAGACTCTGATGCTGGGAGGGATTGGGGGCGGGAGGAGAAGGGGACCACAGAGGATGCCATGCCTGGATGGCCTCACTGACTCGATGGACATGAATCTGAGTGAACTCCGTGAGTTGGGAGTGGACAGGAAGGCTTGGCATGCTTCAATTCATAGGGTCTCAAAGAATCGGACATGACTGAACGACTGAAATGAACTGAACTGAATGTAAAGGATTCTTACAACTCAGTAGGAAAAATAAAATAAAATAAAATAAAACAAATAATCCAATTCAAAATTAGCTGAAATAGTTAAAAAAAATACATGCAAATAGTAAAGAGGCATATAAAAAGGTGCTCAACATCACTAATTGTAAGGAAAAAGCAAATCAAAACCACAGTGAGATATGACCTATCACCTCATACATGCTAGAATAGGTATTAAAAAAAAAAAAAACACAGCTAAGATATAGAGAAAAGGGAACCCTTGTACACTGTTTTGGCAAGTGTAAGTTGGGGCATCCATTCCAGAAAACAATATGAAAGTTCCTCAAAATATTAAAAATGAAACTAGCATATGAATCAGCGATTTTATTTCTGGGTATATATATATATATATATATATATATCCGAAAGAATTGAAATCAATATCTTGAAGAGATACCTGCACTTCTGTGTTCATTATACATTTATTCATAATGGCCAAGATATGGAAAAGACCCAAATGTCCATCAAAAGATAAATGGATAAAATAAATGTGATATATACATATAGTAGGATGTTATTCAGCCTTTAGAAGGAAGGAAATCCTCCAAAATTGAACACTGATAAACCCTGAAGACGTTATGCTAAGTGAAATAAGTCAGTCACAGAAGGACAAGCATGGAATGAGTCCACTTTACAGGTATCTAAAATATTCAGATTTATAGAAACTTGTAGAAACAGAGAATAGAATGGTGGTTGCCTGGAGTTGAAGGAGGGGTAAATAGTGAGTTGTTCAATGGCTATAAATTCTTAGTTATGCACAATGAACAAGCTGTATAGATCTGCTGTGAAACATTGTGCCTACAGTTAACAATGCTGTACTGTACACTTAATAGATTTGTTAAGAATGTAGATCTCACGTTGTATGTGTGTGCTCATTCACCCAACTCTTTGTGACCCCATGGGCTGTAGTCCACCAGGCTTGTCTTTGGAATTTTTTTAGGCAGGAATATTGGAGTGGATTGCCATTTGCTATCCAGAGGATCTTCCCAACCTAAGGATCAAACCTGTGTCTCCTGTGTCTCTTACACTGGCAGACGGGTTCTTTACCACTGCACTACCTCATGTTAGTGCTCTTAAAACACACACACAACAAAGGGGTGTGAGGAAACTTCTGGAGGTGATGGTTATATTTATTGCTTTGACTACAGTTGTGGTTTCATGGATGTATGTGCATGTGTGTTAGTCACTCAGTGTGTCCAACCCTTTGCAACCCCATGGACTGTAGCCTGCCAGGCTCCTTTGTCCATGGAATTCTCCAGGCAAAAATTCTGGAGTGGGTAGTCATTCCCTTCTCCAGGGGATTTTCCTGGCCCAGGGATCAAACTCAGGTCTCCTGCATTGTAGGTAGATTCTTTACCATCTGAGCCACCAGGGAAGCCTGGCGTGTTTATATGTACGCATATGCATATATACATAGTGTATGCATGTGTCCAAACTATCAAATTGTATACATTACATATGTTATATTAATAGCATGTCAATAAAGTTGTCAATTAAAAAATAAAATACATTTATAATTGGGTATTTGAGTTTACGGTTTGTAAGGACATGCACTGAAGTCAAATGTACTGAGTTAGAATTTTATTTCCACTGTTTATGACTCATAGGGTCATAAATAATAGGTAAGGTGGTTAACCTGATTGAAACTCAGTTTACCCACATTTGAAATGAGAATATTGATAATACACCCCAAGAGCAGTATTCCATGGTTTAGAGGAGACTGTGTTTGTGAAGCACTTCACATAGTCCATGATATGTTCTAAGTGCTCAGTAAGTTTCAGCTATTACTATTATCCACAACACAAATTAGAATTTCCTCAAGTTTTAAAATTATTATTGGTCAAATGCTTGAGATCTGTATGAGGCCAACTGAACCAAGAATTTCTGGAGAGGAGATTCAGGCAAGTACACGCTTTTAACATTCTCTGCAGGCTTTTCTTTCTTTTTTTTTTCTTAAGTGATAAATATATTTTATTATATTGCATAACAAGTAACCTTCATGTAAGCAGTTCAAGTGCTCCTAGAGAAGTCAGTCAGTGACTTTAGTGACAAGTTTTGATACAAATACTTTTTTATTTTTTATTTTATTTTACTTTAAAATACTGTATTGGTTTTGCCATACATCAACATGAATCCACCACGGGTGTACATGTGTTCCCAATCCTGAAGCCCCCTCCCACCTCTATCCCCATACCATCCCTCTGGGTCATCCCAGTGCACCAGCCCCAAGCATCCTGTATCCTGCATCGAACCTAGACTGGCAATTCATTTCTTATATGATATTATACATGTTTCAATGCCAGAGGCTTTTCTAATCATATTCATGATAGGAAGAAAACTAACGGATTAGAGAAACACTAGAAGTATAGACAAGACATGGTTGACTGGCTGTGGTAGGTTAGAAAAATGTAGGCGTTAAGGAGTATCCATGTAGTTTCTTTTTATCATAGGATGGACTGCAATAACAATTACTGAAAAAAGAAATGCAGAGAGAGCATGTTTTTGGTGAGAAGGTAGATTCTGCTTGAATGTGCTGAGTTTGATGATCCTATTATACATGAAAGTGCAGAGTTAGGGGAGGCAGTTAGGTTTGAGATCTGGGACTCAGAGGGAGGAAAAACATATGTTACGAGGATGTAAAGCTAGAAAGCTTTGTCTATAGATAGATGGCACGTGATATTATGGGAGAGGATGCAGTCTACAGAAAAAAAAAACAGTGAAAAGGCTATCAACATTAAATCCCAACAATATTCAACATTGAATATTTAGATAAAGTAGGAACCTAGAGAGAACACTCAGAATGAATGTTGTAGTGTATTCAAAGTCAAGGGAATAGATTTCAGTAAGGGGACTATGGTCAAATATGTTTGCTTTTGCTGAGATGTATTAAATGTGTTCACTTTGTTACCTGAAAAAATTCAGGTGTCCTGCAATTCAAATTCTGCCTATCTCTTTTTTACACTGAAACAGCACAAGGGGTGTCCTGAGGAAAATGAAAGCAATAAAGAATAATAATATATAGTTCTACCAAAATTTCCTTGGATATATTATTTCTCGTCTTCTCACATTTTCTCCTCAAATTCATATCTCTTCATCTCTCGGTCCTTCAACATTCATATCCCACTTATTCTTAACTGATGGCTGACTTGTTTTTACTAAGAAAACAGAAGCAAATAGAGACAACTATTTTATTTCCCAATTTCTTCTCTATAGCCTATCTGCATCAATGCTTGCAATATTTCTTTCATTCCTGTTACCATGGAGAAACAGCCTTATCCTTGTCTTATGGCAGCCTCTCCAGTTTTAAACTGAATCATTTTATTCCATCAAAGTCAGCTATTGCTATGACCCTCCCTCCATCTTGCATCACTATTTCCCCCATTTTTCTTAAATTCTTTAATCTGCTCCCTTAATGTATTTTTGTATAACAACATGCAAGCAAATCTTCCATCTGAAAAATCAATATCCTTTTTTGACCCCCAAATGCCTTTATCTATCTAGTCATTTATTTTTCTTCTTTAGTGCAAACGAGAAAAAAATCCTTTTTTAGAGTAAAGTTTATAGCAAAAATTGAGGCTAAGGTAAAGAGATTTGCCATATATCTCTTCACCCTACATCCCTACATGTAGAATCTCTCCCATTATCAACATTCCCTGCCAGTGTGGTGCATTTATTACAACCTATTTGACACATCATAATAATCTCAAATCCATAGTTCATATTAGGGTTCATCCTCTGTGTTGTACGTTGCACACACTTGGACAAAGAATGACATGTACCTGTCATTATAGTATCACCCATAGTATTTTCACTGTCCTAGAAATCCTTTATACTCTGCTTATTCATTCCTTCCCTCATCTTCCAATCCCTGGGAACCATTGATCTCTTTACTGTCTCCATATTTTCTTTTCTGGAATGTCATATAATGAAAATCATACAATATGTAGCTTCTTTAGGTTGGTTTCTTTCGCTTAGTAATATGTATTTAAGTTTCTGTTATGTCTTTTCATGGTTTCATAGCTCATATCTGTGTGTCTACAGGTATTCTCTCTTTATACTGCTACAGTTTATTTACATATTTTATTAACATTTAGCCTTTCTTATCGCAACTCACTCCAGTGTCCTTGCCTGGAGAATCCCAGGGATGGGGGAGACTGGTGGACTACCGTCTATGGGGTCTCACAGAGTCCGACACGACTGAAGTGACTTAGCAGTAGCAACAACCTTTCTTTTGATACTGGCCAACTTTTATAGGTGCAAAATATACTTTAATTATGTTAATCTTTTATGTCATTGATTTTTCTTTTTTTAAAAAATGCTATTTTATTCCTTTTTCTCTTATTCAATGGGGCTTTTGTTCCTGCCATTTCAGTGAAGTTATTCTTGTCAGCATTACTAACAGACACATTCATATCAAATCCTGTAGCAAATACTCACACATTTTTAATCTACTTATGACACGACTGTCCACACCCACTTTCTTCAGATACTTGCTTACTTGGTTTCTAGCACATTACTCTTACCAAATTGTATTTTTTTCCCATAGTTTCTCCTGAGTTCCCTTTTATGCTTCCTCCTCTTTGTGGACACCCCTAAATATTGAAATAACCCTACTACTAATTTTCATTAACTCACAAGTATTTTGCAAATTTTTGTTATTTATACTACCTCCTTTTGTGACCATATCTTATATCACAGCTTCACATTCTATCTCTAGACTGAAAATTCCTGTTTATATCACAAAATCTGACCTTTCTACTGGGCACCAAATTCACATTTAATAACTCCTTTTTGATATTTCTGATTCTAAAGCTAATAGTCATGTGTACCTAATAAGACCAAGGCAGAATTATTCATCCACCTCCTACCAATGCGCAACTGTCCTGCCTTTATTAGTTTTTCATCTCTATTCATAGTACCATCATTGACATAGTTTTTGGAATCAAACTTTTCAAAGAATTTCTTGATTGCTGTCATCTGTGCAAACCAAACTTGTTTTGCTTCAGGGACTTTATGTGTATTGTTCCTATTTCTAGAATGTTCTTAAAAACAAACTTCTTGAGACTCAGCATTTCTCATTATCTGAGTAACTGTTTAAATATTTTTTTCTCAGAGAGATTTTCCTTGAAAGACGTATCTGAAAGAGCCTACTTCTCAATTATCTTCTGTGCATATATGCAATGCTACTGTTTTCATACCATTGTTTAATCATCTGAAGCTAAACTGCTTATGGGTTTATGTATCTTCTGTCTCCTTATTGGAGACAAAATACTGATATGTATAAATATAATGATGGGGAGGGCTCTGTTGGTGTAGTACAACACTCTTGACTCATTATCTGAATAATTATGTATAGATCAGGGCTTAGCTGCAATCAAGATTGCCAGGAGAAATATCAATCACCTCAGATATGCAGATGACACCACCATTATGGCAGAAAGTGAAGAGGAACCAAAAAGCCTCTTGATGAAAGTGAAAGTAGAGAGTGAAAAAGTTGGCTTAAAGCTCAACATTCAGAAAACGGAGATCATGGCATCCGGTCCCATCACTTCATGGGAAATAGATGGGGAAACAGTGGAAACAGTGTCAGACTTTTATTTGGGGGGCTCCAAAATCACTGCAGATGGTGACTGCAGTCATGAAATTAAGACACTTACTCCTTGGAAGAAAAGTTATGACCAATCTAGAAAGCATACTGAATAGCAGAGACATTACTTTGCCAACAAAGGTCCGTCTAGTCAAGGCTATGGTTTTTCCTGTGGTCATGTATGGATGTGAGAGTTGGACTGTGAAGAAAGCTGAGTGCTGAAGAATTGATGCTTTTGAACTGTAGTGTTGGAGAAGATTCTTGAGAGTCCCTTGGACTGCAAGGGGATCCAACCAGTCCGTTCTGAAGGAGATCAGCCCTGGGATTTCTTTGGAGGGAATGATGCTGAAGCTGAAACTCCAGTACTCTGGCCACCTCATGGGAAGAGTTGACTCATTGGAAAAGACCCTCATGCTGGGAGGGATTGGGGGCAGGAGGAGAAGGGGATAACAGAGGATGAGATGGCTGGATGGGATCACGTACTCGATGAACGTGAATTTGAGTGAACTCCAGGAGCTGGTGATGGACAGGGAGGCCTGGCATGCTGCAATTCACGGGGTCCTAAAGAATCAGACACGACTGAGTGACTGAACTGAAATGAACTGAGGGCTTATATACATAGTTGAAAGACAATATGAATAAAAGGATGCTACATGTGCAAAAACAGATGAAAAGTAACCAAAGCAAGAGAGACTGAGTAGGTGTCATTATTAAGGACAACAAACCAAAAGAGAGAGAAAGAGAACTTAGATACTGAGGAGCAAATGCTTTGTGTCATAAGTATAGAACTGCCCACTGAAGTGCAGAGGTCTCATGTGTGGCTGATGGACATGGATTTGGACATGAACATGCTTGTGTTCAGTTCATTTCAGTCGCTCAGTTGTGTCCGACTCTTTGTGACTCCATGGAATGAAACATGCCAGTTGGAATGCATCAGCTCCCGGAGCTTACTTAAACTCATGTCCATTGAGTTGGTGATGCCATCCAACCATCTCATCCTCTGTTGTCCCCTTCTCCTCCCACCTTCAATCTTTCCTAGCATCAGGGTCTTTTCCAATGAGTCAGTTCTTTGTATCAGGTGGCCACAATATTGGAGTTTCAGCTTCAGGATTAATCCTTCCAATGAATATTCAGGACTGATTTCCTTTAGGATGGACTGGTTGGATCTCCTTGAAGTCCAAGGGACTCTCAAGAGTCTTCTTCAACACCACAGCTCAAAAGCATTAATTTTTTGGCTCATAGCTTTCTTTATATTCCAACTCTCACATTCATACATGACTACTGGAAAAACCATAGCCTTGACTAGAAGGACATTTGTTGGCAAAGTAATGTCTCTGCTCTTTAATAAGCTGTCTAAGTTGGTCATAACTTTTCTTCCAAGGAGCAAGCGTCTTTTATTTAATTTTTTTTCATGTTCATAAATCTGACTTTATTATTTATTTTTCCAGCTATTTCCATTTTTGATCTGTATATCCTTGTGTGTTTTTTAAATATAAATTTATTTATTTTAATTGGAGGTTAATTACTTTACAATATTGTATTGGTTTCATGGCTGCAGTCACCATCTGCAGTGAGTTTGGAGCCCCAAAAAATAAAGTCTGACACTGTTTCCACTGTTTCCCCATCTATTTGCCATGAAGTACTGTGACCAGATGTCATGATCTTAGTTTTCTGAATGTTGAGTTTTAAGCAAACTTTTTCACTCTCCTCTTTAAGTTTCATCAAGAGGCCCTTTTTGCTCTTCTTTGTTTTCTGAATATTGAGCTTTAAGCCAACTTCTCCACTCTCTTCTTTCACTTTCATCAAGAGGCTTTTTAGTTCCTTTTCACTTTCTACCATAACAGTGCTATCATCTGCATATCTGAGGTTATTGATATTTTTCCCGGCAATCTTGATTCCAGCTTGTGCTTCATCCAGTTCAGTATTTCCCATGATGTACTCTGCACATAAGTTAAATAAATACTTGACATACTCCTTTCCCAACTTGGAACCAGTCTGTTATTTCATGCCTGTGTTGTTGCTGCTGTTGCTGCTGTTAAGTTGCTTCAGTCGTGTCTGACTCTGTGCGACCCCTAGACAGCAGCCCACCAGGCTCCCCCATTCCCAGGATTCTCTAGGCAAGAACACTGGAGTGGGTTGACATTTCCTTCTTCAATGCAGGGAAGTGAAAAGTGAAAGCAAAGTCGCTCAGTCGTGTCCGACTCCCATGGACTGCACCCTACCAGGCTCCTCTGTGCATGGGATTTTCCAGGCAAGAGTACTGGAATGGGTCACCATTGCCTTCTCCCCATGCTTGTGTTAGGAAAATTAAATTAATAGTCTTATGTATGCTTCAGAGACAAAGCAGAGCAGGCCTCTGACCTTGGTTCTAACCTGCCTGGACACTGCCCTGACTGATAGTGACTGTGAGTGACTGCCTGCTGTGAGTGCAAGGTTTGCAACACCATGGATAAGATGGGGGAGGAATCTTTGAGACTGTTGAGACACTGAAGGGGGCCTGGCCAACCAAGCCCTAGACTTAGCAACATTCCAAGTTTTACAAGACAAAACAAACAGTATTAATGTTAAACCAGGCTTGCAGTTTGGTTACATTTTGATGAAGATATCAGTTTGTGTCCCTCCTGGGATTATAAACAGGGACCCCTGAACTGCAGTCTTTGAAATCTCACCCATGGATCCTACACACTGCCTGGGACCCTTTCCAATTTGGGACTCTGGATGCTCTGTGATATGGGACTTCCCAGTGTTGTTTAAGTCTGAATGTTGGACAAAACCCAGTTTGATGATGTACTCTCTGCTCTTTCTATTTCTCTTTTGTTTTAATGTTTGTATATTGAAAGTAAGCTAGATAATTCCCTAATAAATATGTGTTATTTATTTGTATTTAATGAGTGGCTTATTTTGTTAACAAATCCTTTGATCCTGAGACAAAAGTGAAAACTTTCAGCAAAACAGCTTGTTAGAATTTATATTTGGTATGTTTGAAGTCTAAAATTGAGAAGCAGTGGTTTCAGGTTCATGGAGAACAGAAAGAACAAGAACAAGATCACGTGTATATATATATATATATATATATATATATATATAAAATATGTAATTATATACTTGTTCAGACATAAAATCTTAAGAGTCTAAATACTGTTTGACATTTAATGCTCAGTTTTATTTTTAAAAAATCCTATCTTTTCTAGCTAATTTCAAAGAGGCTAAGGAAGCAATACGTTGTGGAAAATCATGTGCGGAGTTCAGATACATAAGTCTTAAGTACAGATCCTGGCTGTTCTGACAACTTTCTGTATAACAGGACACTGGCTTATTCATTAATCTCTGACATCCAAAGTTCCATATTTGAACATGTAGGGATAATAATGACAAGATTGATTCTGAGGTTGACTGAGATGGTATGTACAGCTGTTAATTCTCACTCCCCTCCTTACCAAAGCTTTACCCTGAGGTATTCTTTTTGGATATGACTGCCCATTCTAAATAATGAATGTGTGCTAAGTCACTTCAATCGTGTCCAACTCTTGGTGGCTCCATGGACAGTAGCCTGCCAGCCTCCTCTGTATGGGATGCCCATGCGAGATTACTGAGTGGGTTGCTATTGCCTCCTCCAGGGGATCTTCCTGACCTAGGGATGGAATCCACATCTCTTATGTCTCCTGCGTCGGCAGCTAAATTCCTCACCACTGAGTCACCAGGGGCACCCTGTTATAAAATAAGAATAACTTGGAAAAATTATTCTCTGAATATAAAATGATGGCAAAAGAAAACATTTAGAAGAAATTTTAAAGGAGTTTGAGGGCTTTAGTTAGGCATGTATCAGTGAATTTGAGGGGTATTTTCAGTAACAAGGTCAGGTGTTATTTGAAAGGTATCTTCATGTCATGTAATAGTGATTATTGTTTGTTCTTGTCAAGTGTGTATCCTTTATAGATACTATTGGATATGCTGTCAAGTACACTTGCTCTCTTATTCAAAACTCCTTTTTCGAAGATTCTATGTAAAGCAGATAGCTTCAACAAAGTATATTTGTTATGCAAAAAGAGTTAGCAACATTAATGTCAAATGGCAAATTCACATGTCTTTGTATTTTTTTAATAATAAAATAGCTCATGTAAAATATGCACCACATTGTTAGATGCCAGTTCAACAATTTGAAATGATGGTAAGTGATGTCTCAGTCAGTGTGCTTCTCATGGGTTTCTGCTTCAAATAAAAGACTAAATTTTGAATTTAAATATGTCTCAGCAAAGCAGTTAAGCATCTAGGTTACTTTAGGGTCAAATGCATAGTTTGTTATACCAGGTTTACCAATTAGTAACTGTGGATATGTGATTCAAACTTTATGAATCTCAGGATTCTCATTTTTAAAAGAAATATGAGAATAATAAAAAAACTGAGCCCACTTATCTTATGAGAATAAAAGGACATAGTATATATAAAGTCTGTAGTGTTTTGGTCTCTTAGTTGTGTCTGACTCTGCAACCTTGAGGATTGTAGCTCACCAGGCTCCTCTGTCCATGGAATTCTCTAGGCAGCAATACTGGGGTGGGTGGCCATTTCCTTCTCCATCGATCTTCCTGACCCACGAATAGAAACTGGATTTCTTGCATTGCAAGTAGAGTATTTACCACCTTAGCCACCAGGGAAGCCCAAAGTAAGTAGAGAAACTATTATTTAATAATTCTTCAATAGACATTATTATTCTTTTATTAGCAATCCAGACTTGACCTCCCCATAATACATTTATAGAAGCCAACCTTTTAAAACCAGTCAGATATGTATAATTCCTTTGCAAAGCCATTGCACTTTGCAACTTGTTTTTCCTCTGTTCACTTGATTGTATCATTCATAAGCCTTCAGTGCTTTAAAGTTGGTGAATTTATTTCTTATTGGTGTTCTTGGTGCCCAGCATATTACTTGGCACACGATGGTTCTACATCTCATATTGATTGAACAAATTGGAAGATTCAAGTTCATATAACATGACATTGCCTGAGAAAACTTATTTAAGCATTCTTTAAAAAAAACTGCTTTGTTAGGGTAGTGATTTAAACAATGTTGTTATTTATAATAATTTTTCTTTCCGTAAAATATATCTCTATGTTAAATTCTTGATTGTGTTCACCATTTTAGGAAGAGTGTGAATGCTTGGGTAATTGAAATTTATTTTCTGATATAATTTCTATAAGAACTAAAGTGGAGAAAAATTGTAAATATTATATCACATTCTCATAACACATATTTACTGACTTTCTGTGATAGCCCTTCAATTCACTAAAAAGACATACAAGAATAAATTTCAGTAACCCTTTGAAAACTCATCAGTGTGAGTACATCATGTAGAAACTAAATATCCTATTAACATTTTCTAAAACTGAGCTTATCTCTTATATTGAAGACATAGTATACTATTCTTCAAGGTTGTTTTTGTTTTTTTTTTCCCTACAGATGCATGGTTAATTTCATTTTGAAAATTGATTAGACTACCTGATTGATTGCAGTGATTGCTTTTCTTGTCTTGAGAAAGGAGACACAATTTATAATTCTTATTAAAAGTTGATTAGTATTTAATACTGTTAGTCTTGCTGAATGTTGCATAATAAATTCTAAAACCAAAACCTGTACAGCCAATTACTAAATATAAATACAAAGTAAATCACATCTTCAAGTGGTATAAAAAATTCAAAGGCATAATCTTCAGTGTTAAAACAAACCTAAAAAAAAAAAATCTCATTAAAGGCAGTAGCTCTGTGGTCTTTAAGAGGTTTTTGTTGTCTTCTTTGTGGATAATGTTTGTGATTTTAGTCTGGGAATGAACACACACTGTTTTGTCCCTAAAGCATTTAGAATTTGCATGACATAAAGTTATACAGGTACCCAACTGGATTTACTTTTCTAAGGGTATCTATGATTAACTACATCATGAATTAAAATATGTATGCCTTAAATGTACAGACTTATTTACAATCTCACATTCTAACAATACTCTGACAAAATATTTAACTGTATTTTGAAATGAGTTTGCTAGTAAATACATTCCAAGTTGCTGAAACAGATACACACAATGTTATTACTATGAAAATATACTTATTTCCTCCATGTATTTAACATTTCCCACTAGGGAGAAGATCTCATATGATTGCTGAATGAAAGAACTTCTGGATAGTGTGGTATGAGAGAGATGTGACCTTCAGGTGGTATTTATTTTGTACTCTGGTACTGTGACATCAACTGTTTTCAGAGAGATCAGAGCATCACTTCCTCCTACCAGTTTTCGAGTATACTGCGAATGACAACTGCGAACCATACACACTGCATGCCTTTAAATCTGATATAGAGTAAAAAACCCACAATGAATGCAGTGTACAAGGGAATCTGTGAGTACACTCTGGTTAAGTTTATGCAGTGGCTGCCTGAAACACCCACCCTGAATCTCATGGCCCATTGTGCAAAAAGTATATCGCTCTTCTGACAGCAGACAATTGAGATTAGTGATAGTGACACACACATGTGCAGGAGTGCTGAGTAGGCAGAAAAAAATGAGCAAAAGAGAAATGAAGTGACCTCCTAACAGCAGATGAACATGACTCAATCAGCAATGGAAATCAATGAACTGAAAGGAACTGGCAGGGAAAATCAATGAGGGAATAATGCACTGACCAATGAACTTTGTCCCCTTTTTGTATTCTCGTCTGGTTGTAGCAACCTAAATATCTCTTTCAGATCATTCTAGCCTTTTCATTCCTATTTACATTCTCAGTTACCTCTAGCTCCTATGTTTCTCAGGCTCTGCACATAATTTAAAGCATCAAAAGATGACAGAAAATTTATCTCCCATCTCTATGCCACATGTGAGAGGAAAAAAAAAAAAGAAAGAAAACAGGGATAAAACTTCATCTGAGAGAGTGGCTAAGCAGACCTTGACAGAGTGCAGATTAGTAGAAAATTTTAGACTGGCCCATGCAAGCAAGCTTCAGTTTTGCCATTAAGCTGCATCATTTACTTAAACTTTGAACTTTAATTACAATGGATATATATATATATAGCCACAGTTTAAACAACTATAGCACATCAAACAACTACTGGAAATATCTTTATTTCTCTTAGGAACCTAAAGTTTTTAAGTTATACATTACCAATGGTGAATTAAGCCAATATTAACACTAAAGAAGGTATCATTTTGTTGCAAAGGCAAGTAAGATGCATGAAGTCAATTTTGCATTTAATAATAAGATTTCAGGGTTTATTTTGGGTTTCTTATTGTAAACCTGGAGCCAAAAAAAGAGCAACTCATGGGAAAGAACAATGCCCCAAATTCAGCTAATAACCATGATTTGGAATTTAGATTTCTGTCCTGTATTGTATAGTTTTCCACAGTCATAGTCTCTGTTCTTCTGCTCTCTAACCTAAATAATAAATCTATTCTAAATCTGATGTTTTCGTGGATCTTAGGAAGACTACATTAAGAAGAAAATATTATAAAAGTATCAGAAAATCTATAAAATTTAAATAAAATATAAACTACTGTGATTGGGAAAATAGCAGCAATCTGTACATATAGATAAAATTAACATGGAAAATGGTTGGTTAACATTTTCAGCCTAAAAATAAAAATGAAAAAGAATAGGTAGATTCAATACTTGTCACATTTTGTGATTCTAGGTGATTTGTTTTCCTCTCATCAACAAGAACTGACTTTTTTTTTCTAACTGGTATGCTCTCATCATTGATTGAATATATTGGGCTGTCAACATTTCTGTTTGCTTCTCTATGCCTCCAGTCTCTTCTCTTGGTTCTTTCCCTGAGTAGACTATAGATTTGGATAGCCTAGTGATGATTCAAACTTCTTTGCAACTCCCAAAACATTTAGCAAAGTAGCTCATTTGAGGATAGACTAAAATGCAGTTTTTGTTAATGTTGCTAATGAGTTGCTTAACTTGTGTTTTGTTCAGTTCAGTGGCTCAGTTGTGTCCGACTCTTTGCTACCACATGAACTACAGCACGCCAGGCCTCCCTGTCCATCACCAACTCCCAGAGTTCACTCAAACTCATGTGCATCGAGTTGGTGATGCCATCCAGCCATCTCATCCTCTGTTGTCCCATTCTCCTCCTGTCCCCAATCCCTAGCAGCATCAGGGTCTTTTCCAATGAGTCAACTCTTTGCATGAGGTGGCCAAAGTATTGGAGTTTCAATCTCAGCATCATTCCTTCCAATGAATACCCAGGACTGATCTCCTTTAGGATGGACTGACTGGATCTCCTTGCAGTCCAAGGGACTCTCAAGAGTCTTCTCCAACACCACAGTTCAAAAGCATCAGTTCTTCGGTGCTCAGCTTTCTTCACAGTCCACCTCTCACATCTATACATGACCACTGGAAAAACCATAGCCTTGACTAGACAGATATTTGTTGGCAAAATAATATCTCTACTTTTGAATATGCTATCTAGGTTGATCATAACTTTTCTTCCAAGGAGTAAGTGTCTTTTAATTTCAAGACTGCAATCACCATCTGCAGTGATTTTGGAGCTCCAAACAATAAAGTCTGACACTGTTTCCACTGTTTCCCTATTTCCCATGAAGTGATGGGGCCAGATGCCATGATCTTAGTTTTCTGAATATTGAGCTTTAAGCCAACTTTTTCACTCTCTACTTTCACTTTCCTCAAGAGGCTTTTCAGTTCCTCTTCACTTTCTGCCATAAGGGTGGTGTCATCTGCATATCTGAGGTTATTGATATTTCTCTCAGCAATCTTGATTCCAGCTTGTGCTTCCTCCAGCCCAGCATTTCTCATGATGTACTCTGCATGTAAGTTAAATAAGCAGGGTGACAATATACAGCTTTGATGTACTCCTTTTCCTATTTGGAGCCAGTCTGTTCCATGTCCAGTTCTCACTGTTGCTTCCTGACCTGCATACAGATTTCTCAAGAGGCAGATCGGGTGGTCTGGTATTTCCATCTCTTTCAGTGTTTTCCACAGTTTGTTGTAATACAGTCAAAGGCTTTGGCATAGTCAATAAAGCAGAAATACATGTTTTTCTGGAACTCTTGCTTTTTCGATGATCCAACAGATGTTGGCAATTTGATCTCTGGTTTCTCTGACTTTTCTAAAACCACATGAACATCTGGAAGTTCACTTTTCAGTAATAATGTATAACATCTTTACATTAAATATTTTATTCTCTGGGCTTTCTAGATGGCACGATTAGTAGGAAAACTGTATTGCCAATACAGGAGACATAAGAGACATGGTTTCAATCCCTGTGTTGGGAAGATCCTGTAGAGGAGGGCATGATCCCCTCTCCAGTATTCTTGCCTGAAGAATCCCAGGCAATGGAAATGTCTGTTTCTCATATCCTATCTATTGTTGTGGGTTTTGCTTGCTTGGTATGATGATGTTCCCCCCACCCTCCAAACAACATCTTAAATGAAATGTCAAATTATAAAATGACATGCTGCTCCTCAATTTGAAGTGGTATACTTAACAGCCAGGAGTCCTGCTACTCTGAAGCTTTAGATCCAGAGCTATTTTACCACTGAGTTCCAGCATTTTGCAAACTGCTGACCTATCCAAATTGAAAATTTTGCTAAAATTTTCTATAAGATGTGATTTTAAAAATGTTTCTCTCTGGTTAAATCAGAGAGCAACATGGGGAAAATCAGAAGTCCGGCCAAGAGTCACTTTTCTCTTTTGCTAAGGATGCTATGGAATATACTTTTATCAAACATACTTTGCTTCCTATTTTAGATATGGCACAATGCATGCACTGAGTATCAATCTGGGTTCCTGGTGCAACTAGTTTCAAGTATACCACTTGACAAGCTCTTTAATCAGATTATCAAAGTTATTTTTTTTCCATATTAAATGTAGTAGAGCAATTCATCTGACAACGAGTCTTGTGTGCTTATGAATAATAAAAGACACGTACAATACCCCAGCACAATTAGTGCTCATGCATAGTAGGTATGCATAATGGTTACTTATATCATTTATCCTAACAAATTGTGCAAGAGGACAGAATGTTATTTAAAAAATACAGGTATTACTTTCACAAAACAACTATTAACTATATTAGATCTGCAAAGTTTGCATTCATTTACTTCTTATTTCAGTCAACATTCTAAATCCCGAATCACAGGACAGGCAGCCAAGAAACAACTTAAGCAGGGGCATTAAAATATTATGCTTTCCTGAAGACTGTAGTCAATTGAGGGGACAGGGCTACGGATCACACAGATAAAAGTAAAATTATAACTGGTATGGTGCTCTAAGGTCAATAGAGACTGCTTGAGGCAATAACAGATGTGAAGAATGAGTAGAAGTTAACTACTGAAGAGAAAAATAACATAGTTGGAATGAGATAAATAAGACATATTAAAGGAGGTGCAGAAGAAATATGAATATAATGCTTCCAGGTAAATGAGCACTAGAGCAGGCATTCTGGTCAGGGCTCAAGCAACAAAATAACTTGGAGCTCAGGAAATAGTAGCTTCATACAAGCACAGTAACTGAAGAGTTTGGGTTACTTCGGGCTGTTGCCTTAGGAAAGCATATTGTCTATTAGTTATTAGCACCAAGGTACCTCAAAGATGTAATTCTGTGGGTTAGTCTTAAAAGGGACAAGTATGTAAAGGATACACAGGACACCTGTCAGACAGAACAGAAGGAATATTTAAGAAGGAGACCCTGAGGATAGAATGGCGATGATTACTAACCCGGGGTTGTTGACCAGAGTCAAGGTGATTGAAGAAAAGAACATCTTTGGCAGCAAACATCATCTCTGGAAGCTGACAGAACACAAATTCTCAGTCAATTGGGACTAGACTTTTGCAGAATGAGGAATCGATGGATTGCAAATATTAAATTTTGAATTCGTTTCGAAACAATGACAACTCACTAGCGTATAATGCAACCCAGATTGTAACAGAATTTGACTACTGACTGCCTAGGAGAATGGAAAAAGCAAAGCTTATCTTTGTTATCTCTCTTTTGCCCAGAATGTGAATATTATCATTGGTAAAGCAGAAATAATGTTGATTGGTGAAAGTTGAAAATAAACAGATGATGTTCAAAGGAAGAATGTTATCCTAAAAATGTTAAAGAGAATGAAGTATATTCATTTACTTTGTAATGTTGGCTTATAATATCCTGGGTACTGTACTTTATGAGCCACCTGAAATTACCTATGCAAAATATATATGGAAAAAATTGATAAGAAGGAAATGTTAACAATAATTAGCTGCCTCTCAATGGTAGAACCACCTGCAAATACACACAGACACACACATAGACACAAATAATTTTTCTAACTGTCTATGATCTTAAACTTTTTCTAAAACTAGAAGGTAATACTTTTATATCTAGAAAAAGAAATAAAAATCAAAGGAAATAATTAAGATTATATTAAAAATGATTTTGGAGGAAGAAAATAACACTGAGAAATATGACAGTATTTTGTTAAATTGATCTCCCTAAAATTTAGTTGATGACTAATTTAGAACTACAATTTTGTCACATTTTCAAAATTTTCAAATGAGTTTAAAAATCAATGACATTTGTGGAGACAGTATTGAAATTAGCATGCATAGCTTATTCAAACTGAAAGTATTTTTAAATTTCCCTAAAAATGTCTAAGTATTTGTTAAGGTATGTGACAAAATTTAACATGGGAGATATATCTGCAAAGATAGTTGGCTCTTCCATTCTGC
Source organism: Capra hircus (assembly GCF_001704415.2). Classification (NCBI taxonomy): domain Eukaryota; kingdom Metazoa; phylum Chordata; class Mammalia; order Artiodactyla; family Bovidae; genus Capra; species Capra hircus. The sequence goes on along the minus strand of NC_030815.1, from coordinate 33,575,131 downwards.
ATGTGTCCTGGTGGTAATCTCTTTGTGTGAATACAGACCAAATTTTCCTCATTGATCATAGGATATCAATCTTTCCACTCAACATCTTTTGTATAAAACATATGAATCTCTCTGAGAATACATGGGGTTCAGGTTTTTGCAGGTATGTTTACCCTTACCTTTTGATTACTACACCTCTGCCAAAAATCTAGCTAAAATAAATGCTACTAAACAAGGTAATCTGAAAAACAAGCTATTCTCTTCTCTAATTTATAGTCAACTTTTGCATATTACCTCTTCATTAACTTGGTTTACAGTCAGTCTATGTTCATTGAATTAAGGTATGATGCTTGTGGTAAACACAATTTTGGCCTCCATAATCTTTGCTTCTGAATGTTATGTCTTGAGATAAGTTAAGTAATGTGAGAAAAGGGATTTTTCAGATGGAATCAAGATTATAGACTTTAAGATAGGGACATTATCCAGGAATATTGGGATGGGTCCCTTCCAATCACTCGAGCACATAAAAGCAGATAAGGTCAGTTGGGTTAAAGTGAAGGATATGGCAAGAAAAGAGTTAGGGATGACTAAGCAAAAGGAGAGATGAGAGATTCAAAGTACAGTGAAAGGATTTCACCAAAGATGCTGATTTTCAAAATGTAGAAAGGGCCTTGAAGCTATGTAACACAGGTTACCTCTAGAAGCCAAGACTTGGGGACTAGCTGAGAGTTAGTAAAGAATGGAACCTCATGCTACAAACAGGAGAAACTGAATTCAGTCACTAACCTGAATGAACTTGGAAATGGATTCTCCCCAAAGCCTCCAAAAGGAAGACCAGTCACATTAACACTTTGATTTCTGCCCTGAATAATTTATGCAGAGAAATCTGTTAAAACCACACTCAGGCTCACAAGTACCTGGGCTTGAAATCTAAAAAAAAAATTTTAGATAACATATTTATGTTATTTCAAGCCACTAAGCTCTTGTAATATTTTTATAGAGACAATAGACAATCATATAGTGTTCTACTTCTGGTTTTTCTGTGGGGTCAATACAAGAATGATCATATGAAGAATGCTGAGACATTTTCTGGGGCTTCCCTGGTAACTCAGTTGGTAAAGAGTCCACCTGCAATGCAGGAAACCCTGTTTGGACTCCTGGGGTGGGAAGATCTGCTGGAGAAGGGATAGGCTACCCACTCCAGTATTCTTGGGCTTCCCTCGTTGCTCAGGTGATAAAGAATCTGCTTGCAATGTGGGAGACCTGGGCTCAGTCCCTGGGTTGGGAAGATTCCCTGGAAAAGGGAATGGCTGCCTACTTCAGTATTCTGGCCTGGAGAATTCTGTGGACTGTATAGTCCATGGGGTTGCAAAGAGTCAGAAACTACTGAGAGACCTTCACTAGACAATTTCTAAAAATCTAAAATCTAAAGTCTAAGGTCTTAAACTGTCTTTGTATAAGAAAATACATGGTATAAATAGGCCTATTATATTTGAGAGTAATACAACTCATCATTTATTTCATAATCACAATATGAAAAAGACAACCTATGGAAAATATTTGCAAATAATATATCCAATAAAAAGAGGTTAGTATACAAAATATACAGGAAATTATATAACTCAATGTCTAATCTAGTGTCTAGTGAAAGTCACTCAGTGGCTGTTTGTGACCTGATTCTCCAGGCCAGAATACTAGAGTGGGTAGTCTTTCCCTTCTCCAGGGGATCTTCCCAACCCAGGGATAGGACCCAGGTCTCCCACATTTCAGGCAGATTATTTACTGTCTGAGCCATGAGGGAAGCCCAAGAATACTGGAGTGGGTAGCCTATGCCTTCTTCACCAGATCTTCCCAACCAAAGAATCCAACCGAGATCTCCTGCTTTGCAGACGGATTCTTTACCAACTGAGCTACTAGGGAAGCCCCAATAGCAAATACAAAACTAAAACTAAAACAGAACAAAACAAATTGGTAAAGGACCTGAGTAAAAGTGTTTCCAAAGACATACAAATGGTCAATATGAATATGAAAAAGGTGCTCAACCTTTGCATTTCAAATTTGAAATACAAGTCAAAACCATAGTGAGAGATCAGTTCATACTTATTAGAATGATTATTACAAAAGATAAAACATATAGTAAGTGTTGGCTAAGATTTGGAGAAAAGATAACATGTATGCAGTGTTTGTCGGAATGTAAATAGGGGTAGTCACTATGGAAAATAGTATCGAGGTTTCCCAAAAAATTAAAAATAGAACTGCAAATGACCCATAATTCCACTTATCAATATTTATCCAAAGAAAATATAAATACAAACTTAAAAATACACATGCAGCCCTATGTTCACTGCGACATTATTTACAACAACCAAGGTATGGAAACAAGCTAAATATCTATCAATGGATGAGCAGACAAAGAAATTATGGCATATATACACAATGGAGCATTATTCATCCATAAAAAGAAGAAATATTTGCCATTTGTGACATGGATGGACCTTCAGGGCATTATGCCAAATGAAATCAGACAAAAGACAAATACTTTATGATCTCACGTATATGTAGGATCAAAAAAAATATTGATCTCACAGATATGAAGACCATATTGGTGACTTGTTAGAGGGTAGACAAAGTGGGTGAAGGGGTTCAAATATTATAAATTTCTAGTTACAAAATAAATAATTTTTAGGGATGCAAAAAAAATTAAAGACCACATCTATTTATCTATACGCATACACACAGGAATATAAGCCATCCTTTAAAAAAATAAAAAAAAGGAATTCCTGTCCTTTGTGACAACATAGATAAACTCGGAGGGTATTATGTTAAGCAAGACAAGTGAAATAGACAAATGCTACATATTATCACTGATATGTGATCACCAATATCACTACTGATACCAGTATCACTGCTGTCAATAAAGAAATAACATACATAAAAATAAACTAAATAAAAGTTCTAGAGCTGAAAATGTAATAGCCGAAAATAAAAATTTGCTAGCAAGATTCAAAAAGAGATTTGATTAATCAGAATAAATGTCAGTCAACATGAAGATAGGATAACAGGAAAAAAAAAAAAAAAAAAGATTAAATAAAAGGGAAGAGAGCCTAAGGGAATTTGGGGACTCCATCAAGTGGCCCAATATATGCCTTTTGGAAACAGAAGAAGAGAAAGATAAAGAAACAGAGAGCATATTTGGAGAAATAATGGCCAAAGCATCTAAATTTGAAGAAAGATTAATATAAACATCCAAGAGCCTAAATGGCTTCAAGTAAGATGGACTCAAAGTTGCACCCTGGGATATATTATAATTAAACTTTTGAAAGACAAAGAGAAAATCTTACAAGCAGCAAAGGAGAAATTATTTGTCACATACAAAGTATCCTCAATAAGATTATAAGCAGAATTCTTATCAGAAACTATAGAGGTCAAAAAAGTAATGGGCCAACATATTCAAAGTGCTAAAAAAAAAAAAAAAAAAAAATCTGTCAACCAAAAACTATATATTTGGTAAAACTGTCCTTAAAAAATCAGGGAGAATAATCATATAACTGCTATTTATTAAATTAAAGTATGTTATAATAAAATAACATGAATTTAAGTAAACAAATTCCAAATGCATTCATTACAAAACATAAAAAGTAAAACTTAGAGAGAAAAATATATTAGGGAGAAATTAATGCATTTCTAGATAACCAATGTCTGAGGGAGTCTGTTTCCATTAGATCTGCTCTGTAAGAAATGCTAGAGTCCTATAGTTCAACATAAAGTAACACCAGACAGGAACTAAAAGCCAAATAAAGAAATAAAGATCTTTGTAAAGATAAACACATGAAAAATTATAAATCCTAACATAATTGTAACAATGGGTGCACAACTGCACTTTTTGTTTCCTATAGGATGTAACAGAATACTATGTTAAAAAGCAATAACTTTAAAAGCTAAGAGTTTTGTAACTTTTGTTTACAATTCACATTTTGTTTTTAACATTTTGTAAAACAGTTGTAATTAAAAGCATTATTAGTTCATATTGCTGGGCAAAAGATTTATGAAGATGTAATTTTGCAGCATCAACAACTGAAAGGGGTGGTATGTGCATGCTAATTCACTTCAGTCATGTTCAACTCTTTGTGACCCTGTGGACTGTAACCTGCCAGGCTCCTCTGTCTATGGGATTCTCCAGGCAAGAATACCAGAGTGAGCTGCCATTCTTTTCTTCAGGGGATTTTCCTGACTCAGGGATCAAACCCATGTCTCTATGTTTCCTGCATTGGCATACAAGTTCTTTACCACTAATACCATCTGGAAAGCTAAGGAAGAAAGGGGTGATGATGGACTGTAAAGAACGGAGTTTTTGCTATGTGATTAAAGTTAAGATAGTATAAATTCAAATTAGAGTGTTACAGTTTTAGAATGCTAAATGTAGTCTCCATAGTAACAATAAAGACAATAGTTATAGTATATAAACAAATAGAAATAAAGAAATCTCAACACTTCACTGCACAAAACCAACTAAATAAAAAGAAGAGTAACACAAAACATTAGGGACAAGAAGTTATATATACATGTAAAACAAATGGCAGAAAGAAAAATGTAAGTATCTTCTTATTGGTAATTACTTTAAATACAAATGGTGAAAGGAATTAGACATTTCTCTAAAAAAGATACAAAAATGGCTAAGCATGTGAAAAGATGTTCAACATTAGAAAAATGCAAATCAAAGGTATTCCCGTTAGGATGGCCACTATTTTTTTTGTTTGTTTGTTTTTAATTTTTGTTGGAGTATAGTTGATTTAAAATGTTGTGTTACTTTTTTCTGTACAGCAAAGTGAATCAGTTATACATGTACATATACTATGGCTACTATTTAAAAAAACAGAGAAAATAAGTGTTGGTGAGATATTTATATACTTATGTTCATAGCAGCATTATCTCTTTGAGAACCAGTTTTTAATTGTTCTTAGAGAAATGTCTATCTAATTCCTTTTACCATTTTTAAATTGCATTGTTTGTTTTGTTGTTGTTGTTGATGGCTTTAGGAATTATTTATTTTGGATGGTAATCCATTATTAGACATTTGTCTCTAGTTCTGAAGTGAGTACCTTGTACACAACATATGATTGGCTCTTGGGTTTTTTCTTTGTTTGCTTTTTTTCTTTTTCTTTTTTTTTTTTTAATTCTGTCATTTGAAGAACTTAATCCATTTATATTTAAAGTAATTACCAATAAGAAGATACTTACTTTTTTCTTTCTGCCATTTGTTTTACATGTATATAAAACTTCTTGTTAAAAGCAATCAAAATCATAGAGATTGAAAGGAGAATAGTGGCTTCCAGAGGCTGAGGAAGAAGGGAATAGGGAATTGTTTAAAGAGTAGAGAGCTATAGTCTTAAAATATGAAGAATTCTGCAAGTAGATGGTGATATGGTAGCACAACAGCATGAGTGTATCTGATACCACTGAACTGTACACTTCAGTTGAAATGGAAAATATTATGTTGCATATATATTATCACAATAAAAAATGGATAGGAAGTTGTATTTATCATTTAAAATCTCTATTCTGAAATCTCAAATAATTTTGGAAAATTTATATAAAATGAAAATGTTCTTTCTAAAAATGGTATTAACAACCTTTAAACAATAAATAGATAAAAATAATAAATAGATAACTTATTTGAAACGGTAATAAAATAAATAGTATGCAATATGAGTTATATGAAGGTGGCTTTTTTTCTGACTTCCATAGAGCAGTGTCTTCTGTAATTTGTATTCTACAAATTCTTATGAATGTATATGTGAATTTTTTTGCTATTGCTTCCTTCTTTTTTTTTTTTTACTTAAAAATAAAACTATTTTCATGTTTGATTATTTTGGGCTAGTTCATTAGTTTTCAAGTACCTGTTATACAGCTAGCAGAGCATAAAATTACTATTTTTTTTTCTTTTTGTCCCTTAATTGGCCAAAGCTGCAACATCTGTCACTTTTGTGAGAATCAGGTTTCAGTTTCAAAGGCAGTATTAACAATCTGGCACAGCCACATTAGTATTACTTTCATTTAATCTTTTTGCTCATCCTCCCTTCTTTCACTAATCACTCCTCACCCTTCAAATCTACTTGTCTTCACAAAGTTCCCTTTCACCTTATGAGACTGGTACTGCATCTTGTTTGGGCTATGGATTCTTCGGAGTCTATCACCTAAGCATTACTCAGTGATTCATAATTACATGTAGAAGTTTTGCATCCATTCTCCATCATTTTTCCCTTTGCCAAAGAGTAAAATTTTATGTCAATTAGCCACAATAACATGCTATGAACCAGAGTTTAATCAGTAACAAGGCCTTCCCAGGTGACTCAGTGGTAAAGGATCTGCTGTTAAGCAGAAGACCTGGGTTCAATCCCTGGGTCAAGAAGATCCATAAGAAGGAAATGCAACCCACTCCAGTATTCTTGCCTGGAATCCCACGAATAGAGAAGCCTGGCAGTTTATAGTGCATGGGACCACAAAAGAGTCAGACAGGATTTATCAACTAAACAAAAGTATAATGATCATTAAAAAGGATGTAATAGGAACACACAGAACTTTCCTGGTTCTGTGCATTTTGTTTTTTTACATTTCAGCCTCTGTGGAATACTTCTAAGTTGCTCCTCACGGAATAAACCTGCCCAAACAGATTAGCTCTGAGGTGAAATGAAAAACACAAAGGGAAGGTATTATAAAAGTACAAACATAAAATTTCTTCCCCACCCCCCCCCAAAAAAAATTTCTTCCCTGCTTGGTAAAATCCCTTTAGGGTATTGCAATGTTAGTATTATTTTTCCTCCCCTTTTCTTTTATCAACTAGAAAGGTAGTTTCACTTTCTGCTATTATAGCATCATACCCTCTAGTCACATGGACACTAGAATAACAAAAACAGAAACTGTATTCTTTCTTTTGTCTCCATCTTTTGACAAAGTTTGCCAATAAGCATACCTTCTAACTAAAAGAAAACAGAAGAAACAACTTCCTATTTGTTCATTTCTGCTTTTTCTGAGATTGCACAGCAGCATGGGCAAAATTGACTATACTACTGAACAATATATGGCACAAAAGTTTTACTCTTTAGTATGAAAAACATATGAAGTTTTTTTTTTCCCAAATATATGAAAGGAAACAAAAAATTTGGATTGATGTAACTAGCTCTACTGAAAAAAACTCTGTTTTATTGACTTGATTGATTTAATAGTCAAGGCAATTGATTTTTTTGAGGTACAATTCCTGTATTTATACTTTGAGGAATGTAAATTAAAAAATAAGTAAAATGTATGAAAGACTGTGATGTAAATACTATAAAATTATAAATATCAAGCAGCACACATAGAAATCAATACATAAAATTGATTGAAAAATAATAAGAAAATAGCAGTACTTGTTATGATGGAATAGTGACAGATTAGCTTTTTGCACATCAGCTCCTAATTGTTAATAACTATAAAATGTAAAATGCATGGTTTTGAAGACATCAGAGGTACACCAAAATATCCGCAGTTTAATGGGTGAGAATCACGAAAAGAAGAGAAGAATATTGAAACAGATGCAAACTATTCAATGCCTTCCCCCATAAACATTTATAATTTTTGAAAGTAGCAACAAAAGGATAAGTGAATAATGAAGTAGAAAGTGATAGCTGTAGCTGTTAACTTTCCACAATCTCACAAAGCAGGAAGACAAAATTTGAGTTTCTGGGCTATAAGTTAGCCAAGCCATAAAGGACTAATATGTTAGAGTGGAAGAAAGCATTTTGAAGTAAGCCTAATAGTTCAAGGCAATTTTAAAATCAAGCCACATCTTGATTTCTAAGAGGTGCCACTATGATAGACTTAACACTAGAGAAAGGGATAGCTAAAAATGCTGGGAAGTTGATGAAAGCTGTCAAGACTTTCATACCGATGTGGGGAAAAAAATGTTTCAGAGGTCGTTTTGTATTAGAGGTCTTGATAAACTCTTTCATACCACACACACACTCTCTCTCTCACACACACACACACACACCACATACACACAAAGCCCACATAAGACCAAATTGGAAATAGACAAGGTTTCATGAAAGGTTAAATAGCAGCTTTGACTAGACTCAATTTCAACATTAATCTGCTCCTGTTCTAACAATGTGGTATAATATTTTTAAGAGGAACTTGATAGCACTTGTAGGACCAATAAATATATATTTATCTAATTTGTTGTCATATAAAATGGCTATAATATTCTTTTTAAAAGACTGGAATGCCTGAAGACATAATAAAATGAGTAAAATGGGAATAAATGATACATCTAACACAGAGGTGATCTCAAAATTGTAGTTATCAGAGAAAAAATAGACAACAAGAGGGACATTTTAACTCAAAAATGTGAAAACCATAACAAATAAATGAAAATGTATGAAACTGAAGACTGTAACAATGGGCATTCAAAAAAATGCTAGAAGAGGGCATCCCTGGTGGTGCAGTGGATGAGAATTTGTCAATCCAAAAAGCGTGGGTTTGATCCCTGGTCTGTGACGATTACACATGCCATTGGGCAACAAATCTCATGAGCCAGAACTACTGAGTCTGCACTCTAGAGTCTGTGCTCCTCAACAGGTGAAGCCTCTGCAATGAGAAGTCCTTGTACCACAGCCAAGAGCAGCCCCCATTCTCTGCAACTGGAGAAAGCCTGAACAAAGCAAGGAAGACCCAGTGCAGCAAACATAAATAAATAAATAAATAATAAAAATGCTAGAAGATTTTGCAGCAAATTAGGCAAAAAGAAAGGAGGATCATTGAATCAAAAGAAAATACCCAACTGGAAAATATCAGATGTAAAGAATAAAGTTCAAGACATACTGACAAGACCATAATACATATAACAAAACCTACTGAAAAGTTCTGACATAAATGTACATGGAGTCCCCAAGGAAAAATGGAGCTATGAGGAATATACCGTATGAGAAGATAGGATGGCCAAAAACTTTTTCTAAACTGATAAAAGAGAAAAACACTGAAAATTAAGAGTTCTATAAATATTAGGTAGGATTAACTTAAAGAAAACCACTGTCAGATCCATCAGAGTAAAACTGCTAAAACCAAAGACAAGGAGGAAAATGTTAGCATTAAGGGAGGATCCACTGACACAAGACCTTCAAAGGAGCAAAAGTAATTCTGATAATAACACCAATATAATAGCACCCTGAAGATAAAATATGATATTATTGAAGTCTGGAGAGAGAATAACTACTAATATCACCATTAAAATAGAATAAAATTTAAAGAATATACATAACCAATAAAGAAGGAAACTAGAAATGGCTAAAGATGCAAAACTTTATCTAGACCAAAGCAGTCAAGTAAGGAGGGATAAAAAGACTAGAGAAGAGGCAAGAGAAAGATTATAGATTTAAACTAAATAAGTAATTACAATAAATGCATTTTTAAAATTCCAGTTCAAAGAATATTTATTCAGCTTATATTAAAAATAAGCACATTTTGATGCTTAAAAGGAAACACAAAAATAAGAGCAGAAAATGTTTGAAAGTAAAAGTGTGGAGTAAGTTATACAGAAATACCTTATAAAATATATTAATAATAGAAAAGTGAAATGCTAAGACAAAATCATTAGAAGACATTATGAAGTATACTTTATAAAGATAAAAATATGAAGAAAAATTTTTTTGGCAAAAAATTTAATGTCAAACATAAATGGCAATTTAAATTTGTATACTTCTGTAAACATATAAACTACACAAAGCAAGGTTTTATAGATCAGAAAAAATAGACAGTCAATGGTGATATATTAGATTTTAGCACATTTTGGTAATTTATGGAAAAGTTTTCAAAATATTCTGTAAAGAGATGGGATATTTGGAAAATTTAACCAAGTTTTTACTGAACTGCCATTTGGAAAACACTACATAAAGTAACTGCAGAATCAACTACAAAAAGCAACTCTTATTCACAGGGATTCTAAATCCAAATGAATTATGTAAACCTAATCTCATCAAATTTCAAAGGATTAAATACAGAGAATTGTATCTCTGTACTCTAGAAATACAGAATACAGACAAAAAATTCCCTAAATATTAAGAAATAAAGCAATGTACTTCCAGGTGTATAACATGAATTTAGAAAAGGCAGAGAAATCAGAGATCAAAATGCCAATATTCACTGGATCACAGAGAAAGCAAAGTATTTCCAGAAAAACACCTGTTTCTGCTTCCTTGATTTCATTAAAGCCTTTGTGTGGATCACAGCAACGTGTGGAAAATTCATTCTTAAAGAAATGAGATTACCAGACCACCTTACCTGTCTCCTGAGAAACCTTTATATAAGTCAAGAAGCAACAGTGAGAACTGGACATGGAACAACTGGTTCCAAATTGGGAAAGGAGTACGTCAAGGCTGTAAACTATTACCCTTTTTATTTAACTTCTATCCAGAGTACATCTTGCAAAATGCATGGCTGGATGGATCACAAGCTGGATCAGGACTGCAAGGAGAAATATCAAACATTTCAGACATGCAGATTATACCACTCTAATGGCAGAAAGGTGAGGAGGAACAAAAGAGCCTCTCCAAGGTGAAAGAGGAGAGTAAAAAAGCTGACTTAAAACTCAAAATTCAAAAAAACTAAGATCATGATATCTGGTCCCATCACTTCATGGGAAATAGAACAGGGAAAAGTGGAAGCAGTGACAGATTTTCTTTTCTTGGGCTCCAAAATCACTGTTGACAGTGACTGTGGCCATGAAATTAAAAGATGCTTGCTCCTTGGAAGGAAAGCTATGACAGACCTAGACAGAGTACTGCAAAGCAGAGACATCAATTTGCCAACAAAGGACCACATAGACAAAGTTATGGTTTTCCCAGTAGTCATGTATGTATGTGAGAGTTGGACCATAAAGAAAGCAGAGCGTCGAAGAATTGATGCTTTCAAACTGTGTTGCTGAAGAAGACCCTTGAGAGTCCACTGGGCTGCAGGGAGATCAAACCAGTCAACCCTGAATATTCATTGGAAGGACTGATACTGAAGGTGAAGCTCCAATACTTTGGCCACCTGATGCGAGGAGCGGATTCATTGGAAAAGACCCTGATACTGGGAAAGATTGAGGGCAAGAGGAGAAAGAGGTGGCACAGGATGAGATGGCTAGATAACATCACCAGCCCATTGGACTTAAATCTGAGAAAATTCAGGGAGATAGCATAGGATATGGGGGCCCGGTATGCTGCAGTCTATGAGCTTGCAAAGAGTCGGACAGGACTTAGCAACTGGACAGTAACAATAATAAAGCAATATACACATAAATAAGCCACATATAAGGAGTCAATAATAATCAGAATTAGAAAATATTTTGAACTGAATGATAGTGAAAACATGTTTTAGTAAATATCTGTAATGCTCCAAATGAAATAGAGGGAAATATATATCCCTGAATTAATTATACAAAAACTAATATCTGAAGACCAGTGACCTGTATATTGATTTCGAAAACCAACAGAATTAGAATATATGACATGATGATGAACAGAAAATAATAGACTATAGAATAAACATATAGTACAAGTATTAATCAAGCCAAAAGCTGTTCGTTTGAAGACATTAATAAAATTGATATACCCTGGAAAGTATAATTAAGAAAAAAAAGGCAGAAATTTTAAAAGTTCAGGGAAAAAATGCCCTAGTTATTCAATATTCAAGCAATAAACAGAAAACTGTAGAATATAATGCATAAATATTTTCAAATGAAATGGAATTAAATTAAATAAGCATACTTTTTAGATAAAAGAACACAAAATCCATTAAAAATAATATAAATGATTATATTTATTAAATTGCATTATTTAATAAAAACCATTTCCACAAAAAGTCCTTATTAAAAATATTACATCATTGAGGTTTGCCAAACATCTAAAGGGGAAAAAAAAAGACAAAAACTAAAATTGATTTACACAAACTCCTTCTAGACAGTACAAAATGATAAAACTTTGCCATTCATTTTACTAGGCTAGAATAAGTTAGATTCAAAAACCTGAAAATATATTAGTAAATAAAATTCTGTAAAAAAACATGACATTAATTTTATTAAGATAAATTATTAAAAGAATATATAATAGCTTCAAAATATTCTATAGATGCATAATGCATCTCAGTTAACTTCTTTAATTTCAAGAATATGTTATTTGACTATTCTAGCAAATTAAGTGATCAAAATTGATTTAAAAAAGAATGCAAATTGGTACACCACTATTAAGAATAGCAACAGAGGTTCCTTAAAAACTAAAACAAGAGCTACCATATGATTCAGCAATCCTACTTCTGGGCATATATACAGAGAAAACCATAATTTGTAAAAAAAACACATGCACCCCAATGTTCACTGCAGCACTGTTTACAATAGCCAAGACATGGAAGCAACCTAGCTATTCATTAGTGTAAGAATGGATAAATATATGGTAAATATGTACAACATAATACTATTCAGCCATAAGAAAGAATGAAATAATCATCATACTGAGTGAAGCAAGTCAGAGAAAGGTAAATACCACATAATATTGCTTAAATGCAAAATTTGTTAAATAAAGATACAAATGAGCTTATTTATAAGACAAATAGTCACATATGTTGAAAAAAAAATATGCTTACCAATGGAAAAGGAAGAAAGATAAATTGGGAGAGATAACTACAAAGAACCTCCTATATAGCACAGGGAACTCTACTCAAAACTCTGTAATGACTTATATGGGAAAAAATGTAAAAAAGAATGGAAATATATATATATACATACATAACTGATTCACTGTGATGTTTGAAAGTTTGATAACAATAAGGAGTTTCTCAAAAAACTAAAAATAGAACTACCAGATGATACAGCAATTCCACTCCTCAGTTTACACTTGAAAAACAAAATAAAAGCTCTACTTTGCAAAGATCCACACATCCCAATGTTCACAGTAACCTTAATTACAACTGCCATGATATGGAGAGAAAAAAAATAACTGTCCATTAACAGACGACTGGATAAAGATGTGGTATATCTACACAATGGAATACTGCTCAGCTAAAAAAACAGCAGTACGCTGCCATTTGCAGGAACATAGATGGACTTGGAAGACACACTAAGTGAAATGTCAGACAGAGAAAGATAAATACTTTATTATACCATTTATACGTGAAATATAAGAAAAGAAAAGCCTGCTGAATACAACAAAAAACCAAGCAGACTAACAGATATAGAGAAAAAAACTAGTGCTTATCACTAGTTTTATGAAGAGACAACATAGAGATGTGTAGTTGATATATATATATAAATTATTGGTTGTAAGACAGGCTACAAAGATATACTGTACAACACAAGGAACATAGCCAATACTTTGAAATAATTATAAATGGAGTATAGCCTTTAAGAAGTGTATAAAAAATAAAATAAAAATGTCATATGATCATCTCAATAGAAGTAGGCTAATGATTTATTATTAATACTATATATTTATTAAAGATACTAACAGCAAACTATAATTACATAGAATTTCTGAAATCTAATGAAGAAAACCTACAAAAAGCTAACAAATACTCAATCATGAAAAAATTAAATTTTACTCTCTGAACCAAAGATAAAAATGTTCACTATTATCATATCTAATCAACATTGCACTAAAATACCCAGCTAGAGAGACAAACCAACACAAATTACACACACACACACACACACACACACACACACACATACATTAAAAGTCTTTTATTTTTTAATTTATTTATTTATTTTTTTATATATTTTTTTAAGTTTTTTATTTTTTTAATTTTAAAATCTTTAATTCTTACATGCATTCCCAAACATGAACCCCCTTCCTACCTCCCTCCCCATAACATCTCTGTGGGTCATCCCCATGCACCAGCCCCAAGCATGCTGTATCCAGCGTCAGAGATAGACTGGCGATTCAATTCTTACATGATAGTATACATGTTAGAATGCCATTCTCCCAAATCATCCCACCCTCTCCCTCTCCCTCTGAGTCCAAAAGTCCGCTATACACATCTGTGTCTTTTTTCCTGTCTTGCATACAGGGTCGTCATTGCCATCTTTCTAAATTCCATATATATGTGTTAGTATACTGTATTGGTGTTTTTTTTCTGGCTTATTTCACTCTGTATAATCGGCTCCAGTTTCATCCATCTCATCAGAACTGATTCAAATGAATTCTTTTTAATGGCTGAGTAATACTCCATTGTGTATATGTACCACAGCTTTCTTATCCATTCATCTGCTGATGGACATCTAGGTTGCTTCCATGTCCTGGCTTTTATAAACAGTGCTGTGATGAACATTGGGGTACATGTGTCTCTTTCAATTCTGGTTTCCTCGGTGTGTAAGCCCAGCAGTGGGATTGCTGGGTCATAAGGCAGCTCTATTTGCAATATTTTAAGGAATCGCCACACTGTTCTCCATAGTGGCTGTACTAGTTTGCATTCCCACCAACAGTGTAGGAGGGTTCCCTTTTCTCCACACCCTCTCCAGCATTTATTGCCTGCAGATTTTTGGATCGCAGACATTCTGACTGGTGTGAAGTGGTACCTCATTGTGGTTTTGATTTGCATTTCTCTAATAATGAGTGATGTTGAGCATCTTTTCATGTGTTTGTTAGCCATCCGTATATCTTCTTTGGAGAAATGTCTATTTAGTTCTTTGGCCCATTTTTTGATTGGGTCGTTTATTTTTCTGGAATTGAGCTGCAGAAGTTGTTTGTATATTTTTGAGATTAGTTGTTTGTCAGTTGCTTCATTTGCTATTATTTTCTCCCATTCAGAAGGCTGTCTTTTCACCTTGTTTATATTTTCCTTTGTTGTGCAGAAGCTTTTAATTTTAATTAGATCCCATTTATTTATTTTTGCTTTTATTTCCAGAATTCTGGGAGGTGGATCATAGAGGATCCTGCTGTGATTTATGTCTGAGAGTGTTTTGCCTATGTTCTCCTCTAGGAGTTTTATAGTTTCTGGTCTTACATTTAGATCTTTAATCCATTTTGAGTTTATTTTTGTGTGGGGTGTTAGAAAGTGATCTAGTTTCATTCTTTTACAAGTGGTTGACCAGTTTTCCCAGCACCACTTGTTAAAGAGATTGTCTTTACTCCATTGTATATTCTTGCCTCCTTTGTCAAAGATAAGGTGTCCATATGTGTGTGGATTTATCTCTGGGCTTTCTATTTTGTTCCATTGATCTATATGTCTGTCTTTGTGCCAGTACCATACTGTTTTGATGAGTGTGGCTTTGTAGTAGAGCCTGAAGTCAAGCAAGATGATTCCTCCAGTTCCATTCTTATTTCTCAAGATTGCTTTGGCAATTCGAGGTTTTTTGTATTTCCATACAAATCTTGAAATTATTTGTTCTAGTTCTGTGAAAAATATGGCTGGTAGCTTGATAGGGATTGCATTGAATTTGTAAATTGCTTTGGGTAGTATACTCATTTTCACTATATTGATTCTTCCGTTCCATGAACATGGTATATTTCTCCATCTATTAGCCTCCTCTTTGATTTTATAATTCAGAGCTATTAGAAAGCTAGAAAAGTCTCATCACTTGACCTTTACTGTTCAGTTCAGTTCAGTCACTCAGTCGTGTCTAACTCTTTGTGACACCATTGACTGCACCACACCAATTTTCCCTGACCATCAACAATTCCCAGAGCTTGCTCAAACTCATGTCCATTGAGTCAGTGATGCCATCCAACCATCTCAGTCTCTGTCACCCTCCTCTCCTCCTGCCTTCAATCTTTCCCAGCATCAGGGTCTTTTCCAATGAGTCAGCTCTTCGCATCAGGTGGCCAAAGTATTGGACCTTCAGCTTTAGCATCAGTCCTTCCAATGAATATTCAGGACTGATTTCCTTTAGGATGGACTGGTTGGACCTCCTTGCAGTCCAAAGGACTCTCAAGAGTCTTCTCCAGCACTACAGTTCAAAAACATTGATTCTTCAGTGCTCAGCGTTCTTTATAGTTCAACTCCTGCATCCATACATGACTACTGGAAAAACCATAGCTTTGACTTTTTGACAGACTTTGTTGGCAAAGTAGTATCTCTGCTTTTTAATATGCTGTCTAGGGTGATCATAGCTTTTCTTCCCAGGAGCAAGTGTCTTTAATTTCATGGCTGCAGTCACCATCTGCAGTAATTTTGGAGCTCAAGAAAATAAAGTCTGTCACTGTTTCCATTGTTCCTCTATCTGTTTGCCATGAAGTGATGCGACCAGATGGCATGATCTTAGTTTTTTGAATGTTGAGCTTTAAGCCAACTTTTCCACTCTCCTCTTTCACTTTTATCAAAAGGCTTTTTAGTTCCTCTTCACTTTCTTCCATAAGGGTGGTGTCCTCTGCATATCTGAGGTTATTGATATTTCTCCTGGCTTTCTTGATTCCAGCTTGTGCTTCATCCAGCCTGGCATTTCACATGATGTACTCTGCATAGAAGTTAAATAAGCAGGGTGACAATATACAGCCTTGACATACTCCTTTCCCAACAAAGAAGGACAGATTACAAATTAATGCTCTTTCTTTAACCCATTAAAGAACTGATGTCAGAGGAAAAACAACTAATCTCACATTGATAGCAAAACAGATATGTAGTTAGAAACAGAATTATTTATTTACTTAGGAGAGATACTGATGAATGCCATATAAACTGATAACATTATTAAGCTAGGGTTTTGTTTTAATAACATGCACTTCAAATTAAAAACTTGGACAGCTTAAAAGGATGAAAAAAGTTATATCATGTAAACACTAACCAAAAAGAGCAGAACTGGTTATATTAATTTCACAAAAAGCAATCCTCAGGGAAGAAAAAAAAATCTGAAATGAAGTGAGACTTTACGTACTGATCAAAAGGTCAGTTTTTCAAAAGACATAACAATCTTGTTTGTGCATATATCCAACAATAAATCATGAGAAAAACTGATAGATACAAAAGGAAAAAATCTGCTATTATAATTAGAAATTCCAAACTTCTTTCTCAGTAATTGATAGAACAAATGAGCAGACAACCAGTGAAGATGTAGACGGCCTAACACTGCTAACTTGAAATAATTCACATTTTTAGAGCACTTGACTAAACACAAGCTGAACAGTCATTCCTTTTCAAGTATTCAAGGACACACATGCAACACTCTACTGAAACTTTGATCTGCTCCCCAAATGAGCCAATGAAGCACATTTTCCCAAGGACACAATCTACTTTTATTTATTTATTTATTTTTAATCGAATTTTTACTTTATTTTACTTTACAATACTGTATTGGTTTTGCCATACATTGACATGAATCTGCCACAGGTGTATACGAGCTCCCAATCCTGAATCCCCCTCCCACCTCCCACCCCATATCATCTCTCTGGATCCATCCCCATGTACTAGCCCCAAGCATCCTGTATCCTGTATCAAACATAGACTGGCACTTCATTTGTTACATGATAGTATACATGTTTCAATGTCATTCTCCCAAATCATCCCACCCTCTCCCTCTCCCTTACAGTCCAAAAGTCCGTTCTATACATCTGTGTCTCTTTTGCTGTCTCGTATACAGGGTCATCATTACCATCTTTCTAAATTCCATATATATATGTCAGTATACTGTATTGGTGTTTTACTTTCTGGCTTGCTTCACTCTGTATAATCAGCTCCAGTTTCATCCATCTCATTAGAACTGATTCAAATGTATTCTTTTTAATGGCTGAGTAATACTCCATTGTGTATATGTACCACAGCTTTCTTATCCATTCATCTGCTGATGGACATCTAGGTTGTTTCCATGTCCTGGTTATTATAAACAATGCTGCAATGAACTCAAGGACACAATCTACTTTTAAAATTCAACAAACTAATGTCTTCACAAAAGCACTCTTCTAGATAGGTGGAAGAATACATTAAAAGTTGAAATGGGTAAAGGAGATTATAAGAAGTGGCATGATGATTAAAAAAAAAAAAGTCCATTCTGTACATCTGTGGGAAAGGGAGAGGGTGGGATGATTTAGGAGAATGGCATTGAAACATGTATACTATCATATAAGAAACAAATCGCCAGTCTATGTTCGATACAGGATACAGGATGCTTGGGGCCGGTGCACAGGGATGATCCAGAGAGATGATATGGGGTAGGAAGTGGGAGGGGGGTTCAGGATTGGGAACTCATGTACACCCGTGACTGATTCATGTCAATGTATGGCAAAACCAATACAGTATTGTAAAGAAAAATAAAGTAAAAGTAAAAAAAAAAAATTTACTGTATCACAAAAGAAGATACAATATAGCTGGAGAGGTTAGATATGAAGAAGTTCAGATATTGGGAACCCAGAAAAGAAATCACATTAATCATGAATGCTTCCTGTTTTGATTTTTGAAGTAATTTAGAAAATGAGTAAAACCTCATATTTTGATGAAGGCAGACGGAAAAGTTTACAATGAGTGTGAGAGGTCAAGAATGAATAGAGTTGGAAACTGAGTACTTAACAAGTTAGACAACCAGCAAAGTGGTGGAGATTTTAGTGGAGATAGGGGAAGATTGTAGAAAAGAGTGAAATGGTTCAGATACTCATATCAGCTGTCTAGACCACTTGAATTAGAATAGTCAGTAACTCTTAAAAGAACAGATTCTTTCACTATCACTTCAAGTCTAAAATTCAAACCTCAAAATATGTACTGCTGAAAAATAATTCACAGGAAGACAAAAACTTTTCTATATCTAAAAGTTTCATTTGCTTTCCTGGTTGTTCAGCAGTAAAGAATATGTCTGCCAATGCAAGAGACATGGGTTCAATCTCTGGGTTAGGAAGATCAGAGAAGGAAATGGAAATGGAAATGGAAATGGAAAACCATTCCAGTGTTCTTGCCTGGGAAATCACATGGACAAGGACCCTGGTGGGCTACAGTCCATTGGGTCACAAGAGAGTTGGACACAATTTAGTAACTAAAAAAAACAAACAAACAAAAAAAAAAATTCAGGTACATCTAGCTTTCCCTTTTCCAATCTCACTCTATCTCAATGAATTCAATGTGTTCTGATAATAGAATGATGATTTTCTTTTTAGAAAACCTAAGAAACAATTGTTATTCAGTTGCTAAGTCATGTCAGACCTTTTTCAACCCCATGGATTGCAGCATATCAGGCTTCCCTGTACTTCATAATCTCCCGGAATTTGTTCAAACTCATGTCCATTGCGTTAATGATATCATTTAAACATCTCATCCTCTGTTGCCCCTTTCTCCTCCTGCCCTCAATCTTTCCCAGCATCAGGGTTTATTCCACTGAGACAGTCTTTTCATTAGGTGGCTGAAGTACTGGAGTTTCAACTTCAGGTTCAGTATCAGTCCTTACAATAAGTATTCAAGGTTGATTTCCTTTAGGATTGACTAGTATGATCTCCTTTCTGTTCAAGGGATTCTCAGGAATTTTCTTCACTACAATTCAAAGGCATCAAGTCTTTGGTGCTCAGCCTTCTTTATGATCCAGCTCTCACATCCATATATGACTACTGGAAAAAACAATAACTCTGATTATACAAAACTTTGTTGGCAAAGTGATGTCTCTACTTTTTAATATGCTTTCTAGATTTGTCATAGCTTTTATTCCAAGGAGCAAGCGTCTTTTAATTTTGTGGCTTCAGTCAATGTCTGCAGTCATTTTGGAGCCCAAGAAAATAAAAGCTGTCAGTTTCCACTTTTTCCCCATCTATTGCTAGAACAATATTTTTTCAAAAGTAATACATACAAAGAATATATATATATATAATGATTAATATGCATAAAACATAAGCAAAAACTACCACTTGGAGGAGAACAAGATGGCGGAGCAGTAGGTGGATGTGGAATTCATCTCTCTCCATGGATACCTCAGGAATACACCTTCAGACACAGAAGTGCATACAGAACACCAGCTGAGAGAGGACAAGAGTACCTGACCAGGGGAAAAGAATATATAGAACCACACAGAATTGGTAGGATGAAGAAACTAGAGGGGAAAACAGAAGTGTTAGTAAGACTGGACCTGCCCTCAGCAGGTGGGGGAACTGGAGCAGGGGTCCGATCCCCACATTGGGACAGTTATCTGAGTCAGAGGATTGTAGGAGATAGGAAGAATAGAAGAAAACAGGCTCCCACAAAGGCCGCATTAATTTATAATTAATGATAAACTGCATGCTTTAAGGCATGAGACTCTTGAAACAGGTCCAGAGGGAACAGTTCATAATCTTGAAAATAAGATATGATCCTGAGGTCAGAAAACCGACCTCAGACTGTTTTCCAACTGGCATCTCAGAGTCACATGTTTTATGTATCCGGAAGAAATCTATAGACAATAATATTAATCTTAGCTACTGATTTGTTATTGATTGCTATTTCTTGGTTACTCAGTGGTTAATGATCACTTTGTTCTTTGGCCCTGAAGGTCACATGAGTTATAGCTTAACACACTGCACATTCCTTCCTTCACAGCTGAGAATATAATAAAGGTGGCATGCATTCAGTTTTGGCATCTTCACCCTGGAGCAGTGTTGGTCCCCTGATCCTCATCTTTCACTGAGCTCTTGTGTCTTGTTTCTCATTCTCCCACAGCATTGCACTTTCAGAAACCCTGCTTGTAGAGCTGGACTTGACAGAGAAGACACATTTAAGGCTGAGAGTCAAACAGCTGATCTGTGGCAGCCTAAATGGAATGAGAATCAGACAGTCCTTGCCACAGCCATACATACTCCGGACAGGAAAGAGGGTCCCCTGGAAGGCACAGTGGCTGGGAGCTGGAGTTTAGGGATTGTGGAGCAATCCCAGGGTGAGGGCTGCTGTTGACTGTGGTGAGACAGACTGAGGGGATGTGAGGGAGGAGATCGTGGTGGGAAATGCCTGTGGAGGAAAGCCAGGCAGCCATGGAAGCAAAGTGATACTGCTGAGTCATGCATAGGGGGTTGAGCCATCACCATAGCCTCTCTCACCCAACATGCCATCATTGACAGCTGAACAATAGAGAGGTTGGCCCATCAAATGCCTGATGCACTGAACTACAGAGTAGGACCCTACCCAGGGTGCTTCTTTAAGTGACTAATGTGCCAAACTACAGAGTAGGACCCCATCCAGGGTGGCATTTTCAGTCCCTGATGTGCTGATCTGCAGAGTAGGTCCCTAGTGAGGGGGGCCCCTCTAAGTGCCTGATACACTGAACAACAGAGAAGGACCCTAGGCAAGGGAGCCCTCTAAGGGGTGAAGCTATGGGGAAAGACTGGCCAAAGATACCTTCTGATCACCAGCTACAAGAGGCTGGAAAAAAAGACTCTGATAGGGCCATAACTTCTGTGGCAGAGGCAGAGGCAGTCCATATGCCTGCATACTTGGCACCACCAGAGTCCCTGCAAGCCAAGCAGCTTCACCACCTTCATGCTCAACTCCCACTGGAGCAGAGCTGCCACAGGCAAAAAGAGTCCTGTGTCTATTCACATAGGGTCACATAGGTCATGTCCAGCTCTGTGGCCATGTAGACTGTGGCCTACCAGGCTTCTCTGTCAGGGAGGGGTGTTCTCTACACAAGAATACTGGAGCATATTGGCCACTACTGGTTGCCATACCCTTCTAGAGCACTATATTTCCTGCTGCCCTAGACACCAACTCCCCTGAGTACCTGGTGCTGTCAAAACCCCTATGACCCAAGCAGTCTCACCATCTCCACACCTGGCCCTCACAGGGGCAAACCCAAATCCTCCAGGGCAGCCTCAGGATCAAACCCCAGTGGACGACCCACCTGTAGAGGTGGAAATAATATCATAACTGAAACCCAGGGGCAGTGTGGCTAAAGAAGAAGGCCATGTACAAACTGCAGATTAAACCCACACAATCAACTAAGCAGACTCCGTGTCTATGGAATATATAAAAGGTCATTGAGAGCTCCCACAAAAGAAAACACACTAGTTCTGATAGCTGTGGACATTGCAGGCAAGTGAGAGAGTCGATTACTAGGCAGGTTGATAAGAAATCTGGGGTCCCTGAGGAGGAAAAAGGGATCTGGGGCTCTCAAGGAGGAGATAGGGGTCTGGAATTCTCAAGGAGGAGGAAAGGACAAATGTTTTTTGCTGCATTCCTTAGTAAGGATTATATAACAACAATGTATCCTGTTTGAGGACATGTTTCTCCTTCCTGAAAACCTTCTGGCTAATCCTATTATCTTAAAAAATATATTGTGGGAGTGGGTCTAATAAGAGCTTTACAACCTTGAGACATTCTTTTGATTTACTGTAATAATTAATTTTAAAAATATATATAATTCCCTTACTAAGACTAATGAGGCGGGCACTCTCCATCCCCCTTCTGATGTCTATGTCAGAAGCTTTCTCTGTCCCTTTTCTTACTTTAACAAAATTTTGCTACACAAAAGCTCTTGAATGATCAAGCCTGGTTCCTGGTCTCAAAGCTAACTCTTCTTTGGAGATCACGAATCTGACTCCATGTACCGTAAGCTATCATCTTGAAGGCTCAACAGGGATCTTCAGGACAATGTAAGAACATTGAAGAATTCTAGCCTCTCTGCTTTCTCAGTATACACGTTTTCTGCTTTACTTTACTAGCTCTAGGATATGCTTCTGTGAATGAATGACACAATGCTGCGTGAACCAAGTGATGAGCTCTGCTCTGTGGTTTCAAGGTGCCTCATAAAGACTGAAGGCAGCCCCCCAAAGGAGAACCTTGTCAGGAATTTAGATCGATCTGCCAATGCCTTGAGACACCCAAGGTCCCTGCTAGGGGAGTGGCCAAAAATGGGCAAAGAATGTGGACTGAACTTTCCTTTCTTGGTCATCTTTTCCTGATTTCTTTGACCATTTTGTAATTGCATCGGGAATTAGAACTGCTAATCTAATCTGTCGGATCATAGACTTTCAAGAGACTTGTGATCCATGCTGTTGCTATGTACTTTTACTTAGACTCCAAGTATGGAAGCACCTAGCCTTGCAAGGAGTGAAAACTTCAGTTCAGTTCAGCTCAGTTCAGTCGCTCAGTCACGTCCAACTCTTTGTGACCCCAAGAATTAAAGCACACCAGGCCTCCCTGTCCATCACCAACTCCTGGAGTTTGCTCAGACTCACATCCATTGAGTCAGTGATGCCATCCAGACATCTCATCCTCTGTCGTCCCCTTCTCCTCCTACACCCAATCCCTCCCAACATCAGAGTCTTTTCCAATGAGTCAACTCTTTGCATGAGGTGGCCAAAGTACTGGAGTTTCAGCTTTAGCATCATTTCTTCCAAAGAAAACCCAGGGCTGATCTCCTTGAATATAAACTGGTCTCCTTGCAGTCCAAGGGACTCTCAAGAGTCTTCTCCAGCACCACAGTTCAAAAGCATCAATTTGTCAGCGATCAGCCTTCTTCACAGTCCAACTCTCACATCCATACATGACCACAGGGAAAACCATAGCCTTGACTAGATGGACCTTAGTTGGCAAAGTAATGTCTCTGCTTTTGAATATGCTATCTAGGTTGGTCATAACTTTTCTTCCAAGGAGCAAGCATCTTTTAATTTCATGGCTGCAATCACCATATGCAGTGATTTTGGAGGCAAAAAAATAAAGTCTGACAATGTTTCCACTGTTTCCCCATCTATTTGCCATGAAGTGATGGGACCAGATGCCATGATCCTAGTTTTCTGAAAGTTGAGCTTTAAGCCAACTTTTTCACTCTCTTCTTTCACTTTCATCAGGAGGCTTTTTAGCTCCTCTTCACTTTCTGCCATAAGGGTGGTGTCATCTGCATATCTGAGGTTATTGATATTTCTCCCAGCAATCTTGATTCCAGCTTGTGTTTCTTCTAGCCCAGTGTTTCTCATGATGTACTCTGCATAGAAGTTAAATAAGCAAGGTGACAATATACAGTCTTGACGTACTCCTTTTCCTATTTGGAACCAGTCTGTTGTTCCATGTCCAATTCTAACTGTTGCTTCCTGACCTGCAAACAGGTTTCTCAAGAGGCAGGTTAGGTGGTCTGGTATTCCCATCTCTCTCAGAATTTTCCACAGTTTATTGTGATCCACACAGTCAAAGGCTTAGGCATAGTCAATAAAGCAGAAATAGATGCTTTTCTGGAACTCTCTTGCTTTTTCCATGATCCAGCAGCTGTTGGCAATTTGATCTCTAGTTCCTCTGCCTCTTCTAAAACCAGCTTGAACATCTGGAAGTTCATGGTTCACATATTGCTGAAGCCTGGCTTGGAGAATTTTGAGCATGACTTTACTAGCATGTGAGATGAATGCAATTGTGCAGTAGTTTGAGCATTCTTTGCATTGCCTTTCTTTGGGATTGGCAAGAACACACTTGGGAGCGAGGCAGAGCTTTAGCTCCAGGACTGTCTCTTAGGCTAGAGGTCACTCTCTTGGCTTCCTGCCACAGAGCCTGCGACCTGAAAGAATCTTTGTCATGGCTGTGCCTCTGATATCCGTGGATAGAAGCACTGCTAGTGACCATGAGGTTTCTGAGGACGCAGATGGGGAATTGCAGGATTTGGTCACATTGGAAGTGCAATGGGCTTCTTCCTTTGGTAGCGCTAGCTCTTGGTGGACCAGAGAAGGCTTTCCAGGGACTTTTGTCTCAACTCCCTAGATATTCCTTTTGTGGAATGTGTGGGAATGAGCTGGAAGGATTGGCCCTAGTAACTTGAGAACAGAAATCACTTTTTCCTTGCTGGCCAACCCTCCACAACTTCTTTTGCTATCACATATACTGGCATGGTGACATTCAGAAGGGACATCTTTATGTTTGTCTCTTTATGAGTCACTGCTTCTACTGAGGTCAGGACTGTGCTCAGGAACATGCCTAGGCCCATGGAAGACAAATGCTTCCCTTAGTAGTCCTAGCTTGGGAAACATTCCAGAAGGCTACTCTGCTCCACCCTGGGTAGCATCAGAGAAACAGGCACATCAAACAAAGGTCTTGGTGGTATGGAACTAAGTCAATGTGGAATGCCATCTGGTCTACCCCTGGTGCATCTCCATCCCTCCTCAGTGGTAGAACTGGGATGGACGTGTGAGATGCCTGCATCAGTAAGGGACAGACTAAGTTCAACCAGGGAAGGAAAGCTTTGGTGGAAAATCTGTCTACACCCCTATCTAGAGCAGGGAAGGATGCTTCCAGTGGAAAAAACCCACAGCTATGGATGTTGCTTTTTTCTTTCTTACAGGTGGGAGCTAGCAGTTCCAGAACCACTCCTTTAAATGTATAAACAAACAAACAAACAAACAAACAAAAAAAAAACTGGGACAAGTTTGATCCCCAGAGTTTAAAAAGACACATCTGGTCTTCTTCTGTGATACTGAATGGCCATGGTACCCTTTGGAATATAGGGAACACTGGCTGGTCAAAGGGTCTTAATTATAATGCTGTTTTACAGTTAGACCAGTTCTATAGAAAACAAGATAAATGGGTAGAAGTGACATATGTGTTGCTCTTTATCTCTTTGTGTGACATGCCAGGCTTATGTCCTAAGGGTACAGATTTGGGTGTGAAAGCTTCAGCTCCCTCCTGTCCTTTTGCTTTGACCCTGCATCTGGGGCTCCAAACTGAACAAGCTGAGAGTCAGGGCACCCTTCCAGGAGGGGCTGCCTCAGTCTTGGTAGAAATTCAAACAGTACCAATTGCAGTCAAGGCTATTAGAGGATTCAAAAAGTACATAGAAGCCTTTATGGGATTAACTTTACTTTATGAGCTTACTTGAAAACATATAATGTATGTCTTGGGACAGACGATGACCTGACTTGAAAGCTTGAGTTTTGGGGGAAGCTAGTACTTTTGGAGATGAGTGACTTGAGATAAGGGGAGAGAGGGAACACAAAATAGCCCTCCTGCCTACTGGGAGCCAAGCAGTTCCCATAACAGCCACTTTGCTGGATGTATTTTTGAAGGACTCAAGCAAGCACACGCTAAGACTTTAAACTATACTAAGTTGGCTGTCTTAGAACAGGGAGAGAAGGAAACTCCTGGTAAACTCCTAGATAGACTATGGGAGGCTCACCACAAGTTTCCTGATGTTGATCCTGAAAGTGCAGAAGGAGAAATGATCTGAAAACATAGATCTGTCACTCAGTTGGCTCCAGATATCTGGTGTACGTTACAGAAACAGGAGTTTGGATGAAATGAGTCTTTAAAAAAACTGTTGCAGCTGGCTTAGATGGTATATTATGGTAAAGAATATGGGGAGGAAAAGAGCAAAAAAGAACCAGGCAATAGACTGTAGCACCAACAATGGCTGTTAGATCTGTTCTGAAACAGCCTGAGGAAAAATGCCCAGAGGAACCCAGATGAAAAGGGATGGACTTGTGGAAAGGAGGGGCATCTAAGGAGGGATTCCTCTCAAGCATCTAAATTGCCTCTGACTCCATGTCCAGTCTGCAAAGGACAATACTGGAGAAGAGACTGTCCTCTGAGGTGTAGGCCCCAGGTGTTGGACTCTCAAGACAATTGGGACTGAATGTGCCCGGGGGTCCCCACACAAACCCCCATCCTAATGACACCTGAAGAACCCCAGGTATTAATAACTGTGGGGGACCAATCACTCAATTTTCTTTTGGACATTAGGGCAACTTTCTCTGTATTCACTAGAGCCTCTGGTCTGCTTTTCTCCGGATCCACAGCCCCGTAATGGGGCTGTCTGGATGAGCCAAATACTATTATTTCAGTCATCCTTTAAACTGCAAATGGGACTCTTGCTATTTTCTCATGAGTTTTTGATTGTGCCAGAATCTCCCTCAACCCTTCTGGGGAGGGATATACTGAGCAAGGTACAGGCCTCCATTTTCATAAATATGGAGCCTGCTCTTTCTCTCTCATTACTTGACCAAAATGTAAAGCCTAAAGAGTGGGCAGATTAAAAAACTATGGGTTGAGCACAAAATGCTGTTCCTGTCATTATCAAGCTCAATGACCCTCACTGATTTTCATATCAGCAGAGTACCCATTAAATCTCAAGGTTAAGGAAGGGTTAAAACAAATCGTTAAGAATTTAAAGGAGCAGGGGATATTAAATCCCTGTAACAGTCCATGCAATACTCATATTTTGGGTGTGAAAAACTCAAATGATAAATGGAGACTTGTTTAAGATATATGAATAATGTGCCTAATCCTTATCATTTATTGTCTGAAATTCCTAAACCAGCCAAATATTTTTCAGTCACTGATTTGAAGAATACTTTCTAGAGTTAAACCTATACTAAATCATCCCCTACCTATGACTTTAAGACAATTGAGAGAATTTTTAGGAGTTACAGGCTACTGCTACATTTGGATTCCAGATTATGGGGAACTTGCCAGCCTTATATAAACTTATAACTAAACTTAGTAGGCCCATTGACAACTGGTTTGATCTCCAGTTACTCAAAAGGCTTTTAAGACTCTTCAAACTGCTCTCTTGCAGGCTCCAACTTGAATCTTGCCCACATGCTGAAACAGCATTATTGCATAGGAACCTGAAATGTTAGGTCCATGAATCAAGGCAAATTAGAAGTGGTTAAACAGGAGATGGCAAGGGTGAATGTTAACATTTTAGGAATTAGTGAACTAAAATGGCCTGGAATGGGTGAATTTAACTCACATGACCATTATATATACTACTATGGGTAGGAATCCTTAGAAGAAATGGTCCACAAGAGTCCGAAATGTAGTACTTGGATGCAATCTCAAGAATGACAGAATGATCTCTGTTTGTTTCCAAGGCAAACCATTTAATATCACAGTAGTCCAAGCCTATGCCCCAAGTAATGGTGAAGAAGATGAAGTTGAACGGTTCTATGAAGACCTACAAGAACTTTTAGAACTAACACCCAAAAAAAGATGTCCTTTTCATTATAGGGGACTGGAATGCAAAAGTAGGAAGTCAA
This sequence comes from Capra hircus, assembly GCF_001704415.2. NCBI lineage: Eukaryota > Metazoa > Chordata > Mammalia > Artiodactyla > Bovidae > Capra > Capra hircus. Next base: position 33,547,265 of record NC_030815.1, on the reverse strand, counting down.
GAAACACCTGGAATAGCAGGCATATTTTGCCTTGGAGTACAGAATGAAGCAGGGCAAAGGCTAATAGAGTTTTGCCAAGAGAATGCACTCGTCATAGCAAACACCCTCTTCCAACAGCACAAGAGAAGACTCTACACATGGACATCGCCAGATGGTCCACACCAAAATCAGATTAATTACATTCTTTCCAGCCAAAGACAGAGAAGCTCTATACAGTCAGGAAAAGCAAGACTGGGAGCTGACTGTGGCTCTGATCATGAACTCCTTATTGCCAAATTCAGACTTAAATTGAAGACAGTAGGAGAAACCACTAGACCATTCAGTTCAGTCCAGTTCAGTCGCTCAGTCGTGTCCAACTCTATGCGACTCCATGAATCGCAGCACGCCAGGCCTCCCTGTCCATCACCATCACCCGGAGTTCACTCAGACTCACGTCCATTGAGTCTGTGATGCCATCTAGCCATCTCATCCTCAGTCATCCCCTTCTTCTCCTGCCCCCATTCCCTACCAGCATCAGAGTCTTTTCCAATGAGTCAACTCTTCGCATGAGGTGGCCAAAGTACTGGAGTTTCAGCTTTAGTATCATTCCTTCCAAAGAAATCCCAAGGCTGATCTCCTTCAGAATGGACTGGTTGGATATCCTTGCAGTCCAAGGGACTCTCAAGAGTCTTCTCCAACACCACACTTCAAAACCATCAATTCTTCAGCGCTCAGCCTTCTTCACACTCCAACTCTCACATCCATACATGACCACTGGAAAAACCATAGCCTTGACTAGACGGACCTTAGTTGGCAAAGTAATGTCTCTGCTTTTGAATATACTATCTAGATTGGTCATAAGTTTTCTTCCAAGGAGTAAGAATCTTTTATTTTATTTTATTTTATTTTTAAGATTTAAAATGTTTTATTTTTTATTTTTATTTTTTTTTAATTTTAAAATCTTTAATTCTTACATGCGTTCCCAAACATGAACCCCCCTCCCACCTCCCTCCCCATAACATCTCTCTGGGTCATCCCCATGCACCAGCTCCAAGCATGCTGTATCCTGCATCAGACATAGACTGGCGATTCAATTCTTACATGATAGTATACATGTTAGAATGTCATTCTCCCAAATCATCCCACCCTCTCCCTCTCCCTCTGTGTCCAAAAGTCCATTATACACATCTGTGTCTCTTTCCCTGTCTTGCATACAGGGTCGTCATTGCCATCTTCCTAAATTCCATATATATGTGTTAGTATACTGTATTGGTGTTTTTCTTTCTGGCTTACTTCACTCTGTATAATCGGCTCCAGTTTCATCCATCTCATCAGAACTGATTCAAATGAATTCTTTTTAATGGCTGAGTAATACTCCATTGTGTATATGTACCACAGCTTTCTTATCCATTCATCTGCTGATGGACATCTAGGTTGTTTCCATGTCCTAGCTATTATAAACAGTGCTGCGATGAACATTGGGGTACCTGTGTCTCTTTCAATTCTGGTTTCCTTGGTGTGTATGCCCAGCAGTGGGATTGCTGGGTCATAAGGTAGTTCTATTTGCAATTTTTTAAGGAATCTCCACACTGTTCTCCATAGTGGCTGTACTAGTTTGCATTCCCACCAACAGTGTAGGAGGGTTCCCTTTTCTCCACACCCTCTCCAGCATTTATTGCTTGCAGATTTTTGGATTGCAGCCATTCTGACTGGTGTGAAGTTGTACCTCATTGTGGTTTTGATTTGCATTTGTCTAATAATGAGTGATGTTGAGCATCTTTTCATGTGTTTGTTAGCCATCCATATATCTTCTTTGGAGAAATGTCTATTTAGTTCTTTGGCCCATTTTTTGATTGGGTCGTTTATTTTTCTGGAATTGAGCTGCAGAAGTTGTTTGTATATTTTTGAGATTAGTTGTTTGTCAGTTGCTTCATTTGCTATTATTTTCTCCCATTCAGAAGGCTGTCTTTTCACCTTGCTTATATTTTCCTTTGTTGTGCAGAAGCTTTTAATTTTAATTAGATCCCATTTGTTTATTTTTGCTTTTATTTCCAGAATTCTGGGAGGTGGATCATAGAGGATCCTGCTGTGATGTTGTCGGAGAGTGTTTTGCCTATGTTCTCCTCTAGGAGTTTTATAGTTTCTGATCTTACATTTAGATCTTTAATCCATTTTGAGTTTGTTTTTGTGTGTGGTGTTAGAAAGTGATCTAGTTTCATTCTTTTACAAGTGGTTGACCAGTTTTCCCAGCACCACTTGTAAAAGAGATTGTCTCTACTCCATTGTATATTCTTGCCTCCTTTGTCAAAGATAAGGTGTCCATATGTGTGTGGATTTATCTCTGGGCTTTCTATTTTGTTCCACTGATCTATATGTCTGTCTGAATTTCATGGCTGCAATCACCATATGCAGTGATTTTGGAGCCCAAAAAATAAAGTCTGACACTGTTTCTACTGTTTCCCCTTCTCTTTCCCATGAAGTGATGGGACCAGATGTCATGATCTTCGTTTTCTGAAAGTTGAGCTTTAAGCTAACTTTTTCACTCTCCTCTTTCACTTTCATCAAGAGGCTTTTTAGCTCCTCTTCACTCTCTGCATAAGGGTGGTGTCATCTGTATATCTGAGGTTATTGATATTTCTCCCAGCAATCTTGATTCCACCTTGTGTTTCTTCCAGTCCAGGGTTTCTCATGATGTACTCTGCATATAGGTTAAAAAAGAAGGTTAACAATATACAGCCTTAACATACTCCTTTTCCTATTTGGAACCAGTCTGTTGTTCCATGTCCAGTTCTAACTGTTGCTTCCTGACCTGCATACAGATTTCTCAAGAGGCAGGTCAGGTGGTCTGGTATTCCCATCTCTCTCAGAATTTTCCACAGTTTATTGTGATCCACACAATCAAAGGCTTTGGCATAGTCAATAAAGCAGAAATACATGTTTCTCTGGAACTCTCTTGCTTTTCCATGATCCAGCAGCTGTTGGCAATTTGATCTCTGGTTCCTCTGCCTTTTCTAAAACCAGCTTGAACATCAGGGAGTCCACGGTTCACATATTGCTGAAGACTGGCTTGGAGAATTTTGAGCACTAGTTTACTAGAATGTGAGATGAATGCAATTGTGCAGTAGTTTGAGCATTCTTTGGCATTGCCTTTCTTTGGCATGGATTGAAAACTGACCTTATCCAGTCCTCTGGCCACTGCTGAGTTTTCCAAACTTGCTGGCATATTGAGTGCAGCACTTTCACAGGATCATCTTTCAGGATTTGAAACAGCTCAACTGGAATTCCATCACCTCCACTAACTTTGTTCGTAGTGATGCTTTTAAGGCCCACTTGACTTCACTTTCCAAGATGTCTGGTTCTAGATTAGTGATCACATCATCATGATTATCTTGGTGGTAAAGATCTTTTTTGTACAATTCTTCTGTGTATTCTTGCCACCTCTTCTTATTATCTTCTGCTTCTGTTAGGTTCATACCATTTCTGTCCTTTATCGAGCCCATCGTTGCATGAAATATTCCCTTGGTATCTCTAATTTTCTTGAAGAGATCTCTAGTCTTTCTCATTCTGTTCTTTTCCTCTATTTCTTTGCATTGATGGCTGAAGAAGGCTTTCTTATCTCTTCTTGCTATTCTTTGGAACTCTGCATTCAGACGCTTATATCTTTCCTTTTCTCCTTTGCTTTTCACCTCTCTTCTTTTCACAGCTATTTGTAAGGCCTCCCCAGACAGCCATTTTGCTTTTTTGCATTTCTTTTCCATGGGGATGGTCTTGATCCCTGTCTCCTTACAATGTCATGAACCTCATTCCATAGTTCATCAGGCACTCTATCTATCAGATCTAGGCCCTTAAATCTAGTTCTCACTTCCACTGTATAATCATAAGGGATTTGATTTAGGTCATACCTGAATGGTCTAGCGGTTTTCCTTACTTTCTTCAATTTAAGTCTGAATTTGGTAATAAGGAGTTCATGATCTGACTCACAGTCATCTCCTGGTCTTGTTTTTGTTGACTGTATAGAGCTTCTCCATCTCTGGCTGCATAGAATATAATCAATCTGATTTTGGTGTTGACCATCTGGTGATGTCCATGTGTAGTCTTCTCTTGTGTTGTTGGAAGAGGGTGTTTGCTATGACCAGTGCATTTTCTTGGCAAAACTGTATTAGTCTTTGCCCTGCTCCATTCTGCATTCCAAGGCCAAATTTGCCTGTTACTCCAGGTGTTTCTTGACTTCCTATTTTTGCATTCCAGTCCCATTCCAGACCATTCAAGTATGACCTAAATCAAATCCCTTATACATAAGTGGAAGTGAGAAATAGATTTAAGGTACTAGATCTGATAGATAGAATGCTGGTGAACTATGGATGGATGTTCATGACATTTGTACAGGAGACAGGAATCAAGAACATACTCATGGAAAAGGAATGAAAAAAAGCAAAATGGCTGTCTGAGGAGGCCTTACAATAGCTGTGAAAAGAAGAATAAGAAAAAGCAAAGGAGAAAAAGAAAGATATAAGCATGGTGAAAGCAGAGTTCCAAAGAATAGCAAGGAGAGATAAGAAAAACTTCCTCAGTGATCACTGCAAAGAAATAGAGGAAAATAACAGAATGGGAAAGACTAGAGATTTCTTTAAGAAAATGAGAGATACCAAGTGAATATTTCATGCAAAGATGGGCTCAATAAAGGGCAGAAATGGTATGGTTAACGGAAGCAAAAGATACTAAGAAGAGGTGGCAAGAATACACAGAAGAACTGTACAAAAACATCTTCACGACCAAGATAATCACGATGGTGTGCTCACTCACCTAGAGCCAGACATCCTGGAATGTGAAGTCAAGTGGGCCTTAGAACACATCACTATGAACAAAGCTAGTGGAGGTGATGGAATTCCAGTTGAGCTGTTTCAAATCCTGAAAGATGATGCTGTGAAAGTACTGCACTCAATATGCCAGCAAATTTGGAAAACTCAACAGTGGCCAGAGGACTGGAAAAGGTCAGTTTTCATTCCAATGCCATAGAAAAGCAATGCCAAAGAATGCTCAAACTACCATACAATTGCACTCATCTCACTCGCTAGTAAACTGGTGCTCAAAATTCTCCAAGCCAGGCTTAAGCAATACGTGAAACGTGAACTTCCAGATGTTCAAGCTGGTTTTAGAAAAGGCAGAGGAATCAGATATCAAATTGTCAACATCTACTGGATTGTGGAAAAAGCAAGAGAATTCCAGAAATACATCTATTTCTGCTTTATTGACTATGCCAAAGCCTTTGACTGTGTGGATCACAATAAACTGTGGAAAATTCTGAGAGAGATGGGAATACCATACCACCTGACCTGCCTCTTGAGAAATCTGTATGGAGGTCAGGAAGCAACAGATAGAACTGGACATGAGAAAACAGACTGGCTCCAAATAGGAAAAAGAGTACATCAAGGCTGTATATTGTCACCCTGGTTATTTAACTTATATGCAGAGTACATCCGGAGAAATGCTGGGCTGCAAGAAGCACAAGCTGGAATCAAGATCATCAGGAGAAATATCAATAACCTCAGATATGCAGATGACACCATCCTTATGGCAGAGAATGAAAAAGAACTAAAGAGCCTTTTGATGAAAGTGAAAGCGGAGAGTGAAAAAGTTGGCTTAAAGCTCAACATTTTGAAAACGAAGATGATGGCATCTGGTCCCATCACTTCATGGCAAATAGATGGGGAAACAGTGGAAACAGTTTCTGACTTTTTTTTTGGGGGGGGGGGCTCCAAAATCACTGCAGATTTTGACTGCAGCCATGAAATTAAAAAACTCTTACTCTTTAGAATGAAAGTTATGAACAGCCTAGACAACATATTAAAAAGCTGAGACATTACTTTGCCAACAAATGTCTGTTTAGTCAAGGCTATGGTTTTTCCAGTGGTCATGTATGGATGTGAGAGTTGGACGGTGAAGAAAGCTGAGCGCCAAAAAACTGATGTTTGAACTGTGATGATGGAGTAGACTCTTGAGAGTCCCTTGGACTGCAAAGAGATCCAACCAGTCTATCCTAAAGGAGACCAGTCCTGGGTGTTCATTGAAAGGAGTGATGCTGAAGCTGAAACTCCAATTCTTTGGCCACCTCATGTGAAAAGTTGACTTATGAGAAAGACCCTGATGCTGGGAGGGATTGAGGACAGGAAGAGAAGGGGACAGCAGAGGATGAGAATGCTGGATGACATCACCGACTCGATGGACATGAGTTTGTGTGAACTCCGGGAGATGGTGATATACAGGGAGGCCTGGCGTGCAGTGATTCATGGGGTTGCAGAGTCGGACAGGATTGAGCGCCTGAACTGAACTGAACAGGATCAGAGTTTAGTTTGTTACTGAAAATGAAGGCTATGTCCACATTGTTTAAGGGTAATTGTTACTATTGTTTTACTTATGCCTAAAGCTCATAAGTTATGTGAGACCTTAAATTCTAAAGTTCAGGGCAACAATGCTCCATCTTTAAAGCTGCTGTAATTCAAGGGGTGCTAAAAGCTCTAAGAATAGATTATCATTTACATTCTTCCTGGAGACCCCAATCGTCAGAAAAGGTTGAAAAGGCTAATGATATTATTAAAAAACATCCACATAAGTTAACTCAGGAGACACAAGAGAGTTGGTTTAAAGTTTTACCCATAGCTTTAATGAGGGCGCGAACTGCCCCTAAGAAGAAGAGACTGTCTTTATGGCAGTCTGTTTTTGTGCACAGATATTGTCATAGACCCCAAAGCCTTAGAATTAACTATGTGACTCAGCTTTCAGCTTTTCAACCTCCTCATCAACTGAAGGCTTCCCATGGTGTGTTTCTCCAGTTCAAAGAAAGGATTTTCTTCACCTCTGAGAATACCTTCACCAACAACAATTGTATGTAATGACTCTTCTTGATCTGATGACATCTAACAATACTAAGATGGGCTGATATAACTATGGACATAATGTGACTTTTAATTTTGATTATATATTATCTTGCTTTAATGAATATTTTGCTACACATAAGAAGGTAAACGGGTCTTGATCTGGTGGCTTTTAACCTAACATTTATCAAATATGGGATGAGGTTATATGGCTATCACCAGAAATGGGATGTCACATATCTAGCGCCCCCATATGCTGGGAACATATAGAGCCATACCCAGAAGTTAACTAACTACTTAATTATACTGATTTGAAACAAATGGAATTTTTGCCCCAGGAAATATGCAATATAATCATTGCCATGTTTTCCAATCCAAGTTCAGGTCCTCACTTTGCCTGGCCAAGCACTGATTAGGACTGGATATCTCAGTCATGCTGGCTTGCTCCAAACGGGCCCTACTGGATATGTGGCTCATACCTATGGGCGTGGCTTCCTGCTGGCTGGATAAGGAGATACACCATAGATCTAGCTTTTACTCATGGCTTCATATTTTCAGAGCTTCCAGAGAAGACTGCTAATTTACCACACCTTAGAACTCGCTGAGCAAGATCTGTATTTCACTGGTATGATTATGTGGCTGCAGTATTTATTCCCTCTCTGGGAACTACAGATGTTATACTAAGAGGTGAGGCTAGACTAACTTTACTCAACAGGCTTTACAAGATTCTCAGAAAGCTGCTTCAGCTCTTAATGCTGAACAAATACAAATTAGAAAGGTGGTTTACAAAACAGATTGGCCTTAGATATTATGACAGTTGCCCAAGGAGGAACTTGTGCTATTATTTATACCCAGTGCTCTGCATATATACCCAGTACAAGCACTAATGTTACTCACTTTACTAAACACATGATCAAGATGATTCAGGCTATGGATACTCCTTAAGCCTCAGTTGCCTCACTTTGGGAGATGTTAACTAGTTCCTCATGGTGGAAAACTGTCCTAATGGCAACAATTATAATTGTTCTGTTTTTGCTGTTTGCTGCCTGCATCTGTAACTGTGTAGCTGGATTTGTTTCTAGTTGCATGAAGGCTTTTAAGTTACAGATGGTTGCTTAGACTCCTGTGACTGCAGCAATTTCTTCCAACTACTACTTGGGGCCCCTGGATAAGAGACCCTCAGTATAAGAGTTAGGAGAATATGTTGCCTCAACAATTTAGGTATGATGCCCATCAACAGCAGGAAGTAGCTATGGAACAAACCCGATGCCCCTTTCCCTAGGCAACATAATTCTCCTAAAGAAAAAGGGGCAATGAGAGTCAATTACTAGGCAGGTTGATAAGAAGTCTGGGGTCCCTGAGGAGGAAAAAAGGATCTGGGGTTCTGAAGGAGGAAATAGGGGTCTGGCATTCTCAAGGAGGAGGAAAGGGCAAACTTTTTTTCTACATTCCTCAATAAGGATTATATAACAACAAAGTATCCTGCTTTAGACCTGTTTCTCCTTCTTGAAAACATTTTGGCTAATCCTATTACCTTAAAATGTATATTATGGTAGTGGGTCTAGTAAGATCTTTATAACCTTGAGACATTCTTTGGATTTATTGTAATAATTAATTTAAAAATATATAATTCCCTTACTAAGACTAGTGAGGGGGGCACTCTCCACCCCCTTTCTGATGTCTATGTCAGAAGCTTTCTCTGTCCCATTTCATACTTTGATAAAAATCTGCTACACAGTTCTTGACTGATCAAGCCTGGTCCCTGGTCCTGAAGCTAAATCTTCTTTGAGGATCACAAGTCCAACACCATTCACAGTAAGCTATCACAAGAGCACACAGGAGTAGGATTAGATTAGAATCTGAGCTGCCCTCAAAGCAGGCACAGAGATCAACACAGTGTTGGAGGGCAATTTAGGGAGGTCAGGTGTACTGTGACTTCCAGCAAAGGAAAGGACTCTGACAGCAGTGACTCAATAAAAAACATTTATTAATCTTTTTTTTTTTTACATTTATTAATCTCATGTTTTGACTTATCCTGTTGAATCTTTTGAAATTTTTCTTTTCCTTTTTTCTCCACCTTTGTTGTTTTTTATTTTACTGGCACTGCTGCTGCTGCTGCTGCTAAGTCACTTCAGTTGTGTCCGACTCTGTGCAACCTCATAGACGGTAGCCCACTAGGGTCCTCTATCCCTGGGATTCTCCAGGCAAGAATAGTGGGGAGGGTTGCCATTTCCTTCTCCAATGCATGAAAGTGAAAAGTGAAAGTGAAGTTGTTCAGTCATGTCTGACTCTTAGCGACACCATGGACTGCAGCCTACCAGGCTCCTCTGTCCATGGGATTTTCTAGGCAAGAGTACTGAAGAGGCTTGCCATTTCCTTCTCCTTACTGGCACTATGAAATCTAATTAAGCTTTTGAGCTTCCCCCACATCCTCAGTTACATATCTTTATTGTTGTTATAAACCTCTACCTCCATATTCAGTTCAGTTCAGTTCAGTCTCTCAGTCGTGTCCGACACTTTGCGACCCCATGAATCGCAGCACAACAGGCCTCCCCGTCCATCACCATCTCCCGGAGTTCACTCAGATTCACGTCCATCGAGTCCGTGATGACATCCAGCCATCTCATCCTGGGTCGTCCCCTTCTCCTCCTGCCCCCAGTCTCTCCCAGCATCAGAGTCTTTTCCAATGAGTCAACTCTTCGCATATTGGGCTTTTGCAATCCTCCGTATTGGGCTTTTGCAATTCTGTGGAGGTTTCCTTTTCATTTTTTCCTTTGTTTTTCTTTTCTCTTTTTAAAAAATCTGTTATTATTTTTTCTACCTTTATTCCTTTGTTTGCTTTTCTTGCTGTTATTTTCCCCCTGCAGCTAATCTTTAATGTATATAAATGTGTGTTTGTATGCATTCAGTCACAATTTTTACTGTTGTTATAAACCTCTCCCTCTAGGTTGGGCTTTTACAGTTCTGCGAAGTTTCCTTTTTTTTTTTCTCTCTCTCTCTCTCTTCTTTTTTCTTCCATTTTTTCCTTGCCTTTTCTCTTTTTTATAATTTTAATTTTTAATTTTTTTAACTTGTTATATTTTTTCCACATTTTTCCCTTTGTTTGCCTTTCCTACTCTTCTTTTCTCCTTGCAGTTAATCTTTAATGTATATCAATCACCTTCATCTACCTCTATATAATGTTGCATATCTATTCTTTTATTCTTTGCTTTCTTTACTTTCCCTTCAAAATATTTGTTAGATTTGTTTTCATTGCTTTATTCCCTACTTGGCACCTTGCTTTAGTTTTGTTTTCCAATATGTGCTTTAGTCAGTTTTGTTCTTAACTGGCAGATATATTTTTTTATTTCCTTTGTTCGTTGGGTCAATCTACCATACTTTATTTTTGTTGGACTGTTTTGACTTTGCTCAAGGCTGTATATGTATATGTGTATATTCCATTATTTTAATTATTATTTGCCTGATTTTGTAACTGCCATTTGTCTGTGGTTCATTTTTGGTCACTCACTTTTGGATATTTGTTTTAATCTCACCTAATGCCATAATAAACCAATTGTGGAGTCTTTGTTCCTGACCAGAGATCATGTCCTGAGCCTTTGGAGTGGAAGCACTGACTCCAAGACCTTAGACTACCAGAGAAATAACTAGGGAGTATCAAATAGTGATAACTCACACAAAGGAAACCACTTGAATACAAGCCCTGGGATCACCCAACCACCAGTAACACAGGATTTGGCAGGACATCTCATCTAAACAATAAACAAAACAAAAATACAAATCCAATCATCAACAGATAGGATTACCACCTCACTCAGCATTTTAGAGGAAAAACAAACAAAACTCAGCACAAATCTTACCCTATTTGAAGCTTACACAAACCATTGGACCAACTCTAGGAGGGCAGAAACCAAACAGAAGAAAGAATTGAACCTTGAAGCTTGGGAAGAGGAGACCTCAAACACAATAAGCTAAAATAAAATAAAATGAAAAGGCAGAGAAAAATTACACAATTGAAGGAATAAAGTAGAAACACAGAAGTCCAAACAAATGTGAGGGAATAGGCAAACTACTTGAAAAATAATTTAGAATAATGATAGTAAAGATGATAAAATGGAGAAAATGCAAGTATCAATTAACAAAGACCTAGATGAATTAAAGAATAAATATACAAAGACAAATAACACAGTTACTGAAATTTAAAATACTCTTAGTTCAGTTCAGTCGCTCAGTCATGTCTGACTATTTGTGACCCCATGAATCACAGCACACCAGGCCTCCCTGTCCATTACCAACTCCCGGAGTTCACTCAAACTCATGTCCATTGAGTCAGTGATGCGATCCAGCCATCTCATCCTCTGTCGTCCCCTTCTATGACAATCCCTTCAGGGTCTTTTCCAATGAGTCAATTCTTCACATGAGGTGGCCAAAGTATTGGAGTTTCAGCTCTAGAAGGAATCAATAGCAGAATATCTGAAGCAGAATAAGGTGAGCTGGAAGATAAAATGGTGGAAATTACTTCTGAAGAGCAGAATAAAGTAAAAAGAATGAAAGAACTGAAGATAGTCTCAGAGACCTCTGGGACACTGTCATATGCACCAACATTTGAATTATAGGGGTCCCAGAAAAAGAAGAGAACAAGAAAGGGTATGAGAAAATTTTTGAAGAGATTATAGTTGAAAATTTCCCCAACATGGAAAAGGAAATAGTCAATCAAGTCCAAGAGATACAAAGAGTCCCATACAGGATAAACCCAAGGAGAAACACACCAAGAGACATACTAATCAAATTAACAAAGACTAAACACAAAGAAAGAATATTAAAAGCAGCAAGAGGGAAGCAACAAGTAACATACTAATGAAACCCCATACATTTAACAGTTGATCTTTCAGCAGAAATTCTGCAGGCCAGAAGGGAATGGCAGGATATATTTAAAGTATTGAAAGGGAAAAATCTATAATCAAGATTACTGTACCCAGAAAGGATCTCATTCATAATTGATGGAGAAATAAAAAGTTTTTCAGACAAACAAAAGTTAAGAGAATCCAGTACCACCAAACCAGCTTTATGACAAATGTTAAAGGGACTTATATATTCAGGAAATATGATTGAATAAAAAACATCAACAAAATCAACCCTAAATAATTAAGAAAATGGCAATATGAACATATGTATCAATAATTAATTTAAATGTAAATGGATTATATGCTCCAACCAAATGACACAGACTGGCTGAACTGATACAAAAACAAGACTCATCTATATGTTGTCTACAAGAAACCCACTTCAGATACAAAGACACATATAGACAGAAAGTGAGGATGGAAAAATATATTCCATGTAAATGGGAAGCAAAAGGAAGCTGGAGGAGCAATCCTCTTATCAGACAAAACAGACTTCAAAATAAAAAAAAAAATATTACAAGAGATAAGGAAGGACACAACATAATGATCAAGGGATCAGTCCAAGAGGAAGACATAGCAATTGCAAATATCTACACGCTCAACATAGGAACACCTAAATACAGAAGACAAAAACTCACAGACATAAAAGGAAAAACTTAGAGTAACACAATAATAGTAGGAAACTTTAACACCCCAGTCACACCAGGAAAAATGACTTGCATTTTATTCAATAAGATATTTTCATCTTATAATTATTTGCTTTGATAAATTGTATCATTTATTTCTGGTATTCAAGGAAATATCGAGGACTGGTGAGAAAGGAATGGCTTATTTTCTCCAACTTTATGCTAATGCTAAGTATTACTTTCAATGAGTCTCATTATTAAATATTATGAAATCCTAAAGCATCATAAAATACATAATTCTAGGTATTAAAAAGGCTGCCACACTGCTGCTCCTTTGCTAATTTACATATTTCTGGAAAAATGCTCAGCAATGAGTCATGATTCCTTTCCTAGAAGGTCATTACTTGCCTTCCCCCTTGCTCCGCAGTGAGAATTCTGGCTTTAACAACATCACCCGTATACTCATTTGCTCAATCTTATAAGACTCCTAAGTAGTTTCAGAATTACTCTGCACATACAGCTACAAAAGCAAAGCTACTGAACTTTCATTTCCATCTAGGATAACAAAGCTTTAAAGAACGTTGCTTTCCCAAAAACAATGAAAAAATCCAGATACATTACAAATAATAATTTCATTGAACCCATTGTGAAGTTGAGAGTACAAAGCAACCAAGTAATATGAATTTCAAAGAGGAAAAAGTCCAAAACAGTAAGGGTGCATAAACTTTATCAACTATTGTAAAACACTGGCAGAAGAGGTACAATTCACTATTACTAGATGAGAAGTCAGCAAAATTTCACTAAGAGGCCAAATATATGGATAGCATGGCATTTTGGAATAGATGGGGGCTACAGACCCAAATGGAATTGGTTCTACCCTTAAAACCTTTTCATACACATCTCTACTTGAATACTTACAGAAAATACTGGAGGCAGGAGAAAAGACTTGCTATCTGTTGATAATAGCAAGTATACAGGTTATGATCTGTGGTTGTGGGGACACAGCACATATCAAGACTCGTTTCCTCATACCCTTGTTGTAGCCTTAAATGACACAAAGAAAGATAGCATAGCTGTTTCCCATGTAAAGGCAAAGACAATTTTGGGTTAGAAGAAAGGTAGGAAAAATAAGCCCTCTTCTTCCTGAAGGAAAAGTAGAAAGGCATCTTAGACTCAAGATACTCTATGGTTACTAATCATGGATCTCTTTCTACTGAGAGAGTTTAAGAGAATTCATATCTGAGACCAACTAGAAATATAAAGGAAAGTTTGGTTATCATTCAAAGGATCAAAAATGCGAGAATCTGCCCATACTTTTGGCTCAGGTTCAAAGTCACCTTCAGAAAGCTGAGCCAGAACCACACCTCTTGCTCCTAACATGGACACTTCTTACCCTTAACATGACTCTAATAAAGAAGTCTATAATTCTAATGTTAGAAATAGAAGAGCCTCTTGATGAGGGTGAAGAGGGTGAGTGAAAAAGTGAGCTTAAAACTCAATATTAAAAAAAAAAAAAAAACTACAAAAACAGATTACGGGCTTCCCTGGTGGCTCAGATGATAAAAAGTCTGCCTGCAATGCAGGAGACCTGGGTTCAATCCCTGGGTCAGGAAGATCCCCTGGAGAAGGAACTGGCAACCCACTCTAGTATTCTTACCTAGAGAATTCCATGGACAGAGGGGCCTGGAGGGCTATAGTCCACAGAGTTGCAAAGAGTCAGATAAAAACTGAGTGACTTTTACTCACTCACTCAAGATCATGGCATGCTTCATGGCAATTAGAAAGAGAAAACGTGGAAGCAGTAACAGATTTCCTCTTCCTGTACTCTAAAATCACTGTGGATGGTAATTGCAACCATCACATTAGAAGACAATTGCTTCTTGGCAGGAAAGCTATGACAAACCTTGACAGTGTGTTAAAAAGCAAAGGCATCACTTTGCCGACAAAGGTCCATATAGTCAAGGCTGTGGTCTTTTCACTAGTCATGTATGTATGTGAAAGCTGGACTATAAAGAAGGCAGAGCATCAAAGAATTTATGCTTTCAAACTGTGATGCTGGAGAAGAATCTTGAAAATCCCTTAGACAGCAAGGAGATCAAACCAGTCAATCTCAAAGGAAATCTACACTGAATACTCTTTGGAAGGACTGTTGCTGAAGCCAAAGTGCCAATACTTTGACCACCTGATGGGAACAGCTGACTCATTAGAAAGGACGCTAATGCTGGGAAAGATTGAAGGCAGGAGGAGAAGAGGGTGACAGAGGATGAGATGGTTGGATGGCATCACTGATTCAAAGGAGATGAACTTGGGTAAACTCCAGAAGATGGTGAGACAGGGAAGCCTGGAGTGCTGCAGTCCATGAGGACTGGGAGAGTCCGATACGACTTGGAGACTGAAAAACATCAAGGAGGATGAGGAGGAGGAGGAACATGGAGAGAGCTTGCCTCTGAAGTGCCCATAGACAAGGTTGGCTAAATGTTAATGTCAGAGGAACTAAAACTGAGAGGAGTTCTCAAACACCAAAATCCTTACTGTACACATGTAAGGAGATGGAAGCTTGCCACGAGGAATCTGATGATTGGGATTACTGATATTAACCATAGTCATAGTAAAAAGAACACCTAAATAGACTTCATTCATTGTAAATGTGTAAATCCCACTTTAATGTTCTGGGAGAAAAGGCATGCTAATTTCAAGATACAGATACTATTTACCTCAGAACTTAGTTTTACACATAATGTTCAGCATTTAATTAAAATAGCATAATTTTTGTGAGATCAATAACAAAATCAGGAGAAAATTATCCAACAAATTGTGAAGAAACAAAGGAATCAAAAGAAGCTGATTCAGAGTTGAACCGTAACACACTATCAGATAACGATGTTAAAACACTATCATGTATAAAATACATAATTATGAAACAGCTGCTGTATAGCACAGGGAGCTGAGTTCAGTAATTCATGATGACCTAGAAGGGTAGGATTGGAGGAGGGGTTGGAGGGGGTGTATGTATACAGGTAGGTGATTCACTTTGTTTTTTATAGCAGAAACTAATCAAATACTGTAAAGCAATTATACTTCAATTTTTTTAAGAGCTATATTTATCATGTTAAGTGACCTAATTAGGAAAAGATGTGGACATGAATGAATAGATGCTTGCTGTTAATAGAGAAACACAAAGAATAAGAATCAAATAAAATGGAATGGGAGGGTGGGGAGACACCAGTATAAGAAAATGAGAGTCTTGTGACTGGATCAGTAGTAGACTTGAAATGGCCTCTGGGATTCTCCATTAGGGTCTTAGGATCACTGCACTTCTTTCATGGTGGTTCAGAGGGAGAGTGTCTTATGAATCCTAGATTTAATTGTAGAATCAGTACCTAGTCTTCAGTATATTCTATTAACCTAACGAAGATCTAACAAGTCACTAAATTCACTCCAGGTTCTAGAAGATGGAAAATGAACTCCTAACTGCTACCTCAATGGGAAGAGTAGCAAGAATATTTATTTTATTGTTTTAATCTCTCATTATATATCCCCCATTCTCCTAATCCACATTCATTGCTAAAACTAATCATAGGCATTATCAATTTAAAATATCCAAATATAAGTAGCTTTAGAGATGAAATGACTGTAAATTTTATAAGCGAAAGAAAAAGCAAGTCAAAGGAAATAACATTTTTATTGTTCTTTTTTATTTCTAATATATACTCTAATGGATGATAGTATACCAGGCCAAGGGCCTATTTTACTTACCAACTAACTAAAATTTTTAACTTCTTTTCTGATATTTAACTCCAAGTTATTTACTGTCCATTATAATTATTTGAATAATTTATTATTTTAGAATATAAGATTATTAATCTTAAAAACATGTTTTAATTTTTTAATATTATGCAAGGCTTTTCATATTTAACCTTATTATAATCTCCATCATGCTACAACAAAAGATGAAATGAAAGCAAATTCAAACAACAAGTCATTTCATTTTTTTTGTGGCAAAACCTCTTCTAACTGATTTTATTTCCCCTAGATTTAATGAATTATTTGAGCAGATTGATTCTGTTGGTCGGCCTTGTTGGGATGAAATGTTAAGCGAAACATTTGAGTTTTAAACAGTTGGAGCAGTAATACTAGAATCTTTCAGATAAGCCTATCTATGGCACTTTATGCTTTTATATTTAAACTCTCTTCTTTTATTGCCAATAAAACCAGAAATGTTGAGAAGACAGACTGTGAGCCTATAAGCCAAATGTTGACATGAATGACATTTTTACTCTGATTCTATTTTTATAACTTAAATGGTTTCTCCCAAAAGTCATGAAAAAGCATTGTGATTCATATTTATGACTGATTCTGAATCTATAAAAATGAAATAACTTTCCCATTTTGTGTAGATTTAGAAATGAAAAAAATTTTGAGTAATTTTTAAAATTATGATGTATAGAATATTCTGTTTGTGGCTGAAAATGTATTCTAATTTGACTAAGAATTGAAAAGCAGAGACATTACTTTGCCAACAAAGGTCTGTCTAGTCAAGGCTATGGTTTCTCCAGTGATCATGTATGAATGTGAGAGTTGGACTATGAAGAAAGCTGAGCACCAAAAAATTAATGCTTTTGAACTGTGGTGTTGGAGAAGACTCTTGAGAGTCCCTTGGGATGCAAGGAGATCCAACCAGCCCATTCTGAAGGAGATCAGCCCTGGGTGTTCTTTGGAAAGAATGATGCTAAAGCTGAAACTAGTTCTTTGGCCACCTCATGTGAAGAGTTGACTCACTGGAAAAGACTCTGGTGCTGGGAGGGATTGGGGGCAGGAGGAGAAGTGGATGGCAGAGGATGAGATGGCTGGATGGCAACACTGACTCGATGGACATGAGTTTGAGTGAACTCCAGGAGTTGATGATGGATAGGGAGGCCTGGCATGCTGCAATTCATGGGGTCGCAAAGAGTCGGACACGACTGAGCGACTGAACCGAACTGAATTGAACTGAAGAATAAAAAAAGAATCCAGATAATAAAATTATTTTGAATATTTTAATCAGAAATATCATTTAAAGCTGTCAGGTAAAAATATAATTTATTTTTCAAACTTAGAGATATTTGTGCTTTAATTTGAGCATTTTTGATAGTGAATACACTGAAAACTGTAAACCTTGTTTTTGGTTGCTTAGGAAAGCTACAGTCCATAGGGTTGCAAAGAGCTGGACATGGCTGAACACATCATGTTCATCATAACTTGTCATATGAGTAAAGTTTAGTTTGTATTCGCTTGACATACTGCACTTCTGATTAGTAATTATAGAAAAGTTATACTCAAAAACCCTAAGATGACATTCAGTAATATATAATAGCTTTTCCAGTGATGGGATATGGTGTGGCCTATAATTCATGCTGTAGTGTTATTATCTAAAAATGTGTCTAGGAACTTTGATCCAGAAACTATCTTCTAAAATGTATATAAGATGTTTCTAGTTCTCTGTACTGAAACATACTCTGAACCTCTCCACATCTATGTTTTTTGGTCATCATTTGCACTTCTCTATCTTAGTTTATATCAGAATTTTAAACATCAGTTTCTAGAACATACTCTGAAGAGTATCTTTATCAGGAAAATCCTATCACCTTCAGAAAAGGTGATCATCATCACAAGAAAGTCATAGGTTTAGGAAAAAAGTTTAATGTTAACAAATGAGTAAATATATCCTATAACTTCAGTTTAAATTATAGCATGTGCAATCTTTGTTAATGTTCCTTTATATTTAAATCAAAGCAGTTATTTCACATACAAAATTAGAAATGTTAATTACTAATACATTTAAGAGAAATAAAATGTAATTATTTCTTGCCCTACTGCACAAAGATTTGTTAAAATGAAAAGTCCTGTTAATTTAAAAGCTATTACAAGTCATGATTAATCTTAATAGTTACAATATGGTTGAGGATAATTTGCTTAAACCTTTAATTAAAAGATGAATCACCCTTAAAACTATGTAATTTTGAAAGGAAAGGGTCTTGAGTTCAAACACTTTTCTAATTCAATACTAAATCTGATTAAAATAGTTACAGTACACCTTCCCAACACTGGTTTTGAGCTAACAGTTTGAGAGATGCTTACCTAATATACTTTTCTCTAGTTTGATACTGAAATGTAACATGTTAAAGATTGTTTTTATATAATAGGCAAAATCACTAACATCCATGAATTCTGATCTTTTAAACAGCCATTTCTAAACCATAATAGAATTCAAACTAGACATATTCCCCAATTCTTGATTTGTTCTTAGTATGCCTTAGTAAACTGTCTTTGGACAGATTGCAACTCAAGAATAAACAATCATACATAGGGAAATTAGCCCCTGAAAAGACCAGCAATTACAAAGAAGTAGCATATTAAAAATAAATGTATGGGCTTCTCTGGTGGTCCAGTGGTTGAAAATTCGCCTGCCTATGCAAGGAATGTGGGTTCGATCCCTTATCTGGCAAAACCCATGTGTTGTGGAGGAACTAAGCCTGTGTGCCACAACTACTGAGCCTGTGCTCTAGAGCCCACTGCTACATTAATTGAAACCCATGTGCCTAGAGCCCATGCTCTGCAACAAGGGAAGTCACTGAAATGAATTTGGAATGGAACTCTCTATTCACGCAATTTATAAGTAATAACTATATTACACATTTAACCATAAGGGAAATTTTAATTTCTGATATGAGGAAAATAGTTGTACTTTGTCCTAGTTTGCTTTTTGTTCTCAAGCTCTGCCCATTTTGGTTTTAAATCCTAGGAGGAAGGCAGGTAGTAAAACCAAAAACCAGAACATCAAGCAACCAACCAACCAAAGTGAAGTGGTACAAAACAGTGGTTCTGTGAGCTTCTTTGAGAGGTAGAAAGATATATGTAGAAGCTAGATATGAAGGCTGAATAAAATAGAAGCTCTGGAAATTTCCTGCTGTGGATGAGTAATTTACGAACATATAGTTTTCAGACAATCAATAACCTTTGAGTATAGTATCACCTAAAAGTTTCTTAAATTAACCTCTTGCTAACATAAATCAATTAACAGATTACAATATATAAGAGCCTTCTGATAGGAACATTATAAGAAACAAACAAGGTAAAAAATAACTTTGAATTTTCAAAAATAAAAGAAAGACTATAAAGTGGTACAAGATAGATTTAGAAAAGGCAGAGGAACCAGAGATCAAATTGCCAACATCTGGTGGATCATAGAAAAAGCAAGGGGATTCCAAAAATAATCTAAGTCTGCTTAACTCACTACACTAAAGCCTTTAACCATGTGGATCACAACACACTGGAAAATTCTTAAAGAAATGGGAATACCAGACTACCATACCTGTCTCCTGAGAAATCTGTATGCAGGCAAAGAAGCAACAATTAGAACCAGACATGCAACAACAAGCAGTTCAAATTTGGGAAAAGAGTATGTCCAAGCTATATACTGTCACTCTGCTTCTTTAACTTATATGAAGAGCACATAATGCAAAACGCCAGGCTGGATGACTCACGAACTAGAATCAAAATTGCCAGGAGAGATATCAACAACCTCAGATATGCAGATGTTACCATACTAATGGCAGAAAGTAATGAGGAACTAAAGGGACTCTTGATGAAGGTGAAAGAGGAGAGTGAAAAAGCTGGCTTAAAACTCAACATTCAAAAAATGAAGATCATGGCATCCTGTCACATCCCTTCATGGCATATAGATGGAGGAAAAGTGGAAAGAGTGACATCTTTTCCTTTCCTGGGTTCCAAAATCACTGTATATGGTGACTACAGCCATGAAGCTAAAAGACAATTGCTCCTTGGAAGAAAAGATGTGGCAAACCTAGACAGTGTATTAAAAAGCAGAGACATTACTTTGTCAACAAAGGTCCATATATTCAAAGCTATGGTTTTTCCAGTAGTCATGTATGGATATGAGAGTTGGACCATAAATAGTCTCAGTGCCAAAGAAGTGGTGTTTTTGAACTGTGGTGCTGGAGAAGAATCTTGACGGTCCCTTGGACAGCAAGGAGATCAAACCAGTCAATCCTAAAGGAAATCAACCCTGAATATTTATTGTAAAGACTGATATTGAACTTGAAGCTCCAATACTTTGGCCACTTGAAGTGAAGAGCCAACCCACTGGAAAAGACTATGATGCTGGGAAAGGTTGAGGGCAAGAGGAGAAGAGGGTTAGAGAGGATGAGATGGTTTAATGGCATCACTGACTCAATAACATGAGTTTGAGCAAACTCAGGGAGTTAGTGATGGACAGGGAAGTGTGCTGTGCTGCAGTTCATGGGGTGGCAGAGTCAGACATGGCTGAGCAACTGAACAACAACATCAATACTGAGACAAACTATAAATTGAAAGGGATAAATGAGCTTAAAAAGATGGTATTTTCAAGATTTTACACGGTGATACAATATTAACATTATGTAGACTTGAGAGATCTATATATTAAAAATTATTTTAAAATGCAAGGAAAAGAAAGGAAAATGATTCAACACTGCAAAGACAAATAAATGATTATACAAAATAATAACAAAATAGTAGAGTTACATACAGACATATTGATAATGTCATGAAATATTAATGCTACAAACAGTTCAAACAAAATGTAGAGATTGATACAACTGAACTAAATGAGCATGAAAATACATCATATCGAAGCCCCTTGTGGTGAAGCTAAAACAAGGCTTAAATGGAAATATTTAGCTTTAAAAGCTAAGCATATTAAATGAGGAAAGGATATATAAAATTGATGACCTAAGTTCTACCTTACTAAAATATGAAAAATTTAGCCAAGTAAACACAAACACATTTAAAAATAGAAACAAAGTTTTGAAAATATATAAAACAGAAACAGAAAGACAATAGATGATATAAACAAAGCCAAGTTCATATATATATAAATATTGGTTCTTTAAAATCACAAACTAAATTGATTAATTAGCAAAAAGAGAGAGAACACAAATCAACATCATCAGCAATAAAATAGCTGTCACCACAAATTTTCCAAATTTTAAAAGAGTAATAAAAGAACACAATTCATAATTTTCTGCCAACAAATTTAATAATTAGGTGAAATGAGTGTTTCTTGAGAACTATAACTTAAGAAGAAAATTGACACAAAAAGAAATGGGAATTATGAAAACTTCTATTTTCCATTATAGAAATTGAATATGTTAATGATATTTCCCCAAATTAATTTCTAAATAAACATTTTATTACTGATAAATGTTACTAAAGAATAGATAACAGTCTTACGAAAACTGTTTTAGAAAACGGAGGAGGAAAAATCACTCTTACAACTCATTCTATTAGGCAAGCATAACCCTAATATCAAGAATTAATAAGGATATTATGAAACAGAAAAAGCATGGGTCAATCTATTTGACTATGGATGTAAAACACTTTAACAAAATATTAACAAATTAACTCCACCATAACATAAAAGAATAACACGTCATGAATAAGTAAGGATTTAATCACAGTAATGCAAGCTTCATTTAATATGTAAAATGCAACAGTTCAGTTCAGTTACTCAGTAGTATACAACTATTTGAAATATTAAAATGCAACAGTAAACATTAACATATTAGTTGAATAAATGTGCAAAATCATGTGAGCATCTTAAAAGATGTAAAAAAGTGAAAAGCATCTTATAATTGCAGGACATGATTTCCATATTGAATGTACACATTGGTTGCATATAGCTATGGATAAAATTAGATCTTCTCTAAAACAGAGGCTAAAACAACAGATTATTCTCTTTAAGCAGAAATTCTAGAGAAAATGCAATGTTTCAAAAATCAGAATGACTTTGGGCTTTCTGAATAGAATATTGAAGGTAAAACAATTGAGTAGTGAAAGTAAAACATAACAAAAAGACAATGCAATAATGGCACTATATTTCTGCAGGAAAAATGTAATCTAGAATTTTAAATCCATCTAAATTATTAATCAGAGTTAGAGTAGAATAAATGTATTTTCAAACATGTAAAGTCTATAAATATTTGTATGCTGTTATCTATGAAAAAGAGTAGATAATATCCATGAAATGGACAATATCCTTGAAAAAGAATGGACTGTGGATAATATCCACCAACAAATGAAAGAGTATGTCAGGACAGAGAAAGATATGAAATATAGAAAATAAATAGAATATAGGGAAGAATTAGAGGGAACCACCAGTATGAAAGTAAAAAGAGATCCCAGTATGAAACATATGTACCAGACACAGAAGTTAACCTCTCCAGATTGTATCTGTGTGACAAGATACAGATATTCTGGGGGCTGATGGACAGCATAATCACTATGTTTGTCAACCTTTTCAAGAACAAGAAGAACAACAAAACCTGGAAGTTATATTCCATGGAATAAGGAATTTGCTTTTACAAACGTATAAAATCTAATCTTTTTACTTAAACAAGAAGTAATAGGATTTAGGACTCAGTAAATTTCATAAAAGAAGCAAATGGGCCGTGACATATATTAATGCTCCTTGTTTAAAACTGCTTATTTTAGATATTATGCAGATATTATCCAAATAATATTAAAATGATTGCTACAAAGTCTCTCCCTAATTTTCCTCATCTTTCAGTAATAATGTTTTATTACAGTAGCCACTAAAATTACTTTAATATTATTTGATTCTTAAAAAAAAATGCCTTCATGGTATATTTTGATTAAAAGTAATTTAAAAGTAATCTTATATCTATCACCCCTTAGAAGAGATTTGTTTGGATGACTTAAAAACTTGATTTGAAGTCTAAGATAACTTTTTATACCTGTATTTCCTTCATAATACACATTTCTCTCCCATTTGGAATTGTGAAGTTTTGATGAGTCTGAAGGGATTCAGGAATTATCATTTTCACCTTTGTTCTGATTATCCTTCTCTTGAATATTGTCAAATGATATTTTATAATCTATGCTGACCCCTGTAGTAGTGGAATATGTATTTATTGTTGTTTATTGACTAAGTCATGTCCAACTCTTTTGTGACCCCATGGACTGTAGCCTGCCAGACTCATCTGTACTTGGAATCTTCCAGGCAAGAATACTGGAGTGGGATGCCATGACCTCCTCTGGGGGATCTTTCCAACCTAGGATCAAACCTGCATCTCCTGCATTGGTAGGTGGATTTGTTTTTACCACTGAGCCACGAGCGAAGCTCTGCAATATAGATAGTCTTACTACAAGTAATACTACAAATTAGTCCATTTCCAAAAGCTTTTCCTGCTGTCTCTATGCATTTTTATTTTTTAAACCTTTGTAATACTTTCAATATATTTACCTTTTTCTCTCTGTCTTATCTTTCTGCATTCCACCCACGAACTATATATTTCTTCTCAGCCAATTCTCTTTGCACTCACCCAGAATATATTTTACTGCTTTGCCCTCCTCTTACATTTTATATAATTTTCTTTTTTGCTCTTTTTTTTTTTCTTTCTTCTACCCATGGAGTTTTTTAACTTGAAGTTTTTAACATGGTCCCTTGAAGCATGAATGGACTTTAGAAGATTGAGAAGCACTCTGAAAATGAGTTCATTTTATCTTCATTGAGTGTGATTGTTTTTTTCTCAGTAGAAGGTCTCTAATGTCTTAAGGAAGTAAATGAATAACCAGGAAATCATCAGAAAAAATTATAATCTCTCCCATCTTTTCCTCTAGTTTTTAGACATTTTCCTGTCCCAGCAAACTTCTAGTGAAGCAGTTCTATTTCTTTTCTTGTTTTCACTCCTGACTTTCTACATTCATTTATAAAAAGTTTTTCCTTAAGGAAATTCATCATACCAGAACAGCTTCCTAGAAGTGTCATATAGAAAGAAAAACAAACTAACAATCCAGAAACATGAAGCTTGAATATCTCGTTTCCTGATTCTCAAGAACAGAAACTAGTAGGATGCTTAATTTCTAAGCATTTCTTGCTGAATCCATGTAATAAAGATAGAATGCCTTGCACTGTTTTTCAGTTTATTTAGAAAACAATACAGAAGTCTCACAGCTTTTAGCCTATTAATATACGTTGTCTTACAATGTCAAACATCTTAGAGAAAGCCAACCATTCTTCCATAATTTCTCTGAAGTAGACAATTATTACAGACTTTTCTCCACTTTCTCTTCCCTCATGACACTTTCCATTCCTAGATAATTTTACTTAGTACGCTTTAAAGCCAATAAACTTATATTAGCTTATTTAAAAAGCTTAGAGGTTTGAGAGCTTTTCCTCATTCAAATGTACTCTGATGTCTACTTTCTGCAGGCTTATATGCAATGTTTCATCATGGTTATACATGTCTTTTGGCAGAAACTGTGTCTAATTCATCTTTGTTATGTCCCACTATCTAAAATTACAGATTGTTTGTAGGTACACAAAGTACGTAGAGAGAAGTTAATAGATGAGCACATTAATAGATAAAATTAAGTTAAAACAATTTATTTAAATTTCAGTCTCTCAAACATTAAAGCCAACTAATTAATTTTATAAGATCTATTATTTGAATTGTTTCATATAGGTCAATCTGAAAATAAAAGTGCTTCTCAAATTGTATGAAAGATCATAGCAAAAGCTGTTTTAAAAGAAATATACACACAGAACATTAAAATTTTTTGATAATACCTTACTAAATGAATTAGTTTTATTTAGCATTTCCACAGGCATTAACTTTGGGGACAACTACTATATTTTAATTCTTCCAGAAGAAAAGTATTCTATAAGAAAGCATTACACCATTTGGGGAAATCACAGACTAGCTACTAAACATTATATTTCACTTGATTTATAGAGATAACATAATTAAAACATAGACCTGAATGTCATGTCATTCCAATATCAGCTTTACAAAAATAAAAACTGTATCACGCTAGCCATACCAAAAAGTACAAAACTGAAGATCAAAAACTGCAGAACTCTACATTTAGCCCACATATACAGAAAAACAAACATATCAAAATATTATTTGTAATCATTTACTTTTAAAATGATCAGTAGCGAGAAATTGAACCTTTTTTCATTCAAAAGTTTTATCTTGATTCCAAGATGTTAAGTCAGATGGTCAACATATAAAGAGCAAAACCAATTTGGGATAAGGATGATACCCCATAGTATTGGGGGAAATTAAATGTCCTTGAAAATATCATTGGATTGAATTTAAATATCATGGTGTACTAAATAGAAATGGGGAAAAGAAGAGAGGTCTCTATTAGCAATGGTTATTATTGCTGAACAGTCACAGGTTAATTCCACTGGAATTCATATTTCACTGGGAGGGAACTAGAGAACTTCACTATGATATTCTAAGTGGCTTTATGAATTTAAAAAAAGCAAAAAAGCAAATGCAAAGATAAATTTTATTTATGAGGATGCTGTGAAATGAAGGCAAACTGAAAAATAAATATATCACAAAATCACACACAGGATGCAAAAGGGAGATGCTTAACATTGGCCATAAGACATTTCCCATTTATGCTGTCAAACTGTTTTTGGGATTTGAACTTATGAGACTGTTTACTTTCTGCTGTGAGCTATGGGCAAACTGCTGGCAAGGCACTATCAATGTTCCTTCTGAAAAATCAGCAATGACAGTCTTTCCCTAGTCTTGCCTGTGCTCATTATCCATGTCTCCAAAACTAAACCACTTAATACAAATAAAATATCTTCTCATGTTTAGACCCTTAGAAAGTATACAATAGCTACAGACCAGAAATAATTCCCAGGGAAGAGATTTTTGCTTGCTGTATAGATTTTTTTTTCCTGAAAACAAACAAACAAACAAACAAAAAACCCTATAATAGTCAATAGAGTGATTCTGATTCTTCTGATATCAAAAAGTGGATGCTGCACTGTAATCTCTTAATACTAACATTTACTGAGAAAAGCTGAGGCTCTGGACTTGGGTCTTTTTCACATCTGAGGACTACCATTTATAAACTATGCACTTCAGAAAATTATTGAATATCTTTAAAATGTAGTCACCTGCCTCATTTGAAAACTCAAGCTCATGACAGCTATCAGATACATAGTACTTACTTAAGGAATATCCATTAAGTGTACGCACAGTACATACCATGGAAGGAGACTTAGGATGTGTTAATAAGATTCCGTTTCTTCCCTTTTAAAATCATTATCAGCAAAATATCTTTTTTGTGGAAGTCATCTGCTTTCACAAAATGGTTTATGCTGACACTCATAAACTAACTAGTCTATGTCTGTTAGTTGGTCAGTCATGTCTGACTCTTTGTGACCCCATGGACTGTAGCCTGACAGGCTCCTCTGTACATGGAATTTTCCAGGCAAGAATACTGGAGTGGGTTGCCATTCCCTTCTCCAGGGTATCTTCCAGACCCAGGGATCGAACCCGGGTCTCCTGCATTGAAGGCAGATTCTTTACAGTCTGAGTCACCAGGAAGCCATCTCTACAATCATTATGAATTATTCCATAGAAAGCAAATTTGTTGTTGTTGTTTAGTTGCTAAGACGTGTTCAACTCTTTTGTGACTCCATGAACTGTAGCCCGCCAGGCTCCTCTGTCATTGGGATTCTCCAGGCAAGAATACTGGAGTGGGTTTCCATTTCCTTTTCTAGGGGATCTTTCTGATCCACGAATAGAATCCACGTCTCCTGCACTGAAAGGTGGATTTTTTACTGCTGAGCCACAAAGTAAGCCATAATAATTCCAAACATATCCACATATTGAAGCAAGCAATATGAAGTCGTTACTGTCATCTTCAGAAGTGTCAGAAGTGGTTAGCAAGATGAATATTATAGGCTCAAAGGGCATATTTTCTCATGACTTTAGCCAGGGTCTTCGGAAAATTTCTGCTACTGTTACAATCACAATACTGATCAGTCAAGGAAATGGATGATGTTCAGATTAGAAAATCACTAGCATAGATCAGTGGAGAAGGAAATGGCAATCCACTCCAGTGTTCTTGCCTGGAGAATCCCAGGTACAGGGGAGCCTCGTGGGCTGTCATTTATGGGGTCGCACAGAGTTGGACACGACTGACGCGACTTAGCAGCAGCAGCAGCATAGATCAGTGTGACCAGGAGATAAGCAATCTCTAGAAACTTGAAACAACGAACCATTTAATTCAATAAAAACTAAGTAGAATTGTTTAATAAGAACTTGGCTTACTCTACAGTCAGATGGTTCTAGAAAAATAAGTGTCCCTTAGTGAAATCTAAATTGTGAAATATATTCAGCCATTTTTGTCTGCCTAAATTAAAGATATCTGTGTAGAATACGAAAACAGAAACCATTAAAATCACAACGGTGCTATGACAGAGGTCCTAATTTTTTT
This sequence comes from Capra hircus, assembly GCF_001704415.2. Lineage (NCBI taxonomy): Eukaryota > Metazoa > Chordata > Mammalia > Artiodactyla > Bovidae > Capra > Capra hircus. The sequence continues at coordinate 33,519,575 of NC_030815.1, read as the reverse complement.
GGGGGGGAGCATGGGAAACTTTCTTTTAGGAATATGGATTTACTGATTTTTCTTTCAGAAACATGACTAGCAAAGGGTATATTAATTTTATGAATGTTTATTTCAGGATACATATATAATTAAATGTCAATACATTTGTCTTACATAATGCCTGAATAAAATGATAGGTCTATTAGTAAAAATTTCTGAATGAGGTTTGTTATAAGAATGTAGAGAGAAGTTAAGATTCTTAATACACCCTATGCTTCTTATTAAACTTATGACAGTATATCCAAGACATCACATTCATTTAGATATTGTTTATAAAATATTTCAAAAGACAAAAATGGAAGAAAGACAATAGCACAATTTTCTAAGTTACTCTGATGAAATATCAAGTGTATGTGGCATGGAAATATTATTTCATAGCTAGAGAAAAGAACTAAAATTGTCTTCATTTCTAGCCATAGATGCTAAACATAGGGGATTTTATAAAACTTTTATTTTTATTTTATTTTTATAAAGCACAGAGTAACCTTAAAATTGCTAATATTGCTTATGCACACAAAGCCTTGGACAATTTAAGCATGAAAATGTAATTTTAAGTATATTATAAACATATACTTTATAAAATATGACTGCTATATTATTCCTTAAATTCTAGTCTTTAGGATCTGATACCATAGATATTTAACACTCACAATTTTCAACCCTGAACAGGCTATAGTATGAAACCAGAGATATTTCTAGGCTTCCCTGGTAGATCAACTGGCAGCTCAGCCTGCAGTGCAGGAGATCCGGTTCAATTCCTGGGTCGGGAAGATCCGCTGGAGGAGGGCATGGTAACCCACTCCAGTATTCTTGCCTGGAGAATCCCGATGGACAGAGGAGCCTGACAAGCTACAGCCCATGGGACCACAAAGAGTTGGACACAACTGGGTGAGTAAGCACAGCACAACAGAGATATTTCTAAATATGTCACCTACAAAATTATAACCTGATTAAATATACACTTTGTGACTGAAAGTTTCTTTCAACATTAAAAAATGATTCTAAGTTGAAATATAATTCAATATTTTTGTGATCATGAATTCATAGTCTAGCTAGAAGTTCAAATACTTATAATAAACTTTATTCTTCTCTTTCTCAAGAACTATCCCACTATTCTGCTATCTCTACCTTCAAAATATATCTAAAATTTTACTATTCTCATTACTATCATACTGGCCTAAGCCACCATTATATTTTGGCTGTGTTATTCCCATTTTAACCTGCATTATACCGTTTTGATGAAAGAGCAAACAGTCTTTCAAATATTATTGGCTTTCAGCCACAAATATTTATTCTGGTTTACATTTTATGGATGATTAGGGGTGTCTGCATTTCTATCGGGTTCTTCTGAACTTTCGGGGCCTCGCTTCCCTGATAGCTCAGCTGGTAAAGAATCTGCCTGTAATGTGGGAGACCTGGGTTTGATCACTGGGTTAGGAAGATGCCCTGGCGAAAGGAACAGCAACCCCTCCAGTATTCTTGCCTGGAAAATTCCACTGACTGTACAGTCCGTGGGGTCGCAATGAGTTGGACACAATTAGAGTTAAGAAGGGAAAATTTCATGCAAAGATGGGCTCGATAAAGGACAGAAATGTTCTGGACCTAACATAAGCAGAAGATATTAAGAGATGGCAAGAATACACAGAAGAACTGTATAAAAAGATCTTCATGACCCGGATAAACATGATGGTGTGATAACTAACCTAGAGCCAGACATCTTGGAATGTGAAGTCAAGTGGGCCTTGGAAAGCATCACTACGAACAAAGCTAATGGAGGTGATGGAATTCCAGTTGAGTTGTTTCAAATCCTGACAGATGATGCTGTGAAAGTGCTGCACTCAGTATGCCAGCAAATTTGGAAAACTCAGCAGTGGCCACAGGACTGGAAAAGGTCAATTTTCATTCCAATCCCAAAGAAAGGCAATGCCAAAGAATGTTCAAACTACTGCACAATTGCACTCATGTCACATTCTAGTAAAGTAATGCTCAAAATTCTCCAAGCCTAGCTTTAGCAATACATGAACCATGAACTTCCTGATGTTCAAGCTGCTTTTAGAAAAGGAAGAGGAACCAGACATCAAATTGCCAACGTCCGCTGGATCATGGAAAAAGGAAGAGAGTTCCAGAAACACATCTATTTCTGCTTTATTGACATTGCCAATGCCTTTGACTGTGTGAATCACAATAAACTGTGGAAAATTCTGAAAGAGATGGGAATACCAGACCACCTGACCTGCCTTTTGAGAAATCTGTATCATGTCAAAAAGCAACAGTTAGAACTGGACATGAAACAACAGACTGGTTCCAAATAGGAAAAGGAGTACATCAAGGCTGTATATTGCTACCCTGCTTATTTAACTTCTATACAGAGTACATCATGAGAAATGCTGGGCTGGAAGAAACACAAGCTGCAATCAAGATTGCTGGGAGAAATATCAATAACCTCAGATATGCAGAGGACACCACCCTTATGGCAGAAAGTGAAGAGGAACTAAAAAGCCTCTTGATGAAAGTGAAAGTGGAGAGTGAAAAAGTTGGCCTAAAGCTCAACATTCAGAAAACGAAGATCGTGGCATCTGGTCCCATCACTTCATGGGAAACAGATAGGGAAACAGTGGAAACAGTGCCAGACTTTATTTTTTGGGGCTCCAAAATCACTGCAGATGGTGATTGCAGCCATGAAATTAAAAGATGCTTACTCCTTGGAAGAAAAGTTATGACCAACCTAGATAGTATATTCAAAAGCAGAGACATTACTTTGCCAACAAAGGTCCGTCTAGTCAAGGCTATGGTTTTTCCAGTGGTCATGTATGGATATGAGAGTTGGACTGCAAAGAAGGCTGAGCGCCAAATAATTGATGCTTTTGAACTGTCGTGTTGGAGAAGATTCTTGAGAGTCCCTTGGACTGCAAGGAGATCCAACCAGTCCATTCTGAAGGAGGTCAGCCCTGGGATTTCTTTGGAAGGAATGATGCTAAAGCTGAAACTCCAGTACTTTGGCCACCTCATGAGAAGAGTTGACTCATTGGAAAAGACTCTGATGCTGGGAGGGGTCGGGGTCAGGAGGAGAAGGGGACGACCAAGTATGAGATGGCTGGATGGCATCACTGACACGATGGATGTGAGTTTGAGTGAACTCCAGGAGTTGGTGATGGACAGGGAGGCCTGGCGTGCTGCGATTCATGGGGTCACAAATAGTCGGACACAACTGAGCGACTGAACTGAACTGAGTCACTTTCACTTTGCCTTGCTGTTATATAACTGGGAATGGGCTTCACATTCTTTTATTTTAGCATCAAGGAAGAAGGAACAGCTACTATCTGTGACATGTTGACTTAATGGAAGATGAAATTAGCCTGAAGATAGAATAAGTGGCATTGATTATCTAACTATACACAAGTGCACTTAAAGCTTGTATTTAAATGTGGCAAAAGTCGCCCCTGATTATGCTTCATTGACTAAAGGTCTATTGCCAAAGCCGCAGTCACTGTAACTGGAAAGTATATATTTCACTTCAGTTCAGTTCAGTTCAGTTCAGTTCAGTCGCTCAATCGTGTTCAGCTGTTTGTGACCCCATGGCCTGGAGCATGCCAGGCCTCCGTGTCCATCACCAACTCCTGGAGTTTAGTCAAACTCATGTCCATTGAGTTGGTGATGCCATCCAACCATCTCATCCTCTGTTGTCCCCTTGTCCTCCAGCCTTTGATCTTTCCCACCATCAGGGTCTTTTCAAATGAGTCGGTTATTCGCATCAGGTGGCCAAAGTACTGGAGTTTCAGCTTCAGCATCAATCCTTCTAATGAACACCCAGGACTGATCTCCTTTAGGATGGACTGGTTGGATCTCCTTGCAGTCCAAGGGACTCTCAAGAGTCTTTTCCAACACCACAGTTCAAAAACATCAATTCTTCAGTGCTCAGCTTTTTTTTTTAGTCCAACTCTCACATCCATACATGACCACTGGAAAAACCATAGCCTTGACTAGATAGACCTTTATTGGCAAGTAGTGTCTCTGCTTTTTAATATGCTGTCTAGGCTGGTGATAACTTTCCTTACAAGGAGCAAATGTCTTTTAATTTCATGGCTGCAGTCACCATCTGCAGTAATTTTGGAGCCCCCCAAAATAAAGTCTATCACTGCTTCCACTGTTTCCCCATCAGTTTGCCATGAAGTGATGTTTACTTACATGAAGAAATTATAAAAGCCAGTAGTGATTAGATAAATGTGGAAAACATTATATATATATATATTTATATACATATGTAAATATATATATATATATATTTCTCTGAAATTAGTAGCTCTGCATTTAAATTTATTTTTTGGTCTTTCCTCAAAACATACAAATAATCCTATTAAAGAAGAGGTCATATTATAACTCTCCTCTGTCTAAAATTACTCAGTGACTTGTCATCCAGTTTCAAGTAAAATACAAAATTATTACAATACCCTGCCTTATGTTCTGTTTTTCTTTCCATGGCTTCCTGCAAAGAGCCTAGTTTTGGGACATGGTTGGTACATCCTATCTCAATGCCATTGAAATGTCCCATATGTTCTCATGGCTTCTTCCCTTACCTCTTTCAAGTGTTTATTTAAATATTTGCTTTTCTGCGATGGCTTGGTTCACTATTTCATTTAAAAATTTAACTCTCTCCCAGACTAAGTTCAACCTGCAATTTTATTTCTTCTCAATTAAATACATATGTATTTGGAGTATATGCCCCAAATCACTTGTTTAGAGGAGGATGTGTACTTACTAATTGTCCTGTCAAGAGTAAGTTCAAGGGGATAGCTGTGGTTCCCCAAGGTAAAACTGGCATATACTTAACAGAAATCTGACCGGATGCCAGGTAAAAGCAGATGCTAGAAACTGCATTCAAATAATTTTATGCCCAAAGAGTTTTACTTCTTTATTTACTGCAAGATAATTTTGAACAAATTGAAGATTATAATTAAAATTGACCAGTTTTCCCAGCACCACTTGTTAAAGAGATTGTCTTTACTCGAGTGTATATTCTTGCCTCCTTTGTCAAAGATAAGGAGTCCATATGTGTGTGGATTTATCTCTGGGCTTTCTATTTTGTTCCATTGATCTATATGTCTGTCTTTGTGCCAGTACCATACTGTCTTGATGACTGTGGCTTTGTAGTAGAGCCTGAAGTCAGGCAAGTTGATTCCTCCAGTTCCATTCTTCTTTCTCAAGATTGCTTTGGCTATTTGAGGTTTTTTGTATTTCCATACAAATCTTGAAATTATTTGTTCTGGTTCTGTGAAAAATATGGCTGGTAGCTTGATAGGGATTGCATTGAATTTGTAGATTGCTTTGGACATTATACTTGTTTTCACTATATTGATTCTTCTGATCCATGAACATGGTATATTTCTCCATCTATTAGTGTCCTCTTTAATTTCTTTCATCAGTGTTTTATAGTTTCCTATATATAGGTCTTTAATTTCTTTAGGTAGATGTATTCCTAAGTATTTTATTCTTTTCATTGCAATGGTGAATGGAATTGTTTCCTTAATTTCTTTTTCTACTTTTTCATTATTAGTGTATAGGAATACAAGGGATTTCTGCGTGTTGATTTTATATCCTGCAACTTTAGTATATTCATTGATTAGCTCTAGTAATTAAAGAATGAAACTAGATCACTTTCTAACACCACACACAAAAATAAACTCAAGATAAATTAGAGATCTAAATGTAAGACCAGAAACTATAAAACTCCTTGAGGAGAACATAGGCAAAACACTCTCCGACATAAATCACAGCAGGATCCTCTATTATCCACCTCTCAGAATTCTTGAAATAAAAGCAAAAATAAACATATGGGATCTAATTAAAATTAAAAGCTTCTGCACAACAAAGGAAAATATAAGCAAGGTGAAAAGACAGCCTTCTGAATGGGAGAAAATAATAGCAAATGAAGCACTGACAAGCAACTAATCTCAAAAATATACAAGCAATATATGCAGCTCAATTCCAGAAAAATTAACGACCCAATCAAAAAATGGGCCAAAGAACTAAATAGACATTTCTCCAAAGAAGACATACGGATGGCTAACAAACACATGAAAAATGCTCAACATCACTCATTATTAGACAAATGCAAATCAAAACCACAATGAAGTACCACTTCACCCCAATCAGAATGTCTGCCAAAAGTCTGCAAGCAATAAATGCTGGAGAGGGTGTGGAGAAAAGGGAACTCTCCTACACTGTTGGTGGGAATACAAACTAGTACAGCCACTATGGAGAACAGTGTGGAGATTCCTTAAAAAATTGCAAATAGAACTGCCTTATGACCCAGCAAACCCACTTCTGGGCATACACACTGAGGAAACTAGAATTGAAAGAGACACATGTACCCCAATGTTCATTGCAGCACTGTTTATAATAGCCAGGACATGGAAACAACCTAGATGTCCATCAGCAGATGAATGGATAAGAAAGCTGTGGTACATATATACAATGGAGTATTACTCAGCCATTAAAAAGAATACATTTGAATCAGTTCTAATGAGATGGGTGAAACTGGAGCCGATTATACACAGTGAGGTAAGCCAGAAAGAAAAACACCAATATAGTATACTAACACATATATATGGCATTTAGAAAGATGGCAATGATGACCCTGTATGCAAGACAGCAAAAGAGACACAGATGTATAGAGCGGACTTTTCAACTCAGAGGGAGAGGGAGAGGGTGGGATGAATTGGTAGAATGGCATTGAAACATGTATACTATTAGGTAAGAAACAAATCGCCAGTCTATGTCCAATGCAGGATACAGGATGCTTGGGGCTGGTGCACGGGGATGACCCAGAGAGATGGTATGGGGAGGGAGGTGGAAGGGGGGTTCATGTTTGGGAATGCATGTAAGAATTAAAGAGTTTAAAATTAAAAAACAATAAAAAACTAAACTGTTAAAAAAATAAAGTAAAATAAAGTAAAAATAAAATTTTTTAAAAAATTTAAAAAAAATTGAAATTTTCATAAGTGACTTTTTAAGTTTTCTTGTTTTCAAAATATGTTTGAGAGTACACAGACTAAATCTATGGACTTCCCAGGCAGCATTAGTGGTAAAGAAACCACCTGCCAATGCAGGAGACCTAAGAGATGTGGGTTCAATCCCTGGTTTGGGCAACCCACTAAAGTATTTTTGTCTGGACAATCCCATGGACAGAGGAGCCTGGCAGGGTACAGTCCATAGAATTATAAAGAATTGGTCATGACTGAAGTGAATTAGCACACATGGAGACTTAATCTATGGCCTAAGCAACTTAATCATGTGATGCCTACTCTAACACAGAGTCAATAGAACAGAAGGTCCATTTAGTTCTTACATCAACACATGCTTCTGCACCCCCAGTTTATATGCCCACAAAACTTACATGAACCACATGCCCAGTGAAATCACCTGCTCCTTGGATCTAGCCTCATTCTCCAGGGGGCTGTTAAATGGGAGGGAGTAGTGAAGTCAACTGGGCTACTATTACAATGGTGGGGAAAGAGATAGGGGAGATAGAATGAAAGTCTTACCTTAGATGCAAAAGCCCAAGTTGGATGCAAGCATTTGGCTGTAAAAGTGAATGTGTTGAGATTCATATGAAATTATTTTAAATAACTGAGTTGGTTTATGTAATTCTAACAATCAAAACTATACATCTTAAATATTAACAAGTCACAATTGAGGCACACTAGGGGTGACAAACTATTGATGAGTGATATTCCAAAAACATGTAATCAATGCTGACTTTATACAGCCGTACATTTATCTTTGTTTCTATATCCCTTGTCACACTTTCATTTTAAAGAATCAGAGCTTCCAGTTTCACAATTATGACTCATACCTTATCTCTCAGATATGGTATCTCGAAATATTTTAGTGTCAAGATTTCTTTGAGTCTCAACTTTAATTTTTATGAACACATGAATGGTCTGTATTTATTCACCACTTTTACTCCAAGCATCTAGCAGCAGATATTAAACAACTATGAAATAAATGACAAATTAAAACATACACACACACACAAATAACCAGGAAAAACCAGACAGTGCAACAACTAAACTCAGTGGTCAAAGAATAGCTTTACCAGTAACCCAATAACTCCAATTCAGAGCTCACCAGTTAAACTATATACCACAACACAGTGTTACTTCAAAGTATGAACTAAAGACCCATAATTCCTTAAATTAATGATAGGTATAACAAAAGAAAAAGTGTTCCATGGTCAAAATGTTTAGAAGACACTGAATAAAATTCAATAAAATAGGGGAAGAAACAACAAATGAATGAATGAGGATACAGAAAGGAAAATGAACTTTCCCTAGGCTTTATTGCTGCTGCTGCTGCTGCTAAGTTGATTCAGTTGTGTCTGACTCTGTGCGACCCCATAGACGGCAGCCCACCAGGCTCCCCCGTCCCTGGGATTCTCCAGGCAAGAGCACTGGAGTGGGTTTCCATTTCCTTTTCCAATACATGAAAGTTAAAAGTGAAAGTGAAGTTGCTCAGTCGTGTCCGACTCTCAGTGACTCCATGAACTGCAGCCTACCAGGCTCCTCCATCCATGGGATTTTCCAGGCAAGAGTACTGGAGTAGAGTGCCATTGCCTTCTCTGAGGTTTTATTCCTAGGGACCTGCTAGTGAAAAATGATTAAAATAATCCCAGACAGCTACTATTTTACACATTTTCATGTAATTTCTGTTGCTTCAGGTAACATATCTTCCAAGTGCTCCATCACTGCACTTAACCAAAAGAATGAGTTAACTGAGAATCACATTCATTATGACAGTTCGGGGGTAGAGAAAGATTTTTATTTCAAATATTGTGCATAGCACATCATATCCACTAGTGGTGGTCAAATGTTTCAGTCTAAAAAGGACACTGAAGATAAACTGAAATACACACAAATGAAATGTAAAACAGCTTACCATTGTACTGAATTGTTGTTAATGGGCCTTATTAACACAACTATAAAAAGAAATGCAAAATTCTATATATCAACTTCAAATGAATTCCAGGGGAAATTACAGTATTGTTTAGGATGGTGGTCAGGGAGGTTGTGGCAATGAGTGCATAAGTATATGGGTGTGTAAGTATTTTGTGCCTGTTTATCCAAATAAAACATATCATCCTGAATGTTTCAAGTTTAAAATTAAAATCACTAATTACAAAAGAACACTTTTGCCATCTCAACAGAATAAAAAAGGAAACCCAACTTTGTACTCTGGCCAAAACCTTTCAAGCACAATTTTAACGAGAATAGATATAAAAGATATCTGTGAATTCTCAAAAATTGACTTGAAATTTCTTTTGCATCCTCTAGCCTTGCTCAATGACTGTGTTTTGCTAACACTGTCTCTGAGTTCTGATGACTCCTGGTAACTGGAATATGTTGTTAACTGGCCTGCTGAAAGTACTAGTGCTTGCAGCTAATGCATTCTCAGAGCTGCACAGTATGAACACAGCAGGTGTAAAGTAAAAGCAATAATCAAAAATTGACAATCTTAAGTGCTATGATTATTGCTGTAGGCCAGTTTTTTTTTTTTATCCCTTTTGAAACGGTGCTTGAATTTCCTGCATCTAAAACTATTGATAGGAATATTAGCCCCATATTTTCTTTTTTAGTGATGGGATCTATATAGCATTTTTTAAAGCACATAATATTTGAAAAGACTTTCCCAGAGATGTGGACTATTAAATCTACAAATGAAATTCTCTGAAGATACTGGGAAGATTTCCTCAAATAACCTAATAACAGACTAGCAAAATTCGATATAGCGATGGCTGAGATTTTTAACATCAACTTTACAGAAGTTGTACCCATTGATCAGTTTTGCATTCTTATCAATAAAAAGAGGACAAGAACTTGTTTAAGAGGTAGAAACTCTTATGTGGCAGAAAGGTTTTTCATTGATGGTTGGAAAGCAGAATGATGGTATTCAAATTCTAACTTCAGAAGTCACTTAATTTTGCAAAACCATATTTTGAGCTTAAAGTAAATTTATCTCTATCTCTAATTAGATACAAATAGACATAGATATTGATGCATATGTAGACATAGAGATATACTACTTGGAAGCAGGTAGCAAATGAGTTTATTACAACCAAATTATTAAAAGTAAATGACACAATTTACTTATTTACAGAAAAAAATCTTTTCACAGGTTAACATTACAATCTGTCTCCATCAGTAATGTTTAAGAGATGAAAGCTTTAAAAATTAGAAGTGCACAGTGCATATATACTTGAAGTTTTTTACAGAAGGATGTATCCATTTACATAACATTCAGTTCAGTTCAGTCGCTCAGTCGTGTCTGACTCTTTGCAACCCCATTAATCACAGCACGCCAGGCCGCCCTGTCCATCACCAACTCCCGGAGTTCACTCAGACTCTCGTCCATTGAGTCAGTGAGGCCATCCAGCCATCTCATACTCAGTCGTCCCCTTCTCCTGCCCCCAATCCCTCCCAGCATCAAAGTCTTCTCCAATGAGTCAACTCTTCACATGAGGTGGCCAAAGTACTGGAGCTTTAGCATCATTCCTTCCAAAGAAATCGCAGGTCTGATCTCCTTCAGAATGGACTGGTTGGATCTCCTTGCAGTCCAAGGGACTCTCCAGAGTCTTCTCCAACACCACAGTTCGAAAGCATCAATTCTTCAGCGCTCAGCCTTCTTCACAGTCCAACTCTCACATCCATACATGACCACTGGAAAAACCATAGCCTTGACTAGGCAGACCTTAGTTGGTAGGTAAAGTAATGTCTCTGCTTTTGAATATGCTATCTAGGTTGGTCATAACTTCCCTTCCAAGGAGTAAGCGTCTTTTAATTTCATGGCTGCAGTCACCATCTGCAGTGACTTTGGAGTCCCCACAAATAAAGTCTGACACTGTTTCCACTGTTTCCCCATCTATTTCCCATGGAGTGATGGAACCAGATGCCACGATCTTCGTTTTCTGAATGTTGAGCTTTAGGCCAACTTTTTCACTCTCCTCTTTCACTTTCATCAAGAGGCTTTTTAGTTCCTCTTCACTTTCTGCCATAAGGGTGGTGTCATCTGCATATCTGAGATTATTGATATTTCTCCCGGCAATCTTGATTCCAGCTTGTGTTTCTTCCAGTCCAGCATTTCTCATGATGTACTCTGCATATACATCTGTGTAATTATATAATCTTATACACACTTTTTCCCCCTACACCCTGTATCTGCTCCACCAGCACATTCTATAACTTTAAAATATATTTAGAACTAAATCACTTTTCGTCCCTCTATTACTACTGCTCCGGCCAAGTTACCATGCTTCAGCCTCCAACCTTGATCTCTCATTTGAATTAAAGCCCTGATTGCTGGAGTATCCCATGGACAGAGGAGCGCGGTAGGCTACAGTCCATGGGGTTGCAAAGAGTCGGACATGACTGACTTCACTTTCACTTTTTCACTTTCCTGATCTCCTAAACGATCACTGTTCTTGCACCATATTAATCTATTTTAACAGAGCATTCACAGTGATACCATTAGATCTTGTCAATTTTGAACTCAAAGCATTCCAGTGGTCCCTATCTTATTTAAAGTGAAGGCTAGGTCCTTATAACACCCTACAATGCACTACATAACATCCCCTTGTCCCAGAACATATGTGATCTCATTTCTCATTATTCTTTCTTTCCATCACTGTGTTCCAGGCACACCCACCTCTTTGCTATTCTTTAAATACACCAGTCACACTCCTACTTAAGAGTTCCATACTTATTATTTTGTTTCTCACATATCACTATCTAAGTGTAACTTCCCTTGCCCAGTTAATTTAGAAACCCTACCCGTTCACTGTTTCCTAATTCTCTTCTTTTACTTTCTTCTTTTTTAATGTACTAAATACTAATATATTGTTTTATATTTATCTTTTGAAACAAAAGATAAGAAATACATGTTTTGTTTACTGCTTTACTGCAGTGTCTAGTGCAGTGTATGTCACACAGAGAGAAGGTGCTCAAGATATTAATTTAAAACTTATCCTAGATATGGAAAATGATTTTCAATAAATCATAGAATTTTAGAGATAGAAAAATTTCAGATGCCCCTGCTTCAGAATTCTTATTTTAGGGAAAGGATATTGAAAAAAAATTAAGTATTATTTCCACAACTGATTAAAGTCAGAACCTGGAATGGAAGTTAGAATTTTTTGCTGTTGTTTTTATTCTTCATGTGATTACATTTCTTATGTATTACTAATGCAGGGCTGGATGAAGCACAAGCTGGAATCAAGATTTCTGGGAGAAATATCAATAACCTCAGATATGCAGATGACACCAGCCTGATGGCAGAAAGTCAAGAGGAACTAAAGGGCCTCTTGATGAAGGTGAAAGAAGAGATTGAAAACGCTGGCTTAAAACTCAACATTCAAGAAACTAAGATCATGGCATTCAGTCCCACCACTTCATGGCAAATAGATGGGGAAATAATGGAAAAAGTGACAAACTTTATTTTCTTGGGCTCCAAAATCACTGCAGATGGTGACTGCAGATATAAAATTAAAAGATGCTTGCTCTTCGTAAGAAAAGTTATGACAAACCTTGAAAATGTATTAAAAAGCAGAGACGTTACCTTGCTTATAAAGGTCTGTATAGTCAAAATTATGCCTTTTTCAGTAATTATGTATGACTTTGAGAGTCAGACCATAAAGAAAGCTGAGTGCCAAAGAATTGATTCTTTTGAACTGTAGTGTTGAAGAAGACCCTTGAGAGTCCGTTGGACTGCAAGCATATCAAACCAGTCAAACCTAAAGGTAATCAGCCCTGAATATTCATTGGAAGGACTGATGCTAAAGCCAAAACCATTACTTTGGCCATCTGATGCAAAGAACTGATTTATTAGAAAAGACCCTGATGATGGGAAAGATTAAAGGCAGGAGGAGAAGGGACTGACAGAGGATGAGATGGCTGGATGGCATCACCAACTTGATGAACATGAGTTTAAGCAAGCTCTGAGAGTTGGTGATGGACGGGGAAGTCTGGCATGCTGCAGTCCATGGGAGTCACAAAGAGTTGGACATGACTGAGCTACTGAAACTGAACTGAACTGTAAAGGGAAAGTGATGAGATTTTTCCAGTTTTCTAATATCTCTGAGTTATTTTATAACTTTAAATGCATATATATATATATATATATATATACACACACACACACACACACACAGATGTAAGTTGTGTTGCTTTTTCTCTCTAGTGGGATATTTTAGTACAATGTTGCATAGATATAGTGATTGTGAGCATCTTTATCATTTTCTCCATTTCAGAGAGTAAGCTTTAGCTTTTTCACTATGGAGTATTTTTGTTAGCTTTTTGTAGATTCCCTTATTTGATTACAGAAATTCTAAGTAATCATAGTTTGCTATTAGTATCTTTAATAAATGTTTAATCATTGGCCTGTTTCTATTGAGATGATCATATGAACATGAGTTTGAGCAAGCTCCAGGAGACTGAAGGATAATGTGCTGAGTCCATGGGGTCTCAAAGAGTCAGACATAACTGAGTGACTGAACAACAACAATACCAAGATATTAGTTATAAATTTTAAAGGATAAAATATGCAATATAATTTTAAATAACAAAATGTGTTCAAGATAACATAAGCATATAAAAGTAATGTTCCTAAAAGACTGGCAAATCTCAGTTAAGGATTTATTAAAGTTATCTATAATTAGATAGAATACAAAAGGATCTAGATGTCACAGGATATCACAAGCCAATTACAATAAGACACACTACATAGTGAGTGAAAAAATGTACAATGCAAGCATGCATTATACTGTAAAATACTATAACTGAAAAATGATCATGCCATTATATACTCGACATTGGTGAAATTCTTATTAAAATAATATCTTTAATTCTGAGCTCAGGAGCAAAATGGAGATGTGGACAAATTGAAGTGTGCTCAGTTGAGAGCTACAGAGATATAAAGTGCTGCAAAATCTGGCCTTAGAGGATAGGTTAGAGTAATTTGGATTACTGAGACTGAATCAAAGATGGCTGAGCTAATATTAGATAATAGTTATCAAATGTAAAATAGTTAAATTTTAAAGAATGAGAACCAGTGGGAGTTAAGAAAGGGGCCAATGATGTATCTCTGCAGCATACTGAAATTAGGTTAACTGTAATGAAAGTTTTCTCTGTATGGGAGAATTATTAAATGAGAAGATGTTACTGAGAAAAGTATTTTCATCTGGCAGTTTAAAATGGCCTATTGCTTCTCAGTGTTCAGGATTGATTAAATCTTCCCTTTAATGTGGGTATGGATAAAGTAACAAAGCAAATTCTCTCCTGGTTATTTCATGTCTGGTTCTTATTAATTGTTCCAGTTCTTCTTGAAATAGTGTTTGATTATGGTTTAACCATAATTTCATTTTACACAGATATCTTGGTCACTTTTGACTGTAATCAAAGTTAATATCACTGAATAATGTTTGGATAAAAATGTTATGAGATTCTCATAAACTCTAATACATAAAGACTCTTGCAATATCTTTCTAACTTTTTAAAATCTTCTGACCCTTTACCCCCATAGGTCCCATCCATTAAACCACATCCTACATTCTTGCAGAGGAAATAATTCCTTCTTTTAGCAGAGCTCTGGTCATGATAATAATAATTTTTTCTAAGAAAGAAAACAAGTGCACATCACCTGTTTGAACATCTCTGTGGTCAGGGGAATAAAGACTATATTTTCTCTTGTGCTTAAGTGAAAGTGAAAGTCACTCTGTCATGTCTGACTCTTTGTGAACCCATGGACTATATAGTCCATGGAATTGTCCAGGCTAGAATACTAGAGTAGGTAGCTGTTCCCTTCTCCAGGGAATCTTCCCAACCAGGGATCGAACCCAGGTTTCCCACATTGCAGGTGGATTCTTTACCAGCTGAGCCACAAGAGAAGCCCAAGAATACTGGCGTGTGTAGCCCAGCCCTTCTCCAGCGGATCTTTGGGGAAGAAATGTGATTGACAGTATCATCTAACTCTTGCTGTCTGTATTGTTGTAAAGGTAGGGAATGTCTATGCATTCTGTCATTTGGAGTTGAAAAGAAATAGCTTGATGTCAGCCTCTGGGAATGTTGTTTTCCCAGCAAAAACAGATTTTCTTTTCTTTAGGCAGTTTTCCAATTTTACCTTTCCAAAATATATTTCATATCATTTCGTGTTTTCCTAGTTAAAAAAAAAAAAAATACGTGAAGAACAGCCATTTTTAATTTTCACCAAAAATTCCATTTTCATTTTTGATTTAAAATGTTCTTCTCGCTATTTAAGATATAATATAAAGCTACTATAAAGGTATATATTAAGGTATATATTGCTACTATATAAATACACAAACATCATATTCTTATTGTGTAAAGTGTTACTATTAAGTGGTTTAAAAATTATTCACAATTTTATATCATAGAGATATGGAAGGCTGCAGTCCATGGGGTTGGACACGACTAAGCGACTTCACTTTCACTTTTCACTTTCGTGCATTGGAGAAGGAAATGGCAACCCACTCCAGTGTTCTTGCCTGGAGAATCCCAGGGACGTGGGAGCCTGGTGGGCTGCCATCTATGGGGTCGCACAGAGTCGGACACGACTGAAGCGACTTAGCAGCAGCAGCAGCATATGACATTTTAGGGGATTTACGGGTTTCACTGGTGGTCCAATGATTAAGAATCCACCTGCTCATGCAGGTTCAATCCCTGGTCTGGGAAGATCCTACATTCCATGGGACAACTAAGCCCGAGCACCACATCTACTGAGCCACTAGAGTCTGAGAGCTGCAACTACTGAGACCAAGCGCAACAACTACAGAAGCCTGCATGTGTAGAGCCTGTGCTCCACAACTAGAGAAGCCACCACAATAAGTCTGTGCACTGCAATAAATAGCAGCCCCTAGTTACTGCAACTAGAGAAAGCCCACTCGCAGCAAAGAAGACCCACCACAGCCAAATAAATGAATAAAAATCTTAAAGCAAAATAAAATAGGGGATTTATATTTTGAGAGACAATAACTGTATAACGTTAATGCAACTTAAATGAATAGTTTTTAAAAGTTCATTTTAATCAAATTAAGATGTTTTTTCAAATACACTTTTATAATTCATCATCTCCAGTGTGTAACATATAGTGAACTTCTTTCCACATCATCAAGTTCAAATTTATTCTCTTTTAACAGCTGCAATAATCCACTGTTGAAAGGTGCTATGTATAGTTGTGTAGATTTTCCATTAATCAAGGGTCTGTTACTGTGAGTAGAGGTGGGACTGAAATTTAGTCCATATAACCTTGACTCAGCTCTGTAATCGCCTGTACCTAGTCAGAGGAATTTTCTTTTTTAAAATTAATACAAATCATCCATATGGGTAGCAATGTTTCCATAGTTTCAACTGAAAAGTTTAAAATACCAAATAACTCAACAAGGCTTATAACCAAGTATAACAGTATACCTGTCTCAAATCTTCCCATCCCTAATTTCTGATATCTATTTCCATTATCTTCAGTTTTTTGAATTGAAGCTATTTCTTTTGAAATTTATATCCACATTTATCAAAATGATAATTACACCCCATATATTAATTTTTCAGTTTCAGATGTTATCTACTGAATTCCTACTATGAAAAAAAATGGGAATTTCCTTTTCTTTACTGTCAACCACACTAATTTCACAATGCCAGATGCACAGAGTGTTTCCAATAAAATTACTCAAATATTTTTACTAGATCAATATTTAATATCCACATGGTTATGATTACATATATTGTATTTATTATTAAAGTGCTATTTTACATTTCTAATTTATTTCCTTTTTCATAAAGTTTTTTTTAGCCCCTCAATCATTATTTTATTTGCTTATATGTGGTTAAAGATAACTTGCTATTTTGCTAAGTCATGCAGTCATGTCTGACTCTATGGCATCATGGACTGTAGCCTGTCAGTCTCCTCTGCCTGTGGAATTTTTCAGGCAAGAATCCTGGAGCAGGTTACCATTTCCTACTCCAGGGGATCTTCCCCATCTAGATATCAAATCTACATCTCTTGCATCTCCTGCATTAGCAGGTAGATTCTTTACCACTTTTTTAAAGTACCACTAGCGCCACCTGGGAAGCCCTATTTAGTACTAATTCATCCCAATACTCTTCTCTGAAAATATAACTATAATTTCATTTATGCATTACATACTTTATTGGTTTAATTTTTTCCTTAAATAAATACTTCATGAAGCTCTCTTTTCTTTCTCCAGTGTGGAGTCTGTTCTTTAATGCTGCAGAATAGCTGTTATCTTGTCACCTTGAGATCTCCATTCAGCCTCATCAGAGATGTGCTAATCAATTCTTTCCTGCATTGGATCCCTGTTTTCTGATTTTCCTTTTTTCCCTTACTATTTATGTATGGTTTTAATTTTATAGATCCATATCTTACAGTAGGTGATTGAAAATACAGTAGGTGATTGAAAATAGATTGAAAACAGATTTTTTGAGGTCTTGGATGTCTGTAAACAAAATGAGAATAGTAGCTAATGCTTATTAAGAATCTCCTAAATATCAGAGACTGCTCTCTGCCTTTTATACTTATTTACTTGTTTAGTACTCAAAACAACATTGAAATATAATTGATTACTATTTCCTAAGAAAAAGATAAATTTAAGAAATTTAAATTTGAACTCTAAGTCACGGAGAAGGTGGTTTTACCACTGTATAATACTTAAAATCAGGCTTAACCCCTAAACTACACAACCACTCAATTGCATTATTCTACCACCACATGCTATAAATAATTAGAATTGATGAAGTATTCTAAATTTTAATGGCACTGATATATTTATTTTCTGTTTCTTCACTGTTCCTTTCTATTTTCACTGTTACTTCTTTATATGGTTGGATGCTAGATATCTTATGTGGGTCCTCTAATGTTGTCATTTTCCCCAGCATTCTCTATTTCTGTTCTGGAAAGCTTTGTTAACTTTATTTTTCAACACTTTTACTGAAATTTTAATTTTTCTTGACATTTTATTTTTCAATAATTTTTCCCCTATTGTTCTCAGCCACTTTTTCTTGATCCATGAACACACTCTCTTTCCTCATTTATATATATATATATATATATATATATATATATATATATATAGAGAGAGAGAGAGAGAGAGAGAGAGAGAGAGAGAGAGAGAGAGAGAGACTGTTGGGTTTGTCAGGTGATCAGGTTGAAGGGGGACTTGAACTCTCAAGTCTATGACTTTCTCAGTTACCCAGGAGGACAATTATTTAATATCCTGTCTACAAATTACAAGGTTAGCAACCAGAGTTCTCAGTTGAGTAAGAGAAGAGGTTTTACTATTCCCTACATCAGTTTTGGGGCTTCCCTGGTGATAAAAATCGGAAAGAAGTCTCCTGCAATGCAGGAGACTCCGGTTTGATCTCTGGGTCTGGAAGAACCCATGCAGAAGGGAACGGCGACCCACTCCAGTATTGTTACCTGGAGAATTCCATGGACAGAGGACGCTGGCAGAAGGTTGCAAAGAGTCAGACATGGTTGAGCAACTAACACTTTCACTTTCATGCACATCAGCTTTTACAGATCCCTGAACCTCCACATAATATCTCTATATGCTTATTGCCCCTGTGTCTAGAGCCATGCCTGGCTCAGTCTCTTTAAACAACAAAACTTCAGTTCTTTCTGGATTTTTAAGTAATTCTCCTTTTCATCAGCCCCAGCAGTAAGCCACTTTCAGAGGTGCCTCCAATTTTTGTGAGTAAATTTCCGTGAGTCAAATGTACTTCTCGCTGGGCTCTCCTCACTGCCGGGTTAGAATTCCCTTCTGCTTTGATAATAATCAGTTAGGTGTTCACCAGTTTTTCCATGTTCCACATTTAAATTATTTCACCCGTTCTATATTTTGTTCTTATGGATGCACATAGAAACTTTTATCCTTGTTCTGAGTTTTCAGTGTGACTTTTGAGAACAAGTATAAATAACATATGTTTGATCCACCTAGATTACCAGAAGTTGGTCTTCGTTTATAAAATGAAACCAAACACCTCTTAAGTTATCACTGGAAATAGAATATCCTCATGAAAAGAGGCATATGAACCATGCGGACTTAATATCTTCCTCTGAAATTCTTGTTTCTCTTGTTTGTGATATGCCACTATTAGCGTCATTCCAACCTGTTCCACCCAACTCACTCTCTTACTATAATTTACCAAAATGTGGGCAGCTTTCTTATCTTTTTTCCCTCCTTTACTAACGCAAAATAATTTAATTATTCCGTAAGCATTTAATTAGGCAGAAGATAATTTTTAAGAAAACTGATAGGAGTATGTAAATTTTTTTGCTAGAAAGGCCCTATGTCAACCATGTGTGCTCAAAATATAGAAAAAACACACATAGAAATTACTAACTCCACATTTTATGTCCACTCTACTTCAATTTTGGAACACTGCCATCCACAAACAAGTTATTTTTTTGAATATTTATTTTTAGTTGATGTATAATTATAATATTGTATTGATTTTTCCTATATCTGTATATGTGTGTGCTATTTGTTTACATACGATGGTTCACTGTAAATGCTTTAAAAATCTTTCTTGTTTTCTTGCTCTCATAAGGTTTATTTATTTTTATTAATATAATTTCAATGTCTACTTTTCCCTTATCATAATATAAATTTCCTCCCTTTCAGAATTTACCTATAATATGTTTAATCACTGGAAAATTCTAAAGGTAAACTCAGTTCCTTCTTCCTTCAATAGGAGATATTACATAGCATATATAATGTTCATATAACAGAAATGGAGATAAACTTGACCAATAAAATCATTTTTCACACTTTCCCAAGAATTCATAGAGAAGAAAACCTGGTGATGCAGAAAATGTTAGATTGCCAACATTTTTCTTCACCTTCAACTTCAATGGCAAGTGGTTGTTTTAACATTGTCTATGTCATTTTCCTTGGTATCCAGTAGAATACATAGTCATTTAATTTATTGTACAAAATAATCAGAGGATAGGGAACAATTCTGAAAACATGCATTTTTTTTTTCAGAAAAAGTGTAATATAACTCAGAGGTAACAGAAAAGAAAAATTAATGGGAGAGTAGAACAAGTAGAGGAAAATAATCATCAAACTGGAGGAAGTAACTTAAGAACACTGAAATAAATTAAGATACCCTGGGGTTGGCTGAATTCTGGAGTAAGAAAGATGACTATTTTACAGAAAACTTACATGAGCACATGACGTAGAAGGGAAAATATACCAGTTATGTAGAAAGAGATGATTCAGTTCAACTCAGTTCAGTTGCTCAGTCATTTCCAATTCTTTGCAACCCCATGAACTGTAGCATGCCAGGCCTTCCTGTCCATCACCAATACCCGGAGCTTACACAAACTCATATCCGTTGAGCCGGTGATGTCATCCAACTATCTCATCCTCTGTCATCCACTTCTCCTGCTGCCCACAATCTTTCCCAGCATCAGGGTCTTTTCAGATGAGTCAGCTCTTCACATCAGATGGCCAAAGTATTGAAGTTTCAGCTTCAACATCAGTCCTTCAAATGTACACCCCTGACTGATCTGCTTTAGGATTGACTGGTTGGATCTCCTTGCAATCCAGGGGACACTCAGGAGTCTTCTGCAAACCACAGTTCAAAAGCATCAACACTTTAGCACTCAGCTTTCTTTATAGTCCAACTCTCACATCCATACATGACTACTGGGAAAACCATAGCCTTGACTAGATCAGCTTGGTTGGCAAAGTAACTTTTCTGCTTTCTAATATGCCATCTACGTCGGTCATAACTTTCCTTCCAAGGAGTAAGCATCTTTTAATTTCATTGCTGCAATCATCATCTGCCATGACTTGAAGCCCCCCCAAAGTAAAGTCAGCTACTGTTTCCACTGTTTCCCCATCTGTTTGCCATGAAATGATGGGACCAGATGCCATGATCTTAGTTTTCTGAATATTGAGCTTTAGACCAAGGTTTCACTCTCCTCTTTCACTTTCATCAAGAGGCTCTTTAGTTCTTCACTTTCTGCCATAAGGGTGATGTCATCTGCATATCTGATGTTATTGATATTTCTCCCAGCAATCTTGATTCCAACTTGTGCTTCTTTCAGCCCAGCGTTTCTCATGATGTACTCTGCATTGAAGCTAAATAAGCAGGCTGACAATATACAGTCTTGACGTACTCCTTTTCCGAGTTGATACCAGTTTGTTGTTCCATGTCTAGTTCTAACTGTTGCTTCCTGACCTGCATGCAGATTTCTCAAGAGGCAGGTCAGGTGGTCTGGAATTCCCATCTCTCTCAGAATTTTCCACAGTTTATTGTGATCCACACAGTCAAAGGCTTTGGCATAGTCAATAAAGCAGAAATAGATATTCTGGAACTCTCTTGCTTTTTCCATGATCCAGCGGATGTTGGCAATTTGATCTCTGGTTCCTCTGCCTTTTCTAAAACCAGCTTGAACATCAGGGATTTCATGGTTCACATATTGCTGAAGCCTGGCTCAGAGAATTTTGAGCATTACTTTACTAGCATGTGAGATGAGTGCAATTGTGCAGTAGTTTGAGCATTCTTTGGCATTTTCTTTCCTTGGCATTGGAATGAAAACTGACCTTTTCCAGTCCTCTGGCTACTGCTGAGTTTTCCAAATTTGCTGACATATTGAGTGCAGCACTTTCACAGAATCATCTTTCAGGATTTGAAACAGCTCCACTGGAATTCCATCACCTCCACTAGCTTTGTTCATAGTGATGCTTTCTAAGGCTCACTTGACATCACATTCCAAGATGTCTGACTCTAGATTAGTGATCGCATCATCATGATTATCTGGGTTGTGAAGATCTTTTTTGTACAGTTCTTCCATGTATTCTTGCCACCTCTTCTTAATATCTTCTGCTTATGTTAGGTCCAGACCATTTCTGTCCTTTATCGAGCCGATCTTTGCATGAAATGTCCCCTTGCTATCTCTAATTTTCTTGAAGAGATCTCTAGTCTTTCCCATTCTGTTGTTTTCCTCTATTTCTTTGCATTGATCGCTGAAGAAGGCTTTCTTATCTCTTCTTGCTATTCGTTGGAACTCTGCATTCAGATGCTTATATCTTTCCTTTTCTCCTTTGGTTTTCACCTCTCTTCTTTTCACAGCTATTTGTAAGGCCTCCCCAGACAGCCATTTTACATTTTTGCATTTCTTTTCCGTGGGGATGGTCTTGATCCCTGTCTCCTGTACAATGTCACGAACCTCTGTCCATAGTTCATCAGGCACTCTATCAGATCTAGCCCCTTAAATCTATTTCTCACTTCCACTGTATAATCATAAGGGATTTGATTTAGGTCACACCTGAATGGTCTAGCGGTTTTCTCTACTTCCTTCAATTTAAGTCTGAATTTGGTAAGAAGGAGTTCATGATCTGAGCCACAGTCAGCTTCTGGTCTTGTTTTGTTTTTTTTTGATTGTGGCACCTAGTTTAAGAAAAACATCACCCCTGGAAAAAATAAATTTTCTGGTTGACTTACCATTATTGGAAAGAAGGGGTCATAAAATGTTAGCAGGCCCCCTGGCCATTACATGATGTAAGTTATTTAACATCTTTTTCTCCACTAGTACTTTCCTACTACACTATTTCTTTCTAATCTCCCTCCATAACTCTAATTAAGCAATTAAATCCTAGGACGCTGACTCCGTCCCCGCTTTGAATACCCTGGACCCACAGGGGCTGGACCCCGGCAATCATGATTATCTGGATCATGAAGATCTTTTCTGTATAGTTCTTCTGTGTATTTTTGCCACCTCTTAGTGTGTTCTGCTTCTATCAGGTCCATACCATTTCTAGACTTTATCGGGCCCATCTTTGCATGAAATGTTTCCTTGGTATCTCTCATTTTCTTGAAGAGATTGCTAGTCTTTCCCTTTCTATTGTTTTCCTCCATTTCTTTGCATTGATTGCTGAGGAAGTATTTCTTATCTCTCCTTGCCATTCTTTGGAATTCTGCATTCAAATGGGTATATCTTTCCTTTTTTCCTTTGCTTTTCACTCTTCTTCTTTTGACAGCTATTTGTAAGGCCTCCTTAGACAGCCATTTTGCTTTTTTGCATTATTTTTTTCCTGGGGATTGTCTTGATCCCTGTCTCCTTAGAATATCATGAACCTCCGTCCATAGTTCATCGGGCACTCTGTCTATCAGATCTTGTCCCTTAAATCTATTTCTCACTTCCACTGTATAATCATAAGGGATTTGATTTAGGTCATCTCTGGATGGTCTAGTGGTTTTCCCCACTTTCTTCATTTTAAGTCTTATTTTGGCAATAAAGAGTTCATGATCTGAGCCACAGTCCACTCCCAGTCTTGTTTTTGCTGACTGTATAGAGCTTCTCCATCTATGATGGTATTTTTGAATATTTGAGCCTTTTAAATGGGTTTTATATTTATAGTAATACTATACCAAACTACAGTTACTCTTTTGATTTTGTTTCAGACAGTGTTATCATACACCAAAAAAAAATATCTAATATCTTTCAGAACTGAAACTTTTCAGTATAACTAAAGATAATTATATAACAGTAAGTTAACTACTAAATCTAAATCTAGAATACAAACATAATTTATGTATTTTAATAAAATATGTTTCTTACATATATCCAGGTCTAATATCCTGAGAAGCTAGACATATATAAGGACCTACATTCCTAAGAGATAAAGAAGCCTTCAATCTTATCAGTTAGAAGCATTCACTTTGAAATCATTGGAAACAATAGTTATCTGTCAAGTTACCCATGTTATGTGTAAAATAAAATGAATTTTCTGAAAGTAAACTCCACTTGGAGATTTCTGCATGTACATACAAAGTGGAAAAATTCACATCTTCCTACACACTATGCCATTTCTTCTGAACAAGGAGTAAGTATGTTTCTTTCACTCACTACAGTTCCTTCAAACTGACAAAGATGCAGAAAAAGTTGTGAAGTTTTCTGTTTGTTCATTTTTTATGTTTGTTTTAAGTAGTTAATTTTAGGTACTATCACTAATGATAGGTTTCTTTCCATGTGATATTTATGCTGAATACTTTTTTTCTGAACTTTTTCAAGTGTATATTTGAGTATAAATGTGCTAAATCTCACAGATGTATTCTATGTTTGATGGTAGGATCTATGTCTAACTTTGTCAGTAGAAATGCCCTAGATCTAACAGGTATTCTATGTTTGATGGTAGGATTCATGTTTAACTTTGTTATTTATGAACCTCTATATTTTAATTTAGTATCTGCTTGTATAATTCAATATATATATTTTGGATAGTTGAAGAGTGAATAAATAAATCAATAAATGCCCCACCCCCAAATACTTTTAGTCAAAGCACAAAATACTCTTAACAAAGTACGCAAATGACAATATTATTTATTGTGCATGATTCTGCTGTTAGCACATGTGAATTGTGCCTAACATTCATTTCTAGTTTGATAATCCAAAGTATTTTAAATTTAAAGATACCTATGATTTTCAAATGCATTTTGATGTTTAGAGACTAAAATTAAAATAAAGTTTACTGTAAAATTTTACTTTAATTGTATATATGTTAATTCCTTAAATTTAAAATGTCTACTAAATCATTACAACTCTATTTTTCCAAATCAAGGCTCCTCTGTCCATGGGGTTCTCCAGGTAAGAATACTGGAGTGGATTGCCATTTCCTTTTCCAGCGGATCTTCCCGACCCAGGTATCAAACCCAGGTCTCCCGCATTGTAGGCCGACGCTTTTCACCTCTGAACCAACAGGGAACCCTAATCAAGGCTGAGAGTCTTGCAAAGTCATCCATTAAGCCAATACTTTTCAAACTTGAGGGAACATACAAATCAACTAGAGAGCAAGGTAAAGGTCCAAATTACCATGATTCTCCGGTAACGATTTTGGTTCAGTTTCTCTAGATTACTCTACCTTTCCAAGAATACAGATTGTTTCTGATGCAGCGGGCATCTAATCTTATTTTGAGATTCACTGGAGTGAGGTGTAAACTATATGACAGCAGACACTGTGTTATAATTTGGGTCTCCCAAGAGTTGACCTTATAAGGATTCAAATGAGAGCAGTGGCTAGCTGAAGCTTAATCCCATAGAGAAACTCTAAGAAATTTTATAACATAAATGCCTCAGTATTATCCTACTAACAGGAAAAGAGAATTGGAATTTTTATATACTAACTTCAGAGTCACTGGCAAAGACCTCTCCCAAAGAGTTGGTACCTCTTCACTTTCGGTCCACTTGGGTAAGTCAGCTGGGTTGCTTACATCTGATCCTTAGCACAAATGCAAACTGGCATGTGGAAGTCACAGGGAGCACCTACTACTAATGCCTGAGCACCACAGACAAGGCATTAACAATGTCTACCACAAAATTAGGTCTGCCTATCTATACCTCTCTCCTTAGTACCTACAACATAAAAGGCAATAAATAAGTATTTTTAAAATAAATAACAATGAATCAATGAAAGAAAACAGATACAACTTGTAAGTAAGTGAAATATTTATATTATATTCAAATAAAATGTGATAAGTGATTAAGGTGAAATGTTAAGCCCTGATCACATGGCATTCTGGGTAGTAGTTTTTGAAGTCTGGATGTTTTCCTCCTTATGTGAATTTTCATCATCTGAATGAGCACCATAGAACTGTCTATTCTTTATTGGAACTTCCTTCTCTCACACATCTCCTCTAGAAACTCCTTCAGGATTACTTTTTCTAAAATTACTCTTAATAGAAAGATACAAAAGCTTTAATGGAAAGCTTTATGTTACAAAACAAATGTTGGTTCTAGTGCATATCCTTCTTCTTAATTAAATATTAATCCATTTTATCTGTTTAATCTTTATTATTTGCATTAGCATTGCTTTAAGCCATCACAAAAGCAAATAGAGAAGTAGATATGAAAATTTTAGACTAAGAAAACAGCACAAGTAAATCTATATCTAATCGACAGCTTTTTCTTCCAAGAATACTTTGTGAATGCTCTTATATGCAAATTTATCATACACACACACACAAATTCATATCCCTAAGTTAGAATGTGTGCCATCAAATTGCTCAAAAATATTGATCCACATATAAAGTGGAATGGCTTTCATATTCTCTGTCTTACTAATCTTTCTCATATTTTGCATTCATATCTAAAGAATCAAGGTCATAAAACGTGGAAGCTGAAAAAAATTCAGTATCTCAAATAGCCATTTCACATCCTGCTACGTATTGGAGGGGGAAGGGAATGTATAAGCAAGCAATTAACTCGTCCTTAACTAGAAGTATCATACAGCTATACAGGAAATACTCAGTTTCACACCCATAACCAATTTCATGTCAAAAGTAGAGATCAGAATACAAAGGCTTAAAAATGCCAATGAGGTAGCAGAGAGGTATCAATCTAGCAACATATTGGGTCATAGCAAATGGAGAAGAGAGAATTAAACTCTATGTACTATATAATATCTTGCTTAACATCACAGAAAGAAAATAAAATGCTCCATGTGCCTGCACGGGTGCAGGTACACACACGTGTGTGCACATATACACTATTTTCTGGAGACTAAATAAAATATTTTTTATAACCAAGTTATAATCCTAGATTTGGATAAAGTAATATCTTCCTTAAACAAAGAAGTCATGTGATTTTAATTTGATATCACATCCTTAATTTTTTAGTAATTTTACGTCAATTTTCTTTCATCTATCACTCAGTTAAAATCTTCTTCTATCTCTAAGAGTGTTTTAAGGAATGTCTATGTATTTGAACAAAACCAAGAGCTATAAAAACGCCTATGTGGAACACATTTAGCCTCAATATTATACAATGAAGTAGAAACTGCATCATAGGACATGATGGTCCAAGGAGATGGATAAGGAAAGATTTTAATGGATTTTCCAAGGGTGTGGTCAGGTTTATTTAGAATGGACCATATAAGACAGTGGGCAACCAAAGAACATTACTTTTGTCTTTTGAAATAAACATTATGCATGAATCTTATCAGATTTTAGGGTCTTTCTTAACAAAGAGATCTTTGCAGTTTCTTAAACTACTCTGCACACCTATTGTGAGGATCAGTGGAAAATGCTAGTGGTGAGTGCTCATTAAACACTGCTTTCTGTTATTTCATCATTATTACTATTATTATGCCTTCCCAAAGACCAAAGATGAGTGGGACGGGATTTATGGGTAGCATTCAGAGAGCTCTTAGTAAAACATAAAAGTAATAATAATAGCTGACATCTGTCCAAGGACAAAATGTTCCAAGAACTGTACAAAGAGCATAAACTTATTTAATGCTCTCCTCAATCCTATTCCATTTCCAATTGCACACGGAGAATCTGACCCTCTGGGATATGAAGCATCTTGCACAAGGTTACCTATAGAAATGGCAGGGCTGGCATTTAAATTCAGACCAAAAAGAGTTGGAGTCAGGCTCTTAACTAATATCTGATACTGTTCTTTAAGAAAATCCAACCATCCATACAGAAACCGTGCAGGTTAAAACACCACATATGGCAGATAGTTAACGATTGGCAGCATATGAATGAAGAAAGAATAGCTATATTTTTGTTAGCCACATCTGATTCAAGACGTTCATCAATAAAAAATGAAGAGCAATTGGAAATCAGCTACTAGAATATTAATATATCAAAAGTTCAAATGCCATAATTAATTATGGTGTGTTTCAGTTTAGTTCAGACCCTCAGTCGTGTCTAACTCTTTGCGATCCCATGACAGAGAGGCATGCCAGGCCTCTCTGTCCATTACCAACTCCTGGAGTTCACCCAAACTCATGTCCATCGAGTTGGTGATGCCATCCAGCCATCTCATCTTCTGTCGTCCCCTTCTCCTCCTGCCCCTAATCCCTGCCAGCATCAGGGTCTTTTCCAAAGAGTCAACTCTTCACATGAGGTGGCCAAAGTATTGGAGTTTTAGCCTCAGCATTAGTCCTTCAAATGAACACCCAGGACTGATCTCCTTTAGGACAGACTAGTTGGATCTCCTTGCAGTCCAAGGGACTCTCAAGAGTCTTCTCCAACCACAGTTCAAAAGCATCAATTCCTTGGTGCTCAGCTTTCTTCACAGTCCAACTCTCACATCCATACATGACCACTGGAAAAAACGTAGCCTTGACTAGACGGACTTTTGTTGGAAAACTAATGTCTCTGCTTTTGCATATGCTGTCTAGTTTGGTCATAACTTTCCTTCCAAGGAGTAAGTGTCTTTTAATTTCATGGCTGCAATCACTATCTGCAGTGATTTTGGAGCCCCCAAAAATAAAGTCTGACACTGTTTCCACTGTTTCCCCATCTATTTCCCATGAAGTGATGGGACCAGATGCCATGATCTTAGTTTTATGAATATTAAGCTTTAAGCCAACTTTTTCACTCTCCTCTTTCACTTTCATCAAGAGGCCTTTTAGTTCCTCTTTACTAAGGAAATGACAATCCATTCCAGTACTATTGCCTGTAAAATCCTATGGACAGAGAAGAGTGGTAGGCTACAGTTCATGGAGTCACAAAAAGTCGAACACGACTGAGCCAATGCACTTTCATTTTTACTTGGTGCCATAAGGGTGGTGTCATCTGCATATCTGAGGTTATTAATATTTCTCCTGGCAGTCTTGATTCCAGCTTGTGCTTCTTCCAGGTTTGTTTACTTATGGATAAATAGCCTGTATAATAGACTGCATAGAATTTTTGTGCTTTGGGGTATGTTTTGTCACAATAAATTCATCCTTATTTTCTTTTGCCTTACTATAGATATAAACCAATATGTACAATGAATGACATACATTACATATCATTTACATATATCCTAAATTAAAATATTTCTTTTTAAATATTGGACTGGAGAAGGGAATGACAAACCACTTTATTATTCTTGCCTTGAGAACCCCATGAACAGTATGAAAAGGCAAAATGGTAGGATACTGAAAGAGGAACTCCCCAGATCGATAGGTGCCTGATATGCTACAGGAGATCAGTGGAGAAATAACTCCGGAAAGAAAGAAAGGATGGAGCCAAAGTAAGAACACTACCCAGTTGTGGATGTGACAGGTGATAGAAGTAAGGTCCAATGCTGTAAAGAGCACTATTGCATAGGAACCTGGAATGTTAGGTCCATGAATCAAGGCAAATCAGAAGTGGTCAAACAGGAGATGGCAAGAGTGAATGTCGACATTCTAGGAATCAGCAAACTAAAGTGGACTGGAATGGGAAAATTTAACTCAGATGACCATTATATCTACTACTGTGAGCAGGAATCCTTTAGAAGAAATGGAGTAGCCAACAAAAAGAATGGTCAACAAAAGAATCTGAAATGTAGTACTTGGATGAAATCTCAAAAACGACAGAATGATCTTTGTTTACTTCCAAGGCAAACCATTCAATATCACGGTGATCCAAGCCTATCCCCCAACCAGTAATGCTGAAAGAGCTGAAGTTGAATAATTCTATGAAGACCTACAAGATCTTTTAGAACTAACACCCCCAAAAGATGTCTTTTTCATTATAGGGGATGGGAATACAAAAGTAGGAAGTCAAGAAATGCCTGGAGTAACAGAGAAATATGGCCTTGGATATGGAATGAAGCATGGCAAAGGTTAATAGAGTTTTTCCAAGAAAATGCACTGGTCATAGCAAACACCCTCTTCCAACAACACAAGAGAAGACTCTACACATGGACATCACCAGATGGTCCACACCAAAATCAGATTGATTATGTTCTTTTCAGCCAAAGATGGAGAAGCTCTATACAGTCATAAAAACAAGACCAGGAGCTGACTGTGGGTCAGATCATGAACTCCTTATTGCCAAATTCAGACTTAAATTGAAGGAAGTAGGGAAAAGCACTAGACCATTCAGGTATGACCTAAATCAAATCCCTGTAATTATACAGTGAAACTGAGAAATAGATTTAATGCACTAGATCTGATAGACAGAGTGCCTGATGAACTATGGACGGAGGTTCCTAACATTGTACAGGAGACAGGGATCAAGACTATCCCTATAGAAAAGAAATGCAAAAAAAGCAAAATGGCTGTCTGAGGAGGCCTTACAAATAGATGTGCAGAGAAAAAAAAAGTGAAAACCAAAGGAGAAAAGGAAAGATATTCCCATTTGAATGCAGAGTTCCAAAGAATAGCAAGGAGAGATAAGAAAGCCTTCCTCAGTGATTAATGTAAAGAAATAGAGGAAAACAACAAAATGGGAAAGACTAGAGATCTGTTCAAGAAAATGAGACACCAAGGGGACATTTCATGCAAAGATGGGCTCGATAAAGGACAGAAATGGCATGGACCTAACAGAAGCAGAAGATATTAAGAAGAGGTGGCAAGAATACACAGAAGAACTGTACATAAAAGAGTTTCGCAGCCAGATAATCATGATGGTGTGATCACTCACCTAGAGCCAGACATCTTGGAATGTGAAGTCATGTGGGCCTTAGAAAGCATCACTACAAACAAAGCTAGTGGAGGTGATGGAATTCCAGTGGAGCTAATTCAAATCCTGAAAGATGATACTGTGAAAGTACTACACTCAATATGTCAGCAAATTTGGAAAACTCAGCAGTGGCCACAGGACTGGAAAAGGTCAGTTTTCATTCCAATCCCAAGGAAAGAAAATGCCAAAGAATGCTCAAACTACCTCACAATTGCACTCATCTCACACGCTAGTAAAGTAATGCTTAAAATTCTCCAATCCAGGCTTTAGCAATACGTGAACCATGAACTTCCAGATGTTCAAGCTGGTTTTAGAAAAGGCAGAGGAACCAGAGATCAAATTGCCAACATCTGCTGGATCAAAGAAAAAGCAAGAGAGTTCCAGAAAGACATCTATTTCTGCTTTATTGACTATGCCAAAGCCTTTGAAAGTGTGGATCACAATAAACTGTGGAAAATTCTGAAAAAGAGGGGGAATACCAGACCACCTGACCTGCTTCCTGAGAAACCTATTTACAAGTCAGGAAGCAACAGTTAGAACTGGACATGGAACAACAGAATGGTTCCAAATAGAAAAAGGAGTACTTCAAGGCAGTATATTGTCACCCTGCTTATTTAACTTCTATGCAGAGCACATCATGAGAAAGGCTGGGCTGAAAGAAGCACAAGTTGGAATCAAGATTGCCGGGAGAAGTATCAATAACCTCAGACACGCAGATAACATCATCTTTATGGCAGAAAGTGAAGAGGAACTAAAAAGCCTTTTGATGAAAGTGAAAGAGGAGAGTGAAAAAGTTGGCTTAAAGCTCAACATGCAGAAAACTAAGATCATGGCAACTGGTCCCATCACTTCATGGGAAATAGATGGGGAAACAGTGGAAACAGTGTCAGACTTTATTTTTTGGGGCTCCAAAATCACTGCAGATGATGATTGCAGCCATGAAATTAAAAGACACTTACACCTTGGAAGGAAAGTTATGACCAATCTAGGCAGCATATTCAAAAGCAGAGACATTAGTTTTCCAACAAAAGTCCATCTAGTCAAGGCTATGTTTTTTCCAGTGGTCATGTATGAATGTGAGAGTTGGACTGTGAAGAAAGCTGAGCACCGAATAATTGATGCTTTTGAACTGTGGTGTTGGAGAAGACTCTTGCGAGTTTTTGGACTGCAAGGAGATCCATCCTGTCCATTCTAAAGGGGATCAGTTCTGGGTGTTCATTGGAAGGACTGATGCTGAGGCTGAAACTCCAATACTTTGGCCACTTCATGTGAAGAGTTGACTCTTTGGAAAAGACCCTGATGCTGGGAGGGATTGAGGCAAGAAGAGAAGTGGATGACAGTAGATAAGATGGCTGGATGGCATCACCGACTCGATGGACATGAGTTTGGGTGAACTCTAAGAATTGGTGATGGACAGCGAGGCTGGGATTCATGGGGTTGCAAAGAGTCAGACAGGACTGAGCGACTGAACTGAATCTACTACATAGCATGGTACCTGACAATCACAATCATTATGCTGATGTTCTTCTAGAGGAGTAGTGTCTACATCCATTATTTATAAAGTGCCACATTATTGCACATTATGAGAGTATGTTTATGTTTGTTATTCTGTCCTCTTTTTCAAAGATATTCTTTTCTAAGTACTCACAAAAAATAAGCATATATGAAGAGTTCAAGATTAAAAGTAGGAGAACATGGTACTCATTTTGTCCCATGAACACACAGAAACTGCATCTAGATTTGAAGCAATTCTCAAGGGCAGAAAAGTAACTGGCTGAAAAACTCATACAAGGAAGTCAATAAGAAGATTCTCATAGAGTCATGTAGTAGGGAAGAGAATGATCAAGTAAAGATCTTTGCCCCTGGAAAAGGTCAGAGAAGATGGGAGTGGGGGAGGGAGATTATAAGGGCAGAAATCTTCATGGGGATGAAAATTTCAGGTCACATATGGACACCCCATCCTGGAGACTAACACAAGAAAGAAATGTCTTTATATCTGGCTAGAAAACCAGTGTGATTAACAGTAGGGTAATCTAGAATTTTCCTGTAAAGAGTGCACACACATGTGCTTACTCCTCAAACAAGGTAGAAAAAATAGATTGAAACTGAATGAAATTCTGGTCAATCCTTCATGACTGCACTGGTTCATGGTACAGCCCAAGTGGAGGACCTACTCTGTCTCATTTGCTTTCCAAAACAGTTCCACACGATGGCAATGACTGGCTTGGCTAAAAGGAGTACTCAGTGGTGATGTATCATGCTAGCCTGGAATTGATGCCATCTGAACAAGGTGATTAAAAAAGATACAAAAAAGATCTTCACAATTGAGATAATCATGAAGTTGTGATCACACACCTATAGCCTCACATCCTGGAATGTGAAGTCAAGTGGGCCTTAGAAATCATCACTATAAACAAATCTAGTGGAAGTGATGGAATTCCAGTTGAGCTATTTCAAATCCTGGAAGATGATGCTGTGAAAGTGCTGCACTCAATATGTCAGCAAATTTGGAAAACTCAGCAGTGGTCACAGGACTGGAAAAGGTCAGTTTTCATTCCAATCCCAAGGAAAGAAAATGCCAAAGAATGCTCAATTGCACTCCTCTCACACATTAGTAAAGTAATGCTCAAAATTCTCCAAGCCAGGCTTCAGCAATACGTGAACTGTGACTTCCAGATGTTCAAGCTGGTTTTAGAAAAGGCAGAGGAACCAGAGATCAAATTGCCAACATCTGCTGGATCATCAAAAAAGGAAGAGAGTTCCAGAAAGACGTTTATTTCTGCCTTATTGACTATGCCAAAGCTTTTGACTGTGTGGATCACAAGAAACTGTGGAAAATTCTGAAAAAGCTGGGAATACTAGACCACCTAACCTGACTTCAGAGAAATCTGTATACAGGTCAGGAAGAAACAGTTAGAACTGGACATGGAACAACGGACTGGTTACAAATAGGAAAAGGACTACGTCAAGGCGGTATATTGTCACCCTGCTTATTTAGCTTCTATGCAGAGTACATCATGAGAAACGCTGGAGTGGAAGACACACAAGTTGCAATCAAGATTGCCAGGAGAAATATCAATAACTTCAGATATGTAGATGACACCACCCTTATGGCAGAAAGTGAAGAGGAACTAAAAAGCCTCTCAATGAAAGTGAAAGAGGAGAGTGAAAAAGTTGGCTTAAAGCTCAACATTCAGAAAATGAAGATCATGGCATCTGGTCCCATCACTTCATGGGAAATAGATGAGGAAATAGTGGAAACACTGTCAGACTTTATCTTTGGGGGTCTCCAAAATCACTGCAGATGATGATTGCAGCCATGAAATTAAAAGACACTTACTCCTTGGAAGGAAAGTTATGACCAACCTAGATAGCATATTGAAAAGCAGAGACATTGCTTTGCCAACAAACGTCCATCTAGTCAAGGCTATGGTTTTTCTAGTGGTCATGTATGGATGTGAGAATTGGACTGTGAAGAAAGCTGAGTGCCAAAGAACTGATGCTTTTGAACTGTGGTGTAGGAGAAGACTCTTGAGAGTCCCTTGGACTGCAAGGAGATCCAACCAGTCCATTCTAACGGAGATCAATCCTGGGTGTAATTTGAAAGGACAGATGCTGAAGCTGAAACTCCAATTCTTTGGCCACTTCATGGGAAGAGGTGACTCATTGGAAAATATTCTGATGCTGGGTTGATTGGGGGCAGGAGGAGAAGGGGATGACAGAAGATGAGATGGCTGGATGGCATCACTGACTCAATGGACATGAGCTTGGGCGAACTCCGGGAGTTGGTGATGGACAGGGAGCCCTGGCATACTGCAATTCATGGGGTCACAAAGAGTTGGACAAAACTGAGCGACTGAATTGAACTGAACTGAGCAGAACAAAGTGAGAGCAGAAATTACTGCTACTTAGAGAGGTGGAACATCAGAAATGGACTGGGTCTGACTAACTGGGGCTGTGGCAGTCATAGCCTGTTCTCTGGGGTGAGAATGCCATCTGAAGTGGGGAAAAGTACATTTAGAGAGTCTGGAGCTAGCATGAACCATAATCAAGGCTTCTTCTCTAGCAACTTAGGACATGCTGCTGCACCCTAATAAAGTGAAGTTGGCCACTGAGCAGAGGAGAAGCCCATGCCACTCTTGGCTCCAACTGTAAGCCCTGCCATCTTCAGCCCCACTTGCTACTAAGGTGAGAGCTGTTAGTACACCCTGAGCAAAGTCATGACTTGTGCTAACATCATATCCATGATGCCCACCTAAGTCAATAGGAACAACAGACTGTATAGGGATACTCCCGCATAAGGACAATTTTTAAAACTGGAATAGGTAGCTGTTTAACTTAATTTCAGAAATGGAGAAAGTTTAGCAAAATGAAAATACCCAGTAATTCGCTTCAGTGAAAAAAAAAAAAAAAAAAAGAGGAAGCCTCTGGAAAAACAAACAAACAATAAAATAGAAATAAATAATCTAGCAAGTAAAGTGTTCAAAGCACTAATAATCATAATGCTAACTGACAGAGAAAAAGGATAAACTCAGTAGGAATTGTATCAAGGAATTGGAAAATATATAAAAGAATCAATCAGATCTGAAAAATGTAATAACAAAGAAAAACACAATAGGAGAAATTAACAGCAAACTAGGTGATAAAGAAGAATGCATCTCATATCTAGAAGACAGAATAATGCAATTACTCAATCAGAAAAATTAAAAGAAAAACAATAAAAAAGAAAGCTGGAAACATTAAGGGGAACTCTGGTACAATCAAGCATAAAACATTTGCACTAGAGAGGTCCCAGGAGCAAACAAGAGAGAAAATGGTCAAAAAGTTATTTAATAAAATTATGGCTAAAAACTTCCAAAACTGAAGAAGGAAACAGATATCCAGGTATAAGAAGTGCTGCTGTTGCTGCTGCTAAGTCGCTTCAGTCGTGTTCCACTCTGTGCGACCTCATAGACAGCAGCCGACCAGGCTCCACCGTTCCTGGGATTTTCCAGGCAAAAACACTGGAGTGGCTTGCCATTTCCTTCTCCAATGCATGAAAGTGAAAAGTGAAAGTGAAGTTTCTCAGTCATGTCCGACTCTTCGCCACCTCATGGACTGCAGCCTAGCAAACTCCTCTCTCCATAGGATTTTCCAGGCAAGAGTACTGGAGTGGGGTGCCATTGCCTTCTCTGATAAGAAGTGCAGAGGGTATCAAACAAGAAGAACCTAAACAGACACATACCAAGAGATATCATAAGAAAAATGGGAAAAGCTAAAGATTAAGAGAGTATTCTAAAGCCAGCAAGACAAAACAGAGTTATATACAAGGAAACCCCCATAAGGCTATCAGCTAATTTATCTGCAAAAACTTTGCAGGCTAGAAGGCATGATATATTTAAAGTACTGAAAGAAAAATAGCTGCAACCTAAGCTATGGTTTTTCCAATGGTCATGTATGGATGTGAGAGTTGGACTGTGAAGAAAGCTGAGTGCTAAAGAATTGATGCTTTTGAACTGTGCTGTTGGAGAAGACTCTTGAGAGTCCCTTGGACTGCAAGGAGATCCACCCAGTCCATCCTAAAGGAGATCAGTCCTGGGTGTTCATTGGAGGAACTGATGCTGAGGCTGAAGCTCTAATACTTTGGCCACCTCATGCGAAGTGTTGACTCATTGGAAAAGACTTTGATGCTGAGAGGGATTGGGGGCAGGAGAAGAAGGCGACGATGGAGGATGAGATGTCTGGATGGCATCACTGACTCGATGGACATGAGTTTGAGTGAACTCCAGGAGTTGTTGATGGACAGGGAGGCCTGGTGTGCTGTGATTCATGGAGTCGCAGAGAGTTGGACACGACTGAACATCTGTCCTGAACTGAACTGAACACATTCTATCTGGCAGGATTGTAATTCAAAATTGAGGGACTTCCCTGGTGGTCCAGAGAATTAGAATCTGTGCTCCCAATACAAGGGCACCATGTTCAATCCCTGCATGCCACCACTGAGCCCAACTACTGAGCCCACACACTCTAGAGCCTGCATACCATGGCTAGAGAAGCCTGTTTGCCACAACTACGGAGCCCACAGACTCCAGAGACTTCATATCACAACTACAGAGCCCATGTGTTACCCATGTTGCTTACTTACCCCACACACTTCAAGAATTCCATGTTCTGTAACAAGGACCCAGCACAGCAAAAATAAACAACAATAATAATTAATTAATTATGTGATTCATAATTGAAAGAGAAGTGAACTTATCAGATAAGTAAAAACTAAAGGAGTTCATCAATACTAAAACACCCTAAAATAAATGTCCAGAGATCTTCTCTAAGTGGAAATAGAAGGCTACAAAAATATGTATCTATGAAAGGAGAAGTGACATAGTTAAAAAGTATATATATATAGTATATGCTGAGGATAAGCCACTTATGTAAGCTAGTATGAAGATTAAAATACTAAAATATAAAATCATCTTTATAAGCATTAAAGAAATATCAAGATGCAAAATACAACAACAAAACCAAAATATGTGGGGAGGGGAAGTGAAAAATATAGATTATTTGCAATATATTTGAACTTAAATGACTATCAGATTAAGACAAGCAAATATGGTTGTATGTTAACATATATGAACTGCATGATCACCACAAATAAAAAACCTACAATAGATACACAGAAATGAGAGAGGAACTAACACAAGCATCAGTTCAGTTCAGTTCAGTTGCTCAGTTGTATCCGACTCTGCGATTCCATGAATCGCAGCACGCCAGGCCTGCCTGTCCATCACCAACTCCCGGAGTTCACTCAGACTCACGTCCATCGAGTCCGTGATGCCATCCAGCCATCTCATCCTCTGTCGTCCCCTTCTCCTCCTGACCCCAATCCCTCCCAGCATCAAAGTCTTTTCCAATGAGTCAACTCTTCTCATGAGGTGGCCAAAGTACTGGAGTTCCAGCTTTAGCATCATTCCTTCCAAAGAAATCCCAGGGCTGATCTCCTTCAGAATGGACTGGTTGGAACTCCTTGTATCCCAGGGACTCTCAAGAGTTTTCTCCAACACCACAGTTCAAAAGCATCAATTCTTTGGCACTCAGCTTTCTTCATAGTCCAACTCTCATATCCGTGCATGATCACTGGAAAAACAATAGCCTTGACTAGATGAACCTTTGTTGGCAAAGTAATACCAACACAAGCATACTGCTAAAGAAAATCATCAAGCCACAAGGGAAGAAGAGATTAACAAAACGACAAGATCCTCCTATATGCTGCTTACAAGAGACTCATTCCAGAGTGAAAAGCACAGATTGAAAGTTAGGAATGGAAAAAGATACTTTATGTAAATGGAAAAGACAAGAAATCAGGAGGTGCAATACTCACATCAGACAAAGTACACTCTAAAGTAAATCCCTGTCACTAAGTCGTGTCTCACTCTTTCTGACCCTATGGACTGTAGCCCACCAGGCTCCTCTGTCCATGGAATTTTCCCGGTAAGAATACTGAAGTGAATTGCCATTTCCTACTCCAGGGGTTCTTCTTGGCCCATGGATTGAACCCCTGTCTCCTATATCTCCTGCATTGCAGGCAGATGTTTTACCCACTTGGCCATCAGGGAAGCCCACTTAAAGATATCAGCTATATTCTAAGTACTGTGCCTGCGTGCATGCCCGCTCACTTTAGTCATGTCCAACTCTTTGCTACCTTATAGACTGCAGCCCACCAGGCTCCTCTGTCCATAGGATTCTCCAGGCAAGAATACTGGAGTGAGTTGCCATGCCCTCCTCTAAGGGATCTTCCCAATCCAAGGATCAAACCAATGTCTCTTATATCTCCTGTACTGCAGGCTGATTCTTTACAGCTGAGCCACAAGGGAAGACAAATAAGGACATTACAAAATAATATAGGGATCAATAAAAGAGCGTATAATAATCTTTAATGTGTATGCACCTAATACAGGATAATTTAAATATGTAAGACAAGTATTAATGGACATAAAGGGAGAAGTTGACAATAATGCAATAGAAGGGGACTTTAACACCCTACTGACATCAATGGGCAGATCATCCAGACAGAAAATTATTATAAGGAAACAGAGACTTTAATATTTATTAAATACACTAATATTAAATACTCTAATATTTAATGAAATATTAGGCCAGTTGGACTTAATAGATATTTACAGGACATTACAGCAAATAAAAGAGCATAGTATACATTCTTTTCAAGTGTACATGGACATTCTCCAGGATAGAGTATATGCCAGGCTGCAAGAGGAGAGTAATTGTATCAAGTAATTTTTCTAGCCACCATGATAATAAACTAGATATCAATTATAGGATGGAAAAATGGATGAAAAATACAAACACATAGAGACCAAGCAACATAGTATCTAAAACCAATGAGTCAAAGATGAAATCAAAAATAAAATCATAAAAAAAGAAACTTGAAACAAATGAAAATGGAAATGCAACTTTCCACAATCTATGGGATACAGCAAAAACAATTATAACAGAGAAGGTTATAGTACCACAGCCTACCTTAAGAAACAAACAGAAATCCCAAATAAACAACCTTACTTGCCATCTAAAAGAACTAGAAAAAGGACAAAGCCCAACATTATCAGAAACAAAGAAACATTGAAGATCAGAGAGGAAATAAATGAAATATATATCAAAAATAATAATAATAAAGATTAAAGAAACAGAAAGATGGGTTTTTGAAAAGATGGAAAGTTTGGTAAACCTTTATCTAGGCTTATCAAAAAATAAAATCAAATGAATAGTAAGGATCAAAATAAGTAACATAAAAAATGAAAAAGGATGCAAAGCAACCAACATTATAGCAATACAAAGAAATCAAGAAAATACTATAGTTATGTCAACAAATTGGACAACCTAGAAAAAACTGACAAATTTCTAGAAACATAATCTGCCAAGACTGAATCAGGGAGAAATAGACAATCTAAACAAACTGATTTATCTACAAATTCAGTGCTGAATTTGTAATTAAAAAAAAAAAAAAAAAAAAAAAGCTTCTGGTGAACAAAATTCCAGCACCAGACAGGTTCAGAGAAATTCTAACAAACATGTAAAGAAAAGTTAATTCCTATCCTTCTCAAACTATTCCCAAAAACTGAATAGGAGTGAACACTCTCAAATTCATCCTATGAGATCTCTATTAACTTGATACCAAAAACAATACCAAACAACTACTAAAAAAAAAAAAGAAAGAAAATTACTTACTGATTTATTTGATAGATATAGATGCAAAAGTATTTAACAAAATATTAGCAAATTAAATTCAAACTATATAAAAAGGATCATACAGTATTATCAATTAAACTTTATTCCGGGGATGCTAGGATGGGTTAATACAAATCAATCAGTATGATATACCCCATTAAAAATAGAAAGGCTAAAAATCACAGGATCATCTTAATAGATGCAGAAAAAGCATCTGACAAAATTAAAAATCTATTCATCATTAAAATAACTAAAAATTGGTATAGAGGGTGCACATCTCAACAAATAAGAGGCCACTTATGACTAACCCATAGCTAACATTACACTCAACTGTGAAAAGGTGAAAGTTTTTCCTCTAAAATCAGGAACAAGACAAGGATGCCTACTCTTAACACTTCTACTTAATGCAGAACTGGAAGCAAGAGAAAGAAATAAAAACATCTATGTTGGAAGAAGGAACTGCCAATATTTGCAGTAACATTAAAGTGTATATAGAATTAATATATGAATTCAGCAAGGTTTCAAGAAAAGATTAATATACAAATATCTGTTGTCTTTTGTGCACTAATAATGAACTTTCAAAAGGAGAAACAAGAAAAAACCTTGTTGAAAATTTCATCAAAAATAACAAAATACCTCAGAATAAACTTAACCAAGGAGGATAAAGATCTATACATAAAAGACTAAAAAACAAACAAACAAACAAACAAAAAACTTATGAAGTGATGAAGGAAACTGAAAGTGGTACAAAGAAATAGAAAGATATACTGTGTTCTCGAATTGAAATAATTAATGCTGTTAAACGTCCATACTATTTAAAACACTCTACAAATTTAGTGGAATCTCTATCAAAATACGATTATATCTTTTGGAGAACTAAAACCAACAATCATAAATGTTACATGGAATCAAATGGGCTTTCCTGGTAGCTCAGTGGTAAAACATCTGCCTGCAATGCAGGAGACCGTCTACAATTAAGGAGACGTGGGTTCAATCCCTGGGTCAGGAAAATCGCTGGGAGAAGCAAATGGCAATGCATTCCAGTATTCTTGCCTGGGAAACCCCAAAACACAGGAGCCTGGAGGGCCACAGTCCATAGGGTCACAAGAGTTGAATAGGATTTAGTGATTAAACCACCACCAGTATCCCATGAAACCATAAAAGACCCAAATTACCAATGTGATATTGAGAAAAAAGAACAAAACTGGAGGTATCACACCCCGTGATTTCATACTATATAACAAAGCTACAGTAATAAAAACAGTATAGTACTAGCACAAAAACAGACACCTAGATCAAGGAAACTGAATAGAGAGCCCAGGAATAAACCTACTCAAAGGAAGCAAGAATGAAAAAGGGAGAAAAGATAGTCTGTTCAGTAAGTGGTATTGGGAAAACGATTCCATATAAAAGAATAAAATTAGAATATTTTCTCACAGCTTACAAAAAAATAAATTCAAAATGGATTAAAAGACCTAAATATATGACCTGAAACCATAAAATTCCTAGAAGAAAACACAAGTTAAATATTTCTTTGATATGGAGATATTATTTGGATCTGTCTCCCTAGGCAAAAGAAATAAAAAACAAAACAACAATAAGAACCTAAATAAAATGAGACCTAAATAAATTAAAATTTTTTGCACACCAAAGAAAACAGACAGAAAGATGAAAAGATGACTTACTGATCAGGAGTAAATATTTGCAAATGATATAACTAAAGGAAATCAATCCTGAATATTTACTGGAAGGACTGATGCTGAACTGAAGCTCCATTACTTTGAGCACCTGAGGTGAAGGGCTGACTCATCAGAAAAGACCCTAATGCTGGGAAAGATTGAAGTCAGGAGGAGAATGGGACAACAGAGGACAAGATGGTTGGATGGCATCATCAACTTAATGGACATAGTTGAGCAAGCTCCAGGAGTTGGTGATGGACAGGGAAGCCTGGTGTGCTATAGTTCAAGGGGTCACAAAGAATCAGACATAACTGAGCAAATGAACTGAGCTGGTGACTAATAAGGGCTTGGTAGTCAAAGTATATAAACAGCTCATACAGCTCAATATCAAAAAGGAAACAAACAATTCAATAAAAAAAAAAAAAAAGGACAAACAACTTGAATAGACAGATGACCAACAGGCACAGGAAAAGATGCCAAACATCACTAATTATCAGTGAAATGCAAATCAAAACCACAGTGAGAGATATGACCTCATACCTGTCAGAATGGTTGTCATCAAAAAAATCTACAAATAACAAATATTGGTGAAGATTCGGAGAAAAAGGAACTCCTTCATACTGTTGATGGGAATGCAAATAGGTACAGCCACTATAAGAAAAAAGTAAGGAGGTTCCTCAAAACACTTAAAACTACCATATGATACAACAATTTCACTCCTAAAAAACAGCAATTAAAAAAAAAAATACACGCACTGCAAAGTTCATAGCAGCATTATTTACAATAGCCAAGATATGGAAGCAACCTAACATCTATCAACAGATGGATGGATAAAAAGATGTGGGATGTGTGTGTGTACACAATGGAATATTACTTAACCATTAAAAGGGCTTCCCTGGTGGCTCAGACAGTAAGAATCTCTCTGCAATGTAAGAGACACAGGTCTGATCCCTGGCTTGGAAAGATCCCCTGGAAAAAGCAATGGCTACCCATTGCCTGGAGAATTCCATGGACAGAGGAGCCTGACAGGCTACAGTCAATGGGGTCACAAATAGTTGGGAAGGACTAAGGAACTAACACTTTCACAGTCATTAAAAGAATGGAATTCTGCAATCTGCAACAAACTGAATAGATATAAAGGCTATTATGCTCAGCAAAATAATTCAGAGAAAGACAAATAGTCTACGTTACCCCATACATGTGGAATACGAAAAAATAAACAAATGAATATAACAAAATGAACATACTCACAGATGTAAAGAACAAAGTATTGGCTACCACCCTCGTCCAAGGTAAGGAGCAGTGGCTGTGCTTTGCTGGAGCAGCCGTGAAGAGATACACCACACCAAAGGTAAGAGACACCCAAGTAAGATGGTAGGTGTTGCCGGAGGGCATCAGAGGGCAGACACACTAAAACCACAATCACAGAAAACTAGTCAATCTCATCACACTAGGACCACAGTCTTGTCTAACTCAATGAAACCAAGCCATGCCCACAGGGCAACCCAAGACGAGTGGGTCATGGTGGAGAGTTCTGACAGAATGTGGTCCACTGGAGAAGGGAATGGCAAACCACTTCAGTATTCTTGCCCTGAGAACCCCATGAACAGTATGAAAAGGCAAAATGATAGGATACTGAAAGAGGAACTCGCCAGGTCAGTAGGTGTCCAATACGCTACTGGAGATCAGTGGAGAAATAATTCCAGAAAGAAAGAAGGGATAGAGCCAAAGCAAAAACAATACCCAGTTGCGGATGTGACTCATGATAGAAGCAAGGTCTGATGCTGTAAAGAGCAATATTGCATAGGAACCTGGAATGTCAGGTCCATGAATCAAGGCAAATTGGAAGTGGTCAAACAAGAGACAGCAAGAGCGAACATCGACATTCTAGGAATCGGTGAATTAAAATGGACTGGAATGGGTGAATTTAACTCAGATGACCATCATATCTACTACTGCGGGCAGGAGTTCCTCAGAAGAAATGGAGTAGCCATCATGGTCAACAAAAGAGTCCGAAATGCGGTACTTGGATGCAGTCTCAAAGATAACAGAATGATCTCTGTTCGTTTCCAAGGCAAACCATTCAATATCACAGTTATCCAAGTCTATGCCCCAACCAGTAACGCTGAAGAAGCTGAGGTTGAACGGTTTTATGAAGACTTATAAGACCTTTTAAAACTAACACCCAAAAAAGAAGTCCTTTTCATTATAGGGGACTGGAATGCAAAAGTAGGAAGTCAAGAAACACCTGGAGTAACAGGCAAATTTGGCCTTGGAATGCGGAATGAAGCAGGGCAAAGACTAATCGAGTTTTGCCAAGAAAATGCACTGGTCATAGCAAACACCCTCTTCCAACAACACAAGAGAAGACTCTACACATGGACATCACCAGATTAGCAGTGAAATCAGATTGATAATATTCTTTGCAGCCAAAGTTGAAGAAGCTCTATGCAGTGAACAAAAACAAGACCAGGAGCTGACAGTGGTTCAGATCATGAACTCATTACCAAATTCAGAATCAAATTGAAGAAAGTAGGGAAAACCGCTAGACCATTCAGGTATGACCTAAATCAAATCCCTTATGATTATGCAGTGGAAATGAGAAATCGATTAAAGGGCCTAGAGCTGATAGATAGAGTGCCAGAAGAACTATGGACGGAGATTCCTGACATTGTACAGGAGATAGATAGGGATCAAGACCATCCCCATGGAAAAGAAATGCAAAAAAGCAACATGGCTGTCTGGGGAGGCCTTACAAATAGCTGTGAAAAGAAGAGAGGTGAAAAGCAAAGGAGAAAAGGAAAGATATAAGCATCTGAATGCAGAGTTACAGAGAATAGCAAGAAGAGATAGGAAAGCCTTCTTTAGCGATCAATGCAAAGAAATAGAGGAAAACAACAGAATGGAAAAGACTAGAGATCTCTTCAAGAAAATTAGAGATACCAAGGGGACATTTCATACAAAGATGGGCTTGATAAAGGACAGAAATGGTCTGGACCTAACAGAAGCAGAAGATATTAAGAAGAGGTGGCAAGAATACACAGAACTGTACAAAAAAGATCTTCACGACCCAGATAATCATGATGGTGTGATCACTCATCTACAGCAGGACATCCTGGAATGTGAAGCCAAGTGGGCCTTGGAAAGCATAGTTACAAACAATGCTAGTGGAGGTGATGGAATTCCAGTTGAGCTGTTTCAAATCCTGAAAGATGATGCTGTGAAAGTGCTGCACTCAATATGCCAGCAAATTTGGAAAACTCAGCAGTGGCCAGAGGACTGGAAAAGGTCAGTTTTCATCCCAATTCCAAAGAAAGGAATGCCAAAGATGCTTTTGAACTGTGGTGTTGGAGAAGACTCTTGAGAGTCCCTTGGACTGCAAAGAGATCCAACCAGTCCATTCTGAAGGAGATCAACCCTGGGATTTCTTTGGAAGGAATGATGCTAAAGCTGAAACTCCAGTACTTTGGCCACCTCATGCGAAGAGTTG
Organism: Capra hircus; assembly: GCF_001704415.2. Classification (NCBI taxonomy): domain Eukaryota; kingdom Metazoa; phylum Chordata; class Mammalia; order Artiodactyla; family Bovidae; genus Capra; species Capra hircus. The sequence continues at coordinate 33,474,681 of NC_030815.1, read as the reverse complement.
ACTCATTGGAAAAGACTCTGATGTTAGGAGGGATTTGGGTCAGGAGGAGAAGGGGACGACAGAGGATGAGATGGCTGGATGGCATCATGGACTCGATGGACGTGAGTCTGAGTGAACTCCAGGAGTTGGTGATGGACAGGGAGGCCTGGCGTGCTGCGATTCATGGGGTCGCAAATAGTCGGACACGACTGAGAGACTGAACTGAACTGAAAATAGGGGTAGGTGTTTGAGAAATACATTTACTATGTATAAAATGAATAAGTGATGAAGATATACTGTACAGCACAAAGAAAAATAACCATTATTTTATAAAAATACATTATATTTTTATTTTAGATGTGGAATAATCTATAAAAATATTGAATCATTATACTGTACACCTGAAACTAATATGATATAGTAAATCAATTAAACTTCAATTAAAAACAATAGCAGATACAAAACCCAACAACAAATACATTTAAGTAATATTTTTTGTTGGTTTTATTTATAGTATTCAATTTATATTGCATCTACACAGTTAAATCAGTTGCCTAGTGTGGTATTATAAAATCACAGAAAATCTTATATTATGTAAATAATATATAACCCATTTTGTCATATTTTTAAGTCACATTAAATAGTTAGGAAATATATTTTCCTGAAATATGGAAAATTTTAGTGACCTGACCGAAGCCACTAAGCAACTCTTGGGGTGAAACAGGATACCAAACAAAGGTCTGGCTTACTCTCTCTTTTCAGGGCAACAGGCTGACAGCAGTGATGATAAGGCATTCCCAGGCCCAATCTATGAATGTTTGAAGTAAAACATGTTCTTGTGGTGCCACAAGTCTTTTAATGCAGTTTTATCCACGCTAAAATGAACAACAAAGGGAACGTGGGTTCTAGTCTCATGAGAGCCATATTTTCTAATGTTTCTATTAGAAATACACTCTGCCTTCAACTCCCCATAGCAACATTATTATGAACATGATTTTATGTGGATAAATTACTACTATATTTCAGCCACACAGTGGTTTAAATAGGCTTTTGTGAGCTGCACTGCAGATATCATCACCTCATATACTGGTGCTACTATGGAAAAATGAATTTTGACTCTAAGCTAAAAATTTTAAAAAGACATTTCATTGACATGGAAAATATAATCTAGTAAAGTCCTTTTAATTCCTCATGCTTGAAAATTTGACCATGACAGTTTTGGAGTAGAAATGGGGATTTTCTTCTCATAAGGGCCACGTATGCATATTTATCTTCATGATTTATCTATTGAAATATTTTCACAATCCATTAGACTGAGACATAAAATAGCTAATATTTGAATTACAAAATGGCTATTTTATATAGTATAATTTCATATACAGATATGAACCAGTCCCACTCTCCATTCATTAATGCAAACCTATTCTCTATTTCCCATAATATGCAAGAAACACTCAGTTATATACTATTTTGAACATTTTGATTAATTTCATTTTCATTCAATCATTTATTCATTATTCCCTTTGTGCCAAGCACATTCTTTTTTTCTGTTTAATAAAAGTAAAACACATTTATAACAGATGTGTTAAATACAGAAACATAATAAAGATCATCAATAATTTCAGAAATGCTCTGGTAATTTTGCAATTTTTCTGATTTTAGGAATACATGTTTAAAGGAAACCCCTATATATTGTTATTGGGAATGTGGTTTGGTACAGTCATGATGGAGTACAGTAGAGAGGTTCCTTAAAATACTAAAAATAGAGCTACCATATGAACCTGCAATCCCACTCCTGGGCATATATTCAGAAAAAATCATGTTCCAAAAGGATGCATGCATCTCAACTCCATTGCAGCATTGTTTGCAATAGCCAAGACAAGAAAGTAATCTAAATGTCCATTGACAGAGGATAAAGAAGATGTGGAATATATACAATGGGATGCTTGCTCATTTGATCAATCATGTCCAGCTCTTAGCAACCCTATAGGCTGTAGCCTCCCACCTTCTCTCCATGGCATTTTCCAGGGAAGAATACCGGAGTGGGTTTCCATTTCCTTCTGCAGGGGATCATCCTGTCCCAGGGATCAAACCCATATTCTCCTGCATTGCAGACAGATTCTTTAGCGCTGAGCCACTTGGGAAGCCCACACAATAGGGTGTTGCCACCGCCGCTGCTGTTTAGTCATTAAGTTGTGTCCAACTATTCATGACCCCATGGACTGCAGCCCGTTAGGCTTCTTTGTCCATGGGATTGCCCAGGCAAGAATATTGGAGTGAATTGCCATTTCATTCTCCAGGGGATCTTCCCTACCCAGGGACTGAACCTATGTCTCCTGCTTGGCAGGCAGATTCTTTACCACTAAGCCACCTGAAAATTCCCACACAATGGGATATTTGTCATCAAAAATAATGAAATAATGTCCTTTGCAGCCGCATGGATGGATGTAGAGATTGTCATACTGAGTGAAGTCAGACAGAGAAAGACAAATGTCATATGATATTCCTTATTTGTGGACTCTAAAAAGAAATGGTACAAATGAACTTTACTCACAAAACAGAAACAGACTCACAGACTTAGAGAACAAGCTTATGGTTACTGGAGTTTGGGAGGGTGGGGAGAAGAGATAGGGAGTTTGAGATCAACATGCACGTTTCTGTATTTAAAATGGATAACCAACAAGATCCTACTGTATAACACAGGGGGCTCTGCTCAAAGTTATGTGGCAGCCTGGATGGGAGAGGAATTTGGAGGAGGATGGATACATGTTGCTCTGCTGTGTGCCTGAAATTATCATATTGTTAATCAGCTATACTCCGATATAGAATAAAAAGTTTAAAAATAAATATATGTGCTTAAAAATGGGATCACAATATATATTGTTTTAATTTTTTAATACTTATAACTCTCGTGTCATGAACTACTCTTAGCATACAGACATGTCAATGACTAACAGTCTCCCATGGTATGTTTACAACAACACTACACAGTTCTACTCCAGCTTTTGGATAGCTGGCTGTTTCTGATTTCTCTCTGCAACATGATGAAATGAGTGCTCTTGCATATAAACATTGCTTGCATCTCTAATTCAATCTGAAAGAAAATATTTTCTTAAAAATGGACTTTCTGGGTTAAAGAGTAAATCTATTTTTTTTTTATTAGAAATGTCTTTAGTTTTTAAAAGGGCATATTCATTGCAAAACCCCCAAATAATGCAGAAGCATATGACTATGGGAGAATAGTCAGAGAGCTGCAAAACTGCAATGTTGCTGGCTTTGAAGATAGAGGAAAGGCCATCAGCCAAAGAATGTAGGCAGCTCTAGAAGCTGGAAAAGACAAGGTAACAGATTTTTCCCCCTCGAAGCTCCAGAAGGTAACAAGGCCCTGCTGACATCTTGCATTTTAGCCCAGGTAACCCATTCAGTGGAGAAGAAAGTGGCCTCCCACTCCAGTATTCTTGCCTGGAGAATCCCATGGAGGGAGGAGTCTGGTGGGCTACAGTCCGCGGGGTTGCAAAGAGTCAGACACGACTGAGCAAATTCATTTTCACTTTCATTTTCACTTTCATCGCATTCAGTGGTCCAAGTAGTAACCAAACACTGCTTGGTTACTAAGGTTGTGGTATTTTGTTATGGCACAATAATTTGTAGCAAATTTGTGAATAACACATTTGTTTATCCACTTACTTTTTAAATAGGTATTTGCGTTTTTTCTTAGTTCAGTGTTTTATAAAGATAGTTACTATTAACATTAGTTTACAACTCTTGTTATTTCTCTTGACTGAATTCATAGGAGCTGGAATCACCCATTTCTGTGGTAATTTTGAAAATAATTCTTACTAAAGAATGTACAAAAGCTGTAGCATTTTATTATACAATCCCTACAAAGTAAACAAGAGCTCCAACTGCTGCACATCTTCACTAATACCGGGTCTTATCAGACTTGAAATTTTAGTCATTTAATGAGTGTGAAGTGTTATCACATTTTTTTAAACAGTTTAATAAAATATAATTCACATACCATAAAATTAACTCACTTAAAAGGTATAATGACAGTTTTGAGCATATTCAAAAGGTGTGCAAGCATCACTACAATTAATTTACAACATTTGCATCACTCCAAATAGAAACTCCAAACCTAATAGCACTTACTCCCGTTGTTGCCCCAGATTCTCTACTCCCAACCACCATCCAAACATAGACAATCAGTCACCTATTTTCTATTTTATAGATTTGTTTATTCTGGATGTTTCATATAAGTGGAATCATACAATATGTGATCTTCTGTTATGTATTTATTTCACTGAAATAGTAATTTCAATTTTTATCTACATTCTAGCATGTATCATTATTCTTTTTATCACTAACATTCCATTGAATACAACACTTATATAACTCACCCATTCATCTGTTGAGAATTATTTCAAAATTTTTCCATTATGAATAATGCTGATATTAAAATTTGTGTGCAAGTTTTTGTTGAGAAGTATGGTTTCTTTAATCTTGGATATATGCTAGGAGTGGAATTTCTAGGTTATACAGTAACTCCAAATTGTTGTAAAAAATGGATGCATCATTCCACATCCATACCAGCAATGAGTGAAGGTTTCAGTTTCTCCAAATCCTTATCAATACTTGCTATTGTGTGTGTGTGTGTGTGTGTGTGTGTGTTTTAATGATAGCTATTCTAGTTGGGTATGAAGTACTATCACTTTGTGATTTGGAGGTTAACGGGAAAAATATCAATAACCTCATATATGCAGATCACACCACCCTTAAGGCAGAAAGTGAAGAGGAACTAAAAAGCCTCTTGATGAAAGTGAGAGAGGAGAGTGAAAAAGTTGACTTGAAGCTCAACATTCAGAAAACGAAGATCATGGCATCCGGTCCCATCACTTCATGGAAAATAGATGGGGAAACAGTGGAAACAGTGTCAGATTTTATTTTGGGGGGCTCCAAAATCAGTGCAGATGGTGACTGCAGCCATGAAATTAAAGGACGCTTACTCCTTGGAAGAAAAGTTATGAGCAACCTAGATAGCATATTCAAAGGCAGAGACATTACTTTGCCTACTAAGGTCCACCTAGTCAAGGCTATGGTTTTTCCTGTGGTCATGTATGGATGTGAGAGTTGGAGTGTGAAGAAGGCTGAGCGCCTAAGAACTGATACTTTTGAACTGTGGTGTTGGAGAAGACTCTTGAGAGTCCCTTAGACTGCAAGGAGATCCAACCAGTCCATTCTGAAGGAGATCAGCCCTGGGATTTCTTTGGAAGGAATGATGCTTAAAGCTGAAACTCCAGTACTTTGGCCACCTCATGCGAAGAGTTGACTCATTGGAAAAGGCTCTGATGCTGGGAGGGATTGGGGGCAGGAGGAGAAGGGGACGACAGAGGATGAGATGGCTGGATGGCATCACGGACTGGATGGACATGAGTCTGAGTGAACTCCGGGAGATGGTGATGGACAGGGAGGCCTGGCGTGCTGCTGTTCATGGGGTCGCAAAGAGTCGGACACGACTGAGTGACTGAACTGAACTGAACTTAATCTAATCATTAAGAATGCTGAAATATATTTACATGTGTCAATTTTCCATGTCTACCATTTTTGGGGAAATTTCTTTTTCAATCATTTGCTCATTTGGGTTATTTATATCATTATAGTTATTTATTCTGGCTACAGGTTCTTTGTCATATATATTATTTGCAAATGTTCTCTACCATTTATTACACTGTGTTTTCATGTTCTTCACTGTGTCTTTTGAAATTCAAAGGTTTTTAATTATGCTGAAATCAAAATTTTATCTTCTCTTTTTTCACTTGTGCTTTTCATTACTATTCGTTTGGTAGTAAGTTTTAAAGTCAGGAAATGTGAGTGTCCCAGATTTGCTGTTTGTTTTTAAGATTGTTTTTGCTATTTTTCATCCTTTGAATTTTCATATGAATTTTAGGCTCATATTGTCAATTCAGCAAAAGAAGTCAGATGGTATTTGATAGTGATTGTCTTGAATCTAGAGAATAATTTAGGCACTACTGCTATTGAAACAAAACTGTCTTCTGATAAATGTACACATAATATCTTTTCATATGTGTAAATCTTCTTTAATATCGACAGTTTCGTTATTTTTATTTTCAACGTCCAAATGATGTACTTTTTTGCTTATTTCTAAATATTTTATTTTTCCTGATTTTATAAATGGAATTTATTTCCTAATTTCATTTTTGCTTTATTCATTACTAGTACATAGAAATACAATTGACTTTTGCACTCTCACCAGTACTCTAAAAGCCTGCTGAACTTGTTTATTTAGTTCTAATAGTTTTATTGAATTCTTTAGCATTTTCCATATATAAGATCATGTCATCTGCAAATATAATTTTATTCCCTCCTTCTTTCCCAATATTGATGCCTTTTATTTCTTTCACTTGCCTAACTGTCAGGGCTAAAACTTTAGTACAATGCTGAATAAAAGTAGTGAGAGTCAGCATTATTGTCTTTTCTTACACTTAAAGGTGAATCATTCAGTATTCACCACTAATTATGATGCTAGTTGTGGATTTTTCATAGATGCCCTATATTCAATTGAGGAAGTTTCTTTGTATTCCTAGTTTTTCAGTGTTTTTATACTGAAAGGGTATTGGACTCTTTCAAGTAATTTTTCTGCATTTGCTGATGTGATCATGTGGTTTTTCTCCTTTATTCTATCAATATCAAGTATTACTCTGTTTCCAAATGTTAAACCAACAATACATTTCTAGGATAAAATACACTTGGTCATAGTATACAATCTTTTAAATATAATGCTGTATGTGATTTGCTGTTTTTGTTGAAGAAAATCGCATCTAGATTCACAGAGATATTGATGTGTGATTTTCCTTTCCTGTTATATATTTGTCTGATTCTAGTATCAGAGTAACACTGGCTTCACAGGATGATTTCGTGCTTCCTCCTCCCGCTCTTGGTGTTTCCTTCTCCTTTTATAGAAGAGTTTGTTATGGACTGGTGTTAATTCTTCTTTAAATGTTAAGTGGAATTCACCAATGAGGCCTCTCAGATTGGCTTTTCTTGGTGTGGAATTTCTTAATCACAATTTCAGTATTTAGATTTTATTGAGTCAGAATACCAAATTCTGTGCCCTTTCAGGATTTGTCCATTTCATCTGAGCCATCTACTTTATTCGTGTACAACTGCTCACAATATTCCTTTAAAATCCTTCATGTTTTGTGACACTAGTAGCAATGTCCTCTCTTGTTTTAGGAATTTGAATCTTTCCTTTTATTTTTTCAGTCTGGAAAATAATTTATTGATTCTACTTATCTTTGCAGGAGCTATTTTTGGTTTTGTTCATTTCTTTCTATTGCTTTTCTAGTATCTAGTTCCTATATTTTTATCCTAACTTAAAAGTTATTTCCTTTTTGCTCATTGCTTTTGTTTTAGTTTCACTTTTTTTTTTCTAGTTTCTTAAGGTAAAAGGTAACGTTATTGGTTTGAAATTGTTCTTCTTTTCAAACATGTTTAAACACATAAATGTTTATATGCAAGATATAAATGTTTCTCTAAGCTTTTCTCTATCTATATCCTACAGTTTTGATATATTTCATGTTTGTTTTCACTCATTTCAAAGTGTTTTCTAAATTTATTATTATTATTTTTTTAAATTTTTTATTTATTTTTTTATTTTTTAAATTTTAAAATCTTTAATTCTTACATGCGTTCCCAAACATGAACCCCCCTCCCACCTCCCTCCCCACAACATCCCTCTGGGTCATCCCCGTGCACCAGCTCCAAGCATGCTGTATCCTGCATCAGACATAGACTGGCGATTCAATTCTTACATGATAGTATACATGTTAGAATGTCATTCTCCCAAATCATCCCACCCTCTCCCTCCCTCTGAGTCCAAAAGTCCATTATAAACATCTGTGTCTCTTTCCCTGTCTTGCATACAGGGTTATCATTGCCATCTTCCTAAATTCCATATATATGTGTTAGTATACTGTATTGGTGTTTTTCTTTCTGGCTTACTTCACTCTGTATAATCGGCTCCAGTTTCATCCATCTCATCAGAACTGATTCAAATGAATTCATTTTAACGGCTGAGTAATACTCCATTGTGTATATGTACCACTGCTTTCTTATCCATTCATCTGCTGATGGACATCTAGGTTGTTTCCATGTCCTAGCTATTATAAACAGTGCTGCGATGAACATTGGGGTGCATGTGTCTCTTTCAATTCTGGTTTCCTCGGTGTGTATGCCCAGCAGTGGGATTGCTGGGTCATAAGGTAGTTCTATTTGCAATTTTTTAAGGAATCTCCACACTGTTCTCCATAGTGGCTGTACTAGTTTGCATTCCCACCAACAGTGTAGGAGGGTTCCCTTTTCTCCACACCCTCTCCAGCATTTATTGCTTGCAGATTTTTGGATCACAGCTATTCTGACTGGTGTGAAGTGGTACCTCATTGTGGTTTTGATTTGCATTTCTCTAATAATGAGTGATGTTGAGCATCTTTTCATGTGTTTGTTAGCCATCCGTATGTCTTCTTTGGAGAAATGTCTATTTAGTGGAATTTCCATTTTTCTGGCCATTTCCATTTCCCACTATTTCTTCTGCTTTTGATTTCTAATTAATTCTGTCATCTTTAGAGACATACTTTCCTGATTTCAATCATTTTAGATTTATTGAGACTTGCTTTATGATCAAGAAAATGATCTCTCCTGGAAAGGGTTCCAAACATTTCTGCTCTTAAAAAGACTATGTACTGTCTTGCTTTGGGGTGAAGCATTCTATCTATGTCTGCTAATGTTGCAAAGTTTATTATAACTTGCTCATCTTCCGTCTAGTTATAAGTAGCAATGAAAGTAAGGTTTTAAGGACTTGAACTATATTGTTGAGTGGTGTATTTCTTCCTAGAACTGTCAGTTTTTCTTCATGTATGTTTTGGGAGCTGTTTTCAGGTGAATGTATGTATATCTAGTAGGTTGACCCTTATGCTATTATAAAGTGTCCCTTTTTATCTCTAATAATAACACTTTTAAAAATGTCTGTTTTATAAGATACTAGTATAGCCACTTGAACTTTGAAATGGTTGTTATTTGCAATATATTTTCTCACCTTTTTCTTTTCAAGCTTCTTGTATCTTTGAATCAAAAATGTATCTCTAGTAAACAAAATATAACTGGATCTTGCTTTTCTATCCTGTCTGTCAGTCTCTGTCTTTGATTACACTATTTAATCCTTTCGCATTTGATGCTATTATTGATAACACTGGATTTATCTCTGTTATTTGCCTTTCTGTTTTCTCTATGGATTATATCATTTTGTTCCTTGGATCCTCTTTTATTACTTTCTTTTATATTGAAGGAATATTTCATAATGAAATATTTTAATTTTTTCATGCTTTTCTCCAATATTTTTTGTATTAATTTCTTAGTGAGTTCTCTAAAGTATATATTTATCTTATCAGAACCCACTTCAAGATTATACTAGATTAATTCCCATGAGCTATAGAAATGGTAGTCCTTTATACTTCTGTTTCCCCTTCCCCCTTTTTTATTCATTTATATAAACTGCATGTATATGTTACAAGTCCAACAATATACTGATATAATTATTACCTTCTGTAATCTTATATCTTTTTAAAAAGCTGAGAGATGATAATATTCTCATACATACATTTGCAGTTTGATTATATTATCCTTCTTATTTACCATTTCTGATTCTCTTCATATGTTTCTGTGAATTCAAGTTAATTATCTGGTGTCATTCCCTTATTCTAATGCAGCTTTGTAAGCACCCACTTCCTTTGTGCTATTATATAATTATATACACATTATATTACACATTAGCTTTTTAATCAGTTGACATAAGAAAAGAAATATGCAATTATAATGTCTTTTAGAAGCACCACTAATTACCTTTTCCAGTGCTTCTATTTTTTCATGTGGACTTGAATTACTTTCTGGTATCACTTGCTTTCAGCCTAAAGAAGTTCCTTTAATGTTTAATAAAGCATTTCTGATAGAAACAAATGCCTCCCCCACTCCTTACCCTCTCTCTGTCTTTCTCCTCTTTCTCTCTCTCTCTCTCTCACACACACACACACGCAATCCAGGAATGTCTTTTTATTTTCCCTTCATTTCTAAATATTGAATATTTTATCTGAGAGGATTTCAGATTCATATGTAATTGTAAGAAATGAGACAATAATCTATTGTATTACCATTATTCAGTTTCTCCTGTGGCTAGGATTTGCAAAACTATAGTATAAAATCAAAACTAACTATTGAAAATGATACAGTAAAGATACAGAAAAATTATTTAACCATAAGTTTTGCTCATGTCCTCTTTAACCCCTTTCAAACACTGACCCATAATCTGGTTCTATCATTTTATAATTTCAAGCATGTTATATAAATAGGAGTTTTACCGTTGGTGTAGTGGTAAAGAATACGCCTGGGATTGAAGGAGATGCAAGACACACAGGTTCAATACCTGGATTGGAAAGATCCCCTGGAGAAGGAAATGGTAACCTGTTTCAGTATTCTTGCCCAGAAAATTCTATGGACAGAGGAACCTGGTGGGCTGCATTCCATGGAGTTACGAAGAGTTGGACATGACTGAGTGATTGAGCACCCACATACACACAGATAAATACAGTCATACAGTATGTAATCTTTTGAGAACATTGAGATTGGCCATTATTCATCAATAAAATTTTCTGGAGGTTATAGGTTGTTTTCTGTATTCGCAGTGATTTCTTTTCACGTTATATTCTATGTTGCATGGTGGTGGTATTTTAGTTGCTCAGTTGCATCCAGCTCTTGCGACCACATGGACTGTTGCCCATCAAGCTCCTCTGTCCACAAAATTTTTCCATGCAAGAATACTGGAATGGGTTGTCAGTTCCTTCTCCAGGGGATCTTCCAAGCCCAGGGATTGAACCTGGGTCTCTTATATCTCCTGCATTGCAGGTGGATTCTTTACCAAAAATTATATTCTGTGTCCCATAGTAAAAATGGATCAGTTTAATTATCTAGCAGAGGAAGACATCTGAATTGCTTCCAAATAAACTGCCAAAATATTTACATACAGGTTTTTGCATAAAGATTTCAGCATTCTTTGGGATAAATGTTCAAGAATCCTATTGCTAGGCTATATATGATAGTTTTGTATATAGTTTATTAAGACACTCCCAGAGTGTTGGTACTATTTTATATTCCCATCAAAAAAGTCATGAGAGATCTAACTTCTCATTTTTACCAGCATTTGGTGTTGCTATTATATCTATTCAAAAATTATATCAACTCAATATTACACAATATATAAAATGATGTTCAGCAAATGCACTGTAGTTTTAAGTTTGACATTTATGTTTCCATCTTCATTACTGTCTTCTCTATTTTCATATAATCAAGTGTCTGCTGAATTATGGCAGTGAATGAGAAATTTTCTAAATTCTTCAATTACTTGGATTTTAAAAAATATTCATACTAATTCATTGAGCAGGGGGTCAGAAAACCATGACCTGCAGGACATATCTCGCCTGTGACTTTTGTTAAAGAATTTTTTTATTGGCAGTTCTATTTCCAGTTTTTTAAGGAATTTCCACACTGTTCTCCATAGTGGCTGTTCTAGTTTGTATTCCCTCCAACAGTGTGAAGAGTGTTCCCTTTTCTCCATACCCTCTCCAGCATTTATTGCTTGTAGACTTTTGGATAGGAACAGTGCCTCTCTCATTTGTTTACATATTATCTATAGTTTTCTCTATGTCACCAAGGCAGAGTTGAGTAATTGCAACAGAGGTCTTCTGACCAACAAGATAAAATAATTATTTGGCCCTTTACAGAAAAAGTTTGCCAACCCCTGTTACAAAGAGTTTTTTTTTTTCTTTTCTTTGAAATGCCTTTACTACAACTGATATTTCTCTGTTAATTCTTCTTACAGAGGGACAGGTTCCAATTTTGGAAATGAGGTGATGTTTTCCAGATATTATGGAATTTCTCTTTGAGTCCATGAAATTAAGCTAGTTTTGAAAGAAAGTAATTTGTATTTATTTTGCTAGTTTGCATATCAGATATCAAGTAATGGGTAAAGTGTAAGAATATAATTAGAGTCAGCAACAGTTATGACTGTTAACTTTAGCTTTATACTAAGAATTTCCTTCATTTAGCTTACCCAGGATTTACCGACAGCATTATCTAAAAATTTGCCAGACTGTAATTAGGAGCAAAGATGGCATCACCAACTCAATGGACATGAATTTGAGTAAACTTTAAGGAGACAGTGAAAGACAGAGGAGCCTGGTGTACTGCAGCTCATGGAATCAAAAAAGGTTGGACACAATTTAATGACTGAACAAGAACAACAACAATTGCCCTAAGATGACCAAGAGTAAGCTGAAGTTTTGATTCCTAGGTTGATGAAGAAACTTATGTACTCATGATTGTCAAGGGTCTAATGCCATCCTTTTCCTGACATATCTGAATTAAGATTCCTCTTCTACCTATGTTCCCAGGCAAGATTCCTTCATAATCTGGTATTAAGGGGGAACCAATAATGAATTTTCTGGTTTCTAGTGTCACTACTTTTTAAAATTCAATTTTAAAAATATGTTGATAATTTCAATGAGGATGTCAAAATGAGCAGGAACAGAATACAACCTTAGGTTACTATCTTGCTGGAAGTTAACAGGATATTACTGAGAGAAAAGGAAAGGAAGAGAGAAAGGGGGAAAGGAAGAGGAAGAAAAAAGAAACCGCCACTTTTTCAAAGGGTAAAAAATTAAAGATCAAAAATAAAGCAATAATAGTAAATAAGCAACCCTGGAAGCAAAGTGATATCCAGGGACCTCTGACCACATCAAAACCTAGCGCAGGCTTAACCAGGTAGGGATTGAGCTTTGTCATGCAGGGTAAACACAGAACACATAAGAAGTGGCGTCCTCTCAGTGCTTATTTTTGCATCTCTTGTGCTTCATGTCAGAGTTCATTTGACCTCAAAAGAAAAGGAAAACCCAAAGATAAATATTTATACTACACAGAAAACCAAGTAAAATCTAGCTTCACAAGGCAAATCTCTTTTGTCCGCTAAGGAGTGTCTTCAACAATGAATGAAGCAAAAGATAGAAGGCAAGCTTGATGCATGCCATACAGGCTACCTGCAAAGCTGGTTTGATTTGCATATCCCAATTTAATCTCACATTATCCCAAGGCACATAACAGATTTACATACAATCATAAAACATTCACACCTGAGAAATAATCCTTACATGAGTTGTTTTCAATGATTTTAGGGTCATACACCTTTTTGAGAATTTATAATGGCTATAGAGATTAATTGCAGAAAATAAAGAAAAAAATGCTTATAATTTCGGGGATTTCAAACATCTTCTTGTCCAATCTTTGTTTTAAATAAATTTTGTAAAAGAGCAAAAAAAAAAAATAACTAAATTTGATGCAGTCCATATTCTCATTGCAATGTTTTTGTTTGTTTGTTTGTTTAAACGGTTGACGTTGTTCTATAATATAATGAACCACAGAGAAGTATTTCACTGATGTTTAAGATTACTTAACAATGATGCCTGAAGTTGTTTGTTGTTAGTGTTATTTTCTATTTTAAAGCTAGACTGTCTTTTCACCCACCCCCCCAAATGCCATAAAGAACCATATGACTTATTTGGTCCAGTTTTGCTGTATTTAAATTCTGACAACAGAGAGAAAATAGAAGGGGGAAACAATGATTTCATATGGTATCTAAATTAGTCCCCACATTCCAAATGAGCATTTCTCATCATAATAACTTGAAGCGGTTTAAAGACTTCAAACAGAGCAGTTTGTATCTTATATATAATTCATGCAAAATTGAGCTCCTGTCATTAGTTGGAGTAATCTGCCTTAGTGTTCCTTCTTTCAAATACTGTGATATTGAATTGCAGAGCTCAAACAGTAGAGGAACTGTATATAGATCTCACTTAATTCACAGACCTAAATCACTCACACCATTTCTGTAATGTATTTCTCACTTCTACCAAAACCTTTGCTCATCTTCAGTGGCATTATCATATTAGTCTATGATTATCTCAAACTACTTTCAGGATAAGTTCCAACCCTCAAATATGCTCATTAATTACTTCAACACTTTCTACTTTCTTAATTTTCCCATTTCCCTAGGAAAGCACACATAAGGGGATAGAGGGCTGTCTAATGTACTGATATATTAAAAAAGTGAAAACGTCAATGATGTTAAGTGTAACTATGGTGTCAGTCAACTCCAGTTTCAACACAATAGTCTTTTAACAACTTATGTGATGCATATTAGCCCCATTCTTGCAGTTATATATATCACCTTCATATATAACATAAAGGTAGTAAGACCTTACGGTGAATGGTGTTGGATTCATGATCTCCAAAGAAGATGATTTAGCTTTGGGACCAGGGACCAGGCTTGATCACTCAAGAGCTTTTGTATAGCAGTTTTATTAAAGTATAAAAAGAGACAGAGAAAGCTTCTGACATAGACATCAGAAAGGGGATGGAGAGTGCGCCCGTCACTAGTCTTAGCAAGAGAATTATATACTTTTTAAATAAGTTATTACAACAATGAAAAGAATGTCTCAAAGTGGTAAAACTTTTAACCAGATCCACTCCCACACTTTACATTTTAAGATAACAGGATTAGAATTTAACAATAGAAAGATTTTTACCAAACTTACTCCCATAATATACATTCTAAAATATCAGAATTAGTCAGAAGGTTTTCAAGAAGGAGAAACTGTCCTTAAACAGGATACATTGTTGTTATATAATCCTTAGTTGAGATTAAACAGAGTTGTTTGTTGTGTAATCATTGGTTTCAGACCTAAAGAAAAACAAAAACAAAAACATTTTATGTAACTAAGACTAAGGAATGAAGGTAGGGGGGGAGACATTTGTCCCTCTCTCCTCCTCCTCCTCCCCAGCACCCCCACCCCCTCCGACATCCACCCCACTCCCCCAACTTCTTATCAACCTGCCTAGGACTTGACTCTCTCAGTAGAAGGTAGAGAAAAGCCACCTTCCTCTGTAGCTATAGAACTTTATACCAATTATGATGTCAGCCTTTTAACAGTGGCCTAAAACTGAAGTCAATCAGATAGACTTTTAGAACAGAACCACAAGGAGCAAATATTTAGGATTATTTCCTGATTATTTAACCAGTCTAACCCATGAAATCCCACCTAAATTTTGTTTCTTTCTTTC
Source organism: Capra hircus (assembly GCF_001704415.2). Lineage (NCBI taxonomy): Eukaryota > Metazoa > Chordata > Mammalia > Artiodactyla > Bovidae > Capra > Capra hircus. The sequence continues at coordinate 33,459,465 of NC_030815.1, read as the reverse complement.
AACCCAAAGAAAAGAGCATATATCTATCCATAGAAATCCCATGTCTACAATCCCATGAAATCAGTTCAGTTCATTTCAGTCGCTCAGTCGTGTCTGACTCTTTGCGACCCCATGAATCGCAGCACGCCAGGCCTCCTTGTTCATCACCATCTCCCGGAGTTCACTCAGACTCATGTCCGTCGAGTCCGTGATGCAATCCAGCCATCTCATCCTCAGTCGTCCCCTTCTCCTCCTGCCCTCAATCTCTCCCAGCATCAGAGTCTTTTCCAATGAGTCAACTCTTCACATGAGGTATCCAAAGTACTGAAGCTTCAGCTTTAGCATCATGCCTTCCAAAGAAATCCCAGGGTTGATCTCCTTCAGAATGGACTGGTTGGACCTCCTTGCAGTCCAAGGGACTCTCAAGAGTCTTCTCCAACACCACAGTTCAAAAGCATCAATTCTTCGGTGCTCAGCCTTCTTCACAGTCCAACTCTCACATCCACACATGACTACTGGAAATTTTGATTAGTATAGCTTTGCAATGTAATTTGAAATCTGGAAGCATGATGTGTCTAGTTTTGTTTTTATCTCTAAGATTGCTTTGGTTATTGAGGCTCTTTCTGATTCCATTCAACTTTTCAATGGTTGGTTTTTTTTGGTTGTTTTTTTTTCTGTTTCTGTGAAAAATGCCATTTGATTTTAGATAGGCCATTTTATTGACTCTGTACATTGTTTTGAGCATCTGACAAGCAGTTAATACACAAAATATATAATGAACACATACAATTCCAGAGCAAAACTGAGAATGATAACAGACAAACAATCAGACTGAAAAATAGGTAATAGGTATTTCTCCAAAGGGCATATACAAATAGCCAACAAATACATGAAAAAATGCTCAACATTGCCAATTATCAGAGAAACGTAAATTAAGAACACAGTAAGATACAATCTCACCACAGTTTGTATGGCTATTATGAAAAATATTTTAAAAATAAGTTTTGGTGAAGACATGGTGAAATGTTTACTCTTCTACATAATTGGTGGGAATGTAAACTGATGCAGCTACATGCAAAACATTACAGAAGTTCCTTAAAATATTAAAAATATAACTACTGCAGTCCAGTAATCTGACTTTTGTATATTTATCTAAAGTACTTGAAAGACACTTTCATGTTTTGCAATCTCATTTTCAGTAAAGCATTATTCACAATAGCCAAGATATATAAACAACCTAAATTTCCATAAATAGTTGAATAGACAAAGAAAATTCATTACATACATACAACAGAATTTTATTATTATTATTATTATTATTAAAAAGAAGGAAATTCTGCCATTTTAAACAATGTGGATGAACTTGGAGGATATTATGCTAAATGAAAAATGACAGACACAGAAGCACTGATGCATGATACTACTTATGAGGCATCTAAAACAGTCAAATCTAAAGAAACGTTAGAATGGAGTTGTCAAGGGTTTCAGAAACACGGAAATGAGTAGTGAAGGCCCGAGGGTACAGAGTCAGTTTTACTAGGTAACTAAGTTCTAGAGTTCAACTATACAGCGTAGTGCTAAGAGCTAACGATATTATATTAAGTACTCTAATTTTTCTATGTGTACATCTTACGCAGCCGGAAGGAGATACCCCTCGTCCAAGGTAAGGAGCAGCGGCTGCGCTTTGCTGGAGCGGCCATGAAGAGATACCCCATGCCAAAGGTAAGAGAAACCCAAGTAAGACAGTAGGCATTGCGAGAGGGCATCAGAGGGCAGACACACTGGAACCATAATCACAGAAAACTAGTCAATCCAATCACATGGATCAGAGCCTTGTCTAACTCAATGAAACTATGCCATGCCATGTGGGGCCACCCAAGACAGGCGGGTTATGATGGAGAGGTCTGACAGAATGTAGTCCACTGGAGAAGGAAATGGCAAACCACTTCAGTATTTTTGCCTTAAGAACCCCATGAACGGTATGAAAAGGCAAAATGATAGGATACTGAAAGAGGAACTCCCCAGGTCAGTAGGTGCCCAATATGCTACTGGAAATCAATGGAGAAATAACTCCAGAAAGAATGAAGGGATGGAGCCAAAGCAAAAACAATAACCAGTTGTGGATGTGACCAGTAATAGAAGTAAGGTCCAATGCTGTAAAGAGCAATATTGCATAGGAACCTGGAATGTTAGGTACATGAACCAAGGCAAATTGGAAGTGGTCAAACAGGAGATGGCAAGAGTGAATGTCGACATTCTAGGAATCAGTGAACTAAAATGTACTGGAATGGGTGAATTTAACTCAGATGACAATTATATAGACTACTTTGGGCAGGAATCCCTTAGAAGAAATGGTGTAGCCATCATGGTCCACAAAAGAGTCCGAAATGCAGTACTTGGATGCAATCTCAAAAACGACAGAATGATCTCTCTTTGTTTCCAAGGCAAATCATTCAATATCACGGTGATCCAGTCTATGTTCCAACCAATAATGCTGAAGAAGCTGAAGTTGAATGGTTCTATGAACCTACAAGACCTTTTAGAACTAACACCCAAAAAAGATGTCCTTTTCATTATAGGGGACTGGAATGCAAAAGTAGGAAGTCAAGAAACACCTGGAGCAACAGGCAATATGGCCTTGGAATATGAACTAAAGCAGGGCAAAGGCTAAGAGAGTTTTGGCAAGAGAACGCACTGGTCATAGAAAACATCTTCCAAAAACACGAGAGAAGACTCCACACATGAACATCACCAGATGGTCCACACCAAAATCAGGTTGATTATATTCTTTGAAGCCAAAGAGGGAGAAGCTCTATACAGTCAGCAAAAATAAGAACAGGAGCTGACTGTGGCTCAGATCATGAACTCCTTATTAACAAATCAGACTTAAATTGAAGAAAGTATGGAAAATCACTAGACCATTCAGGTATGACCTAAATCAAATCCCTTATGATTATACAGTGGAAGTGAGAAATAGATTTAAGGGACTAGATCTGATAGACAGAGTACATGATAAACTATGGATGGAGGTTTGTGACACTATACAGGAGACAGGGATCAAGACCATCCCCATGGAAAAGAAATGCAAAAAAGCAAAATGGCTGTCTGGGGAGGCCTTACAAATAGCTCTGAAAAGAAGAGAGGCGAAAAGCAAAGGAGAAAAGGAAAGATATAAGCATCTGAATACAGAGTTTCAAAGAATAGCAAGAAGAGGTAAGAAAGCCTTCTTCAGCGATCTATGCAAAGAAATAGAGGAGAACAACAGAATGGAAAAGACTAGAGATCTCTTCAAGAAAATTAGGGATACCAAGGAAACATTTCATGCAAAGATGGGCTCGATAAAGGACAGAAATGGCATGGACCTAACAGAAGCAGAAGATATTAAGAAGAGGTGGCAAGAATACACGGAAGAACTGTACAAAAAAGATCTTCACGACCCAGATAATCATGATGGTGTGGTCACTCACCTAGAGCCAGACATCCTGGAATGTGACATCAAGTGGGCCTAGAAAATATCACTATGAACACAGCTAGTGGAGGTGATGGGATTCCAGTTGAGCTATTTCAAAACCTGAAAGATGATGCGGTGAAAGTACTGCACTCAATATGCCAACAAATATGGAAAACTCAGAAGTGGCCATAGGACTGGAAAAGGTCAGTTTTCGTTCCAATCCCTAAGAAAGGCAATGCCAAAGAATGCTCAAACTACCACACAATTATACCTATCTCACACGCTAGTAATGTACTGCTCAAAATTTTCCAAGCCAGGCTTTAGCAATACGTGAACCATGAACTTCCTGATGTTCAAGCTGGTTTTAGATAGGGCAGAGGAACCAGAGATAAAATTGCCAACATCTGCTGGATCATGGAAAAAGCAAGAGAGTTCCAGAAAAACATCTATTTCCGCTTTATTGACTATGCCAAAGCCTTTGACTGTGTGGATCACAATAAACTGTGGAAAATTCTGAGAGAGATGGGAATACCAGACCACCTAACCTGCCTCTTGAGAAACCTGTATGCAGGTTAGGAAGCAACAGTTAGAATTGGACATGGAAGTGCAGACTGGTTCCAAATAGGAAAGGAGTACGTCAAGGCTATATATTGTCACCCTGCTTATTTAATTTATATGCAGAGTACATCATGAGAAACGCTAGGCTGGAAGAAGCACAAACTCGAATCAAGATTGCCAGGAGAAATATGAATAATCTCAGATATGCAGATGACACCACCCTTATGGTAGAAAGTGAAGGCAACTAAAAAGCCTCTTAATGAAAATGAAAGAGGAGAGTGAAAAAGTTGGCTTAAAGCTCAACATTCAGAAAACTAGGATCATGGCATCCGGTCCCAATACTTCATGGGAAATAGATGGGAAATTAATGGAAATAGTGGCTGACTTTTTCATGAGGGGCTCCAAAATCACTGTAGATGGTGACTGAGGCCATGAAATTAAAAGACGTTTTCACCTTGGAAAGAAAGTTATGACCAACCTACATAGCATATTTAAAAGCAGAGATATTACTTTGCTAACAATGGTCTGTCTAGTCAAGGCTATAGTTTTTCTAGTGGTCGTGTATGGATGTGAGAGTGGACTGTGAAGTAAACTGAGTGTCAAAGAATTGATGCTTTTGGACTGTGGTGTTGGAGAAGACTCTTGAGAGTCCCTTGGGTTGAAAGGCGTTGGAACCAGTCCATTCTAAAGGAGATCAGTCCTGGATGTTCATTGGAAGGACTGATGCTAAAGCTGAAACTCCAATACTTTGGTAACCTCATTGGAAGAGTTGACTCATTGGAAAAGACTCTGATGCTGGGAGGGATTGGGGGCAGGAGGAGAAGGTGACGACAGAGGATGAGATGGCTGGATGGCATCACCGACTTGATGGACATGAGTTTGAGTAAACTCTGGGAGTTGGTGATGGACAGGGAGACCTGGCGTGCTTCGATTCATGGAGAAGCAAAGAGCCGGACATGACTGAGCAACTGAACTTAACTGAAATGAACAAAATAAAGTAATACATAAATAAATAAAGAGGTGGGAAGAAACTTGCAGAGGTGAAAGTTATGCTTGTCTCCTTGATGGTGAATTATGTTTTCACAGGTGTATAGCTATTCTTAAACTCATAAAATTACAAAATATAATATGTACTTTTAAAAACATATTTATGGTACTTTAATAATTTAACGAATCAATTAATTCTACACTGAAACTTATAATAATAAAATTCATTGATCATGGATCAGAAAAAAGATGGATGTTACTATTCAAATCCACTTCACACCAGTTATCACATAAAGAGGATACAAACACACTCACAAACACACATGTTACAGAGCAGCTAAACCAAAAACTTGTTTTATTATTTTGTTAATTTTGTTTAACACTTGCTCTCTTCAAAATGTTATATGCCTCACTCCTAATGTTATATTTTTCATATATGACATATCTGGTGCAGAATATGTGTGTGTTATCTACAGTCGTGTCCAACTCTTGTGACACCATGGGCTATAGCCCAGTAGGCTCCTCTGTCCATGGAAACCGCCAGGCAAGAATAATGGAGTGGGTTGCCATTTCTTTCTCCAGGGCATCTTCCAGACCCACAGAGTGAATGTGCATCTTCTGCATTGCAGGCAGATTCTTTGCCATCTGAGCTGCCAGGGATAACTGGAAAAGTAGTTAGATGTCTTAGAACACTACTTAGTAGGGGCCCAAAGCTATCACACCTATGCACAGTTTATGACCTTTGTTTTGCTTTACTTATCCCCAAAGAAGATACAGAATACTACAGAGATTAAGATTAAAGGAATGTATGGCTTCTACTATTATTTTGCCTTTCTTGCAATTTTTCTAAGGAAACTATTTCTATATTATATGTCATATTTCAGCAAAATATTGTCTACTTCCTAAACATTAATAAATAATAACAGTTTTAACACAATGATAGAAATAAACTATGTTAATTTTTGTTGACATCTGATCCTAATAAGCCATACCTAAATGGCCACTTGGAATAGCTAATCCTAATTGTGAAAGTGAAAGTCACTCAGTCTTGTCTGACTCTGCGACCCCATAGACTATATGGTTCATGGAATTCTCCAGGCCAGAACACTAGCCTTTCCCTTCTCCAGGAGATCTTCCCAAACAAGGGATCGAGCCCAGGCCTCCCATTAGGTCATACCTAAATGGCAACAAGACCATAAATCAAATCCCTTAGGATCATACAGTGGTTGTAACAAATAGATTCAAGGGATTAGATCTGATAGAGTGACCGAAGAACAAAGGACAGAGGTTTCTAATATTATATAGGAGGGAGTGATCAAAACTATCCTCAAGAAAAAGAAATGAAAAAAGGCAAAATGGTTGTCTGAGGAGGGCTTACAAATAGCTTAAAAAAGAAGAGAGCCAAAAGGCAAAGGAGAAAAGGAAAGATATAACCATCTGAATGCAGAGTTCCAAAGAATAGCAAAGAGAGATAAGAAAGCCTCCCAAAGTGAACAATGCAATGAAATAGAGGAAATCAATAGAATGGGAAAGACTAGAGACCTCTTCAATAAAATTACAGATACAAAGGAAACGTTTTACGCAAAGATGGACACAAAATAGGACAGAATCAGTATGGGCCTAACAGAAGCAAAACATATTAAGAAGAGGTGGCAAGAATATATAGAACTATACAAAAAAGATCTTAATGATCCATATATCCACAATGGTGTGATCACTCACCCAGAGCCAAATATCTTGGAGTGTGAAGTCAAGTGAGCCTTAGGAATCATCACTACGGACACAGCTAGTGGAGGTGACAGAATTCCTGCTGAGCTATTTCAAAGCCTAAAAGATGATGCTGAGAAAGTGCTGTACTCAATATGCCAGGAAAGTTGGAAAACTCAGCAATGGCCACAGCACTGGAAAGGGTCAGTTTTCATTCCAATCCCAAAGAAGGGCAATGCCAAATAATGTTTAAACTACTGCACAGTTGCACTCATTTCACATGCTAGCAAGGCCATGCTCAAAATCCTCCAAACTAGGCTTTAAAAGTAGTGAACCAAGAACTTCCAGATGTATAAGTTGGATTTAGAAAAAGGAACCAGAGATCAAATTGCCAAGATCTGCTGAATCATAGAAAAAGCAACAGAATTCCAGAAAAACATCTACTCTTGCTTCATTGACTATTCTAAAGCCTCTGAAAGAGTGGATCACAGCAAACTGGAAAATTCTTACACCAGACCACTTTACCTGCATCCAGAGAAACCTGTATGCAGGTCAAGAAGCAACAGTGAAAACCAGATATGGAAGGAAGGAATGGTTCCAAAATGGGAAAGGAGTATGCCAAGGCTGTATATTGTCATCCAGCTTATTTAACTTATATGGAGAGTACACCATGTGAAGTGCCAGGCTGGATGAAGCACAAGCTGGTATCAAGATTGCCAAGAGAAACATCATGAACCTCAAATATGTAGATGAAACCACTCTTATGGCAGAAAGCAAAGATAAATTAAAGAGCCTCTTGATGAAGGTAAAATAGGAGAGTAAAAAAGCTGGCTTAAAACTCAACATTCAAGAAATTAAGATGATGGCATCCTGTCCCATCACTTCATGGCAAATAGAAGGGGACTCAATGGGAACAGTAGCAGACTTTATTTTTTGGGACTTCAAAATCACTGCAGATGGTGACTGCAGCCATGAAATTGAAAGATACTTGCTCCTTGGAAGAAAAGCTATGACAAAACCAGACAGTATGTTAAAACACAGAGACATTAATTTGCTGACAAAGGTCCATAAAGTCAAAGCTATGATTTTTCCAGTAGTCAAGTATGGCTGTGAGATTTAGATTATAAAGAAGGCTCAACACTGAAGGGTTGATGCTTTCGAACTGTGGTATTGTAGAATTCTCTTGAGAGTTCCTTGGGCAGGAAAGAGATCAAGTCAGTCAATCCTAAAGGAAATCAAACCTGAATATTCATTGGAAGCACTGACGCTGAAGCTCCAATAATTTGGCCACCTGATGGTACAAGCCAATTCATTAGAAAAGACTCTGATGCTGGGAAAGATAGAAGGCAGGAGGAAAGTTGAACAACAGAGGACAAGATGATTGGATAGCATCATCAACTCAGTGGACATGAGTTTGAGTAAGCTCCCTGAGATGGTGAAGGACAGGGAAGCCTGATGTACTACAGTCCATGGGGTTACAAACAGTTAGAGATGACTGAGCAACTGAACAACAATCCTAAATAAATAGATACATTAATAAAATTCTTGAAGCCCATTTCCACTTTTCCTACTGATTGCAGGTTGCCATAAATTATTGAACACTAACTTAGACTATGTAATAAAATAAGACAAAATATTTTCATTATTATTGTCAATACCTTTCAGCTTGTCTCAGCTCTATTACCAACGTGTCAATTACCTAAATGTCCAAAAATGTCATTCATTGGAATTTCAGTTTACGTTCTCTCAGGTGCTCTGCTCCGCATAGGCTGTAATCAATATACGGAAGTTGAGTAAGAGAGCTCTATGAATAGCTGCCATTAGTATGGGATACTTTTGGTGGCTAGAAAACTCTTCCTTCTGTCCGGCTCTACAAGCATATATGTGTGCTCAGTCATGTCCAGCTCTTTGCAATCCCATGAACTACAGACTCCATGGGATTTTACAGGCAAGAATACTGAAGTGGGTTACCATTTACTTTTCCAGGGGATCTTCCTGACCCAGGGATCTAATCCACATGTCCTGCGTTAGCAGGCAGATTCTTTACCACTGAGTCACTTGGGAAGCCAACTCTACTAAACCGAGACAAGATGAACTCAGAACCATTAAAGGTAATACCTCCCTACTATCTGGATATCCTGGGATTGCAGACCTACTTTCTACAGAGCTCTTTAAATCTCAAGGTGACTTTCTTTCCAATATGGTGAGGGGGCTAAAACTATCACTGGTGAAACACCCTGATTATTGTTTATGTTGGGCAGAGGAGAGAGCTTCAATAAATAATGTTTAGTGGGTTATTTATTTCAAGGGCACAGTCATGCTAAAAACACTTTCAGATCTTCTTTCTTTCTTTCTTTCTTTTTTTTTTTACCATCTCCATTCAGTTTGTGTCCCTTTTACAGGATTGTGCTGTTCTGCTGAGCTAAGTTGTTTCAGTTGTGTCTGTCTCTTTGTGGCCCCTCAACTGCAGGCTTCTCTATCTGTGGGATTTTCCAGGCAAGAATACTGAAGGGGGTTGCCGTTTCCTTCTCCAGGGGATCTTCCCAACCCAGGGATAGAATTCATGTCTCTTTTGTCGCCCGAATTGGCAGATGGGTTCTTTACCACTAGCACCACCTGGGAAGACACCCAGGATTATCTGACACCAGTGATTTGCACAGTATCTACTTTGGAAGTGTCACATGTGGTGACTGAATAATGGGCGTAGAGTTTGTTTAAAATGTATTTACAAGCTATCTTTTTCCCTAGCAGCAACCTGCCCTTGGGTGTGTTTCTTAACTTGATAAGCCTCTCTTTCTCTCTTTTTTTTTTTAACCATTTCTTCATTGTGGGAATACCCATATCATGTGTCGATCTCTGCTCCACACATATTAGCTTCCTTCCTTTAAGTATAAAGTATTTTCCTCTCAGGATAAAATCTTTATGACCTAAAGACTTTATCAATAAAAGTCTGCATTGGTTAAAATCTAGTATATGATATCTAACATTCTATTAAAATAGAACTGGTAGTGACATATTTGTCATTTTAAAATTAAGGTAGGCTTTAAGTACTTATTTAAGGAGTCTTATATTGTACATTAAAATAATATTTTAAAACAAATGTTACTTCCAAGAATAATTAACTAATTTTATTCTTGAGTTTAATTTTAATTCATTTTATAACTAAATAAAACTTCTGTTGACTAGATTGACTAGAATTACTATACCACTATGTTTTATAGTCATATAAATAAACATTCACTGATGTCTGTTTTTGGTTTTTAATTTCATAATTTGTAACCCTCTATATTTTTTCAGATGGCATATTTCTTCTTAAGTGCTTGCAAATCCCATAAGCCCTGATAAATGACCTAGAATTTAGAAAGGATACAACAGCCTTGATATTAAAGATGAATTTTTTCTGCTGTTACTGCAGTAGTGTAGGTTTCAATAAATGATATTAGATTAAAATTTTTGATGATTTGATAGGTAATTGTAAGTTTATTTTCTAAAGGCATAAAATAAAGTGGGCACAAAATCTACTACATTTGGAATGTTCAATAGATACTTGGTATATAATAGAAGTGTCCTTATTTGCAGAAAATACTTCATTTTAGTTACTCCTAAATTACTCTGTTTAATCTTTGCCAGAGATACTTTTTTTTTTTTCTCCTTAGTTTGTTTCTGCAGTACTCTTAAATTGGCTGGCTATATAAAAAGCATTTCTCCAACTTGTTTGCTATGGATATATTTTTTTCTAAAAGTACACGGATCTGTGATTATGTCACTATGCTTTATGGGATTTTTAGCTTATATTTAGTGTAATATTTAAAAAACCAAAATAGCTGGATGTCTCATTATAACTAATGATAAGATAAACTGTATCTTCACTAGTATAATATAAGGTAGGATTTCCTAATCTTTTGGGCACCAGGGACCGGTTTCAGGGAAGACAATTTTCCCATAGATGGTATCGGGGGTGGTGGTTTCAAGATGATTCAAGAGAATAATGTATATTATGCCGCCGCTGATCTGACAAGAGGCAGAGCTCAGGCGGTAATGTGAGCAATGGGGAGCTGCTACAAATACAGATGAAGCTCCGCAGGCCCACCTCCTGCTGTGATGCCTGGTTCCTAACAGGGCACAGACTATTGGGGACCCTTGACATAAGGAGCTTTTCTCTCTCAATGAAGTGTTTATTAATACTTGCCATACCAACAACTGATTTCTAATAATACATTTTTGTTCCATTGAGAAATAAGTGCTAATCCTAGTGCAAAACTAGGCCATTTATTTGTAGCACCTCTAAATGTACTTATGTGGGCTACTTATGCATTTAGTTTTTTGTTTTTTTTTTGATTTGCTAAACAAATTTTATTGTTCAGTTGTTAAAATACCCAAGACATACATATTTTGGTAATAATTGATCTAAGAGAACTAGTCATAACCTGTTAGCTTTCAAATAATTTGCTTTGGGAATCATTTTTAAAAGCTTATACTCACAGATTAAAATGCCAACTCTAAATCTATTGGGCCTTTTCTTATTAAATTTTAAAGCACATATTTTAGAAGAACATTTTCAAGTTTTCAAAACCCTAAATATCAATAAAATAGAAATGAACAAGTCAGTCCAACTTCAATGGGAACTTGTCTTATGAAGTATTTATTTAGATCAATGAAGATTCCAGCTAAGCTTCTAAGGAAAGAAAATCATCCACCTGCTAGGGGATCTGCATTTCAACAGGTTGTTTATATATTTACTCATGTTGAAAAGGAGCCAAATGCTGTGGTTTTTATCTTTTAGCTGTTTCAAACAGATTTTTTTTTATAATAAAGATGTATTTTAAAAGTAAGTTAACTACTGTTTTTTTTTTTTTTTTTTTTTTTTTGCCTTTTCATATTTAAGGAAAAGAGTTGTTGAATATAAAATACAGAGCAAATACAAAATCCTAAAGAGTATGCTAATTGGAATAAATGATATACTCTAACATTTTACTTTCAAGGTTGCATAGAAATAAAATATGGCTTAAGGAATGGAAAACTAAGTCAGTGGAGGTTTTGTGTGAGCATAATCCCCTAATGCACATGTGATAATAGAAACACATCAAAGTATACTGAAAAAAACCTTTCCCTCAATTATTATCTTCCAGAGCATCAAAAATCAGTGGTGGACCAATAGTAGTAAAATGGTTTTCCAAGGTGTTCAATGATGCAGTGATTTGAAGGGAATCAATAGGAGAAATATGAGAGAGTCAAATGCATTCTAGCTATGGAATAAAACTTCTTAATCTTCCTTAAAAGCCTCTTGCGGTCATCTAGCAGAAGTGCAAAGGCTTCTCTCCAGTACTACAGTAGAAAGATGCATGACTGTGTTAGCCAATTCTGATATTGCCCTCTTTTGCTGGAATCCCAATATGGTTTAAAGAGAGAACACTGGAGTTGTATAAATCTTAACTGAAATCTCACCGCGCTGAAATACTTACCTGTTTATTTTGTTTCTTGTTTGTTTGTTTTGGTTTGTTTTTGTACTTAACCTATTTTGAGACTCAGTTCCCTCGCCTATGGGATGATGCTGTGTACATTACAAGATGGTTTTGAGAAGTATATAAGAGAATGTTTTAAAAAATCTATCATATTACTGAATAAATATTAGAGACTTTAACATTTTAAAAAAATAATATCCAAAGTATGTTAATTTTAATCAATTTACAAGCAGACTTTGCAGCAAGTTTTTGCATTACCACGCTCCACATATGAGGTAAATATCAAACCTTTAACTATATAATAACTCACAATTTAAAAAAAAAGTCAGATTTTTTTAGGGGAGCCATGATAGGGTAACTTTACACCTTAGCTTGAATTAACTAATTTCTTGCAAACTGTAAAGCAAACAAAATTAGTATAATGAAAATTCCTGTAAGTCTGATCACAACACAAGTACTTATCTGGTACTGTGTAAACTCACTTTAAGGATATGCTTACTTCTGATTTCTTACATGAGAGCACCATAAAAGAAATCCAGAAGGAAATGTCACAACTAAATATTAGTAACCATTTCCACAAGCTAATCTAACTTTTAACATCTATGTTCATGTACTCTGACTTCGCACATCTTGCTCTGATTGAACTCTCTATATTCCTAGTGAGAGAAACTTACCATTTGTACAATAGATTTCATCACCTCTCACCTTATTAAGGCTACTGCTTCACCAGTTTCCCCTTTCATTCTCTTCTAAGTCATCACACACTTCTCTGAGTCTCTAATGTATCATATTTATCATCATATGAATATCCTCTTATTTCTCCCATGCAGGAAAACAAAATATGCCTTCTAACACCAAATTACTCTCCAGTTGCTATTGTCTTAATTGTCTGCTCCCCTTTTGACAACATATTCCTCACCCTCAATAAAAAATTATGACTTCCATTTGTTTTCTTAATCCCACTCTAATCAAGCTTTTGTTCCCACTATGACTTCATATCATTCTTGTCAAGGTTACCCATAAACCACACAGTGGTAAGCCCAAAAGTCAATTTTCAGTCCCTACTGTACTGCATTCATTACCAGTATTTTACAGTCAATCATTACCTCCTTCTGGAAGCACTTGCTAAACTTGGCATTCAGGGAAGTTTCCTCGCTAATTTCAGTAGTCCTTGATGGTTCCTTCACTCTCTTTACTCACTTTTGAAATAATCTCGTCAAGTCACAAGACTTTAAGCACAATCCATGCTGTTGATTTTCAACTTTATTTCCCTAGTCTGGAAATCTACTCTGAATGTCTCATACAACACTGTCAACTGAAGGATAAGTTAATATGTCCCCAATGTAGCTCCTCAACTGGTAAATAAAAATTATATTTTTCTCATTTCTGCAGTTAAAAAAATGATCAAACATTGGTGTATCAGCATTTCATTCTCTTATTTTCCATCTCCCACCTTTCAGTTGTGCCTTTATTTTCAAAATGTAACCAAGATGTGACCAACTTTCAGCATCCTGACCAAAATGTAACCACCAAAATCTAATCCCCGAAATTTCTTGCTTGGTTACTCAGTAGCCAAATAGCTCTCCATTCTTTCATCAAATCCCACTTGCATGTATTCTCAAAACAGCAACAGTGAGAATATCTGTTTTAAAATCTTATATAGATTATGGCACTGGTTCTTCAAATCCTTTACTATCTTCTCATTTAATGTATAATGATAGAAAATATATTTTGCAAATAATTGCTTATTACATATACTATTATGCTGGAGGATGATTATATTAAGTAATCAATAAAAACTCATAAGCATAAAAATCTTACATTAAAGCAAAGTTCATCAGTAAAAATGTAACAAAAACATATTTAAAGGACAAAATAATTAAATAAAAGTTTGTCTATAAACGTATTTAAAGAGATGAAATTAAGTAGCATTACAAAATTATGCAATTTTTAAGGGATAAATTATATGACTTTTTATTTTAAAATTATAATATATAAGATATAATACTTACATTTATAGTGAAAAGTGCTAAAATTCGAATTAAATATGTAAAGAAGAAACTCTGGAATGCATTTAGGGTATGTGTAAACAAAAGTGCTTGAATATCATTAATATATAAAAACACCTTCTAATTGTTAAGATTGAAAGGAACATTTCAGGACAGCAAACTGATTTTGGTAAGTATCCTCTCAGCTTAAACAATTTTAGCAAATCAGTCACATACTTTCTTTTTAAATAAAAATCAAAATTCTCAAAAAAAAACCAAAAGGCAAGAATATGAATAAAAAAAAACCTCTATACACTATTAATGTGAAAATAAAATCATTGCAGTCACTATGGAAAACAGAATGCATGTTCCTCAAAACTTAAAAACTGTAACTACCATATGATCTACTAATCTCACAACTGAGTAGATAGCCAAAGAAACTGAAATTAGGTCTTAAATAGATATCTCCACTTCTATGTCCACTGTAGCATTATTCACAATAGCCAAGACCTGGAAGTAATCTAAATGTTCATCCATGGGTGAATGGATAAAGAAAATGTAGGACATACATAAGATGGAATATTCAGTTCAGTTCAGTTCAGTTCAGATCAGTTCAGCCGCTCAGTCGTGTCTGACTCTTTGCAACCCCGTGGACTGTAGCTTACCAGGCTTCTTCGTCCATGGGATTCCCCAAGCAAGAATACTGGAGTGGGTTGCCATTTCCTTCTCCAGGGGATCTTCCCAACCCAGGGATTGAACCTGGGTCTCCCACATTGGAGGCAGGCGCTTTAACCTCTGAGCCACCAGGGAACAGCCCAAGATGGAATATTACTTAATTTTAAAAAAGGAAATCCTGCCATTAGACACAACATCAATGTACCTGCAAGACATTATGCTAAGTGAAATAAGCCAGATACAGAAGGGTGTGCTACATAATATAATTTATATGAGAAAACTAAAATAGTCAGCTTCACAGAAACACAGAGTAAAGCAGTGGTTGCCAGGTGCTGGAGGAAGGGGGGTATTATTTGAAGGATAAAGTATCAGTTATACCACATGAATAAGTTCTGGAGATTTACTGTACAGCATAGCACCTGTGCTAACTGCTACTGCTAAGTCACGTCAGTCATGTCCAACTCTCTGCAACCCCATAGATGGCAGCCCACCAGGCTCCCCTGTCCCTGGGATTCTCCAGGCAAAAACACTGGAGTGGGTTGCCATTTCCTTCTCCAATGCATGAAAGTGGAAAGTGAAAGGGAAGTTGCTCAGTTGTGTCCGACTCCTAGTGACCCCATGGACTGCAGCCTACCAGGCTCCTCCGTCCATGGGATTTTCCAGGCAAGAGTACTGGAGTGGGGTGCCATTACTTTCTCTGATAGCACCTGTAGATAATACTATATTACACACTTTTCAATTTGCTAAAAGTATAGATCTTATGTTAAGCATTCTTACACAAAAATAGAGAGTGGAAAAAACTTTAAGAGATGTTAGGTATGTTTATGGGATAAACTGTGATGTTCACTTCACAGGTGTGTATTTGTCCACAAATTCATCAAATTATATATATTAAATACACATAACTTTTTGTAAGTCAATTGGTTTTTTTTAAAAAAGAAATGCACATGACTTCTGCGGGATCCCAGGCAAAAGTACACAACCTCAATGTAATTATTAGAAATATTAGATTAAAAATTAGGACAAGTCAGCTAAGTAACTGAAAATTATCACTTGGAAAATGCAAAAATTAAAAAATAGAGACAGAGGAGTTATTATATATTGCAGTAGACTAAGGGCATCTGACAACTAAATGTCATGTTGAGATCTTCAGTTTGATTCTGGAATGGAAAAATGACATTAGTTGGAAAAACTAATGAAATATAATAATGTTTATAGTGTTTAATTGTATTGCATCACTACTAATTTCTTAGTTTTGATCATTGACTGTGGTTATGTAAGTGTTAACTTCATGGAAATCTGAGCTACTGGTATAAAGGAACTCTATGTTCCATCTTCAATTTTTCTGTGTGTCTTAAATTTTTGTGTCAAAATGCATATGTAAAAATAAAACATTTTTAAAAAGGACCACTGATTAACAAAACAGAAAAAAAAAAAAAACACCTTTTTTCCCCTTCATTTCTTTCAAAAAAAAATCAAATACATGTCAAATTCTGGGTTGGATTACATACATCACACAACCTTGGAGACTGGATGCCTTCACTTAAGTTTCAAGAACATATGCTCTTCAAACTTTTTCTTGAGAATTGAGATCTAACTTACTTTTTGTCTACTCTATTATTAATAATTTAATTTATTCACTAATACTAATTCAATAAATTATAATTATTGGAATAGAAAAAACAAATGAGTGCATTTTAACCATGCAAGACAATATATCTCAAAACATATTCAATAGTCAACTTAAAGAGAAAGTACCTATTGAATTGTCAGATTTAAAGACTCCACCCTAGAAGGCATAGTAGTTTGGCATTGGGAATAGCTCAGCTGATGAAGAATTCACCTGCAATGCTGGAGATCCTGGTTCAATTCCTGGCTTGGGAAGACCCCTGGAGAAGGGATAGACTACCCACTTCAGTATTCTTGGGTTTCCCTGGTGACTCAGATGTTAAAGAATCTACCTGCAATGTGAGAAACCTGAGTTCAATTTCTAGGTTGAGAAGATCTCCTGGAGGAGGGGATGCAACCCACTCCAGTATTCTTGCCTGGAGAATCCCCATGGACAGAGGAGCCGGGAGGGCTGCAGTACATGGGGTTGCAAGAGTTGGACAAGACTGAGTGACTAAGTGGAGACACACACACACACACACACACAAGGCAATTGTGATAAACATTAATATTTAAGAACCACAATGTAAAGATTGCATAGATCATTTAAGTATAAAATATTGTTGTATTATTTTTGTATATTTAAATTCTCTAATTCTGTAAGGGCTTCCCATGTAGCTCAGTTGGTAAAGAATCTGCTTGCAATGCTGGAGACCTGGGTTCAATTCTTTTAAAGCAGTGGGAAATACAGAGATGTTATGGGAAGGGAGGTGGGAGGGGGGTGCATGTTTGGGAACACATGTAAGAATTAAAGTTTTTAAAATTAAAAAAATAAAAAACTAAAAAAAATTTAAAAAAATAAAATAAAATTTGTTTATGCAAAAAAAAATAAAATAAAATCAAGTTTTACCCCCCCAAAAAAATAAAAAAATAAATAAAGCAGTGGGAAAGGTTACAGAAACATTTACAGATAAGAAAATACTGAATTGGTCTTGAAGAATGAATTTGAATTTATTAGAGAAAGCAGTGGAAAAGGAAATGGCAACCCACTCCATGAATCTTGCCTAGAAAATCCCTGGTAAGCTACACTCCTTAGGGTTGCAGAGAGTCAGAAAGGACTTAGTGACTTGAGCACACAATGTGCAGAGAAAGCAAACTCATTCCAAGGGTAGGAAGCATCATATAAAACAGCATGCACACCAAGGAAACCAGAATTGAAAGAAACACGTGTATCCCAATATTCATTGCAGCACTGTTTACAATAGCTAGGACATGGAAGCAATCTAGATGTCCATCGACAGGTAAATGTACAAGAAAGCTTTGGTACATATACACAATGGAACTTACTCAGCTATTAAAAAGAATGCATTTGAATCAGTTCTAATGAGGTGGATGAAACTGGAGCCTATTATACAGAGAAAGAAAAACACCAATGCAGTATATTAACGCATATATATAATTTAGAAAGATGGTAATGATGACCCTATATGTGAGACAGCAAAAGAGACACAGATGTAAAGAACAGATTTTTATACTCTGTGGGAGAAGGAGAGGGTGGGATGATTTGAGAAAATAGCATTGAAACATGTGTATTACCATATGTGAAACAGATTGCCAGTCCAGGTTTGATGCATGAGATAGGGTGCTCAGGGCTGGTGCGCTGGGCCAACCCTGAGGGATGGGATGGGGAGGGAGGTGGGACAGGTAGTCAAGATGGGGGGCACATGTACACCCATGGCTGATTCATGTGAATGTATGGCAAAAACCAATACAATCTTGTAAAGTAATTAGCCTCTGATTAAGATAAATGAATTTACAAAAAAAAAAAAAAAAAAGAGCATAGAGTACTTTATGAAATGATAATCCAAAGGAAAAAAAAAAAATCACATGTCAACATTCAACAGCAGATTCAGAGACCAAACTGATTTGTATCTTATGACTTTTAAAAAAAGTAATCAAATGAATGAGTACCAAGTGATTTTTTTTCCCAAGTTTGAATTTAAGATGTTTCTAAGAGATACAAAAGTGAGTAAAATAAATAAGAACAAGGTGCAATTCATTTTATAAAATACACTTTTTTTTGAATGATAGTAGATTCACGAAAAGTTGAGAAAAACAACTTCCTTATGACTTTCATCCATTTTCTCAATAACTTAGAATAAACTTGTCAAGTCATCATGCTCTAAAGTTAACATATTGTATTCATGATAAAATTCTTTTCCATAATCATGACACACTTGTCAAAATTTTTAAAGTGATGCAATTAACTAAAAAATGGAGCTTCCCCAGTGGCACAGCAATAAAGAATCTGCCTGCAATACAGGAGATGCAAGAGACACAGGTTCAATACTTGGGTCTGAAAGATCCCCAGAGGAGGGCATGGCTCCTCACTCCAGTATTCTTCCTGGGAAAATCCCATGAACAGAGGAGCCTAGTGGGCCAAGGTCCACAAAGTCACAAAGAGTTGGGCAAGACTGAAGTGATTGAGAATGCTTGCAATTGACTAAACTGCAGATTTTATTTGGATTTCCCCAGGTTTTCCATTTTTTCTGTTCAGGATCAACTCCAGGATACTAAATTGCACTTGGAGCAATTGCTTTTAAAATGTCATATAGTTTATTAATCTGATGTGTTTAAAGTGAAAGGTTAAGTCTGAACAAGAATTTTTAATAGACTAGTTACCAAGCAAAGCCTATATATAATATATTACCATAAAATCATAAATACTGTGAAGACAGTTCAGAATGCCTAATTAAAAAAATTATCAGTGGTGAGTATTGTCACAGATTAAGTTAAAATTCTATCAATCTATCTATCTATCAATCCAAACAAAACAAATCAAGACCCAGGTTACATTGCAACAATAGGTTTATGTTGTTAATTGCTCAGTCATGGCCACGCTTTGTGATTTCATGGACTGTAGCCCATCAGGCTCTTCTGTAGCCTGGCCATGGAATTTTTCTGCAAGAATACTGGAGTGGGCTGCCACTCCCTTCTCAAAGGGACCTTCCTGACCCAGGGATTGGATTCAGGTCTCCTTCATTGCAGGCAAATATTTTACCATCTGCACCACCATGGAATTCAGTTACACTCTAAAATGAGAGCAAATGTTAAGCCCTGCTGATATCACCATAGCTAATCATGACTTTTGGTAGTAATATAAGAATTTAAATTTAAACTCCAGAATTGTAATGATAAATGTATTTAAGTAATGTCTGAATTAGCTTGAGAAAAATAACTAAATTCAATCATTTTACAATGTGTTGTAGAACATTTTTGTGATTCACTTTGTGAAATTTAAGAACATGTGCTCTGTGAATATTTCAAACTAATATTTCTTGTTCCATTTTCTGTCCAACATAGTTTTTGATCCAGTCATTTTCTTTATCACAATTATTCTGACATTCTGATAACTGTCTGGTTTTAAAATGTGTTTTAGATGTATTTTCTGTGATATCTGAATACATATTATCATGGCCAAGATCTTATATATCACATAATTTTTTTCTTTAACACGATGACACAATTGACAGAACTGCCTATAAATTATTTTCTTTGAAAAACAGAAAAATGGGAATTCCAGGTAATGGCTATATTGCTAAGGATACACTACAGGGAATAAAATACCAGTTTAACTCACTAACAAATGATCCATACAAAACTCAACTAACGAACATACTTTTGATTTTCATTTTTGTTTTAAGGTATTAACTTATCAGTAGCTCACATGTGAAAATGTTTGAAATAGTGAAAAATTTTGTTAGAACATACAGAGTAAGGGATTAATATAGAAACATATAAATAAGTTTTTACCAATCAATTCTTTTTTTGTTATATTGTAGTCAAATGTCCTCAAGATATTCTAACAGTGATTAACTAGGCATAACTTTCCCCTCTCCCTACACTCTCTCTTTCTAATGGGTGGAAATATATGTTACATTCTCTTGTTTCCTTGAGCTTCTTATTTCTTCAGGAATATGCAGTGTAATGGACAACTTTATGTTTCATTGTATTTTATGATGCCTTTCAGTATAATATAAAAATTATATTTCTATTTCTTTTACAATTTCTATTGAGCCTTTTTTTTTCCCTTAGTGCTTTACTTAACATGTATATGTGGGTTATTTTTCCAAAGCAACCAATGTTGTTATCATTAACTAAGATAGTTTCCCAAGTGGTGCTCAGTGGTAAAGAACTCACTTGCCAATACAGGAAACTTAAAAGATGTGAGTTTGATCACTGGGTCAGGAAGACAACCTGGAGGAGGGCACGTCAACACACTCAAGTATTCTTGCCTGGAGAATCTCATGGACAGAGGAGCCTGATGGCCTATAGTCCATAGGGTTCAAAGACTAGAACACAACTGAAGCAACTCAGCATGCACAAGATGAGAAAACTATCAATACAAGTAGTACAAGGGTGGAGGGAATATTATGAATTTTAGACATAATTTTGAGGTATATTTTAGACATTCAAATAGTAAGTAGGTAGCTGGATATGAGTCTATATCTAGGTCAAAGGTTCAGGTTAGAGATAAAAATGTAGAAGCCATCAGTTAACAGAAGTATTTCAAATTATTCACCTTGAATGAACTCACCTAAGGATGAATAAAGTAAGGAAGAAGTAAAGTAAGAAAGTGAAGTCACTCAGTCATGTCCGACTCTTTGCGACCCAATGGACTGTAGCCTAGCAGGCTCCTTCATCCATGGGATTTTCCAGGCAAGAATACTGGAATGGGCTGCCATTTCAGAGGGGAGTTCCAAAGACGGAGCGATAAGAGGCTGAGATGAAAAGAAATAACAGAGAATCATCAAGAGAACTACCAAGCTAAAATGAGGAAAGCCAAGAAAGTAAAGAATTATGTAAACCAAAGGTATAAAGTGTTTCAAAGAAAAGGGAATGACCTATTTTACCAACGGTGGGGAAATAGAATTAAAATAAAAAAAAAATTTCCCAAGCAGAAATCTTCTCTAAAAAGATGGTAGAGAAAGAAAATAATTTTATTATTAAATGAATATTAAACCAAAATGTAATGATGTCACAGACAATCCACTAAAAGACTGCAAAAACAGAATGAATTCTCATCCTTTTATATAACCAAGCAGACAGACAGACCCCTTATACACATGCCTTAAGATAAAACATATCTACTTGCCAAATAAGAGAAACTGACAGCACCATTTGTGATACATCTACGATCCTAACTCTACCTGATAATTGGAGTGACCATTTGGGGTGACTAATTGGCTTTAATGAGAGGGGCAACCAAAAAAAACAAAAACAAAAAACTTTTCATCTCTTCGTGCAAAACTAGATTTGCAACTGGGAGCAAGGTAGCTACCAAAGTAAGCCTCTTACTATTCCACAGAAACTGGAAGATGTGGGTGCTATCAGCCTCAATGCTTACACTTCAAAGGCTTTTAGGGACTTGAGAAAGACATTTCTGCATCATAAAGCTGACAAAAGGCCCATCTAGTTTTCAGAAGGATTAATATACATTTCAAAGAGAGGAGTAGAGTATTTACAAATTTTCTAAATTACAAATTTTCTGAAGTAAATGTTCTAAGGTAAGAAAAAAGGATGAAGGGAAAAAAATCACTTTATTTTCAACAAGAGAAATAAGTCTCAGATTTTTATATTTTGTTTGTCCTACATCAGATAATACTTTTAAGATAAAAAAGACAGAATCAAACTGTGGATTAAGGTGATTGACAAAAACTGCTTTAGTGGGGCAGAAGAGGCAGACTTTTATTATAGGAATATTTCATTTTTTTGCACTTAGCTTTATTGTGCTTCACAGATATTTCTTTTTTATAAATTGAAAGTTTGTAGCAACTTTGTGTTGAGCACGTCTATCAATGTCACTTGTCAAACAGCATTTGATCCTTTTGTGTCTCTGTCAGTTTTTGGTAATTCTCGCAATATTTCAAATGTTTTCACTGTTATTATATTTGTCATGGTGCCTTGTGATTGTAATTCACAGCTCGGGTAGTCTGTAGGATATACTCTCGGAGAAGGCAATGGCACCCTACTCCAGTACTCTTGCCTGGAAAATCCCATGGATGGAGGAGCCTGGTAGGCTAGAGTCCATGGGATCTCGAAGAGTCGGACATGACTGAGCGACTTCATTTCCACTTTTCACTTTCATGCATTGGAGAAGGAAATGGCAACCCACTCCTGTGTTCTTGCCTGGAGAATCCCAGGGATGGGGGAGCCTGGTGGGCTGCCATCTATGGGGTTGCACAGAGTCAGACACAACTGAAGTGACTTAGCAGCAGTAGCAGCTTGTGATAAGTGATCTTTGATATTACTATTGTAATTACTTTGGGGTACCATGAACCATTGAGTAATAAATGAATAAATTCTGTATGTGTTCTGACTGTTCTGCTGATCAGTTATTTCCCATTTCTCTCCCGCTCCTAAGGCCTCCCTATTAACTGAGACAGAAATCTACTGAAATATCTAGGTTGGCATCTACTTGCTCAAGTGAAAGTGTTGTGTGTCTCTCACTTCAAATCAACAGCTAAAAATGATTAAGGTTAGTGAAAAACACATGCCAAAATCTAAGACAGGGCAAAAGCTAGGCCCCATGCATTAAACAGCCAAATTGTGAATGCAAAGGAAAAGTTCTTGAAGGAAATTAAAAGTGCTACTCCAGTAAACATAAATAGGAAAGAGAAATTAGTGTTTTAGCCAACATGGGAAAAGGTTTAGTAGCCTAAATTAAAATCAAACCAGATACAACATTCCATTAAGCCAAAGATTAAGTTGATTCATGAGGTTTAAAGAAAAAGGACACGTCCACACTATTGTTAGTTAAAATAGAGAAAGGAGTTCAAAATGGCAATGGCCAGAAGACAGAGAAAGAAAGAAAAAAGCTGGTGATGAGGGGAAAAATCCATGGACTGGAGTGAGAACCTCAGGTGAAACAAACACACCCCCTTCCTTGTTGTTGTTCAGTTGCTCAGTCCTATCTGACTCTTTGTGACCCCATGGACTGCAGCACACCAGACTTCCTTGTCCCTTACCATCTCCCAGAGCTTGCTCAAACTCATGTCCATCTAGTCGGTGATGCCATCCAACCATCTCATCCTCTGCTGTTCCCTTCCTCCTGCCTTCAATCTTTCCCAGCACTGGGGTCTTTTCTAATGAGTCAGCTCTTCACATCAGGTGGCCAACGTATTGGAGCTTCAGCTTCAGCATCAGTTTTTCCAATGCATATTCAGGGTTGATTTCCTTTAGGATTGACCAGTTTGATCTCCTTGCAGTTCAAGGACTCTCAAGAGTCTTCTCCAACACCACAGTGTAAAAGTGTCAATCCTTCAGTCCTCAGCCTTCTTTATGGTCCAACTCTCACATGCATACATGACTACTGGAAAAACCATACCTTTGACTAGACAGACTTTCATCGGCAAAGTGATGTCTCTGCCTTTTAATATGCTGTCTAGATTTATCATAGCTTTTCTTCCAAGGAGAAATCTTCTTCCAAGATTTGTCATAGCTTTTCTTTTAATTTCATGGCTGCAGTCACCATCTGCAGTGATTTTGGAGCCTAAGAAAATAAAGTCTGTCATGTTTCCATTATTTCCCCACCTATTTGCCATGAAGTGATGGGACCAGATGCCATGATCTTCATTTTTTTAAATGCTGGATTTTAAATTAGCTTTTTCACCGTCCTTTTTTACTTTCATCAAGAGATTCTTTACTTCTTCACTTTCTGCCATAAGGGTAGTATTATCTGTATATCTGAGGTTATTGATATTTCTCCCAGCAAACTTGATTCCAGCTTGTGCTTCATCCAGCCTGGCATTTCTCATGATGTACTCTGCATATAAATTAAATAAGCGGGTGACAATATTCAATGTTGACGTACTCCTTTCCCAATTTGGAACCAGTCTCTTTTTTCATGTCCTGTTCTATTGGCTCTTAACCTGCATATAGGTTTCTCAGGAGGCAGGTAAGGTACTCTGTTATTCCTTTCTCTTGAAGGTTTTCCAGTTTGTTGTGATCCACACAGTCAAAGGCTTTAGCATAGCCAATGAAACAGAAATAGACGTTTTTCTGGAATTCTCTTGCTTTTTCTATGACCCAACAGAATTTGGCAATTTGATATCTGGTTTCTCTGCCTTTCTAAATCCCCCTCCTGGCTAGCCCTAATTTGCATAGGGCAGGATCAGTGGGGAAGAGACAAAATGTACAAAAAGATGAAAAAAAGTGAGGTAGAGGCTGGTCCTTCAAGGTCGGCCAGGCTTCACACCTCGCGGGTGTGCTATCCTTTGTTTACAGAATAAAACTCTGAGCTGTAACAGTGATTTATTATTTCAAATCTTTGCTGCAGTGAGACAGAACTAAGGAAATTACACACTCTCCTGACAAAATAAAAATACAAATTGATGTAGCAAAAACTGCAGCAAGTTGGGCGGAAGACCTAGATAAGATAATCAATGAAAGTGGCTACAATAAACAATAGATTTTTGAGGTAGGTGAAAGAGCCTTATATTGGAAGAAGATGCCATCTAAAACTTTATCATAGAGAGGAGAAGTCAATGACTGCTTCAAAGACTCAAAGGACAGGCTGAACTTATTGTTGAGGGCTAATGCAACTGGTGACTATAGGCTGAAGCCAATGCTCACTTACCATTCTGAAAATCCTAGGACCCTTAATAACTATGTCAAATCTACTCTGCCTATACCTTATAAGTGGAACAATAAAGATTAGATGATACCACATCTGTTTATAACATTGTTTACTGGATATTTGAAGCCCACCATTGAGAACTATGACTCAGAGGAGAAAAACATATATTTTTAAAATATTATTGTTCATTGACAATGTACCTGGTCACCTAAGATCTCTGATGGAGAGGAATAATAAGTGAGATTAATGCTGTTTTCATGCTTGTTAATACATGTGTAATTTATTCATTCTGCAGGTTATCGATCAAGGACTAATTCTGACTTTGAAGCATTGTTAAGAAATGCATTTTGTAAGGTTGTAACTGCCATAGATAGTGAAGGATAAGGAACTTCATCAAATATCGAGGATGATAGATATCAGTGGCAGGAGGAGTTTGATTAAATTGACTTAGCATGGTTCTTTCTAAACTAGATTTTACAAGGAAGTACACAGATGGTCCTAGGAAGAGGTTCAGGAGCCTAACTAAAATTTGGTCAAACTGACTTTATCAATACACAGATAATATGTTCTTCACCTATCATAAGCTATGCATTATCAGTCAGTTGACTGTGCTGGTCCAAGCAAAGAGGTCTCCATTGTTACATTATGGTGTTCTAACACAGTTATTTGGGAAAGAAAGACACAAATGGAAAACTAATTTCTAAGAGACTAGCCAGTCTTAGAAAGATTATGCCCTAAGAAGTTATCAGATATTTATAAAAGGAAGACGAGGATAGAGATAAAATTCTTTTCCAAAGGTCACATTAGTTATGTTTGCATCCTATCTTCTATTTAATAAATCTATGTCTTTCTTACATAATCATACCCCCAACTAAAAGTATACTATCCATTTTCAGTGACTTTGGTGATTGACAGAATTACACTTATGAAGCTAGATTGTCAAACCCTTGGTAATAGGATTTACACATATGCATGCATTAAAACAGAAAAGAAAACACACTAACTGCTGTGCACACATCCATATGTGACAGAAATTCTATAGTGGAGTTTGGAATTATTTTTTCAAAGAATCTCTAAACTCCTTCATTCTAGTCAAACTGGTCCCAACCTAATACCTGTCTGTGTTCAACAGTCCTCTCCATTTTTATCTCATCTTCCCTTTTCTATTAGGCAGGGATGCCTTCATTTTTAATGCATAAATCAAATTACATACCTTATGAGACAGAGCCTGTATTAAGTTTTGGGGATACAGAGACACTAAGACATGAGACTGACTATTGTATAGGTTAAGGTTATGGCTTTTTGTGTTATATAAACAGCTATGAGTCCTTACTCTATCACTTAACTACATCACCTACCCAAATATTAATCACTCTAAGCCTGAGATTACTTTTTGTAAAATATGAAGAATTATGGCACTTACTCATAGGGCTGTAACAGTTATAAAATGAAATGAGTATGCTTATTAGATAAGTATTTCTAGTTGCAACAGTTAGAAATAGTTCTTAAAATGACTCACATAAAGGAAAAGTCTAGAATGAGCTTTTATAAACATCTGGATCTAAGGCTCTGAAATTATGCCATAAGATTCTTTTTCAATCTTTGGGTTCTGCTATCTTCTGTGTAGCCTTTACCCCCAAGAGTCTTCTCCATGTGGTGAAAGTTAAAGTGAACTTGCTCAGGTATGTCTGACTCTTTGCGAATTCATGGACTGCAGCCTGCCAGGCTCCTATGCCCATGCAGATTTTCTAGGCAAGAATACTTGAATGGGTTGCCATTCCCTTCTCCAGGGGATCTTCCTGGCCCAGGGATCAAACCCAGGTCTCCTGCATTGCAGGCAGACTCTTTACCATCTGAGCCACCAGGGAATCCCTCTCCATATGGTGGCTTCCCCCAGAACCATTATGGTTACATTTTCCTCTGATACACTAAACACACCAAAAATGTTTCTTTCTTCCCAAGTGTTACCAAAAAATTCTGGGGCTGATACTCATTGGATTCCTCTGAGTGACTGTTGACCCAAAGACCATGGCCATTGGAAATGCATGTATTGACAGCTAGAACCTGATTCACAGGACAACCCACTGAAATGACATGGATTCTAAGTGGGCATGGTAGTTGGCTCTCCAAAGTAAAATCTGGGTGCTGGTACCAAGAGGAGAGGAAAAAGATGCCAGCAGGGAAAAAGAAATTATGTTTACCAAAGCATGTTACTATGGCAGCTGATACAGAGTATATTAGTATAGTGTGTGCTGTGTGCTAAGTTGCTTCAGTCGTGTTCAATTCTTTGCAACCCTATATACCATAATTTGCTAGGCTCCTCTGTCCAAGGGCTTCACCAGGCAAGAATATTGGGGTGGGTTCCCATGCCCTTCTCCAGGGGATCTTCCAATCCATCTCTTATATCTTCTGCATTGACAGATGGGCTCTTTACCATTAGTGCCACCTGGGGCACCCGTGTTAGTAGAGTACCTGGTGTATAACTATTACCTTGAAAAATTATTTTGAAAATGCATGTACCTGGTTCTCCATATTAATGGAGAAAACAAACTGTAAAGTAACAGCCTGAAAGGAAAAAAACAAGAGAATGAGTGACTAAATGAAGTGTTCATTTTTTTTAAAGGATTATTTGCTCTTTAACAGTCCCTGAAAGTGTCACCAAATGACAGTACAGGACAAAAGATGATATTCTAAACTATATCTACACAATCATTGTACATTGTAACTACATATATGCTTTTGCAAAGGTGGGGTTTTAGCTTTTAGAGTATTTCTGTCCCTGTCTAGTAATTTTTTGGATCTTTAAGTGAGAAAGTTGACAATGCATTCACCAATTTTCTAAGATCAGATTATAGACATTCTTCTGTATTTCTTCAGTGTCCTCTTCAGTGGCTAACACACTTGTAGACACCGAGTAATAAACTCCAAGAACTTGCTGATAGTTTCTAAGATCAATGTAATAGTGTAAGTATATTTACAAATCTGCTAAGGGTTGTTTACTAATTTACTTTCATTTTCTCAGGGCATTTCCTAGAAAAAAAAAAACAAAACAAAACATGCTCTCTTTTCATTTACAATTTCGAGTAACACATTCAGAGGGACCATATCTTTATTCAATCTGAATTAACTAATTTCTTGACACACACACATCTGTTTATTATTTCTTGCCATACTGTTCAAAAACTTTTCATTTACCTGTGTGTATACGTAGTTATTCCCATGCACTTCCCAAAGTTTTTGTGGGGATGTTGGGTACAGTTTATGATATGGTGAAACATCAGGCAAGTGTACCATTTGATCAATTTGGAAAAAAAAAAAAAAAAGTATACGTATGTAACCAATTCTTCAATTCAAATATAAAATATTTCCATCATATTTAGAAAGTTCTCTAATGTTTTCCTAAGGCCATCTTCCACTATAGCAACCATTATCATAAATTTCATCACATACCTTGGGTTTGCCTATTCTAGTACTTCATATAAATGGAATTGATACAATATTTATTTTTGTGTCTTTCTTTCACTTTACTTTGTGATTTCTTTCACTCAGCATAACACTTTTAAGATTTATCCAGGTTGTTACGCTTATCAGTAATTCACTCTTTGTTTTTTTAATTGTTGAGTATTGTTATTTCTGATAGCATTCTATTTTATGTATACACTAGACAATTTTAAATAATTCTTCTGTTTGGGAACATGCGGCTGTTTTCAGTGTTTGGCTACTATGAATAAAGTATTTATAACATTCTTGTCTAAGGATTTTTCCATAAATATGTTTTTATTTCTCTTGGGTGAATATAAGATTGAAACTAGTGTGTCAAAAGATAGATAGAATTTATTTTACTTTTTTATAGAAGTGACACAGATGTTCAAAGTGGTTGTATCATTTTACACTCCCACCAGAAAATTATTAATTTTGGCTTCTAAAAATTTTTAATGTTTAGTGTTAAAGTTTAGAAATAAAGTTTTATCACAGTAGTGCTAAGGTGGTTGTACTTATTATAATTTTAACATGCATTTCCTGGTAACAACTGATTTGTAACATTTTTTTTTATGACCTTATAGGTCATTTGTATATTTGGTGAATTATTTGTTCTTCTCTTTTGTATTTTCTATTGTCGTTGTCTTTTTTGTTTAGAACTGTAGAAGCATTTTATATATTTTGGATATAAGTAATTTTGTTAGATGTATTGTGAATATTTTCCCTTAAAATGCAATTTGCCTATTGATTTCTCAATGGTATCATTTCATGAAGATATTTTAAAAATTTATGAAGTTTAATCTGTTAATAATTTCAGTTAGTACTTCTGTGTCTCTCTGTAAGAAATCTTTACCTATTCCCAAATGATAAAAATGTTCTCCTACATTTTTTTTTTTTTCTTGTGGTAAAACAATCAGGTAAGTCAAGTTTGTTGACAGTGTTTGTTCAGGTCTTCTACATCTTCACTGACTTTCTGTCTACTTATTGTATTGATTACTAAGACTCCTGGAATTGTCTACTTCTCCTTCAAATTCTAAAAGCTGCTGCTAAGTAATTTGAATACCTGTTACAAATATATAAACTTTTAAGGCAGTCATGTGTTCTGGATTATTTGACCCTTTTATTACTATTAAAACTCTCTCATAGTCATGGTAATATATGTGTCCTGAAGTTTATTTTGTTTGATATAAATATCATCACTCTTACCTACTTATGATTAATGCATGATATATCTTATTTCTTCCTTTACTTTAAATTCATTTATGCCTTTAAGAGGCTTCCCAAGTCACCCCAGTAACAAAGAATCCACCTGCCAATGCACTAGATACAGGTTCAACACCTGGGTAGGAAGACTCCTTGGAGAAAGAAATGACAACTTACTCCAGTATTCTTGCCTGGGAAATTGAATAGAAACAGTAACCATTCATGGGAAATAGATGGGGAAACAGTAGAAACAGTGTCAGACTTTATATTTTGGGGCTCTAAAATCACTGCAGATGGTGACTGCAGCCATGAAATTAAAAGACGCTTACTCCTTGGAGGAAAAGTGATGACCAACCTAGACAGTATAGTCAAAAGCAGAGACATTACTTTGCCGACTAAGGTCCGTTTAGTCAAGGCTATGGTTTTCCCAGTGGTCATGTATGGATGTGAGAGTTGGACGGTGAAGAAGGCTGAGCGCCGAAGAATTGATGCTTTTGAAGTGTGGTGTTGGAGAAGACTCTTGAGAGTCCCTTGGACTGCAAGGACATCCAACCAGTCCATTCTGAAGGAGATGAACCCTGGGATTTCTTTGGAAGGACTGATGCTAAAGCTGAAACTCCAGTACTTTGGCCATCTCATGAGAAGAGTTGACTCATTGGAAAAGACTCTGATGCTGGGAGGGATTGAGGGCAGGAGGAGAAGGGGACGACCGAGGATGAGATGGCTGGATGGCATCACTGACTCGATGGACGTGTGTCTGAGTGAACTCTGGGAGGTGGTGATGGACAGGGAGGCCTGGCGTGCTGTGATTCATGGGGTCCCAAAGAGTCGGACATGACTGAGCGACTGAACTAAACTAAACTGAACGGGCTACAGTCCATGGAGTCACAAAGAATTGGAAATGACCTAGTGACTAAACAACAATAATAATATCTTTACAGTTCAGTTCAGTTCACTTCAGTCACTCAGTCGTGTCCAACTCTTTGGGACCCCATAAATCGCAGCACACCAGGCTTCCCTGTCCATCACCAACTCCTGGAGTTCACCCAATCTCTTGTCTATCTAGTTGGTAACGCCATCCAGCCATCTCATCCTCTGTCATCTCCTTCTCCTCCTGCCCCCAGTCCCTGCCAGCATCAGAGTCTTTTCCAATGAGTCAACTCTTTGCATGAGGTGGCCAAAGTACTGGAGTTTCAGCTTTAGCATCAGTCCTTCCAAAGAACACCCAGGACTGGTCTCCTTTAGAATGGACTGGTTGGATCTCCTTGCAGTCCAAGGGACTCTCAAGGGTCTTCTCCAACACCACAGTTCAAAAGCATCAATACTTTGGTGCTCAGCTTTCTTCACAGTCCAACTTTCACATCCAGACATGACCACTGGAAAAACCATAGCCTTGACTAGATAGACCTTTGTTAGCAAAGTAATGTTTCTGCTTTTGACTATGCTGTCTAAGGTTGGTTATAACTTTCCTTCCAAGGAGTAAGTGTCTTTTAATTTCATGGCTGCAATCACCATCTGCAGTGATTGCAGAGCCCAGAAAAATAAAGTTTGACACTGTTTCCATTGTTTCCCCATCTATTTCCCATGAAGTGATAGGACCAGAAGCCATGATCTTAGTTTTCTGAATGTTGAGCTTTAAGCCAAATTTTTCACTCTCCTCATTCACTTTCATCAAGAGGCTTTTTATAAAAATATACATTGACATTTTATTATACAATGGAAGTGACAAATAGATTTAAGGGACTAGATCTGATAGATAGAGTGCCTGATGAACTATGGACGGAGGTTCCTGACATTGTACAAGAGACAGGGATCAAGACCATCCACATGGAAAAGAAATGCAAAAAAGCAAAATGGCTGTCTGAGGAGGCCTTACAAATAGCTGTGAAAAGAAGAGAGGTGAAAAACAAAGGAGAAAAGAAGAGATATAAGCATCTGAAGGGTTAATGTGGCCACAATAAGGAAAATGTGGAGATGTACTGCTTGCAAACAAGATGTTCTGCCAAGAAGATGGATACAGCCTTGAGATTAATGGTCCCTTGCAAATAAGGGAACATTCCCTTCTTGTGATAAGGGCTCTGGACAGACTCTGCAGTAGGCCGGAATTTCACTCCCTTTTGCTGTACGATAACATTTATGCACATGCGCTGTACTGAACAAGTTTGGTCATACAGTCTGGAATTCTGCCCAGGGGGGCTATATAAAAATAAACTGTGAGCCTGCTTGCTTGCGCAGTTATTATTTTTCCTCTGGCCAGAGTGGTATCTGTCTCTTGTATGTGTGTCTTGTTGTTTTATGTCATTTCACTCGTAATCTCCAAAAATCTCCTACATCTGGCGCCCAACGTGGGGCTCGAGTGAAACCGAAAGGGTGAGTAACCCTGGCGGGATTTTAAATCCATAGCAGGGGAACTTTCGGGAAAATCATGGAGAATTGCTAGGGGAATTTATGTACATAATCATGGGAAATTCCTCACCCTAGCAGCGGAACTTTCAAAACATCATGAAAAATTGCTAGGGGAATTCATGTGCATGGAGTTAGTCAAAGGAATTCTCCACTCCATAGGTGTTAAGGCCTCGACTCGTTGATTGAGTGAGCTCTTTCGTTTGGTGGAGCAATATTGTCATTGTTTCAATATCAAACTAAGTTACAGTTAAACTTGAAGGAATGGAAAATAATTCAAAAAAATTGAAAAAGCAACGTTAGAAGGGTAATGTGATTCCTTTAATGTTATAGACTTTATGTAATGCTATAACACAGGCTTTGACTTTGCTATCTACTGATAATGAGACTAAATCTAATACTTCAATGAAGAAAGAGGCAATTCATGAAGATGTGCCAAGTGTTGGTGGGGTTTCTACATTGCCTGAAAGTAAGGATACAAGTAAGTCTCCTTCTGTAAATGGTGAAACATCTGATAGTTCAAAATCAGATTCAGAGGAGGGTAAAGAGATTAAAGAAATGACCCATCTATTTCAAGAACGGTGGAGATCCCATAGAGAAGAAAAACAATCTGCGCCTTCTGCTCCTCCTTCTGTTTCTCTTTTCCCCACTGTGGTTGGTCGGCCCGATGTGGGCAGGAAACATTGTCGGTTCTCCTTTCCTTTGTCAATGCTTCATGATGATGACTTGCCTGCTCCCCCTAGTGGTTTTATCGATCCTCCACAATTATTTTCCATCCAGAGACAGCAAGATGACAATGTGTAAATATTCAATACACTCCTTTGAAATATAAATTTTTTAAAGATCTTAAAGCTGCAGTAGCACAGTACGGTCCTCAATCTCCCTTTATTTTGGCTATGCTAGATTCATTGGGGAAAGGCAACTTAGGGAAAAGATAAAATTTCAGAGATATTATTACAAACTTTAGCATTTGAAAATACAAATACTAAATGCAAACATATATCGGGGACTTTTCCTCCCTGTCCTCCTGCCGTTCCGCATACCCCAACCCTGTTCCCTCCCAGCAACAGTTACCAGTCAATGCCTCATTAAAAGGACCTCAAATGATGATTTCAGACATGCGGTCTACTACTTCAGGGAGTGCTACTGCTGATTTGCCACTAGCTAAAAATGTTCTTTTGTCACCAGAAAGAGGCATTTACAAATTAAAAACAAATGTATTCTGACCACTGCCTAAAGGCACCTTTGGCTTAATATTAGGCTGTAGCAGTGCGGTTTTGAGAGGTGTAATCATAATTCCTGGGGTAATAGACTCCGACTATGTTGGGAAATTTTCAATTATTGTTTCTATTTCTACCACGCTTTCATTATTAGCTGGGAAACATATTGCTCAAATTCTTCAAGCGAGGCCCATTTACTTTATTCTTCTCGGGGCTTTTATACCCTGAGTTATACATACAGCAAGGTAAAAAATGCGGAGTCAACTCAACATTCCATCAGTAATAACTTTCATCGATATTAGGTTCCTTCCTGCAAAAGTCTTATTTTCTGTACATCATCTTCTATTCCGGAGGCCTGTTGATATTCCATGACCTCCTTTTGATAAAGGTTGGTCAGCCAAAACACCAAAACAATGATTTTTCCTTAAAGGGTTTCTTCTTAAATTCTTAGCCTGCATCACCCTTAAAATACAGTTACATTCTTATGGAACAAAGATTCAGCAAGTTACAGCAAAAAAAAAAAAAAAAACTTATTAAATCAAAGTCTAATGTTGCCAATGCTAAGGCTATTACTTGCTGCTTCTACATCCTGACTATATGCACTCTCAAAAACACAATGGATAAGAGATATGAAAACTTGGCAGCAAGAATTGCATAGGCTCAACAATGTTGCAAAAGTCTAGATAAAGCTGCCATGTAAGCTAAAATGCTAACAGAGAGTTTAAAACACTCCTTTCATGCCCAGGAGATTTATCAACTAGAGCCCTAAATTAACTCTTTTGGTCAGAGACAGCCCCTTACTAATGTCAAAAGGGCTTCATCTCTTTTTGGCTCTTCCTAATGAACAGACAAGAAGATTTAAAAATGCTGGGCGACATATATTTTGAAAAATGCTTATCAAAGATTCTTGCCCTGTTCTCTCCTAAATTATACAAAAAAAAAAAAAAAAAAACTTTGAGGGACTATTAGACACAGGGGCAGATGTTTCAATTATTTCTTCTCAACAATGGCCCCAAGATTAAAAAAAAAAAAAAAAAAAAAAAAAAAAGCCCTCTAATGCTGAAGGGACTGGGCTCTATAAAAGAGTACCCATCCCTTGCAATGCCAATTCCATAATAAAAAAATCAGTGTTTGTTACCTTTTATATTGTAAACATACTTATTAATATTTGGGAAAAAGACCTCTCTCCTTTGGGGGCTTTTGTAACCATTCTACCAAAAAACTAGTAGCCACTGCTCAAATTCCTCAAGCACCCCCATTAAAATGGTTAACTAATACTCCAAAATGGATTGAGCAGTGGCCATTACCACAAATAAAACTCAAGGTGTTAAAACAATTAGTACAAAAACAACTCCAATTTAGTCATATAGAGCCCTCTACCACTCTCTGGAATTCTCCTGTTTTAGTTGTAAAAAAAAAATCTAAAAAATAAATATTAACTAATGTACAAAAAATTAATAAGTATATCAAACCTACAAAAACATTACAATTGGGACTCCCCTCTCCAGCTCTTACAATTCCTGTTTTTAGTCATGCTCAGCCTGTTAAACATTATCAATGGACAGTCTTACCACAAAAAATGACAAATAGTCCTACTTTATGTCAAAAATTCATAGCTCGCTCTTTACAATCCCTCCATCAAAAATACCCCAATTATATTCTATATCATTATATGGATAATCTCCTATTAACAACTCCTAGTATTTATTAAAACAAATAAAAAAGGGGGAGATGGAGGGTTAATGCAGCCATAATAGGGAAAGTGGGAATGTGCCGCAGGCGGGAATCTCTGCTCCGTCTCAGTTTTGTATAACATGAGCCCTTCAAAAGATTAACTGAGACATATAAATAAAAAGAGTTCTAGATACCCATCATCTAGAAAAATTCTGCCTAGCCCCTGAGAGGTGGCTGGATAGCCAATGACGGGTAAGACCCCTCAGAGGAGGGCAACCTAAGACAGGCACAGCCACGAGAGGGGCTGGCGAGGCTGGAGGTTGGCCACCTACAGCTTTATGCCTTGCTCTACAGAACATCAATACAAATGTCTTGAGGGCTTAAATAGAATAAAAAAGAGGGAGATGAAGGGTTAATGCGGCCACAATAAGGAAAAAGTGATGCACTGCTTGCAAACAAGATGTTCTGCCAAGAAGATGGACACAGCCTTGAGATTAATGGTCCCTTGCAAATAAGGGAACATTCCCTTCTTGTGATAAGGGCTCTGGACAGACTCTGCAGTAGGCCGGAATTTCACTCCCTTTTGCTGTAAGATAACATTTATGCACATATGCTGTACTGAACAAGTTTGGTCATACAGTCTGGAATTCTGCCCAGGGGGGCTATATAAAAATAAACCGCGAGCCTGCTTGCTTGCACAGTTATTATTTTTCCTCTGGCCAGAGTGGTGTCTGTCTCTTGTATGTGTGTCTTGTTGTTTTATGTCATTTCACTCATAATCTACAAAAATCTCCTACAAGCATCTGAATGCAGAGTTCCAAAGAATAGCAAGGAGAGATAAGAAAGCCTTCCTCAGTGATCAATGCAAAGAAATAGAGGAAAACAACAGAATGGGAAACACTAGAGATCTCCTCAGGAAAATTAGAGATATCAAGGGAATATTTCATGCAAAGATGGGCTTGATAAAGGACAGAAATGGTCTGGATCTAACAGAAGCAGAAGATATTAAGAAGAGATGGCAAGAATACACAGAAGAACTGTACAGAAATGATTTTCATGACCAAGATAATCACGATGGTATGATGACTCACCTAGAGCCAGACATCTTGGAATGTGAATTCAAGTGGGCCTTAGAAAACATCACTACAAACACAACTAGTGGAGGTGATGGAATTCCAGTTGAGCTATTTGAAATCCTGAAAGATAATGCTGGTGAAAGTGCTGCACTCAGTATGCCAGCAAATTCGGAATACTCAGCAGTGGCCACAGGACTGGAAAAGGTCCGTTTTCATTCCAATCCCAAAGAAGGGCAAAGCCAAAGAATGCTCAAACTACCACACAATTGCACTCATCTCAAACGCTAGTAACGTACTGCTCAAAATTCTCCAAGCCAGGCTTCAGTAATATGTGAACGATGAACTTCCAGATGTTCAAGCTGGTTTTAGAAAAGGCAGACGAACCAGAGATCAAATTGCCAACATCTGCTGGACCATCGAAAAAGTAAGAGAGTTCCAGAAAAACATCTATTTCTGCTTTATTGACTATGCCAAAGCCTTTGACTGTGTGGATCACAAGAAACTGTGGAAAATTCTGAAAGAGATGGGAATACCTGACCACCTGACCTGCCTCTTGAGAAACCTGTATGCAGGTCAGGAAGCAACAGTTAGAACTGGACATGGAACAACTGACTGGCTCCAAATAGGAAAAGGAGTATGTCAAGGCTGTATATTGTCACCCTGCTTATTTAACTTCTATGCAGAGTACATCATGAGAAACGCTGGACTGGAAGAAGCACAAGCTGGAATCAAGATTGCTGGGTGAAATATCAATACCCTCAGATAAGCAGATGACACCACCCTTATGGCAGAAAGTGAAGAGGAACTAAAAAGCTTCTTGATTAAAGTGAAAGAGGAGAGTGAAAAAGTTGGCTTAAAGCTCAACATTCAGAAAACGAAGATCATGGCATCTGGTCCCATCACTTCATGGCAAATAGATGGGGAAACAGTGTTAAACTTTATATTTGGGGGCTCCAAAATCACCACAAATGGTGATTGAAACCATGAAATTAAAAGACACTTACTCCTTGGAAGAAAACTTATGACCAACCTAGATAACATATTGAAATGCAGAGACGTTACTTTGCCAAAAAAGGTCCATCTAGTCAAGGCTGTGGTTTTTCCTGTGGTCATGTATGGATATGAGAGTTGGACTGTGAAGAAAGCTGAGCGCCAAGGA
Source organism: Capra hircus (assembly GCF_001704415.2). NCBI lineage: Eukaryota > Metazoa > Chordata > Mammalia > Artiodactyla > Bovidae > Capra > Capra hircus. Next base: position 33,422,197 of record NC_030815.1, on the reverse strand, counting down.
ATTGATGCTTTTGAACTGTGGTGTTGGAGAAGACTCTTGAGAGTCCCTTGGACTGCAAGGAGATCCAACCAATCCATTCTGAAGGAGATCAGCCCTGGGATTTCTTTGGAGGGAATGATGCTGAAGCTGAAACTCCAGTAGTTTGGCCACCTCATGCGAAGAGTTGACTCATTGGCAAAGACTCTGATGCTGGGAGGGATTGGAAAAAGGGAGAAGGAGAAGGGGACGACAGAGGATGAGATGGTTGGATGGCATCACTGACTCAATGGACGTGGGTCTGAGTGAACTATGGAAGTTGGTAATGGACAGGGAGGCCTGGCATGCTGTGATTCATGGGGTCCCAAAGAGTCAGACACGACTGAGTGACTCAACTGAACTGAACATTTTATTTATTTTTTAATATAAATTCATTTATTTTAATTGGAGGTTAATTACTTTACAATATTGTATTGTTTTTCCATACATCAACGTGAATCTGTCACAGGTATTAACTTGTTCCCCATCCTGACACCCCCTCCCTTCTTCCTCCCCCTACCATCCCTCTAGGTCATCTCAGCGCACCAGCCCCAAGCATCCAGTATCATGCCTCGAACCTGGACTGGTTCCTCTTTACTTTCTGCCATAAGGGTGGTGTCATCTGCACATCTGAGATTATTGATATTTCTCTCAGCAATCTTGATTCCAGCTTGTGCTTCTTCCAGCCCAGCATTTTTTGGGATGCACTCTGCATATGAGTTAAATAAGCAGGGTGACAATATACAGCCTTGATGTACTCTTTTTCCTATTTGGAACCAGTCTGTTGTTTCATGTCCAGTTCTAATTGTTGCTTCCTGACCTGCATATAGGTTTCTCACGAGGCAGGTCAGGTGGTCTGGTATTCCCATCTCTTTCAGAATTTTCCACAGTTTCTTGTGATCCACACAGTCAAAGGCTTTGCCATAGTCAATAAAGCAGAAGTAGATGTTTTTCTGGAACTCTCTTGCTTTTTCCGTGATCCATCAGATGTTGGTAATTTGATCTCTGGTTCGTCTGCCTTTTCTAAAACCAGCTTGAACATCAGGAAGTTCATGGTTCATGTATCGCTGAAGCCTGGCTTGGAGAATTTTGAGCATTACTTTACTAGAGTGTGAGATGCTTGCAATTCTGTGGTAGTTTGAGCATTGTTTGGCATTGCCTTTCTCTGGGATTGGAATGAAAAATATGCAGCAAAAGTTGGGTCCTGAAAGTTTCATTTTATTTGTTTTTTCTGTCTTTTATTTGAAACACTTATAATCAATGTAATTATTTATATGTTTGGATTTAAATCTAACATCCAGTTGTTCTTTTGTTATTTGTAATCTTATTCTGGTTCTTTTATTCCTCTTTTCCTACCTTCTTTATCTGTGACAGTTTTAATTAGATGTAATTGCCCTACAATCTCTCTCTCTTTAGTTGCTAAGTCATGTCTGACTCTTGCAACCCCATGGACTGTATCTTGTGAGGCTCCTCTGTCCATGGGATTCTCCAGGCAAGAATATTGGAGTTGGTTGCCATTTCCTTCTCCAGGGGATCTTCCTGACCCAGGAATCTAATCCAGGTCTCCTGCATTGCAGGCAGATTCTTTACCAACTGAGCTATGATATACAATAAGTAGTACATATTTAAGATGTACAATGTGGTGTTTTAATGTAAGTGTATACTTATTAAACTAACACAGCTAAAATACTGAACATTTCTACCATCCACAAGTTATCAGGTTCTCTTTTATATTTCTTCCCTTTGTTCTCTTTCACATGCTGTTTTTCCCAGGAAAGCACCCATCTTCTTTCTGCCCCATCAGTTATTTTCCATTTTCTATAATTGCATATAAAAATAATAATGCAATATGTACTCATTTTAGGGAAGGAGCTGGCTTCTTAGCACAATGATTTTAGAGACACACATTTAGTAGCACATATCAAGAATTCATTTTTTTTCTTGCTGAGTATGGTTATATGGTGATAAGTTTTAAAGGACACAGAGTTGCTTTGAGCTTTCTCTGTTGACAGACATCTGGGTTACTAAGATTTTTTAAGCTGTTAAAAGCTAAAAGTTCTATAAATATTTGTGTACAAGCTTATGCATGGACATAAGCTTTGATTTCTCCTGGACGCACGCACACACACACACACACACACACACACACACACACATATATATATATATATATATAAATTTTGCCTAGAAGTGGTGTTTATTTTGGAGAAAGCAATGACACCCCACTCCAGTACTCTTGCCTGGAAAATCCATGGATGAGGGAGTCTGGTAGGCTGCAGTCCATGGGGTTGCTAAGAGTTGGACACGACTGAGCAACTTCAGTTTCACTTTTCACTTTCATACACTGGAGAAGGAAATGGCAACCCACTCCAGTGTTCTTACCTGGAGAATCCCAGGGACGGGGGAGCCTGGTGAGCTGCCATCTATGGGGTTGCACAGAGTCAGACACAACTGAAGCGACTTAACAGCAGCAGCAGGTGTTTATTTATTAAATAATATTTATTTCTTGGCCTGTAAAGCCAGCGCAATCAGAATTTACCTTTGTGGAAAGGTGTTGAACTAAAATTCAACTTTTAAATATATATTGGACAATTGAGCTCATGCATTTCTTCTTTAGTAAGTTGTAGTTTTTATCTTTCAAGAAACCTATCTTTTTCATTTGAAATAATGAATTTATTGCTACAGTTGCTTCAATATATTCCCTTTATATTTTCTCTTTACCATAAGGTGAATGTGTAGTAATGCCAACTTTCTCACTTCTGTTGTTGGTAATCTGTATCATTTTTTCTGCTTAGTAGAATTTCATGAACTTTATTTATCTTAAAGTGACTGCTCTTGATTTAATCATATATTGTTTCGCTTTGATTCTTTTATTTATTTATTTACTTATTTATTTGACTGAGTCAGATCCTCAGATCTTAGTTGTGGCACGCAGAATCTCTGTTGCTTCATGGAGGATCTTTCGTTGAGACACACACACTCTAGTTGTGGTGTGCAGGCTCCTGAAATAGCAGCCCCAGTAATTGTAGTGCATCGGCTTAGTTACTCCACGGCATGCAGGATCTTAGTTCCTGATCAGGGATTTAACTTGTGCTCACCACACTGCAAAACAGATTACTAACCACTGGACCACCGGAGAAATTCCCTGTTCTCTTTATATTGTATTTCTTCCTTAATCTTTATTTTCTTTATTTTCCTTCCTTTGAATTTAATTGGCTCTTCTTTTCTAGTATTTTATGCTGGATACTGAGATCAGTGATGTGAGTTCTTTCTTCTTTCCTGAAGGCATGTAGTAACATCATTTTCTCTTAAATTTTGGTTTATCAATGAATCATTCCAAATTTCCCCTTTGATTTCTTCCTTAACCTCTGTATGGGTTTTCTCTGACCTTCACAAGAACTAAACATTATTTGTTCTCTATTTTTGCATTTTTAGCTATATATATGTCTTTTTTGTTTAATAACTATTCTATAGTTTAGTGAATGTAACTTTAATCATCACCTTTTTTGTTTGCATAAAAATATGCAGTATTATATATTGTTAGAAGATTTCAAGAATATAATTCATTTCTTCCCAAACTTCTGTGCTATCATAATACATTTAAATGTACAAGTTTTACACACAAAACATATACATTTTATTAAAACATTCAATTATTTTTGAAATCAGTGTTTAACTAAAAAAGTAACTATTTTGCATTTTATCATATATTTACCATTATTAACATTATTCATTCTTTCGGGTAGACCGAATTTTTATTCTGGTATAATTTATTTCTGCTTAAAGAAGTATCTTTAGCATATCCTTTAGTGCCCATCTCCTAGCAACAAGTTTTCTGAGCTCTTCTTCTGTCTGAAAATACATTTTTTTGTCCTAAATTTTCTAAAGATATTTTAGTTGGGTTTAGAATTCTAGGTTGCACTTCCTCTCTCTCTCTCCCTCCCCACTTTCCTAAGCCTTCTGCCTTCTCTCTCTCTCTCTCCCAGTCTATCTCTCCCCTCAGCACATTAAAAGGCCATTTAAATATCTTCTGACTTGCATAAATTCTAATGAAAAATCTGCTGTCATATTAGTCTCCCAGTATGATTTGTGTCATTTATTTTTCTGCTTCTCTTCACCATTTGAAATTTGCAGCTTAATTTTGATGTGTCTTGTGGTAAGTGATGTTATGTTTACCCAACGGCATGGATGACATTCTTTGGTCTCTGAATTTATAATTTTCAGCCACAATTGAAATAATTTAGCCATTATTTCTTTCAACCTATTATATTTTCCTCTGGGATTTCAGTTGCACATATACACCACTTGGTATTCTCCCAAAAGTCATTAGTATACTTCTTTTCAGCTTTGTTTTGGTCTCTGTTCATCAATCTAGGGATATTGCTATGTCTTCAGGTTCACAGATTTTGTTTTATAATGTGCAAATTTAGTCTAATTTAATATATATTTCTAATATTATATTGTTCACACCTATTAAGTTTTAAAATTTTTTGTTATATCTTTTATTTCTCTCTGTGTGCAAGCTTACCTTTAAATCTCTGACTATATTTTTAATATTTACAACAGCTTATTTTACTTCTTTCCTACTAGTTTCTTTTTCTCTTTTATTACTTGACCTGTTTCTATTGACTGATTTTAAAAATAATTATTGGAAATATTTGGTTGCTTCTTTCATGTATAGCAATTCTTTATTGAATCTTTGGTATAACGTCTTTCTTTTTGTATTATAAATTGTCAAATCTTCGCATTTTCCTGATGCTGCAACATCCCCATGAATAAGATATGAGTACCCTGTTGAAGTGTCCAGCCACAGCAGCATGATAATGCTGGTCTCTACCACAAAGTCCCCTTCCTGTTTTTCGCTGACTGTGACCCAGTGACATTCAAATGTATCAGTGAAATCCCCTCATGCCTTTTGCTTGTGTACCCCACCCTGACCCTAATAAAGGCATTGGCCCATGGGTGTTTGCTCTCCCCCAGATCCCCACCTGCTTGGTTGGGCTAGCTCTCTAGCATGTTTCCCATAATATCCCCTCCTGGCATGCTGTGCCTCCCTTTTCTAAAAAACATGATTATAATAGATACTTTAATTTTATGTGACTTTCCAAGTATAATATCTGCAGTTGTGCTGAGGTGATCCTTAAAGATCACATAAGGGAGACTTACTCCATCATCTAGAACACATTGTTGTTGTCTGATTAATATTTCCCACTATCTTAAAGGAGCATTTAAGTCATTTATAGACCACACTGAGATTTTTCAACGTTGTTTTTGGTTTTGTTTTGCTTTTAAAAGTTGTGTCTAGAAGAATTCCCTTCATTCAGGACCATTGAACTCATACTACTATGATACTATGATGTTACCTTTTTGAGGTCTCTTAAGAATATCTCATGTATTTGACATGTGTTTGGTTGCTTCAGTTGTATCTGACTCTTTGCCATCAACCCCATGAACTGTAGCCCACCTCAGTCTCCTCTGTCCATGGGATTCTCCAGGCAAGAATGATGGGGTAGCTTGCCATGCCCTCCTCTAGGGGATCTACCTGATCCAAGGATCAAAGCCAGGTCTGTTATATTCCCTGCAATGGCAGGCAAGTTCTTTACCACTAGTGCCACCTGGAAAGCCCATATATTTGATGAGGTCTCTATAAACAGAATGACAGAAACTGTAATAATTCTCTGTTCTTTGTGAACTCTAGGAATTGTTCACAGATAGCTTTCCAGAAATGATCTTTTCCTGTCAATAATTCTTTTCTAACCTCATGAAATTTTTTTCTATGTATGTGCACATTAGTATACAGTCCAAGACATAAGAGGCTCTTATACAGTTTTTTGCAACATGGTCTCTTCAAAGCTACATCCTCTGTGGCCCTATGTCCTCATACTCTGGTTACACTGGCCTCTCCATACTCTGATTTTTTTTTATTATGATATTATTTTCTCCTATTAAAATGATTCTTTTTGAAAGGATTTTGATTGACTTATGTGTATAGAACAAATCTTACTCAAAAATTGTTTACATTTAATTCTTGACTGAAAATTACAGTAATCCTTGCAAGGAACATCCTATGGGAATAGGCAAACTGGTCTGAACTAGGGAGGGAGTGATTTGTAAAAGTAAATTAGGAAAGAAATAAGTTATATGAAATTAAATTGTAGAAAACTTCTAGAGAATACACCAAAGTCATGAAAGAATAGATAACTGTTTAGAACATTAGTGGATCCTGTATTGGAACATTATGATCAAGGAACAAACGAAATATTTGTAAAATATAAATTAACTATTTTATGGAGGCTTTCAGTTCATTTCAGTTCAGTCGCTCAGTCGTGTCCGACTCTTTGCAACCCCATGAATCACAGCTCGCCAGGCCTCCCTATCCATCACCAACTCCCAGAGTTCACTCAGACTCATGTCCGTCGAGTCCGTGATGCCATCCAGCCATCTCATCCTCGGTCGTCCCCTTTTCCTCCTGCCCCTAATCCCTCCCAGCATCAGAGTCTTTTCCAGTGAGTCAACTCTTCGCCTGAGGTGGCCACAGTACTGGAGTTTCAGCTTTAGCATCATTTCTTCCAAAGAAATCCTAGGGCTGATCTCATTCAGAATGGACTGGTTGGATCTCCTTGCAGTCCAAAGGACTCTCAAGAGTTTTCTCCAACACCACAGTTCAAAAGCATCAATTCTTTGGCGCTCAGCCTTCTTCACAGTCCAACTCTCACATCCATACATGACCACTGGAAAAACCATAGCCTTGACTAGAGGGACCTTTGTGGGCAAACCAATGCCTCTGCTTTTCAACATGCTATATAGGTTGATCATAACTTTTCTTCCAAGGAGTAAGCGTCTTTTAATTTCATGGCTGCAGTTACAAATAGCTGCGAAAAGAAGAGAAGTGAAAAGCAAAGGAGAAAAGGAAAGATATAAACATCTGAATGCAGAGTTCCAAAGAATAGCAAGAAGAGATAAGAAGCCTTCCTCAGTGATCAATGCAAAGAGATAGAGGCAAAAAAACAGGATGGGAAAGATTAGAGATCTCTTCAAGAAAATTAGAGATACCAAGGGAACATTTCATGCTAAGATGGGCTCGATAAAGGACAGAAATGGAGGCTTTACAGAGTATTAATTAGAACAGCTCAACTTGTGTTGATGTAGGATCTATATTCAGCATATGCCAGGGACTCTTGGCTGACAAATAAAATTGAATAAAGCCTATTATATGCCAGAATTAATTTCAAGTTTTTTTCATATTTTTCAATTTTTTTTATTGCTCCACATGACACTATGGCGCTTCTACTACTATTTTTACTTTACTATTCCTGAAAATTATAGCTAAGAAAAATTACTAATATCAACTCATTAAACATTTAATTGATCAACTCCAGGAAATGTGACATAATAAAACAAGAACAGACTTTGTGTAGAGAGGCATACGCTGTTTGTCCTTTATTAAGTTACTTAAATTCTCTGTGTTTCAGCTTATTCAGCTTTAAAATGACTGTGATTTTAATACCTGGGTTGGTATAAATATTAATGATCATATATATAAATATCTAGTACACATTGTCTCAAGTAGTTAATGCATACTATATATTCTAAATGCAGTAATGGACATATCTATTACTATTATGACAATTTGTCAAGCAGTATATGAGATACCTTCCATTTATTATATTATTTAAATGAACCCTTCTATTTCTGATAAATTGGGATTATTACAATATTAAGAACCCAAATCTCAGAAAGTGAAAGTAACTATACTGTTTTTTTTTTTTTAATCACTATGCAGCATTTATGGAATTCTTGTACATATTAAATACTATGCAAAGTTTTTGGAATTCAAAGATTAATAAAGTTAATGATGAAATTAATGGGTAGTAATATATATATATATATATATATATATATATATATATATATATAAATGTATTTGTATTTCAACCTATACCAAAGATATTGAAATTGGTAGAGGGCACTCTGTTTTACCAGTGATTTCACATATATTATCTTATTTTATACTGTTAGATAAGTAAGATAGGATTGTTACTTTAAGATCATATAGAAAATGAATTAGTTTCTAGTAGTGTGTGACTCAAAGTTAGAGACTATGGCTATTATGCATGCTGGTAATAGAGAAGAAATTGCCATGAAAATGGGCAGAGTAGGGGTTTGGTATAAAGTATTATTAATTATCTACTGTATCTGTCTTTGTCTACATTATCAGCAGTTGGCCTCCATTTTACACCAACTTAATTCCCACTCAGTTCAGTTCAGTTTAGTTCAGTCACTCAGTCGTGTCCGACTCTTTGCGACCCCATGAATCGCAGCACGCCAGGCCTCCCTGTCCATCACCATCTCCCAGAGTTCACTCAGACTCACGTCCATCGAGTCTGTGATGCCATCCAGCCATCTTATCCTCTGTTGTCCCCTTCTCCTCCTGCCCCCAATCCCTCCCAGCATCAGAGTCTTTTCCAATGAGTCAACACTTCACATGAGGTGGCTAAAGTACTGGAGCTTCAGCTTTAGCATCATTCCCTCCAAAGAAATCCCAGTGCTGATCTCCTTCAGAATGGACTGGTTGGATCTCCTTGAAGTCTAAGGGACTCTCAAGAGTTTTCTCCAACACCGCAGTTCAAAAGCATCAATTCTTCGGCACTCAGCCTTCTTCACAGTCCAACTCTCACATCCATACATGACCACAGGAAAAACCATAGCCTTGACTAGACAGACCTTAGTCGGCAAAGTAATGTCTCTGCTAATAGTTCTTTCTTTTTTTCTTTGCAGAAAATGCAACAAGATAAAGGTGAGGCATTATATTTTGATTCATGAAAACAATAAAAAAAATCATTAAATATTTATTTTCCAATACTTGTCTGTATGTGATAACTCTTATTTATAGTTATTGCTTTAATATTTGATTATGACTACTGTTTTCAAAAGTTTAAGTTAAAATGACTACTATTTATAAAGTAACCAAGGACCAAAAAGTAACCAAGAAACAAGGACCAACTGTGGAGCATAAGGAGCTCTACTCAATATTTTGTAATAACCTATATGAATATATAGGAGAAGGCAATGGTAACCCACTCCAGTACTCTCACCTGGAGAATCCCATGAATGGAGGAGCCTGGTAGGCTGCAGTCTATGGGGTCGCTAAGAGTCAGACATGACTGAGCGACTTCACTTTCACTTTTCCTTTCATGCATTGAAGAAGGAAATGGCAACCCACTTCAGTGTTCTTGCCTGGAGAATCCCAGGGATGGGGGAGCTTGGTGGGCTTCCATCTACGGGGTCACACAGAGTCGACCCTGTAGACACGACTGAAGTGGCTTGGCAGCAGCAGCAGCATATGGATATATATAACTGAAACACTTTGCTGGACACCTGAAACTAATACAACACTATAAATCAATACTACTCCAATACAAAATAAAAACTAAATTAACAAAATAAGTTAAAAGTGACAGTATTAGTAACTTCAATGGCTGTCTCACAGGTTCAAGTCTCTTTCCTGGCCACTGAAGGATTTGAGTTTGTAACCCCTTGAATAAATAAACATCTAGCTATAATGGTTTGTCTTAAAGGAAGTGTGAAATGTTGGTCAAATATGTCTTTAAATCAAAACATGATATTTTAGGACTTTCATAATTAAACAGAATATTTTATATTCTTGCAATTTAATTTGTATTTGTATTACAATAATATGAACAAATGTATCTTAAAATTCTTTGTGTGAATCTATGACAAAGTATTACTGTCAATCTAGATATTTATAGATTTTTGTTGTAATTTTACTCGATAGTGGCTTTAAACTTTATAAGAATTTAATAGTGTTTCAAATTTAATCACTTTTGTTCTGCAGAATAATATAGAAGTGTGCTTATGCTTAAGTTGGATATTACATTTTCTAGAGACTGTATTTTTTATTTATTTTTATCTACAGGGAAACAAATAAGTTGAAATATATCTTCTATGGACTATTTTGGTTTAATCTTTTAAAAGACTTTAATCTAGAAAAATAAAGATTTTAAGTACACAAAATAACTGAATTATTATAAATGTCTAAAATGGTTCTATTTCTGTCTTTTCATAATTTAAGTTCTTCTAATTTAAGAGGTATTTTCACTATAATCAAGATTGAAAATGGAGTATTTTGAGATCAAAAAGGAACTTCAATTTCATCTAGCTCCTATCAACACAATTATATAAAAATAGCAAAAAAGACACAGATGTGTATAACGGACTTTTGGACTCAGAGGGAGAGGGAGAGGGTGGGATGATTTGGGAGAATGGCATTCTAACATGTATACTATCATGTAAGAATCGAATTGCCAATCTATGTCTGACGCAGGATACAGCATGCTTGGGGCTGGTGCATGGGGATGACCCAGAGAGATGTTATGGGGAAGGAGGTGGGAGGGGGGTTCATGTTTGGGAACGCATGTAAGAATTAAAGATTTTAAAATTATAAAAAAAAAATAAAAATAAATAAATAAAACAATGACAACAACAACAAAAAATAAGAATAGCAGCGTTTGGGAAAACCATTATAGCTAGATATTTATTTATTCAAGGTGTTACAAACTCAAATCCTTCAGTGACCAGGAAAGAGACTTGAACCTGTGAGACAGCCATTGAAGTTACTAATACTGTCACTTTCCTTTAGAAAATTGAAAGTGCATACAAACCTATATACAATCAAATACATTAAGAATAAACAGAAGTCATGAACTAACCAAGCAAACAACATAAACTTGGCCAGCCATTATTAATGGTACTGTTGACCTGATTTTGGCTGTGATTTTGAGAGCTACGACTAAGCTCTTCCACTGACTTCTCCTAGTCTCTTTCCAATATGGCCTGGTCTCTAACATTAGAAAAGGAATGGTATACCTGGTTTCACTTAAAATTTTAGATTAAGAAAATTTATGGCCACCTAGTCTATGCAAGGAGATCCAACCAGTCCATCCTAAAGGAAATCAGTCCTGAATATTCATTGGAAAGACTGATGCTGAAGCTGAAATTCCAATACTTTGGCCACCTGATATGAAGAACTGACATATTGGAAAAGACCCTGATGCTGGGAAAGGTTGAAGGCAGGAGGAGAAGGGGATGACAGAGAATGAGATGGTTGGATGGCATCCCCGACTCAATGGACATGAGTTTGAGTAAACTCTGGGAGTTGGTGATGGACAGGGAAGCCTGGCATGTTGCAGTCCATGGGGTCGCAAAGAGTCGGACATGACTGAGCGACTGAACTGAACTGAATCTATGACAAAGAAGGCAAGAATATACAATGGCGAAAAGACAGTCTCTTCAATAAGAGATGCTGGGAAAACTGGACAGCTGCATGTAAAAGAATGAAATTAGAACACTCTCTAACAGCATACACAAAAATAAACTCAAAATAGATTAAATACTTAAATGTAAGACAAGACACTGTACAACTCTTACAGGAATACACAGAAAGAATACACTTTGACAGAAATCACAGCAAGATCTTTTGAGTAATGAAAATAAAAACAAAAATAAATGAGACCTAATTTAACTTAAAAGCTTTTGCACAGCAAAGAAAACCATAATCAAGATCAAAAGACAACTCTCAGAATGGGAGAAAATATTTTCAACCGAAGCGACTGAGAAGGGATTGATCTCTAAAATATACAAGCAGCTCATGAAACTCAATATCAAAAACAAACAACCCAATCAAAAAATGGGTAGACAACCTAAAGAGACATTTCTCCAAAGAAGACTCACAGATGGCCAAGAGGTACAAGAAAAGATGCTCAGCATCACTAATTATTAGAGAAATGCAGGTCAAAATTACAATGAGAACTACACCTGACACAGCTAGTACAGCCACTATGGAGAACAGTGTGGAGATTCCTTAAAAAACTGGAAATAGAACTGTCATACTGAAAGGTTGTTGTTGAATTACCACACTGGGATTCTTGGCCCCTGGAGGAGAAGAATTCATTCTGGGGCCAGAGACGAGGCTTAATCGCTCAGAGCTTTTGTGTAACAAAGTTTTATTAAAGTATAAAGGAGATAGAGAAAGCTTCTGACATAGGCATCAGAAGGGGGCAGAAAGAGTACCCCCCTGCTAGTCTTCAGCCGGATGTTATATAGTCACAAACAGCATGTTAATGAAAGAAAGGAATGTCTCAAAACTCAGAATGGCACCAGGCCCCTCAACTATAAGATGTTTTTTGGGATAATCTTGGCACCAAATGCTTTATCTTGGGCCATAAAATGATTAACTTAAATCTTGAAGAAGGGCTGATAACCGTACAAATAGTTTCATTCACATAGATTAGAGGAACAATATCGGAGCATAACATACTGGTTTATCAAGTAGGTTCTGAGCCAAAAGGCGGAACCGACTTGAACACAGAGTTTGGGGTAAATGCATAGTATATTAACCTAGCTTAAGATAAACATTTCCATAAGAAAAAGGCATTGGTTAACTTCAGGTGAAACCAGGTGTCACTATGGCAACACAGAATTTTAAGAGAAACCTCCTTTTAAATTTGTATAGAGAAGGAGAAAATACCACTAGTTTGTTTCTTCCTGACACTTAAGAGAGATAAAAATGTCTGACACTTTCAGGCTATTTCGTCTGTTTGGAGCCCCCTGGCCTTCCTGCCTGATACCCTCTCAATACGACCCAGCAATTACACTGCTGGGCATACACACCAAAGAAACCAGAATTGAAAGAGGCACGTGTACCCTAATGTTAATTGCAACACTGTTTATAATAGCCAAGACATGGAATCAACCTAGATGTCTACCAGCAGAGGAATGGATAAGAAAGCTGTGGTAAGTATACACAATGGAGTATTACTCAGCCATTAAAAAGAATACATTTGAATCAGTTGTAATGAGGTGGATGAAACTGAAGCCTATTATATAGAGTGAAGTAAGCCAGAAAGAGAAACACCAATACAGTATACTAATGCATATATATGGAATTTAGAAAAAAAAAAAAAAAAACTACAGTGAGAACTACACCTCACATCAATCAGAATGTCCATTGTCAAAAAATCTTCAAACACTAAGTGCTGGAGGGGGTGTGAATCTTGTCTTGTTGGTTGGAAAGAAAACTGATACACAGTGACAATGGAGAGGAATATGGAGGCTCCTTAGAAAACTAACAATAGAACAACCATTTGACCCTGCAGTCCCACTGCTAGATATATACCTTGAGAAAACAATAATTTTAAAAGGCACATGCACTCTAATTTTCACTGCAGCACAGTTTAGTCAACACATGGAAGCAATCTAAATATCCACTGACAGATGAATGGACAAAGAAGATGTGGTACATAAGCACAATGGAGTATTACTCAACCATAAAAAGGAGTAATTCTGGGTCATTGTAGAGATGTGGATGGACCCAGAGTCTGCCATATAGAGTGAAGTAAGACAGAAAGAGAAAACATTATGTATTAACACATATATGTGGAATCTAGAAAATGGTACAGCTGAACCTATTCACTGGGCAGGAACAGAGACATCAGTTCAGTTCAGTTCAGTCGCTCAGTCGTGTCCGACTCTTTGCCACCCCATGAATCACAGTACGCCAGGACTCCCTGTCTATCACCAACTCCCGGAGTTCACTCAGACCTGCGTCCATCGCGTCAGTGATGCCATCCAGCCATCTCATCCTCTGTCGTCCCCTTCTCCTCCTGCCCCCAATCCCTCCCAGCATCAAATATTTTCCAATGAGTCAACTCTTTGCATGAGGTGGCCAAAGTACTGGAGCTTCAGCTTTAGCATCATTCCTTCCAAAGAAATCCCAGGACTGATCTCCTTCAGAATGGACTGGTTGGATTTCTTTGCAGTCCAAGGAACTCTCGAGTCTTCTCCAACACCACAGTTCAAAAGTGTGAATTGTTCAGCGCTCAGCCTTCTTCACAGTCCAACTCTCACAACCATATATGACTACTGGAAAAACCATAGCCTTGACTAGACGGACGTTAGTCGGCAAAGTAATATCTCTGTTTTTCAATATGCTATCTAGGTTGGTCATAACTTTTCTTCCAAGGAGTGTCTTTCAATTTCACGGCTGCCTTCACCATCTGCAGTGATTTCGGAGCTCAAAAAAATAAAGTCTGACACTGTTTCCACTGTTTCTCCATCTATTTCCCATGGAGTGATGGGACCGGATGCCATGATCTTCGTTTTCTGAATGTTGAGCTTTAAGCCAACTTTTTCACTCTCCTGTTTTACTTTCATCAAGAGGCTTTTTAGCTCCTCTTCACTTTCTGCCATAAGGGTGGTGTCGTCTGCATATCTGAGGTTATTGATATTTCTCCCAGCAATCTTGAGTCCAGCTTCATAGAGAATGGACATGTGGACATGGAGTGGGTAGGATGAACTAGGAGATCTGGGATTCATGTAAGTGCAGTGCCACGTGTAAAATAGCTAGCTAGTTGAAATCTCCTATATAGTGCAAGAAGCTCAGCTCAGGGTTCTGAGGTGACATAGATAGATGGAAGTGGGAGTGGCAATGGGAGGGAGGTCCAAGAGGAAGGGGATGTGTGTACACATAAAGCTGTGTACATCAACAAAGCTGATTCACTTTGTTGAACAGGAGAAACAGAAATAGTTATAGTTGCTGTAAAGCAACTATACCCAAATTAAAAAGAAAGAAAGAAATAAAATTGTCAAACAGTTTCTGGAGAAGCCTTATTCACAGATTACCAATTAGTCACTTACAAATATACCAATTAGTCACTTACAAATATTGATAATTTTAAACTGCTTGAGGCCTGTGGTCCTGAAAAGACTGGTCGATAAAGAGATCCCCTAACTTTTGTGTTCCTGGGAAGAGTATTTTGTGAAGCATCCCTCTTCCCCATATGATTTGTAGGTGACCGTTTGCTTACCTATGACAAAACCAGATATAGACCCTCCAAACTCCTTTATTTGCCTCCTAAAATTGCTAGTTGGATTGTACCCCCTGACTAATCTGGACTAAACATATGATGTGACCAACTTTTAGCTGTTTCTCTTCTCTTAAACCCCTGCATTTTGAATCACCTTCACCTTAACCCAGAATATATCCTTTCTGCTGACCTCAGAGAAAGAAAATTCCCAACCAACTGTTCCATCACAGGACCCACTCTTCTCACTTTCCCATATCCCATTCTTTCTTTCTTTACCCACCTTTACAAAAGAAAAGCCCCTTTTCTCCCCAGTCATTGAGACACTTGCAGATCTTGTGATGGGAAATTTCACCCCATTGCATAGTCTCCCATCTCATTACTTTAAAAATTATTTCAAATAAATTATCTTTTGTCTAGCTCTGGATTCATTTTTACTTGACAATATAAACAAACAAATTAAAAATTCAGATTTTTAAAAATATAAATCTCACAAGAATAATGAGCATTTTTAGATTTTTAACAAAGTATTTATACACAATATTTCAAAATGTAAAAAGAATAATACTGTTCATATACCTATTATTAGCTTTAACTATAAATGTTTTAGAATATTTATGTCAGAATTCTTTTCAAATAAAGAGATAAGTGCTAAAGTCTTCTATATGTCTCTCACATACTTCATTGCTTTTGGATGCCACTCACTCAAAGGTAAAACCATTCTGAATTTGAGGGTTTTTTTTTAATGTTTTTGCATTTTTACTGCATATAATCCACATAATCTTCTGCAGTGTGAGTTTTTAATTTATAATATATATTTTATAAATAGCATATTGATATAGACAACTCTAGGTGCTTTATTTTCCCTGTTATTGTTTCATAGAAATACATGCTTATTCCTTTATTTTCATATAAAATAACATGTAGGTTTCCTCAACATTTCCAACGTTTCCCATATCTTAAAGTGTTGCAATGATCCTTCATATATATGTTTCATTATATATACTTACATATAAATTTGCTCTTAGTGTTACATATGTTATGTACTTTAGGTGAAATAGCAGGACATTAAAGATTGGACTTCCATACATGTCTTCAATTTTATTAGATATCAACTAAATATGTCTTTCCAAATGATATTCATGAGATAAGTTCTATTCGATTGCAATGCACTTTAATACACTATGGAATTTAACTTCCTATTATTTTATTTAGCGTTTGCATTCATGTTCATAAATCAACTTTTAATAATATTTTGAGGTCTTGTTCTCTTTTTGCTTGTTTTATTCTACCTTCATAAGATGAATTGGTAACACTCCCAGCAACTGTTCAATTTTAATTCCTAAAGTGTGCTATAAAACATGAGGATTAATTGCACTTTGGAGATATGGTAGAGTATACTTTAAAACAATATATATTCAGTGACTTTCAAAAGGGGATAGGGAGCATCTTTTCATGTGTTTGTTAGCCATCCATATGTATTCTTTGGAGAAATGTCTATTTAGTTCTTTGGCCCATTTTTTGATTGGGTCATTTATTTTTCTGGAATTGAGTTGCATAAGTTGCTTGTATATTTTTGAGATTAGTTGTTTGTCAGTTGTTTCATTTGCTATTATTTTATCCCATTCAGAAGGTTGTCTTTTCACCTTGCTTATATTTTCCTTTGTTGTGCAGAAGCTTTTATTTTTGAATCAGTTCTGATGAGACGGATGAAACTGGAGCCAATTATACAGAGTGAAGTAAGCCAGAAAGAAAAACACCAATACAGTATACTAACACATACATATGGAATTTAGAAAGATGGCAATGATGACCCTGTATGCAAGACAGCAAAAAAGACACAGATGTGTATAGCGGACTTTTGGACTCAGAGGGAGCAGGAGAGGGTGGGATGATTTGGGAGAATGGCATTGAGATATGTATACTATCATGTAAGAATCTAATCGCCAGTCTATGTCCAATGCAGGATACAGCATGCTTGGGGCTGGTGCACGGGGATGACCCAGAGGGATGTTGTGGGGAGGGAGGTGGGAGGGGGGTTCATGTTTGGGAACGCATGTACACCCGTGATGTATTCATATCAATGTATGGCAAAACCAATACAGTATTGTAAAGTAAAATAAAATAAAAATAAAACTTAAAAAAAAAGAAATGTAACTCAAAGCTATTAATTTAAAAAAAAGGGGGATAGGGAGTTTTTATAACTATTAAAAATTTTAAAGTGGTTTTAAAAATTACTTATCTGTTCTTGGACAAATTTGCTAATAAAGATTTCTTCATTAAAATGTTAATTTTTCCTATGTTCCATATTTATAGTCATATATTTGTTTACAGTATTTTCTAATATTTAACACCTATAACTGAATCTTTTTTTAATAACTATTCTTTTTTTCCATCTTTTTTAATGTTGGTAATACAACTGTGCTTTAAATGTCAAGCAGTGAGATACTGATGAATTCGTGACAATCAGATTAAGACATGCCAATTTTATTATACATATATTGATTATATATATTATGCATATATATGTATATAGAGATATGATGTAGATATACACATTTTCTTCATTCATTTCTAATTCACATACTCAATGCTATAGGTTTTAATGTTAAGCGCATTAGATTTATCTCACAAATTTTGATTTCCATTCAGTTCATAATATTTTCTATTTCCCTTGTAACTAATTTTCTGATTCATGAATTATTTAGAAATGTGTGTTTACAAGTGTCAGACTCTTTGTGACCCCATGAACTGCAGCACATCAGGCTTCCCCCTCTAAACATTAGAGTTTTTCATATATTTTGGAGTTCTATTTGTTGGCTCACTTTTAATTTAGGGTTGTTATATAAATATATATATATATATTATATATAATATAATATATATATATAATGTACTTTTACCACTCTGTTTCTTATTATTTCTCTCTATTCTCTCTATACATAATATATAAATAATACTAGTATATTATATATTAATATTATGTTAGTATATAATATATTGTAGAATAATTATAATATCATAGAATAATTATATTTAATATTGCATATTAATATATTCTATAAATATATGAATGATGTTAGTATATTATGTACCTATATATTAAATTATATTGTATATTATATATTATAAATATATAATTATATATTATATACATATAATGTACTTTTACCACTCTTTCTTTCTTGTTATTTCTGTCTATTCTCACTCTTTCTTACTTAAGTTTTTTTATAAACTTACTGCCGAGGGCTCCCACTTTACAATACCTTTTTTTTGGATGATGTTTGAGTTCCTATCTTCTTTTGCCATCACAGATATAGTTCTATTTAATGGGCTTGTTGGTTCATATTCTTCAGCCAAAGTTGTTTAGATGTGTTCATGCCTTTTCAAAAATTTAGAGGTTCCTGTAGGAATAACCACAGTCTATGATTGGGCTGGAACTTTTATTCACCGACCGTTTCTGAGCAAGGGAGAACGGGGCAGGGAGGGAAAGCCTTCTCCTAACCTCAGATTTCAAGTATTAATCTAAATTCAGCTCTCTCACTAATGTATTATTTTCAGCTCTTATTACCTCCAAGGAATCAATATCTTAGACACAATTGCTGATTCTTAATAAAGTGCCCAGGATACCTTGAATTCACCTTTGCTTTATTTTTCTATTTATTTTTACCTTATTTGGCTTTTGACCATGTTTTATAAACATGTAATTTTGATTTCCACTGTTTCCCCATCTATTTCCCATGAAGTGATGGGACCAGATGTCATGATCTTCGTTTTCTGAATGTTGAGCTTTAAGCCAACTTTTTCACTCTCCTCTTCCACTTTCATCAAGAGGCTTTTTAGTTCCTCTTCACTTTCTGCCATAAGGGTGGTGTCATCTGCATATCTGAGGTTATTGATATCTCTCCTGGCAATGATTCCAGCTTGTGCTTCTTCCAGCCCAGTGTTTCTCATGATGTACTCTGCATAGAAGTTAAATAAGCAGGGTGACAGTATACAGCCTTGACATAGTCCTTTTCCTATTTGGAACCAGTCTGTTGTTCCATGTCCAGTTCTAACTGTTGCTTTCTGACCTGCATATAGGTTTCTCAAGAGGCAGGTCAGGTGGTCTGGTATTCCCATCTCTTTCAGAATTTTCCAGTTTATTGTGAGCCACATAGTCAAAAGCTTTGGCATAGTCAATAAAGCAGAAATAGATGTTTTTCTGAAACTCTCTTGCTTTTTCGATGATCCATCAGATGTTGGCAATTTGATCTCTGGTTCCTCTGCCTTTTCTAAAACCAGCTTAAACATCTGGAAGTTCACGGTTCACATATTGCTGAAGCCTTGTTGGACAATTTTGAGCATTTATTTTTTGGGGCTGCAAAATCACTGCAGATGGTGACTGCAGCCATGAAATTAAAAGATGCTTACTCCTTGGAAGAAAAGTTATGACCAACCTAGATAGCATATTCAAAATTAGAGACATTACTTTGTCAACTAATGTCCATCTAGTCAAGGCTATGGTTTTTCCAGTAGCCATGTATGGATGTGAGAGTTGGACTATGAATAAGGCTGAGCGCCAAAGAATTGATGCTTTTGAACTGTGGTGTTGGAGAAGACTCTTGAGAGTCCCTTAGACTGCAGGGAAATCCAACCAGTCCATTCTGAAGGAGATCAGCCCTGGGATTTCTTTGGAAGGAATGATGCTGAAGCTGAAGCTCCAGTACTCTGGCCACCTCATGCGAAGAGTTGACTCATTGGAAAAGACTCTGATGCTGGGAGGGATTGGGGGCAGGAGGAGAAGGGGACGACAGAGGATGAGATGGCTGGATGGCACCACTGACTCAATGGACATGCGTCTGAGTGAACTCCGAAAGTTGGTGATGGACAGGGAGGCCTGGCGTGCTGTGATTCATGGTGTCGCAAAGAGTCGGACACGACTGAGTGACTGAACTGAACTGAATTTGGTTTTAAATATTTTCTAATTTGCCTATCATTGATATATATTTGGAGCAGAACATGTGCAATGGAGCACAGACTTATTGAACTGTGCCAATTGTAAGCCCAACAACATAAAAATTTTAAATTTCTGTACTGGATAGAAAACTATTATTCTTTCAGTTTTAATATAGGAATTCTGACTCAGATAAAGACTTCCAAAATCATATTAGACTTGAGACTGCCACAACACTTCCTTAAACCGAGGCTATAGAAATTACCTTTATTATTCTACTTTTGTTTCAGTCACAACTCAGATGGACATCACAGTTCTTTTCGGAGATCACACAGCTCTTGCTTCACAGAGGAAGGACTAAAAGGAATTGTGGGCTTCCCTAGGTGCGTCTTCAGTTCAGTTCATTTCAGTTGCTCAGTCATGTCCTACTCTTTGCAACCCCATGGACTGCAGCATTCCAGGCTCCCCTGTACATCACCAACTCCCAGAGTTTATTCAGAGTCATGTCCATTGAGTCAGTGATGCCATCCAACCATCTCATCCTCTCTCACCCCCTTCTCCTCCTGCCTTCAATCTTTCCCAGCATTAGGGTCTTTTCCAATGAGTCAGTTCTTCACATCAGGTGGCCAAAGTATTGGAATTCAGCTTCAACATCAGTCATTCCAGTGAATATTCAGGACTGATTTCCTTTAGGATGGACTGGTTGGATCTCCTTACTGTCCAAGGGAATATCAAGACTCTTCTCCAAAACTACAGTTCAAAAATATCAAATCTTCAGGGCTTAGCTTCCTTTATAGTCCAACTCTCACATATACATGACTACTGGAAAAAATCATAGCTTTGACAAGACAGACTTTTAAAAGCAAAGTAATGTCTTTGCTTTTTAATAAGCTATCTAGGTGGATCATAGCCTTTCTTCCAAGGAGCAAGCATCTTTATTTTCATGGCTACAGTCACCATCTGCAGGGATTTGGATCCCCAAAATATAAAGTCTGTCACTGTTTCCACTATTTTCCCATCTATTTGCCATAAGGTGATGGGACCAGATATCGTGATCTTAATTTTCTGAGTGATGAGTTTTAAGCTAACTTTTTCATTCTCCACTTTCACTTTCATCAAGAGGCTCTTCAGTTCTTCACTTTCTGCCATAAAGGTGGTGTGATCTGTGTGATCTGAAATTATTGATATTTCTCCCAGCAATCTTGATTCCACCTTGGGCTTCATCCAGTTGAACATTTCTCATGATGTACTCTGTATATAAGTTAAATAAACAGGGTGACAATATATGGCCTTGATGTATTCCTTTCCCGATTTGGAACCAAAGTGTTACTCCATGTCCAGTTCTAATTGTTGCTTATTGGCCTGCATACAGATTTCTAAGAAGGCAGATCAGGTGGTCTGGTATTCCTATCACTTTAAGAATTTTCCACAGTTTGTTGTGATCCACACAGTAAAAGGTTTTGGCATAGTCAAAAAGCAGAAATAGATGTTTTTCTGGAACACTCTTGCTTTTTCTATGATCCAATGAATGTTGGCAATTTTATTTTTGGTTCCTCTGAGTTTTGTAAATCGAGCTTGAACATCTGGAAGTTCATGGTTCATGTACTGTTGAGGCTTGGCTTGGAGAATTTGGGGCGTTACTTTGCTAGCATGTGAGATGAATGCAACTGTGTGGTAGTTTGAGCATTCTTTGGCATGTCCTTTCTTTAGGATTGGAATGAAAACTGACCTTTTCCAGTCCTGTGGCCACTGCTGAGTTTTCCAAATTTGCTGGCATATTGAGTGCAGAACTTTCACAGCATCATCTTCCAGGATTTGAAATAGCTTAACTGGAATTCCATCACCTCCACTAGCTTTGTTTGTAGTGATGCTTCCTAAGGCCCACTTGACTTCACATTCCAGGATGTCTGGCTCTAGGTGAGTGATCACACTATTGTGATTATCTGGGTCATGAAGACCTCTTTTGTATAGTTCTTCTATGTATTCTTGCCACCTCTTCTTAATATCTTCTACTTCTCTTAGGTCCATACCATTTCTGTCCTTTAATGTGCCCATCTTTGCATAAAATATTTCCTTGGCATCTCTAATTTTCTTGAAAACATCTCTAGTCTTTCCCATTCTATTGTTTTCCTCTATTTTTTTGCACTGATCACTGAAAAAGACTTTCTTATTTTCCTTGCTAACTTTGAGACTTTGCATTCAGATGGGTATATCTGGAGTAACAGGCAAATTTGGCCAAAGTTACAGAATTAAGCAGGGCTTATACAGGACTAATACAATTTTGTGAACACACTGGTCATAGCAAACACACTTCCAACAACAAAAGAGAATACTCTACACATGGCCATCACCTCATGGTCAATACCAAAATCATACTGATAATATTCTTTGCAGCCAAAGATGGAAAAGCTCTATATAGACAGTGAGAACAAGACCGAGAGCTGACTGTTTCAGAACATGAACTCCTTATTGTCAAATTCAGTCTTAAATTGAAGAATGTAGGGACAAGCATTAGACCATTCAGGTATGACCTAAATCAAATCCCTTACGATTATACAGTGGAAGTGAGAAATCGATTCAAGGCATTATATCTGATAGAATGCCTAAAGAACTATGGATGGAGGTTCATGACATTGTACAGGAGGCAGTGATCAAGACCATCCCCAAGAAGAAGAAATGCAAAAAGGCAAAATGGTTGTCTGAGGAGGCCCTACAAATAGCTGTGAAAAAAAGTGAAAGGCAAAAGAGAAAAGAAAAGATATAGCCATCTGAATGCAGAGATGGGTCTAGATCTATAGATTAAACCAAATCCAATGATGATCAAGACAGATTCAAGTCTACTGCCGGACCAAACAAAATAACATTTGTCGATTAATGTCTTTATAATTCTTTACTATAGGGCAAGAAGATCTATATTCTCCTAGGGAAATCTCTTGTATAAAAGGAGAAGGGATATAAGTACTGAATATTACAAAGCAATACATATCCTATAATTTTTATAGCCAGATAAGAAAGAGAAATTGTGTTTTCTAGTTATGTACAGAATTTGAAATAAGAAAATCCAAAATATATTATTTGGTTTGTAAGAGTTTTATATGGCAATTGAAATGAATGCTTATCTCTACATTGATTAAACTAGTGTCTCCTTTTTGTCTTAGTAAAATTGTAGTTGATAGTTTAAATTAGAGTTAGCTTTTAAACTCCATATCTGAAAAGATGCCTTTTTAGTATGATACCTACAAATATTTCTTACATTGTAAAACTTAGATGGAAATTCTAAAATTCTGTATGTAAAAAAAAAAAACTGTATCTAGAGTTGATTATAAAATAACAGATGTACGCTTAGAAAAGTAAACATAATTTTGAAAGCTCAGATATATTAGATGAAAAGAATTGCTTTGAAAATTGACTCCACAAGTTTCTACTAAGCACTTCAATACAACTCTTTGGGGTCTCTTTCTCACATTAAAATGGTAGCTCATGAGTTGCAAATGAAATAAATGAGTTTCCCAAAATAACCTAGTTGCTACATCTACATAATGCATAGAAACTCATAATTATTGGTAGAATGTGGCTGGTAGGCACAGGCAATCTATAATATTCTAACCAAAACTTTGTTTTTCTTAATATGGTCTTATTTATTTGGGTAAAAATGCAAACAGGAGAGCAGATCTTGGTGATGGTGGTGATTAAAATATTATCTAGTTATTATTTATATCTTTATAATACTGATAGGTATATTCTTGGAAAATGAAAGCAAAGAAGCTATCTATATTCAAATTCAATGCAGATCTTCATCATCGTAAGGAACTGATGGAAAATGTTCTTCATCAATTTTCATTCATAGAAAAATTAAAACTTTTATTTGTATGTATATTTGGGGAACAGTAATACTTGACAATGCTTTATGCATGCTTTTTTCTTTCCCAAAGGGCAGCACACTGCCCTAATCATTGACTGAGAGCTTAGTACACATAATTAATTGGATTATGAATATCTGTGCTGTCACTTTTGCTCCATTTGCATAAAATTCCTTTTTTATTCTAGTCAGCTTAGAAAATGTCTAATTAACTTTTGACACTCATATATGTTTACTAATCATCCCTCATGCAAAACTGATCACTCCTTCCTCTTTTTAGTATTAAGTTTACCACAAATGTCACTCCTGTAGAAAATGTTCCTCCATTTCCACGTTCACAGAAAGGCTGTTGGCACAGTAGATTTTCTAACTGGGAGATAAGCAGTAAAGCAAATTCGTTTTTTTTTTAACTCTGTCTTTATGACCAATAGGCAGGGGAATTTTGGTTGAGAATTAGCTATATACTCAGAATTGACTAAATGATAATTTAAAAAGAATCTGCTGCTGTTTGAAATCAAACCAAATATTAATTTTTACTGGTTTGCATTTAAAAATAAGTATGCATATAATCATAATTTAGATACTGGTGGGATTAAACGTAATGTCAGTAAAAGACTCAACATGAAAACTATCTTAAAAGTAATGGCATACATATGTGTGATATAGACATAATGATTTTTTAAAGTTTATACAGTCATGTAAATACGGAATACTTCCCTCTTTGACTACTGGAAAATCTGTATTTTGAAAATTGTATTAGAAGCCATGATTAGTAATTACATGTTATTGGAGAAATCACAGAACCTTGTGTTTCTCTTACTTATCAATTTCTAGGGATATTTTTAGTATTTAATGCATATAGACACTATTTTTCAAATATTATAGCTATCATAATAATAATGACTTCATTTATTTATTATTAAATTTATCTATAGTTAATTGAAAGCTATTCATTATTTATGTAACATTACTTTTAGTGGTATTTTATGTTCATATAATCAATAATCCTTAATGAGCAGTTTAGATAAATTAGTTTCAGCATATTCTTACTGCCTTTTATAAAATGACATTTTGGAAATGCCCTCTAAATACTGTTTCAGTCAAGAATGTATTCCTAAAATTATAATAATTGACCTCAATATTTTCTTAAATTTCTTCAAATTTAGAAATACAAAAATAAAAACTCTGAAATAGTTTTCTCCTGGCATTTCTTTTTTCTTCAAATTCTTCACTCTCTCTCTCTTATATTTCCATGTTCTCTACATAATAATAACCTAATCAGAAATTTTAAGTAGTTGAAATTTTAAATAGGGAATGGAAAATGATAAGTGAATATATATTCTGTATGATTTAAAGACACTTACAGATAGTCCCTTTTATGCTGGAAGGTTTTATATTTGAGAGTTTTTTCCAATTAAAGTGTTAAAATCAGTTTAATAATAATTTTTTGTATATACTTGATTATAATTTTATTACAGTATTTATTCAAGGTAGAAGAGACGGCTTTTAACATTTTATTAGAAAGGTAATTTTAGAATCTACAGATGTAGTGTTAATGTAACAATGACATTTTTTCCATATTTTCTTTGTACAATATCAACAGCATTATTTTCTAGAGAAGAGAAGATTATATTATTTGGAAAGGAGCCTCTATTAATATTATTGAATATTATCCCCATGTGTCATTATAGTTTTAAACTGACACATTTTATTTGTCAGTGTTATTTCAACATCATAGAGGTATGTTATATTGCTCCTACATGTTTATTCACTACATTTTATATCGTTGATTACCAAACTGCTTTTGTCAATAGAGAAAACACCATATGAATTAAAAATAAGGAATTAGATTAGCTCATGCCATTTGAATTCAGATGTAGACCAGGCTTTCTTCAAATTTAATTCAGACAGAATGATTCCATTTCTCTAAAATTTTCTGGGTCTCTCCGTTCTCTGTATCACCCATCTCTTAATCGTTCTGATAGTAAAATGACTTTAGCTTTCCTAAGTTTTTATTTGCATAAGGCAACATCTAGCAAATTGAGACCAACTTCTTTCTCTGTCCTTTTTTTTTTTCTTAATGGTGAGAATTTTTATTCATGAAACTCAAGTATGCTAGCACTTACTTGTTACAAACTCCAGTTTTCTCATATACCCATTTATGAGCTCACCCATCAGGCTTAAGCCTGGGTTTCTAACAGATCATCAACAAAGAAGATGAATGACCATGATTCCTCAGGTCTAACTATAAGCCATGTCTTGAGCTTGGACTAATTCCTCAAAGCATAAGACAGCTAAATAGAGAAGAGGGACACAAAATACTACTGTGTGAAAAAAGTAAACTGTTTACAAAATATTTCCACATATATTACCTTATATTAAATGGATGCTCTGAGGGATGCTCCATTTGCAGTAACCTTGGTACATGTTTCAACTCTTCAATACTACAAACACTGTTAGAGTTATAATCTATATAGTAGTCTCAAATATCTTAGAGGTCCCAAGAAGTAACAATACAGTTCGACAAAGGGCAGGCATCAATATAAAATGTATTTCTGTATTTAGTGAAAAATAGCTGAAGGAAAAAAATTAATCTCATTTTTATCATTTTTTAAAGTTCATGAATAATACATTAATTCATGTTATACTCTCCACTTTTTAAAAAATCCACTGTTCCAATATCTTAAGGCTAAGATGCTATATGCCAAATGACCAGGCTGAAGTAAATCTTATTTAATCGTTGGAGTCATGTGAAAATTTGAACAGAATTCTACATCATTCATCTAGTTGCTAGATGTGTTTGTTATGAAAATAGACCAAATGGCAAAATCACCTGTGCAGTTTTCCAGATTTATAGATGTAGATTAATATTTGTTCTCAGGATTTTCATTTATTTGCTATTTAGTCATTTGAAATCATGCCTTTTATTTTACTTAATTTTAAATATTTTGAATCACTGCCAGAAACAAATATCTTAATTGTACCATAGGTTTTGCTTGATTTTTTTCTTAAAATAGTAAATTTTATTAAAGAATACATACTCCACTTTTGCAATCTTGCAAAAAAAAAAGTCCATTTTTGGCTTTAGGGAACCATATAATTCTATGCATTACTGCCTCATTATATTAAAAAAACAAACAAATGGCAACAACAACAACAACAAAAACCCATTTAGTTGTTGCTATTTGGTCGCTCAGTCCCATCTGATTCTTTGCTACCCCATGGAGCCTGCCAGGCTTCTCTGTCCATGGGATTCTCCAGGCAAGAGTACTGGAGTGGGTTACCATTCCTTTCTCCAGAAGATCTTCCCGACCCACCAATAGCCTTCTATATTTGCTTAAAATGATTTAATACCTACAGGAACTTAAAATCACACCAATATTCAAGCAGTAAATTCACATCAATTATATTCACATGAGAAGAGCCAGAGGTTGGAAAATTATCATACTAACTCAGTGAGGAATATTATTTTTTAAAGAATGGGTATAATGGCTTTTTTCGCTTGCTCACATAATTAACACAGTTGTCCAATCAAAGTCTTTCATACGTGAGGTTAAAAGAAAAAAACAGATGTTACATACTTGAAAATTCAATGGGAACAAATATTCTTAACATGCACAATATGTATATGGCAAACTGGTGGTATATTAACAAGCATCTATCATCACATGCTTTGATGGACAATAAGTAGATTAAGGACTCAGGTTTGCATATTGTCTATACTCTGTGCTGAGGCTTATGTTCTATATGAAAATTACCGGTGCATAAGCTGACCAGCACCTTCCTGTTCCAGGGTCTTGAAGGGAAGAAGTAGAGCTGCAGGGTAGGTCAGTCTCTTCTTTTTCTCTCATACTACACTAGGAAATTGTTGTATAACAATTGGACTAACTTGGAAAGGTGGCTGTAACTCCAACTGTTCATTCTGGCATTTATAACACCTTTTTACAGTGGTGGCTCCTCCTGTTAGCAGCCTGCCTTATAACATCATCTGTCAGCCCCCATGGAAAATAGATGGCTTGTTTCCACACAATGTGTGGCTGTCATCACCCTGCTCAAACATTTTTGTTGTAATCTATGTGATTCACAGCTGAATGTTTTTTAGTTGTTTAAGAGATGTGTTTGCACACCAGTGATTTCCAATTTCCAGTATTTCTCATTTCACTGGAAATGGTCATTGTTGGTGTCAAGTACCTGGGCTAAAGGTAGAAGAACTGAGAATAAAATAATGAAGCTCCATGCAGGGAACTATATGACTTCCAAGATAAAGACTAGCCATATTGTTTCATAAACATGGTTAATAAAATTCCACACTATAACTTATAGAAAAATCTACATATCCATGTTTAAGTTTATATTTGCAAAAAGTACATATAGACATACTTGGCCCCTTTCCCTCAATCTTTGGTTTACTAACAGAAAGATGAATGTATTATCCTTAATGACATTATCTTTGCACATTTTTTGTAAGTAGGAGGGCTACTTGTGTTTTTGTTGTTTTAGCTTTGTTATTTATCACTTTTCCTGGTCTGGAAACATTTTTCTTCTGCTTCTCATATATTATTAAAGTCATAGTTCTCTATTACCAGTATATTTAGAGTTCAAATAGATTCATTGGTGGTTAAACATTTTTTACGCTTCTATTTTTAAAAAGTGAGAGCAATTTTGACAGTATGCATTGACAGTATGCAATTGCATACATTGACAGTATGCAATTCTTCATAAATCCTGAGCAAAGGCATAGACCTCTGTGATTCTGACATAATTTGCCTCACAGAGACCTGTAGCCAACAGATGTCAAACATCTGTGCCTCAACTACTCACAGGTGATGCTGAATATGTTTTTGACATTCAATATCTAAAATGCTGTTAAATAATAGAAAGACATAAAAGATTGACTTTGAAAAAACCTTTTTGTTAATTTTATAGTTTCACCAGAGAAAATACCACGAAACTTGACAAATAACAGCTCCAGTTAAGGTAGATTAGCTACTGAGATAATTTAAAATATCTTGAAAGTATACACATGATTCTGGTGAAAAAAAAAAAAAAACAACTCTGTCTAATTGAGCAAATATCTATTTAGGACATTATGGAATTTTGGAATGAGTAGACTATGATTTGCCTAATATCTACTTTAAGAATAAAAGTGAGATCCATCCAACAAAAAGTTGAATGAATGTGATTATATAATTTTTGAAACAATAGACTAAATAGTTAAAGTAGAACTATCATTTAAATTTGTTATCTAATTATTATCAAATTCGTTTGGAGCCTGGAAATAACTGCTGGAACCAATTACATTGAATCAGTGAACCAATGAGCCAATGAAAATTGGTTCATTGCTGGAACCAATTACATAGACTCAGGCAAGTGAAATGGATTCAAACCACAGGAAAAGATGGTACCAACACTCATATCATATAGTAAATTTAGTATATGTAGATCCTGGTTAGTAGGTAGAGAGTATACTTAGTAAATATAGTATGTGTAGATCCTGGTTGGTAGGTAGAGAGGCCTTAAGTAACTACTAATAGCTCTACTTGCCAAGAGCTTATTTTTGGTGATATCTTCAGGTGACAGAATAATTTTGAGTAGGCTGATTTCATCTGACCCACACATATCTGATGTTTTGCTGTCATTTTCAAGTCAGAATTCAGCTAAGAAAGTAAACATGACAAAATGTGATGATGGTCTCCGAATATATTGCTGAGAATGGTTTAACACGCAGCAAGAAAGAAACCACTAATTTGATTATTAAATAATCATTACCCTTGTTACTTGGCAGATTATAAGAAAGGACATATATAAAATACATACAAGGAATACACTGACACCATTCATCACACACAAAACATACAAACATACACGCACACTCATGCACAGAAATGAATACAGACATGTAAACAAATGTTAATTTTGATTAAATTGTTAAATTATAAATTATGACCTGCTCAGGCAATTCTTAGAAATATAATATCTCACCTACCCTTTAAAGTCTTCAATAATATTTGTATTTTGTATTTAATTCTGTTCTCTGTTTGATTCAGTACTCTTTGACAGAAAAACTGTACTAAAGTCAAGCCGATTTTCTAATAATTATACAAGCACACTTTTTCCATTCCAGCTTGTGTTTTTTGTTGTTTCACCTGCTACAAAATCATGAAATTTCTTCAAAAATCCAGATGACCTATCCAAGCCCTACACATAATTTTAAGACTTGTTTTTTTTTAAGATCTTACTTTTTTTTATGAATCGTTCTCTTCCAACATTTTTTTTAGCCATCATGTGTGTCAGATTATTCTTTCAATTTTCTAATTATGCTATACTTCCTTTGTTTATGTACTGTCTCATTATTTGTCATATTATTTCCCAATAGAGATTCAATTTTTAGAGAATTGGGATATGTCACATGTGTGCTTTACACCTTCTCATGGTGCCTCATAAAGTGGTGACCACATAAAAGACAAGATATAAGAGCATCCTTGGATGATTTACTGACTGTCTGATAAATACTTATCCATCACATTTAAACCAGTTGTGTTAGCAGTATATAATAACTTGCATTTGGCCATAAAATCTTAATAAATTTTATACTCAATCACAAAGGGCAGATTGGAAAATCTCCTTGCAAAATTACAGACATCTGGGCTGTCATCACATAAGAAACCCTAACATACTATGGCTATCTTCTGATTATTAAATTCAATGACAGTGAGCTACCTTTCACCTGCAAAAGGATGAAATGTAAATAGAGCAGGGAGTTCTTTTTCTATGCTTGCTATACTGACTGATAGATATTTGCCTAGAAAATGAAGAAGAAGGAAAAAAAAGGTGCCCTTAATTCTGTGGGTAGTATCAGATTAAAATATCTCAAATGATTGATGCCATGGATAATAACAAAATTCAAATTAAAATCTTATGACTTACTTTTTGACACTCAGTCCTGTTCATTACTATTCACAGTTTTTAACTTACACATTAACATGTATCTGTCTTGAAACTGTTATACATAAATGCTGCTAAAAATATTCAAATATTCTCTTACATGTGTTTCAGGACGTTATCTTTACTGTGTCTTTCTTTCAGTTTCTTTTTTATTTTTTATTTATCTTTTTTTTAACATCTAATGGTCATTCATTTCCCTCTCAGTCTCAAGCTTTTCCTTTAATGTTATATATTAGAAAACTGTTTAGTGCAAATCCTGATGTTAAACTTTGAGATGCTCCAATGTCAATTTACATAGATTCTGCCCTTGAGGTACTTACTGTCTGGTAAGACAGATGGCATACACATAAATTAAATATAATACACATTACGAGTGATAAATGCCCTGAGAGAATTATTGATAACGAATTTGTCGTATACAAGCCACTCTTCTCCAACCTTTTAAATCATAAATTCAGAATCTCCTGTTTACTAAATGATTTATTAAGCTTTTTAATGTATTTTATGGAGAATTCTATCCACTAGTGTCAACTGAAAATTGCTCAACATTTACTAAAGCATGGAGATTCATAGAAGGTTTAAGAATAAAGCCTTGAAAGACCCACATCTGATCTAAGTAAAATAAGCTAGAATCTGTATTGAAGATAATTTCAGCTAGAAGGAGAAATCCCATTTCAGAGGCTATTACAATAGTGGAATAGAAGTAAACAAGTAATTATTTATATATTAGTGAGATAGAAGAATGAATTGAGGTTGATTTGAATAATATATATAAAAGAGAGCTATTTCCTTCTCACCCAGCAGCAAAACTCCTTAGACAGAGTAAAAATAGATGAGATATGAGTGATCATGAGCCAAAACTTTACAAATAGGAGTAGCACAAATCAGCAGAATAGTGGGAACATGAGAATGTCAGTGAATCCACCGTCTGCCAAATAAGCCCTCTCACTTGACCCATATGATAACTGTACAGCTACTATCTTCAAGTGATGAATCTTACCCAAACAACCACGTTAGATATGTTTGATGTGTTTGATGATGAGAAGCTCAACCAAGTTAGGGCAAGATCTTCCCTGGTGATTAGTCCCAAGTGAAAGCAAAAGTCACTCAATCATGTCCAGTTCTTTGCAACCCCAAGGTCTGTCCATGGAATTTCCTAGGCAAGAATACTGGAGTGGGTTGCCATTCCCTTTGTCAGGGGATATTCTCCACCCAGGGATAGAACCTGAGTCATCTTCATTGTAGGCAAATTCTTTATTGCCTGAGCTAAGAAGGAAGCCCCAGTCCCAAAGATATGTCCCTATCCTAATCTCTTGATCCTGAAAGTGTTAACTTACTTGGAAAAAAAGGATACTTGTCAATGTTATTAAAAGGACCTTTAGATAAGGAGATGATATTAAATTATCCTGATGGGCCATATATGACATCACATGTATCCTCATAGGAGAAAGGCAGAGGGAAATTAGACAAACACACAAAGGAGTGGCAATGTGAAGACAGAGGCAGAGATTGGAGTGATGTGGCCACAAGCCCAGAAATGCTGCCTCCAGAAGATAGAAAAGCCAAGAAATAGATTATATTGTAGAGCCTCTGGGTGGGGTGGGAGTGGGGGATATGATCCTTTTTACACTTTGATTTTGTACTACTGGCCTCCAGAATTGTAAGAATATAATTCTGTTGTTTTAAGTAATTAAATTTATGGTGATTTATTATAATATTTACAGGAAAATAATCCAGCTCCTTCCTAACCTAATTTTGACACATGAACATCCTACATTCCTTTGTCAGTTAAAAGATGTTCTGAGTTAAAAGATGGAGCCCTGGAATCTAAAGGAGCCCTGTATAAAAGAGAAACTGCTAAATACCTGAGTATGGTGAAAATGACTATTGCCAACTCATGATCTTTCTTTAAGTAGAACAGTAATCAAATGTCCTTTCTGGATAAACAGATAAACATACACACATCAGTATATGCATTATATGTATACAAGGGCTTCTCATGTGGCTCAGTTTAAAGAATCTGCCTGCCAATGCAGGAGATGCAGGAAACATGGGTTCAATCCCTGGGCTGGGGAGATTCCCTGGAGGGCATGGCATCCCACTCCAGCATTCTTACTGGACTTGCAGGCTATAGTCCATTGGGTCTCAAAGAGTTGGACATGACTGAACATCTGAACATGCACACATGCATATGTATATAAGTATTATATACTTATTTAGAGAGAGCAAAAGAAAACATTTAGTTTTAACTCTTATAAATCAAATTATAAAATACCATCCTGACAGTTTCCAATTTCTCTGTAACTTCGTCAATCTATGCTAAATGAAAGGGAAGTTAGAAAAGTGAACTGATATACTAAGAAAAGTATTTCCCCCTCTATTTCTAGATGTATTGAGACTTAAAAGGCACTGCAGTAAATAAAACAATCTACTCTTGTCACCTAAGCACTCACAAGTTAAGAGGAATTACAAGCTACAGGCTGCTTGAAAGAAAGAATTCACCTAGAATGAACATTCCTAAGAGAAGTGTGTACAGTGTAGTTAAGCACCAGACAGATTATAATGAATATTTTCATAGACACTCTATATGTCTCAGATATGTTACAAAAGGGACATTTCAAACAGTCAATTGTATTGTACTATTTTTCTATCTCTGTAGATGCCATAAGTACAATCTTCACTGAGATTTTGTTGCTTTATATAAAAGAAACACAGAAACTGCAGGTCTATTATCATAAAGCAAGGCTGAAAGCCAAATTCTACCAATCATCCAACCAGCAGCATGCCCTCCCTTCAATTTATAAAGAATTCAAAGCACATAACTTAAAAATTTTAAATTTCCATTTCATGGCTATGAATAGTTAGAAAAAAATGTC
The DNA here is from genome assembly GCF_001704415.2 of Capra hircus. Classification (NCBI taxonomy): domain Eukaryota; kingdom Metazoa; phylum Chordata; class Mammalia; order Artiodactyla; family Bovidae; genus Capra; species Capra hircus. Next base: position 33,388,684 of record NC_030815.1, on the reverse strand, counting down.
AAGGCATATGAACACATGACAAGAAAAAAAATAAAGAAAATTAGCAATGTCTTTATTTTCATCTCAATGCTAAACCAAAGACCACCTGTGCTGTCAGAAATGCCCACATTCTTAACAGACTGGAACTGTGAGAAGTCACACAGGTGCTGAGGAGAAAATAGAAAAAAAAAATCTAAAAATAAAATAAAACAACTTATTTTCAAATTTTGACATCCTGTTTATTTATCTTCCTATAAAGTTATAACAAGTAAAACATATATTGCAGAATTGCACTTTTCAGAATAGGGCCTAGGAGATCATAGAATAGTAACCTATAGAAAATGCCAAGAAATAGATAAATCAAAGTTTTGGAGGGTTTTCAGGTTTTGTTTCTGCTTTAAAGACAATTCCAAAAAGGATAAAAGAAATTTCTCATCAGGTGCTTATATTCTTGGAAACAAGAAGATTACAGAAATTATCTAGCAAGTGGAAAATCTTACATGCAAAATGATTAAAAGAGTTAAAGAAACACTGGTGTAGCCATAGAGTGAAATGGGTGCTTCAGGGATAGTCATAGTTTGGTTAATTATAAACCAAGACAACCTCTCAAGGCACTTCTAACTAAAATGAGTATCACCTTTTAGGAAGGATACTAAATGCAGGGTTATAAGATAACAATTCAGGACTACAAGTAGTTCTGAATTTCAAATAAACAAGCAATATAAAACTATGTCCCAAATATTGCATTATCCTGTATTTATACTAAAAACTTGTTTTCTGTTTTATCTGACTTCCAAATACAACTAGGTGTCCTGTATTTTTATTTGCTAAACCTGTCAACCTTAATAAGGTGACTTAGAAACGTTACCAGGAAAGACTAGAAGAGGAACTGGAAATTCTACAGGAAGCAATGCTGTTTTTCTCTGTGTCTTTCAATGACCTGACTTTCTCTCTGTCTCACACTCAGTCTTTTCTCTCTTTTCTCTATAACTAAATAATTGCCAATTTTACTCACATTTTCCTCAATATAGAATAATTTTCTCTTTATTTTTTCCTCAAAATTGGAAAATGAGTATGTCAAGACTGTATACTGTCAGTACATCGTGAAAAATATCGAGCTGCATGAAGCAGAAGCTGGAATCAAGATTGCTGCCCGAAACAGCAACAATATCAGATATGCAGATAATTCCACTTTAATGGCACAAAGTGAAGAGGAGCTAAACAGCTCCTTGATGAAGGTCAAAGAGGAGAGTGAAAAAGCTGGCTTAAAACTCAGCATTAAAAACACAAAGATTAAGGCATCCAGTCCTATCACTTCATGGCAAATAGACTGGGAAAAATGGAAACAGTGGCAGACTTTATTTTCTTGGGCTCCAAAATCACTAAAGAGGATTACAGCAGCCACAAAATTAAAAGATGCTCTTTGGAAGAAAAATTATGACAAACCTAGACAGTGAATTAAGCAGAGACATCACTTTGTCAAAAAGGTCCGTATAGTCAAGGATATGGTTTTTTTCAGTAGTCATGTACAGGTGTGAGAGCTGGACCATAAAGAATGTTGAGTACTGAAGGACTGATGCTTTCCAACTGTGGTGCTGGAGAAGTCCCCTGAGAGTCCCTTGGAAAGCAAGAAGTTCAAACCAGTCAATTCTAAATGAAATCAACCCTAAATATTCATTGGAAGGAAGGACTGATGCTGAAGTTCCAATTCTTTGGCCACCTGATGCAAAGAGCTGACTCACAGGAAAAGCCTTGATGCTGGGAAAGATGGAGAGCAGGAGAAGTGGGTGACAGAGAATGAGATGGTTGGATGGGATCACCGAATCAATCGTCATGAGTTTGAGCAAACTCCAGGAGACAGTGAAGGACAAGGAAACTCACTGTGCTGCATTCCATCAGGTTGCAAAAAGTCAGACATGATTGAGAGACTGAGCTACAATAACAACTCAAATAAAGGAGCAGGTTGGCCCAGCTCTGGTGATAATCTGCTGCTGCTGCTGCTAAGTCACTTCAGTCGTGTCCAACTCTGCGACTCCCTGGATGGCAACACACCAGGCTCCCCCATCCCTGGGATTCTCCAGGCAAGAATACTGGAGTGGGTTGCCATTTCCTTCTCCAATGCATGGAAGTGAAAAGTGAAAGTGAAATCTCTCAGTCGTATCCGACTTTTAGTGACCCCATGGACTGTGTCCATGGGATTTCCCAGGCAAGAATACTGGAGTGGGTTGCCATTGCCTTCTCTGGTGATAATCTACCTGCGGTCAAATCATTACTCAACAAGGTTTCAAGATCACATGGCCCAGTGTCTTCTCAATAGATGTAAAAGTACAGACTCAAAGACATGTTAATCAAGCAGGGAAATAAATAACAGTCTATTGAAGCCACAATGACAAGTCATGTCTTTAAAGAATACTAGCCAATGAATCCCTGGAGAAGGGAATGGCAACCCAAAGTATCCCTGCCTAGAGAATCCTCATGGACAGAAGAGCCTGGCAGGCTACAGTCCATGGGGTCATGAAGAGTCAGACACAATTTAGCAACTAAGCACAGCCTCTGAATAGCAAATTTGCAATATTAATTGAAAATATGAGTAAGTATATAAAATCATCTGTACTGTAAAACACTAATTTTGCTATGTAGACACAAAGTTACACATGCAAACATAACTGTAGTCACTGAAATTTAGAAAAAAAAAAAACATATATATACACCAAAAAATATTCCCAAGGATGGTACTACTATGACTAAAATTAACTTCATCTTTTACATATATTTTCTACTTCCATACAATTTTTTTCCAAATTTTGTACAAACAGCCCTGATTATTTATATAGAGTCATAATATTAAAAATTGATAAAGAAAAACATATTTCTAAGAATTATGAATTATAAGAGGGCTGTTTAGTAACTTAATAGACTAACAGAAATTTTCTTAAATATGAACTGCAAGCTATTCATGTTGAGAAGCTGTAAAAATTTTGCCTGAAATATAACATTTTGAAGGGCAAGAAATTTTAAAAGGATGAAATCTAAGAAACCCTAAGATAAAAATAACACATAAGGAAAAATTGAGCTATTTATGCAAAAAATGCATTATTTTGATTGTTCTTTAACTTTCAAATGCTATATAAATATAAATAAGACCAAAAATTGGTATGCATGTTCTCAACAAAAAAATTAAATAATTTAAAAACTAAAAAATATTTAACATTACATAAGATAATGAGTCCTACAAACCTTTCATCAACATCAACCTTATCAAATATATTTGTTATCATCTTTGGGAACATCTATAGTTTCAACTTTCTGACAATCAATTTCTTTATCAGAAATTTATTTTTTATTCTAAGCATCCATCTATAGCTGCCATTGATTGGTTCTGGTTCTGTCTCTTAGTAAGTATTTACACTTACCAGTGTAAGTACTTTTTTACACAGAGGTCCCTCTTAAATTTGAAGATACATATTTCTTTCCATTTGTCCAATCCTCAATGAAGACCTTGCCCTGCATTTTCACTTTGACCTTCTAACTTTTGTCAAAATAGCAATTTTTTTATTTTGCAAGGAAGTATTTAATTTTTAATTAATTTATTGTGTTTTTATGTCATTTTTGCCTTTCTTTTCTTTTTTTAATAAAAATTTATTTATTTTAATTGGAGGTTAATCCCTTTACAGTATTGTATTGGTTTTGCCATACATCAACATGAATCCACCACAGGTATACATGTGTTCCCCATCCTGAACTCCCCTCCTGCCTCGCTCCCCATAACATCCCTCTGGGTCGTCCCAGTGCACTAGCCCCAAGCATCCAGTATCAGGCATCGAACCTGGACTGGCGATTTGTTTCATATATGATATTATACATGTTTTAGTGCCATTCTCCCAAATCATCCCACCCTTGTCTAGGTATTTAGACTAAAACTTGCAGCTCACAGTGAGTGAATCATCAAATTCTGTCAACTCTTTTAAATGCAATCTAACTATCAATGTTTATCTCTGTTTCAGCTGCCACTACTTAGGTAATTGTTTTATAATTGTTTTACTGGCTTCATTAAAAAGTGGTCTTTCTGATTCTTGGTTTGCTCTTTATTTATAAAATTATATTAAAGATTGTTACCTAATAAATCTGAAAACACCTCCAACCATCCATGTCCAATACAAACAAGGGAAAAATCTACCCTATAATTAATTTTTATTACTTGAAATGCAAAATAGAAATAATAAGATGTGTTTTAAAATTCAGGAGACTGTCCTCTACTAGCTGGACTACTAAAATGATCTTTATTCCATCCTAACTTCTTGCAACCTATATTTTTATTGTAGTCAGTTCAATTTGATCTCTATACCACCTTTCCTGAAGTCTTAAATCTCAGTGGTTATTACATCACCATCCATAGTGTACATACAGAAACTCTTTACAATCAGGTTTTAAGTCCTTACAATATAAAGTGCAGATTTTGATCAAAGTTTCTAAGAAGCCAATATAAAAAGAAAACATAGATAAAATTTCCTTATACTTTATGAACTAAATTTAGCAAATGTTGAGTGAGCAGTCATCTTATAATCTGGGAGCACATGAAATCAACATCAAGGAAAGTAATGTTCTAACTTTCATACAGGAAACTAACAGCTTTTTCTCATATTTTTAAAAGCAATATTTAAGAAGCTTTTAAACATTATAAAATGTACAACTGCAAAACACACAAAATTTTTTCAGAAATGTCTTTTTTAAAAATAGAAATTAATATTCTCTCTTTTAAGAAATATTAATGCCAACAACTAATACTGAAGAAGCTGAAGTTGAAATATGTCTTTTTCATCCCAGGGGATTGGAATGCAAAAGGAGGAAGTAAAGAGATACACGGAGTAACAAGTAAGTTTGACCTTGTAGTAGAAAAAGAAGCAGGGCAAAGGCTAACAGAGTTTTGCCATGAGAACGCACTAGTCATAGCAAACATCCTCTTACAACAACACGAGAGATTACCCTGCACATGGATATCACCAGATATCAGATTGATTATATTCTTTGCAGTCGAGGTTGGAGAAACTCCATACAGTGAGCAAAAACAAGACCAGGAACTGACTGGCTCAGATCATGAACTTCCTATTGCAAAACTCAGACTTAAACTGAATAAAGTTGGGCAAACCACTAGCTCATTCATGTGTGACCTAAATCAAATCCCTTATGATTATATAGTGAAAGTGACAAATAAATTCACGGGATTAGATCTGATGGACAGACTGCCCAATGTAACATTTTATAGGAGACTGTGACCAAAACCATCCCCAAGAAAAAGAAATGCAAAAAAGCAAAATGGTTTTCTGAGGAGGCCTTATAAATAACTGAGTAAAGAAGAGAAGTAAAAGGATAAAGAGAAAAGGAAAGATATACCCATCTGAATGCAGAGTTTCGAAGAATAGCAGTGAGAGATAAGAAAGACTTCCCAAGTGAACAATGCAAAGATATAGAGAAAAACAATAGATGGGAAAGACTAGAGATCTCTTCAAGAAAATTAGGAATATCAAATAAATATTTCATGCAAAATGGGCACAATAAAGGACAGAAACCATATGGACCTAACAGAAGCAGCAGAGATTAAGAAGAGGTGGCAAGAATACATAGAAGAACAATGTAAAAAAATCTCAATGAACCAGATAGCTGCAATGGTATGATCAGACACGTACAGCCAGACATTCTGGAGTGTGAAGTTAAGTGACCTTTACGAAGCATCACTGCAAACAAAGCTAGTAGAGATAATGGAATTTCACCTGAGCTGTTTCAAATCCTAAAAGATAATGCTGTTAAAGTGCTGCACTCAATATGGAGGCAAATTTGGAAAACTCAGCAATGTCAACAGGACTGGAAAAGTTCAGTTTTTATTCCAATCCCAAAGAAAGGCAAGGCCAAAAATTGTTAAACTACATCATAATTTCAACTATATCACACACTAGCAAAATAATGCTCAAAATCCTTCAAGCTAGGCTTCAATAGTATATGAGCTGAGAATTTCCAGATGTACAGCCTGGATTTAGATAAAGTAGAGGAATGAGATCAAATTGCCAACATCCATTGGATCACAGAAAAAAAAAAACAAGGGGATTTCAGAAAAACATCTACTTCTGCTTCATTGACTACGCTAAAGCCTTTCACTGTGAGGATCACAACAAACTATGGAAAATTCCTAAAGAGATGGGAATACCAGACCACCTTACCTATCTCTTGAGAAACTTGTATGCAGGTCAAGAAGCATCAGTCATAAGTGGACATGGAACAACAGATTGGTTCCAAATTGGGAAAAGAGTATGTCAAGGCTGTATATTATGGCCCTGCTCATTTAACTCATATGTATGGTATATCATGTGAAATGCTGGACTGGATGAAGCACAAGCTGCAATCAAGATTACCAGGAGAAATATCAATAACCTTAGATATTCAGATGACACCACACTTAAGGCAGAAAGTGAAGAGGAACTAAGAGCCTCTTGATGAAGGTGAAAGAGGAGAGTGAAAAAGCTGGCTTAAAACTCAGTATTCAAAACACAAAGATCATGGAATCTGACGCCATCAGCAAATAGATGGGGAAAGAATGGAAGCAGTGACTGACTTTATTTTCTTGGGCTCCAAAATCACTGTGGACAGTCACTGCAGCCATGAAATTAAAAGATGCTTGCTCCTTGGAAGAAAAGCTATGACAAACCTAGACAGTGTATTAAAATGCAGAGACATTACTTTGCCAACAAAAGTCTGTATAGTTGAAGTTTTATATATATATATATATATATATATATATATATATATATCTTTTTTTCCCAGTAGTTATATAGTTGTACAGTTGAAGTTACACATATATATATATATATATTTTTTTTTTTTTCCAGTAACCATGAATGGATGAGGGGTTCCCTGGTGGCTCAGAGGGTAAACTGTCTGCCTACAATGCAAGAGACCAGGGTTCGTTCCCTGGGTAGGGAAGATCCTCTGGAGAAGGAAATGGCAACCCACTCCAGTACCCTTGCCTGGAAAATCCCATGGCGGGCAAGGCTGGTAGGCTACAGTCCATGGGGTCGCAAAGAGTCGGACATGACTGAGTGACTTCACTCACTTCACTCACATGAATGGATGTGAAAGTTGGACAATATAGAAGGTTGAGCACTGAAGAATTGATGCTTTTGAATTGTGGTGCTAGAGAAGACTTTTGAAAGTCCCTTGGGCAGCTAGGATATCAAACCAGTCAATCCTAAAGGAAATTAAACCTGAATATTCTTGGAAGAACTGATGCTGAAACTGAAGCTGAAGCTCCAATACTTTGGTCACCTGATGCGAAAAGCCAACTCATTAGAAAAGACATTGATGTTGGGAAAGACTGATGGCAGGAGGAAAAGGGAATGACAGATGATGAGACGATTGGATGGCATCACCGACTCGATGGACGTGAGTTTGAATAAGCTCTGGGAATTGGTGATGGATAGGGAAGCCTGGAGCACTGCAGTCCATGGGATCACAAAGCGTTGGACACAACTCAGCGACTGAACAATGACTTTAAGAGAAAAAGCCAGGGATAATTCACAAGTCTATATAAACGATGATTAGCAACAACTATACTCAAACACTGTAAATCATATTCACATAAAGGAAACTAGTATTTAATTTCTTTAAGGTACCTATTAATCAATAACTATGCATAAAATGTCTTAAATATCAAAGTTCTATCAAAAATTTGTATCAAATTTTTCCATTGAAATATAAAATTACATTTTTCCTCCAAAATATTTTTTTCTAATAGGAAATATTTTTGTTCTCCAAATATTTTGTGTTGGACATAATCTATCATAACTGGAAAAATATTTTTTCTTTTATTTAGTCAGGACTGCTGAGGTCAACTTGGGGGTAATTAATAGCAAAATACTAAAGAGGTATTCTATGAGAGTTCCCTATTAGATTTCTGCAAATAATTCAGTAATGGAATAATAAGATTCTTGAAATTTAATTCCAAATAATAAGAATTTATGAAATTAATAACATTAAATATTTATTTCTAAGAATGCATGCTGAGAAATTATATTATTGAATAAAAACTTGTAAGGGCATTCTAATGATACATGGTCTTAAAATGCATTTTTATATTATAGATTATAAATATAAAATATAAAAATATACATTTTTATATTACTATAAATAACTGATTTTCATATGCTGTCAACTTGCTAAAACCTCTAGTCAAAATGAGGCAAGAATAGCTGGTCATGGGCATTTTCTTGTTAGCTAAGAAAATTATTCTTCTGCATTAGCCTCACTTGGCCTAATCTAGATTTGAGCTAAGAGATCAGTATGCATTTAGATTAAGCCTTGGCTTAGTGTTTTTCAACTGTGCTTTGAGTTAATAAACTGGCAGGTATTTCCACTACAGTTGCAGAAATATTTAATGGATGAAAAGAATGAAGACTGAATGTGGAGAAGTACAAGCAGACTGTATCTTGAAGGCACATGAATGGCATGCTAAGTTAAGAAATTACGGCTTTTCTCTGGCAGTTACAGAATGTTTGTGAGCTGTCTTGTGACTCTCACTGCTCTGTCTACTCAGGGAAAGATTTTTAAGATAATTCTCACACCAGGAGAACTTTGTTTTCCTTTTTAATAAGCATCACTGGTGACACTTCATTCTCTGTCATTTCCGTAAGAAATACTGTCAAATTTTCAAGAATAAAGGAGCTGTCACATTCAACCATGTCATTCTCTAAATACCTGCCTTTGACAATGGAGTATATAGGTAAAGATAAGCACTATTCTTATATTAGGATAGGTAAATACATTAAATTTCCATAATATTTGAATCAACAGTATAAAACACATGAAGTTTTACATAAGAAGAAAAATATGTAAAAAAAATGCATTAAAAAAAATAGTTGGTGCATGGAACTATGTTTTATGGGGATCTCTGTTCAAAGGACACAAGGGGATGCACAACCAGCCAACAATTCTTCAGCGACTTATTCAATTGAAGGTTACTCTAGCTGTACTGTTTCTACTTTTTTTCTCTCTTTTTACACATATTTCGTAATTCACTTGATTTATTTGTTTCTACACTTTTAAAAAGGAGTACATTTGTAGTGAAAAAAGCAACTTCAAATAAGTTTACTCATTATGTTTGTTTCCTACTCTGACTCAACTATCATGGGAGAGAATTAAGAGCCATTTAAAATGAATATCTGTGGCTTTATTTTTTCATGTACTCACTACCTTCTGCTATCCTGGGAGAAAAAGACACTGGCTTCATATATTCCTTGCAATTAAGTATTTTCAAACAAGAAAGAACTAGATACATATATTAACCAGTCAGTTCAGTTCAGTTCAGTCACTCAGTTGTGTCCGACTATGCGACATCATGAATCGCAGCACACCAGGCCGCCCTGTCCATCACCAACTCCCGGAGTTTACTCAAACTCATGTCCATCGAGTTGGTGATGCCATCCTGCGATCTCATCCTCTGTCGTTCCCTTCTTCTCCTGACCCCAATCCCTCCCAGCATCAGGGTCTTTTCCAATGAGTCAACTCTTCGCATGAGGTGGCCAAAGTATTGGAGTTTCAACTTCAGCATCAGCCCTTCCAATGAACACCAAGGACTGATCTCCTTCAGAATGGACTTGTTTGATCCCCTTGCAGTCCAAGGGACTCTCAAGAGTCTTCTCCAACACCACAGTTCAAAAGCATCAATTCTTCAGCACTCAGATTTCTTCACAGTCCAAATCTTACATCCATACACGACAACTGGAAAAACCATAGCCTTGACTAGATGGACCTTTGTTGACAAAGTAATGTCTCTGCTTTTGAATATGCTATCTAGGTTGGTCATAACTTTCCCTCCAAGGAGTAACTGTCTTTTAATTTCATGGTTGCAATCACCATCTGCGGTGATTTTGGAGCCCAAAAACAAAGTCTGACACTGTTTCCACTGTTTCCCCGTCTATTTAAAATGAAGTGATTGGACCAGAAGCCATGATCTTAGTTTTCTGAATGTAGAGCATTAAGCCAACTTTTTAACTCTCCTCTTTCACTTTCATCAAGAAGCTTTTTAGTTCCTTTTCAGTTTCTGCCATAAGGGTGGTGTCATCTGCATATCTAAGGTTATTGATATATCACCCAGCAACCTTGATTCCAGCTTGTGCTTCTTCCAGCCCAGTGTTTCTCATGATGTACTCTGGATATAAATTCAATAAGCAGGGTGACAATATACAGCCTTGAAGTACTCCTTTTCCTATTTGCAACCAGTCTGTTGTTCCATGTCCAGTTCTAACAGTTGCTTCCTGACCTGCATATAGGTTTCTCACGAGGCAGGTCAGGTGGTCTGGTATTCCCATCTCTTTCAGAATTTTCCACAGTTTCTTGTCATCCATGCAGTCAAAGGCTTTGGCATAGTCAATAGAGCAGAAAAAATGTTTTTCTGGAACTCTCTTGCTTTTTCAATGATCCAGCAGATGTTGGCAATTTGATCTCTGGTTCCTCTGCCTTTTCTAAAACCAGGTTGAATATCTGGAAATTCACGGCTCATGTATCGCTGAAGCCTGGCTTAGAAGCTTGTAAATACTAGGAAAAATTTTATTGAAAACAATGCAGCATATCTGTAATACATCTGTAATTGGCAAATCAAATAATTATTTCAAAATAATTATGCAAGCAAAACAAACTAAAAAATTGTGTCAGTTTTGAAATTCTTGCACCAATTCTTAGTATCAAATATTGTTAAATTGTAGATCAGTGTTCTGACTAGTTCAATAGAGAATTAAACACAAAGATCAATCAGCATTTATTAATTTCTTTAATAATAAGAAAACTATTTAAGTAGAATTTACCTCTTGTACCTACAAACTTACTACCTAAAATTTAGTTCAGTGAACAAAGTACAGGCAGTGGCATTACATCCACATGTATAGCAAAATGATCTCACTGTTTATGAGAATTTCAAAGGTTGCTTGACACTGCTAAGGAGTAGTGGTACAATAAGAAATTCATGAGATTGAAATTCAGATCACTTTGGTTTTATTTTTTTTTAAATTTTTATTTTTACTTTATTTGCTTTACAATACTGTATTGGTTTTGCCATACATTGACATGGATCAGCCACGGGTGTACATGAGTTCCCAATCCTGAACTCCCTTCCCACCTCCCAACGCATATCGTCTCTCTGGATCAACCCCATGCACCAGCCCCAAGCATCCTGTATCCTGTATCGAGCATAGACTGGCCTTTGTTTCTTGCATGGTAGTATACATATTTCAATGCCATTCTCCCAAATCATCCCACCCTCTCCCTCTCCCACAGAGTCCAAAAGTCCATTCTAAACATCTGTGTCTCTTTTGCTGTCTCACACACAGGGTTATCATTACCATCTCTCTAAATTCCATATATATGTGTTAGTATACTGTATTGGTGTTTTTCTTTCTGGCTTACTTCACTCTGTATAATCAGCTCCAGTTTCATCCATCTCATTAGAACTGTTTTAAATGTATTCTTTTTAATGGCTGAGTAATACTCCATTGTGTATATGTTCCACAGCTTTCTTATCCATTCATCTGCTGATGGACATCTAGGTTGTTTCCATATCCTGGCTATTATAAACAGTACTGCGATGAGCATTGGGGTACATGTGTCTCTTTCAATTCTGGTTTCCTCGGTGTGTATGCCCAGCAGTGGGATTGCTAGGTCATAAGGCAGTTCTATTTGCAATTTTTTAAGGAATCTCGACACTGTTCTCCATAGTGGCTGTACTAGATTGCATTCCCACCAACAGTGTAAGAGGGTTCCCTTTTCTCCACACCCTCTCCAGCATTTATTGCTTGTAGACATTTGGATCACTGTCATTCTGACTGGTGTGAAATGGTACCTCATTGTGGTTTTGATTTGCATTTCCCTGATAATGAGTGATGTTGAGCATCTTTTCATGTGTTTGTTAGCCATCCATATGTCTTCTTTTGAGAAATGTCTATTTAGTTCTTTGGCCCATTTTTTGATTGGGTCGTTTATTTTTCTGGAATTGAGCTGCAGAAGTAGCTTGTATATTTTTGAGATTAGTTGCTTTTCAGTTACTTCATTTGCTGTTATTTTCTCCCATTCAGAAGACTGTCCTTTCACCTTGCTTATAGTTTCCTTTGTTGTGCAGAAGCTTTTAATTTTAATTAGACCCCATTTGTTTATTTTTGCTTTTGTTTCCAATATTCTGGGAGGTGGATCATAGAGGATCCTGCTGTGATTTATGTCAGAGAGTGTTTTGGCTATGTTCTCCTCTAGGATTTTTATAGTTTCTGGTCTTACATTTAGATCATTAATTCATTTTGAGTTTATTTTTATGTATGGTGTTAGAAAGTGATCTAGTATCACTCCTTTACAAGTGGTTGATCAGTTTTCCCAGCACCACTTGTTAAAGAGGTTGTCTTTAATCCATTGTATATTCTTGCCTCCTTTGTCAAAGATAAGGTGTCCATAGGTGTGTGGATTTATCTCTGGGCTTTCTGTTTTGTTCCATTGATCTATATTTCTGTCTTTGTGCCAGTACCATACTGTCTTGATGACTGTGGCTTTGTAGTAGAGCCTGAAGTCAGGCAGGTTGATTCCTCTAGTTTCATTCTTCTTTCTCAACATTGTTTTGGCTATTTGAGTTTTTTTGTATTTCCATACAAATCATGAAATTATTTGTTCTAGCTCTGTGAAAAATACTGCTGGTAGCTTGATAGGGATTGCATTGAATCTATAGATTGCTTTGGTTTGTATACTCATTTTCACTATATTGGTTCTTCCAATCCATGAACATGATATATTTCTCCATCTGTTAGTGTCCTCTTTGATTTCTTTCATCAGTGTTTTATAGTTTTCTATATATAGGTTTTTAGTTTCTTTTGGTAGATATATTCCTAAGTATTTTATTCTTTTCGTTGCAATGGTGAATGGAATTGTTTCCTTAATTTCTTTTTCTAATTTCACATTATTAGTGTACAGGAATGCAAGGGATTTCTGTGTGTTGATTTTATATCCTGTAACTTTACTATATTCATTGATTAGCTCTAGTAATTTTCTGGTGGAGTCTTAAGGGTTTTCTATGTAGAGGATCATGTCATCTGAAAACAGTGAGAGTTTTACTTCTTCTTTTCCAATTTGGACTCCTTTTATTTCTTTTTCTGCTCTGATTGCTGTGGCCAAAACTTCCAGAACTATGTTGAATAGTAGTGGTGAAAGTGGGCACTCTTGTCTTGTTCCTGACTTTAGGGGAAATGCTTTCAATTTTTCACCATTGAGGATAATGTTTGCTGTGGGTTTTTCATATATAGCTTTTATTATGTTGAGGTATGTTCCTTCTATTCCTGCATTCTGGAGAGTTTTTATCATAAATGGATGCTGAATTTTGTCAAAGGCCTTCTCTGAATCTATTGAGATCATCATATGGCTTTTATTTTTCAATTTTTTGATGCAGTGAATTACATTGATTGATTTGCGGATATTGAAGAATCCTTGCATCCCTGGGATAAAGCCCACTTGGTCATGGCGTATGATCTTTTTAATGTGTTGTTGGATTCTGATTGCTAGAATTTTGTGAAGGATTTTTGCATCTATGTTCATCAGTGATATTGGCATGTAGTTTTCTCTTTTTGTGGCATCTTTGTCAGGTTTTGGTATTAGGGTGATGGTGGCCTCATAGAATGAGTTTGGAAGTTTACATTTCTCTGCAATTTTCTGGAAGAGTTTGAGTAGGATAGGTGTTAGCTCTCCTCTAAATTGTTGGTAGAATTCAGCTGTGAAGCTGTCTGGACCTGGGCTTTTGTTGGCTGGAAGTTTTCTGATTACAGTTTCAATTTCCATACTTATGATGGGTCTTTTAAGATTTTCTATTTCTTCCTGGTTCAGTTTTGGAAAGTTGTACTTTTCTAAGAATTTGTCCATTTCTTCCATGTTGTCCATTTTATTGGCATATAATTGCTGATAGTAGTCTCTTATGCTCCCTTGTATTTCTGTGTTGTCTGTTGTGATCTCTCCATTTTCATTTCTAATTTTATTGATTTGATTTTTCTCCCTTTGCTTCTTGATGAGTCTGGCTAATGGTTTGTCAATTTTATTTATCTTTTCAAAGAACCAGCTTTTGGCTTTGTTGATGTTTGCTATGGTATCTTTTGTTTCTTTTCCATTTATTTCTCCCGTAACTTTTAAGATTTCTTTCCTACTAACTCTGGGATTCTCCATTTCTTCCTTTTCTAGTTGCTTTAGGTGTAGAGTTAGGTTATTTATTTGACTTTATTCCTTTTTCTTGAGGTATGCCTGCATTGCTATGAACTTTCCCCTTAGCACTGCTTTTACAGTGTCCCACAGGTTTTGGGTTGTTGTGTTCTGATTTTCATTCATTTCTATGCATATTTTGATTTCTTTTTTGATTTCTTCTGTGATTTGTTGGTTATTCAAGAGCGTGTTTTTCAGCCTCAATATGTTGGAATATTTAATAGTTTTTCTCCTGTAATTGAGATCTAATCTTAATTCATTATGGTCAGAAAAGCTGCTTGGAATGATGTCAATTATTTTGAATTTATCAAAGTTAGATTTATGGCCCAGGATGTGATCTATCCTTGAGAAGGTTCCGTGAGCACTTGAGAAAAAGGTGAAATTCATTGTTTTGGGGTGAAATGTCCTATAGATATCAATTAGGTCTAACTGGTCTATTGTATCATTTAAAGTTTGTGCTTCTTTTTTAATTTTCTGTTTAGTTGATCTGTCCATAGGTGTGAGTGGGGTATTAAAGTCTCCCACTATTATTGTGTTATTGTTAATTTCCCCTTTCATACTTGTTAGCATTTGTCTTACATATTGTGGTGCTCCTATTTTGGGTGCATATATATTTATAATTGTTATATCTTCTTCTTGGATTGATCCTTTAACCATTATGTAGTGGCCTTCTGTGTCTCTTTTCACAGCCTTTGTTTTAAAGTCTATTTTATCGGATATGAGTATTGCCACTCCTGCTTTCTTTTGGTCTCTATTTGCGTGGAATAACTTTTTCCAGCCCTTCACTTTCAGTGTGTATGTATCCCTTGTTTTGAGGTGGATCTCTTGTTGACAGCATTTATAGGGGTCTTGTTTTTATATCCATTCAGCCAGTCTTTGCCTTTTGGTTGGGGCATTCAACCCATTTACGTTTAAGGTAATTATTGATAAGCATGATCCCATTGCCATTTACTTTATTGTTTTGGGTTCAAGTTTATATGCTCTTTTTGTGTTTCCTGTCTAGAGAATATCCTTTAGCATTTGTTGAAGAACTGGTTTGGTGGTGCTGAATTCTCTCAGCTTTTGCTTGTCTGTAAAGCTTTTGATTTCTCCTTCATATTTGAATGAGATCCTTGCTGGGTACAGTAATCTGTGCTGTAGGTTATTTTCTTTCATCACTTTAAGCATGTCTTGCCATTCCGCCTGGCCTGAAGTGTTTCTATTGAAAGATCTGCAGTTATCCTTATAGGAATCCCCTTGTGTGTTATTTGTTGTTTTTCCCTTGCTGCTTTTAATATTTGTTCTTTGTGTTTGATTTTTGTTAATTTGATTAATATGTGTCTTGTGGTGTTCCGCCTTGGGTTTATCCTGTTTGGGACTCTCTGGGTTTCTTGGACTTGGGTGATAATTTCTTTCCCCATTTTAGGGAAGTTTTCAACTATTATCTCCTCAAGTATTTTCTCATGGTCTTTCTTTTTGTCTTCTTCTTCTGGGACTCCTATAATTCGAATGTTGGAGTGTTTCATATTGTCCTGGAGGTCTCTGAGATTGTCCTCATTTCTTTTAATTCATTTTTCTTTTTTCCTCTCTGATTCATTTATTTCTACCATTCTATCTTCTATTTCACTAATCCTATCTTCTGCCTCTGATATTCTACTATTTGTTGCCTCCAGAGTGTTTCTGATCTCATTTATTGCATTATTCATTATATATTGACTGTTTTTTTTTTTTTTTTATTTCTTCTAGGTCCTTGATAAACCTTTCTTGTATCTTCTCAATCCTTGTCTCCAGGCTATTTGTCTGTGATTCCATTTTGATTTCAAGATTTTGGATCATTTTCACTATCATTATTTTGAATTCTTTCTCAGGTAGATTCCCTATCTCTTTGTCTTTTGTTTGGTTTGGTGGGCATTTCTCCTGTTTCTTTACCTGCTGGGTATTCCTCTGTCTCTTCATCTTAATTATATTGCTGCGTTTGGGGTGGCCTTTCTATATTTTGGGAATTTGTGGAGTTCTCTGTTTTATGGAGTTTCCTCGCTGTGAGTGGGGCTGTATCAGTGGCTTGTCAAGGTTTCTTGGTTAGGGAAGCTTGTGTCAGAGTTCTTTTGGGTGGAGCTGGATTTCTTCTCTCTGGAGTGCAATGAAGTGTCCAGTAATGAGTTATGAAATGTCTATGGTTTTGGAGTAACTTTGAGCTGCGTGTATATTGACGCTCAGGGGTGTGTTCCTGTGCTGCTGGAGAATTTACGTGGTATGTCTTGCTCTGGAAATTGTTGGCCCTGGGGTGGTGCTTGGTTTCAGTGTAGGTATGGAAGCGTTTGATGAGCTCCTATTGATTAATGTTCCCTGGATTGAGGAGTTCTCTGATGTTCTCAGGATTTGGACTTAAGCCTCCTGCTTCTGGTTTTCAGTTTTATTTTTACAGTAGCCTCAAGACTTCTCCATCCATACAGTGCTGATGATAAAACATCTAGGTTAAAGATGAAAAGTTTCTCCCCATTGAGGGGCACCCAGAGAGGTTCACTGAGTTACATGGAGAAGATAAGAGGGAGGGGGTATTTAGACGTGACTGGAATGAGATGAGGTAGGATCAAAAGAGGAGAGAGCAAGCTAGCCAGTAATCACTTCCTTATGTGCGCTCCTCAGTTTGGACCACTCAGAGATGTTCATGGAGTTATACAGGGAAGAGGAGAGGGAGGAAGTAGACAGAGGTGGCCAGGAGGATAAAAGAGGGAAATGAAAAGGAGAGAGAAAGATCCAGCCAGTAAACAGTTCCCTAAGTGTTCTCCATAGTCTGGAACAAACAGAGATTCACAGAGTTGGGTAGAGAAGAGAAGGGGGAGGGAGGAGACAGAGACAACCTGGTGGAGAAAAAGGAGAGTTCAAAGGAGGAGAGAGTGGTGAAGCCAGTAATCTTGCTCTCAGTTAAAATTGAATACTGAAGACTGGGTTTTTAAATGTACAAATTTGACAACAAATACCAAAAAGCAAACAGTAAAAATCTAGAATAGAGGTTGGATTTTCAAAAACACAATATTAAAGAAAAGAAGAAGAAAAACAAAGTCATGAAAATTATTAAAAAACAACAACAACTACACATATACATATATATGGCATTTGCTTTAAAAAAGTGTCTTTTTTTGAAAATTAATAGCAGGTTATAAAAAATAAAATTAAAGGAGAAATACTTTAAAATTTTAAAAAGTTTAAAAAAAGAAGAAAAAACAATCAAACAACAACATCAACAACAACAACAAAAAGAGAATGATTGTAAAAATAGTAAAGATATATCTTAGACTTTCTCTGGTGTTGTGGGCAGTGTGGGGTCACTTCCGAGGCAGTTCCCTCTGTTTATCTTCTTCTGTTTGCTGGTCTCTTCAGTGTCTGATTTCCTCCCTGACACAAGGGGGGGGGGGTGGTGGACACTTTTTTTTTTTTAGGCTCACTTGTTCAGTTGCGATGTGGGAAGGTAGGGATGCTGCAAACAAATAACACTGGCTTGTGCTTGCAGTGTCTCAGCCATGCTGGGAGTGCCCCTGCACATGGCACACACCACTCAGGCTCTACATTGCTCCGCCAGGAACCGTCTGAGGCTGGCCCTAGGCTGCATGCACCTCCCCCATCTAAGTCGCTCAGGCTCGGCTGTCAGGTAGCCCTCAGAGGTGCAGATTTGGTTGGGCCTGCGTTTTGTGCCCTTCCCAGGACTGAGTAGCTCAGGTGTTTGGCGAGCGTGGTCTCTGCGACTTATGATCTTTCCCACCCTGCTGCTCAGTTTTCTGGGTGTACTGCTGGTGCCCCTTGTCAGGTGGATGGTGACTGTCCAGGACCCCAAGAAGTCTTAACAAAGAAGCCTGCTTGCAGTTTGGTAGGTAAAGTCTCTCTGGGGCTGCAATTGCCCCCTTCCAGCCCTTCCGGCTCTGGCTGGCTGTCACAGTAGGGGGATAGTCAGCAGCCAGCCATTTCTGTTCCGTCCTTTGTTCTGTGCACAGTCATGGCAGTGTCTTATGTTAGAGCTTTTTGAGTGGTAGCTGTCCCACAGTCTAGTATGCCAGCCCAAATTAATTTGCTCTGGTTACACTCGCGGCATTCCAGCCTGATTCTTATAAAGCACTGCAGCCCGTGCCTCCCTGCCTAGCCCCCACTTGCTAGTGGTGGATGCAGGCATCTGCACTGCTTCTTGGCTGGGGGAGTTACCGTTGGGCTCATAATCTGTTGGTTTTAATTATTTATTTATTTTTCTTCCCTGTTATGTTGCCCTCTGTGCTTCCAAGGCTCGCCACAGACTTGGCAGTGAGAGTATTTCCTGGTGTTTGGAAACTTTTCTCTTTTTAAGACTCCCTTCCCAGGACGGAACTCACTTCCCAGGACGGAGCTCCCTCCCTACCTCCTTTGTCTCTTTTTCCATCTTTTATATTTTTTCTTACCTGTTTTTGAAGACAATGATCTGCTTTTCTGGATGCCTGATGTCCTCTGCCAGCATTCAGAAGTTGTTTTGTAGAATTTACTCAGTGTTGAAATTTTCTTTTGATGAATTTGTGGGGGAGAAAGTGGTCTCCCCTTCCTATTCCTCTGCCATCTTAGGACTGCCCCCAATCACTTTGGTTTTAAATCTAACATCCAAATTATGTAATCTTGAGTAAATTATTTAACCTCTTTAACCTATTATTTCCTCTTCAGTGGTAATAATAAATTGCAAGGTTCTTTAAGTCTTATATCTATAATGTATGTAAATAACATAATTGCACACACATTATAACCCTATATGTATAGATGCATAAACATTAGTTTCTTTCTTTCCTTGCAGAATGAAAGTTTCATGACTATACTTTGCAGGGTAAAAATTCACACTCTGCTTAGAAAAACACCAATAAAAATGTGTTCACATGTCTACATCTCTTCTCTCTGTACAATCAGAATATTGTGATTTAATATGTAAGAGGCCTGATGACATCCATTCACAGTCACCTTCTATAAAACCTTTTCATATTTTCAGGGTAGGCATCCATGGAATGAGAAAACTCCCCAGGAGGCTATCCATTTATGGTTTGATGCAACATCTTATTTCCCATTGGAATAAAAACCAAGTAAATGTAAGAGTGAAATATAACCTGTTTAAGTTAGCTGCCTAAAGAGGTCATGGCCACTCATTGTATTAATTTCTCCTTTTTGTATAATACATATCTTACCATTAGACTTTACTGGTGGCTCAGACGGTAAAAGCGTCTGCCTACAATGAGGGAGACCCGGGTTCAATCCCTGGGTCGGGAAGATCCCCTAGAGAAGGAAATGGCAAGCCACTCCAGTACTCTCGCCTGGAAAATCCCATGGATGGAGAAGCCTGGTAGGGTACAGTCCATGGGGTCGCAGAGTCAGACACGACTGAATAACTTCACTTTCATTTTTATCTTACCATTATTGGAAACAGTCCTTGAACTTTAAATCTTACTATATTGTAAAAGAAGACTTAGTGTCATCCTTTAACCATATTATTTATGTTAGTCAGTATTTTCTAACTCCTGTACAACTCAAACCCCATTCGCGAAGGCTTAAATGATTTTTTTTGTGTGTGTGTGTGGTCTCCCATTGATATCACAGTATATGCCTGAAATGTTTCTTCTAATTGGAGACTCTGGGATCCAGAACACTTCCAGTTTATAAAGCTGCCATCATCATCATGTGGCTTTCAAGACCTATGTGGAAAAGATGACAGGATGTTAAGTATCAAGCAGCATTTTAGGGATGGAGTTGGATGTGGTATATTATATTGACCAATATAATTTGGCCGTAACTTCATCACATGATCCAAAGATAATTACAAGGAGAAAATCACAGAATTGGGGAAAACACAGCATTGCCTCTGCTATACTAAGCTAATGTGCATGCCTAAGGAAATTTGAGACTGTGTGGATCACAACAAACTGGAAAATTCTGAAGGAGATTGGAATTACCAGAGCACCTGACCTGCCTCTTGAGAAATGTATGTGCAGGTCAGGAAGCAACAGTTACAACTGCACATGGGACAACAGACTGGTTCCAAATAGGAAAAGGAGAAACAGTATCACACTTTATTTTTGGGGGCTCCAAAATCACTGCAGATGGTGATTGCAGCCATGAAATTAAAAGACGCTTACTCCTTGGAGGAAAAGTTATGACCAACCTAGATAGCATATTCAAAAGCAGAGACATTACTTTGCCGACTAAAGTCCATCTAGTCAAGGCTATGGTTTTTCCAGTGGTCATGTATGGATGTGCGAGTTGGACTGTGAAGAAGGCTGAGTGCCAAAGAATTGATGCTTTTGAAATATGGTGTTGGAGAAGACTCTTGAAAGTCCCTTAGACTGCAAGGAGATCCAACCAGTCCATTCTGAAGGAGATCAACCCTGGGATTTCTTTGGAAGGAATGATGTTAAAACTGAAACTCCAGTACTTTGGCCATCTCATGCGAAGAGTTGACTCATTGGAAAATACTTTGATGCTGGGACGCATTGGGGCAGGAGGAAAAGGGGACAAGCGAGGATGAGATGGCTGGATGGCATCACTGACTCAATGGACACGAGTCTGAGTGAACTCCAGGAGTTGGTGATGGACAGGGAGATCTGGCGTGCTGCAATTCATGGGGTCGCAAAGAATCGGACACAACTGAGTGACTGAACTGGACTGGAGGCTGTATATTGTCACCCTGCTTATTGAACTAATATCCAGAGTACAACATGAGAAACACTGGGCTGGAAGAAGCACAAGCTGGAATCAAGATTGCCAGGAGAAATGTCAATAACCTTAGATATGTGGATGACACCACCCTTATGGCAGAAACTGAAGAGGAACTAAAAAGCCTTTTGATGAAAGTGAAAGAGGAGAGTGAAAAAGTTGGCTTAAAGCTCAACATTCAGAAAACGAAGATCATGGCATCTGGTCCCATCACTTCATGGGAAATAGATGGGGAAACAGTGGAAACAGTGGCTGACTTTATTTTGGGGGGCTCTAAAATCACTGCAGATGGTGATTGCAGCCATGAAATTAAAACATGCTTACTCCCTGGACAGAAAGTTATGACCAACCTAGATATCATATTAAAAAGCAGAGACATTACTTTGTCAACAAAGTTCTTTCTAATGAAGGCTATGGTTTTTCCAGTAGTCATGTACGGATGTGAGAGTTGGACTATAAAGAAAGCTGAGCACAGAAGAATTGATGCTTTTGAACTGTGGTGTTGGACAAGACTCTTGAGAGTCCCTTGGACTGCAAGGAGATCCAACCAGTCCATTCTAAAGGAGATCAGTCCTGGGTATTCATTGGAAAAACTGATGCTGAAGCTGAAACTCCAATACTTTGGCCACCTGTTCTGAAGCGTTTGAAAAAGACCCTGATGCAGGGAAAGATTGAGGGCAGGAGGAAATGGGGACAACAGAGGATAAGATTGTTGGATGGCATTGCCGACTCCATGGACATGGGTTTGGGTAGACTCTGGCAGTTGGTGATGGACATGGAGGCCTGGCATGCTGCGGTTCATGGGTAGCAAAGAGTCAGACACAACTGAGCAACTGAACTGAACTGAACTGATTTCTTAATGATCACTGTATTGCCAGTGTCTAAAACAGTGTTGTATTCTGAATGCAATATTTCAGAATGAGTAAGCACCAGTTACAAATGACACAAAATATACAGATAATCATGGAGCAACCAGAGATAGTATATTTTTAACTCAATCATATAATTATATAAATACTAGACTAATAAAACGCCACCACAAAACTCTATCAATATAATGATGTGAAAGTGAAAGTCATTTAGTCATGTCCGACTCCTTGTGATCCCATGGATTATAACTTGCCAGGCTCCTCTGTCCATGGAATTGTCCAAGCAAAAACACTGGAGTGGATGGACATTTCCTTCTCCTGGGGATCCTCCAAATTCAGGGATCAAACCTGGGTCTCCCACATTGTGGGCAGAATCTTTACTCTCTGACCCACCAGGGAAGCTTACACATTTAAAAGTAAAGCATGTCATTTATGTTATTTAAGACTCAAACACTTCCCTTTGATAATAATACTGTAAGGTTATCATTCATCCTTTTCATATAGGTAACATAATTCTTAGGTTGAGTTTAGCCTAAAAGGTGTTTTTTCTTACCAAAAGCCAGTAGAGATATAACCCTTGACTCTGGCTCTGTGAGTGGAAGATTGAGGGTGAGGCGAGACACAAAGAATACTAGTAGGTACAATTGGGAATAGGTACTATTCCCTGAGGATCAGGCGGTAGATATTTTTAAACGTTCAATATTTCTTAAACATCATCACTTCTGAAATCTATGCAAATTCACATTTCCATAGCTAGGACCACAGAAATGGTATAAATACAGTATCTTGGAAAATGAAGGAACTATTGTAGAAAAGACAGCATACAAGAAATCAGGTACTCGCTAGAGTTGGGAAAAGAAAATTACCTTACATGGAATAATGGACGGGTTCAAAATTGGGAAAGGAGTACATCAAAGGTGTATATCATCATCCTGCTTATTTAACTTATATATACAGCACATCATGTGAAATGGTGGGATGGATGAAGATAAGCTGGAAGAAAGATTGCTGGAAGAAATTTCAACTTCCGATATGCAGATGATACTATCCTAATGACAGCAAAGAGGAACTAAAGAGCCTCTTGATGAAGGCAAAAAAGGAGAGTGAAAAGGCGGGCTTAAAAATCAACATTCAAAAATCTAAGATCATGGAATCTGGTCCCCTCACTTCATGGCAAATAGATAGGGAAAAATGGAAACAATGACAGATATTTTCTTGAGCTCCAAAATCACTGTGGATGGTGACTGCAGCCACAATATTAAAAGATGCTTGCTCCTTGGAAGGAAAGCTATGACAACATAGACAGCATATAAAAAGCAGAGACATCACTTTGCCCACAAAGGTCTATATAGTCAAAGCTATGGTTTTTCAGTAGTCATGTATGGATGTGAGAGTTGGACTATAAAGATGGCTGAGCACTGAAGAATCGATCCATTAGATCTGTGGTGCTGGAAAAGACTCTTGAGAATCCCTTAGACAGCAAGGAGATCAAACCCGTCAATCCTAAAGGAAACCAACCCTGAATATTCATTGAAAGGACTGATGCTGAAGGTGAAGTTCCAATACTTTGGTCACCTGATGCGAACAGCCAAATCATTAGAAAAGACCTTGATGCTGCAAAAGATTGAGGTCAAGAGGAAAAGGAGGTAACAGAGGATTAGATATTGGATGGCATTACTGATCCAGTGGGCATGAGTTTGAGAAAACTCCAGGAGATAGTTAAGGACAGGGAATCCTGGCATGCTGTAGTCCATGAGGTTGCAAAGCGTTAGACACAACTAAGCAACTGAACAATAACAAAGTTGGGAAGAAAATTACCTTGCTAGGACAAAAAAAAAAAAAAAAAAATCTTTCTTAGTTAAATCTTTCACAAAAATGAACAACAGAATCACATAAGAAATAAGCTAAATTTTTTGGAAGATTTACCTATTTCTATATTTGTTGGAAGATAAACGTATTTCTTAGTAATCTGTCATAAACGCATTTCATGAAAACTGTAGAGAGATTCCCTAGACAGTTGAGCAGGTACATGAGTTTACAGATATAAGTGGCTTCACTGAGCCCAAATGAGACCAACTTAGTGAAGAGTGTTTAGCTTCCTCAGAATAAAGTGTCTTAAATATAAATGCTATACAATCAATTGCCATTGTCTAACCACTCAAAATAAAATTCAAAAATGTAGCTCTTGGCAGAAAAAAAAAAGTGTGTGTTCCTGATTCACAATTACATAAAATTTCTGTAAATAATTTCATGAAATTGATTATTTTGAAAATTCTGAATATTTATCTCAAAATAAAGAGACTCAACTAGATTTAGCAAATTTAATCTCTTCACATTAGTTTTGCTAATGTAAGCTTCATCCAGGTTACTGTGGGTTTGTAGAATACATTTTAAGAATTTCTAAAACTCTTTCAAGTGTTTATAATTTAGCTGAATCATTCCCTTACTAAATACTGTTGCTTTTGAATTCTAATATATACCCCTATTTAACTGAGCATTCTATGCCTCTGAGCAAAAAACGAAACCAAAAAGCAACATCTCCCTATTTCCTCTACTCCCCAGCCCTGTCAACCATCATTCTACTCCATTCCTATATATGTATGTGTGTATATATATATATATTTTTTTTTTACAAGGAGGGTGTTCCATATGCAAGTGATGCCAAGCAGTATTTGTTTTTCTCCATCTAATGCCCTCCAGATTCAACCATCTTATAGCAAATTGCCAGATTTCCTTCTTTTTTTCAAGATGGAGTGATATCCCATTGTATACAAGTGTGTGTACCTATCACATTGTCTGTATCCACTCACATGCTATTGAATACAAAGGTTATTTCCATGAAACAAAGTGGCTGTCATGAATAATGCTTCAAATAATGTGGGAGTACGGAGAGTTCCTTGGACAACAAGGAGATCAAACCAGTCAATCTTAAAGGAAATCAATCCTGCATATTTATTGGAAGGACTGATGCTGAAGCTGAAGCTTCAATACTCTGGTCACCTGATGCAAAGAACTGACTCATTAGAAAAGACGCTGACGCTGGGAAAGACTGAAGGCAATGACAAAGGATGAGATGTTTGGATGGCATCACTGACTCACCAGACATGAGTTTGAGTAAGCTCTGGGAGTTGGTAATGGACAGGGAAGCCTGGCATGCTGCAGTCCATGGCGTCACAAAGAGTTGGTCACAAAAAGCGACTGAACTGAAATGAACATGGTGATTTTATTTCTTTTGGATCTATAATCATAAGTAGGATTTCTGGATTATATTGTAGTTTTATCTGTTGAGTGTAGGAAATAGGGAGTTGTTGGTAAAGGGTACAGACTTTCAATTATCAGATAAGTTTTGATGACCTAACATATAGCATTGTGACTATGACTTGTAATACTATATAAGATACAGGAAACTTGTTGAGAGGAAATCTTAAGGGTTTTAATAATTTAAAAAATTAACTATATGAAGTGATGATGTATTAGTTAACTTGATTGTATGAATTCTCTCAAAATGTAAATATATATCAGACAATTATACTGTACACTTATAATTTTGTTTGACAATTATACATCTAAAATGTATTAAAAAAAAACTTGACAATTCCTGTTTAACATAGCAAACTCTATTGGAAAATGTAGAGCTTCTCAAATTGCCTTTTCCATCACTACCTGAAGCTACTAGCTCTTGCTTCTACTTAGATTAACTCTGTTCTTACCTGTAACTCATGATTATATCTATTTATTTATCCTCTGTGGCTTAGTTTAACTGGAGCCTCATCTGGAAGTCTTCCTTGTGAAGTTTCCCCTCTACTTAGGTAGATATAGACACAATTTCTTTTTGGTATTCATTATACATCTATTCATCACATATATATAATATACCAATTGTATATATATAATATATAAAATTATATATGTGCATATATAATAATTGCATGCATATATATGTGAGTGCATATTTAAGATACATATTATACTGTAATTATTTTTTGCATTTTTCTTCAAGTAGATTGTATACTCAGCATAGATTTATACATTCAGCATGTAGCATGGTCTCTGAAACCTACTAGGTACTCAATGAATGCTTGTAGAACTATTTTCATTATTGAATTTTTTCCTGCCTTCTCTATGAATTGGTTCCACCAGTTATTATTTATTTTTATTAAACTTCAGTTTACTTTGGGCTAGAGATGTCCTCTAACTTTGAAACAAAATAAAACAAACATTTACTACACTGCATGACCACATTTCTGAAAAAAAAAGAGTTTATCATCACTGAATCTTCTGTCTTACCCCTCTCACTCACTCACTAGTGTTTCACATATATTCTACCTTATTTGACTTGAATCACTTCTCTAAAAGTCACAAATGCCTTCCTAATTATCACATATTTTCTCATTTCTCACCTTTCTCGAATTACTATCTTCTCTTCTTGGATTTTTTTATCTGAAGTGTTTGAGACTTCATGCTCTCCTGGTTTTCTGATTATTTCTGACTTCCATATCCCTCTTCTTCTTTCTCTAATCAATAGGATATTTTCCAGTTTGTGCCTTCCTTTGTTTATCTCAACATTCACAAAATATAGTTTTATTTAGTTTTCCTACTTCATGTGGAGCATAAAACTTATGTCTTTATTCTGCACCTGTTTTTCATGTCTTCCTAGAATCTTTTTGGTGTTTGATGTTCATGATTTCTGAATTAAAATGTGTCACTTTCTCCTATAACACACATACCACCTTTATTCTTCTATATTTTGATTAATGATGCTGCACTATTCTCCCAAATGCTGTATGCATTTGGGACACAGGCATATTTTGACATGCCTGTTTCATATGCTTCTGATACAATCAATGTCTCATTCCTATAAAGTTTTCTTGAACATGTATACCTTTAATTCTTGGTTTTCTCTTTTCCATTTGTGTACTACTTTTTTATTCATATCCTTTTTCATTGTAACTTGTATCTATTTATAACTTAAATTTTGCTGTGCTTTGCTCAGTCGCTCAATCATGTCCCAGTCTTTGTGACTGTATGGACTGTAGCCTACCAGGCTCCTCTGTCCACGAGATTCTCCAGACAAGAACACTGGAGTGGGTTGTCTTTTTCTCTTCCAGGAGATTTTCTTGACCCAGGGGTCAAATCCGTGTCTCCTATGTATCCTGTACTTCAGGGGGACTCTTTACCTCTGAGCCACTGGGGAAGCTGATTTATATTTTACTATTTCTAATGTAACTCAATGTTTGCAATTTCTGCTTAAATTTACATAATACAGAAACTGTAAACCTACAAAATTTTATCTCTTTACATTTGCTTATTACTAATCAATCTGAAAGGCTTTTCATTCTTTACTTGTCGAAATTTTTCTCAATTTTAAAGGCTAGCTCTGATTCCTCTATCAGAATTTCTTCAATAACTAAGTTCCAGCATAGCTTCCTTTTAACTTTAACACTTCCAATACTTGGTTTCTTTTACAGTAAATCACCCACATGTCTCTCCTTAATTTAATGTCACTGACATTTTAAACATGTCTTATTCATCTTATTCTCATCATGGCACTAATAATTATTCTTGCATGGTTTACTTAAGTTTGGGAACTGTGTTTTATTTCTCCTAACACTCTTCCTGTCGCTAAGTAAACATTTCTGAAATATTTACTGAATGAATACATTTGTCATAATTCCTAATTTGTACACTGAATCTGTGTATGTTAACTTGAACTATAAGGCACTGCATGATATAACTGTAACCCCAAATGTTGCATATTTATATGTTAAAAACACTAGCATGACTGGGACTACAGTGACTTTGAATTTTGCAGTGAATTTTAAGAACATTTCAAGATAAGATCACAATCTTCATTATTGTGAATATTATTTTAAATTGATACAAGTTATTGGGTGCTTACTAAATATCAAGCACTGTTAAACAGGAAACATATATAATCTCATTTAATTTTCACAGAAACTAAAGATTAGTAGATGCAAAATTTTCTTTATATTTTACAGTTAAATATGTAAAATATGAGTAAATGTTGTAGTAGAAATTCAGATAGTTCTAACTGTTTTAAAACCTTGAGCTCTTAACCAGAGCATGGGGTCATGTTCCACTTTGCATATTACACTCCAAACATGCTTTTATTTTTCCTGACACAAAAATAAACTGAAATGTTCTTTGTGAATCAGTCATTCAAGTATCATCAGTTGCCCTTTTCCTGATGATAGCATGATTCAGAACTTTTAATAATGATTATAATTAAGCAATGATATCTATGCCCCCTTTGCTTTATGAGACAATAATCCAATTCCTAAATGGCTAAACTAGAAGGCCAAAGGCAAAGCAGTTTATCACAGCTAGAGAATCAGATTACTGCTGATGAAAACAAAGAGCCTTGATATTATTACTATATAATGCATGTTTCAGGCTTAATAGCCCTCTATACAGCATTATTTTTTTAACATTATACTGGCAAGGTTCAAAACAGAAAAGAAGGATGCTAGTTCTGTTGGATGTGTCTGTAAGTGTTCTCTGAGTGAGGAAGAAAATTAATTCTCTCAAGCAGAGCATATGACTTGGAGTCAAGAAAACTCACACCTTTTTTTTTTTTTTTAAATCTAATATGATTCCTAAGTCATTTAACTTGACTAAAATTCAGTTTCCATATTTTAAAGCAACAAACTTCTTGTTTCAACATCCAATAATTAGACACATTGGGAAAAAAATATCTTTGATATCATATCTAATGAGGAAAAGATCAGGTATATATTTATTGTGCACTCAGTTTTCCTACATATATGATCAAGTAACATCTTGTACTTTATCAGTATAAAATACATGTTAAGAAAGAACAATGTCTATGCTCTACCCTGAAAAGGTACAGCATAATGCCTCCCACTTTCTTACTTCCTACACAGTCGGTTTTAAAAGGACTTCTCCTCATAGGTTTCTTTCAAAGCATCTGTCACAAGAAGCTGATTGGCATGTCATAGCTTCAAAAAGATTAGAGTAAAGCCATTCTCATATATTTTAAACAGGTATGGATTTATACTAAGATCATCCCTACTTGCATAAGCATCTAAAACCCTCAGGATGGATTATAGACATTAGAAACATGGCATTAGCAAGAATGTCTATCCATAACTGCACATATCGAAACTGTATTCTTAAAACTGGAATCCAGTTTCAGATATGTCTGTGCTTGGCTGTGCTAAGTAAGTCACTTCAGTTGTGTCCAACTCTTTGTGACCCTATGGACTGTAGCCCACCGAGCTCCTCTCTGTCCATGGGATTCTCCAGGCAAGAATACTTCAGGGGGTTGCCATGCTCTCCTCCAGGGTATCTTCCCGACCTAAAGATTGAACCATGTCTTTCCTATGTCTCCTTATTGGCAGGAAATTTCTTTACCACCAGCACCACTTAAGAAGCCCCTCTGATAGGCATACCTAAATTCTAAAAGTAAAACATTTTGTTTACAACATTTCTTAGGGAATTATTTGCATGGCTTTAACAACCAATATATGGTTTTAGAAGAAAGAACAATAATTTTGTACAGTAGAATGAATTTGGCTTTTTGAATAACAATGGCATAAGCCACAGGCATCCCAGGTAGCTCTAGTGGTGAAGAACTTGCCTGCCAATGCAGGAGACATAAGAGATATGGGTTAAATCCATGGGCCAGGAAGATCTCTTGGAGGAGTACATAACAACCCATTCCAGCATTCTTGCCTGGAGAAGCCCATGGACAGAGGAACCTGGTGAGCTACAGTCCGTAGCTCACAAAGAGTCAGACATGAATGACGTGACTTAGCACACATGCAGAGCAAAAGTCACACAGAGCAAATACAGTCATTGCCATAAAAATCACAGATTCTCCCTTTTTAGAAAGTACTACAATTATTTAAGGGTTATTTTGACATACGATTTCAGTTTTAAAAATCAATTAAAATTTAGCTGATGTCTAAAAATAAAAATCAATTGGTTTCAGATGAATAGCTATTAACAGTATAATAAGTAAAACATAGCTTTGATTGGTTTTATCTGTTAAGAGATTATTTTTCATCTCTATGGATATAACTTTAAAAACTCATAATTTTTAACCACTTACATATGTTAAAGAAAAAATTCTTCATTCACTTCTTAAAGAACAGTAAGGCAGACTTCATTGAAGGTAGGAGGGTCAAGAGGTTTTGCATTGAGGGAAGATAAATTGGGCTTAACTTTGAACACACCAAGGAAAAACAGGAATACACAGCCAAAGAGCAGAATGGGGTCAGTCTTCAGAAAATTGCTATGAGGAAACAGTTGAGTAAGAGCTGATGATGGCTAAACCAACCTAACCAAAGTCTAGCTAGATTCTTGCTGCTGCTGCTGCTAAGTCACTTCAGTTATGTCCGACTCTGTGTGTCCCCATTGATGGCAGCCCACTAGGCTCCTCTGTCCCTGGGATTCTACAGGCAAGAATATTGGAGTGGGTTGCCATTTCCTTCTCCAATGCACAAAAGTGAAAAGTGAATGTGCAGTCGCTCAGTCGTGCCCGACTCTTAGCAACCCCATGGACTGCAGCCTACCAGGCTCCTCTGTCCATGGGATTTTCTAGGCAAGAGTACTGGAGTGGGTTGCCATTGCCTTCTCTGAGATTCTTGCTAAAACTGGACAAAGATGCAAGTCCCAGAAGTCAAGGTCTAGTTGAAAAAAATATTCAGCGGGGCCTGGTCAGAGTTTGGTCAAGGAGAGAATCTTTGTCAAATGGTTTATGAAAATAAATGGTTCCTTTTATCTTATTCTCAGGCAAGAGTCACCACCTCCATTCAGACCTTAGCTGTATCTTCGTACATATACATCAAAAATTTAATAATGGTGTGTAAGTCCTTTTTTATAATTTAGGTCAGGAGGTGGGAAACTATGGCACATGGGCCAAATTCAACAAGTGCCTGTGTTTATAAACAAAGTTTTATTGGAATTCATTCATACATATTTGCCCATTTGATTATGTTTTATCTATGGCTGTTTTCTTGCTATACTGACAGTGTTATGTATCTGTGATAGAGGCTGCATACTCTATACTGTCCTAAAATACTGTCCTAAAATACTTAACCGTCAGTCACATTTTGGAGGCTAAAATTATGCCATCTCCTTTTCCTTTACTTTAATTTTGTATTAATATATGCAAATAGCCTTTACCTCACTGAAACTCTTTCCTTTGTCAACATTAGAAAGCATCCTCATTTTAAGGCCTAACTTGAATTTTACCCAAAGTCTTACACCTCTCTGTTGAAACTGAGCTTTCCTTTTTCTGAACCCTTGTGATATTTACTTTTGCAAATTATAACACTTACTATATTCTGTTATGTTAGAATTTGTGCATATGTTTCACATCTGTCATAATCCATTAACGCCTTCAAAGTCATTGCTAGAAATTGGTAATTAAGTGATCCTCATCAGACTTTAGCACACAGTACATAAAAACTTTTAGAGCAGATAGGTAAGTTAGAGTTCACAGTATTTCACAATAGAAGGAGTTTAAAAAATGTAACCAGATGGTATGATAAATAAAACAGCAAAATGGAAGATAAGGAGAAATTATGGGAGAGTGGAAATGCACTGCATTGTGGAAATGCATTGTGTGACTTGAGCAGAATCAAAAGCAGTGTTTGCTTCAAAGTAACTAACACCAAGCATTGGCTTTCAGTTCAGTTCAGTTCACTTCATTTCAGTCGCTCATTCGTGTCCGACTCTTTGTGACCCCATGAATTGCAGCACGCCAGGCCTCCCTGTTCATCACCATCTCCCGGAGTTCACTCAGATTCACGTCCAGCGAGGCCATGATGCCATCCAGCCATCTCATCCTCGGTCGTCCCCTTCTCCTCCTGCCCCCAATCCAACCCAGCAGCAGAGTCTTTTCCAATGAGTCAACTCTTCTCATGACGTGGCCAAAGTACTGGAGTTTCAGCTTTAGCATCATTCCTTTCAAAGAAATCCCAGGGCTGATCTCTTTCAGAATGGACTGGTTGGATCTCCTTGCAGTCCAAGGGACTCTCAAGAGTCTTCTCCAACACCACAGTTCAAAAACATCAATTCTTTGGCACTCAGCCTTCTTAACAGTCCAACTCTCACATCCATACATGACCACTGGAAAAACCATAGCCTTGACTAGACAGACCTTAGTTGGAAAAGTAATGTCTCTGCTTTTGAATATACTATCTAGGTTGGTTATGACTTTTCTTCCAAGGAGTAAGCATCTTTTAATTTCATGGCTGCAATCACCATCTGCAGTGATTTTGAAGCCCCCCAAAATAAAGTCTGACACTGTTTCCACTGTTTCCCAATCTCTTTCCCATGAAGTGATGGGACCAGATGCCATGATCTTCATTTTCTGAATGTTGAGCTTTAAGCCAACTTTTTCGCTCTCCTCTTTCACTTTCAACAAGAGGCTTTTTAAATCCTCTTCACTTTCTGCCATTAGGGTGGTGTCATCTGCATATCTGAGGTTATTGATATTACTCCCGGCAATCCTGATTCCAGCTTGTGTTTCCTCCAGTCCAGCGTTTCTCATAATGTACTCTGCATAGAAGTTAAAAAAGCAGCATGACAATATACAGCCTTGACGTATCCTCTTCCTATTTGGAACCAGTCTGTTCTTCCATGTCCATTTCTAACTGTTGCTTTCTGACCTGCGTATAGATTTCTCAAGAGGCAGGTCGGGTGATCTGGTATTCCCATCTCTTTCAGAATTTTCCACAGTTTATTGTGATCCAGACAGTCAAAGGCTTTGGCATAGTCAATAAAGCAGAAATAGATGTTTTTCTGGAACTCTCTTGCCTTTTTCATGATCCAGCGGATGTTGCAATTTGATCTCTGGTTCCTCTGCCTTTTCTAAAACCAGCTTGAACAGAGAGAGTTCATGGTTCACGTATTACTGAAGCCTGGCTTGGAGAATTTTGAGCATTACTTTACTAGCATGTGAGATGAGTGCAATTGTGTGGTAGTTTGAGCATTCTTTGGCATTGCCTTTCTTTGGAATTGGAATGAAAACTTACCTTTTTGAGTCCTGTGGCCACTGCTGAGTTTTCCAAATTTGCTGGCATATTGAGTGCAGAACTTTCACAGCATCATCTTTCAGGATTTGAAATAGCTCGACTGGAATTCCATCACCTCCACTAGCTTTCCTCATAGTGATGCTTTCTAAGGCCCACTTGACTTCACTTTCCAAGATGTCTGGCTCTAGATTAGTGATCACATCAGATTATCTGGGTTGTGAAGATCTTTTCTGTACAGTTCTTCCATGTATTCTTACCACCTCTTCTTAATATCTTCTGCTTCAGTTAGGTCCATACCATTTCTGACCTTTATCGAGCCCATCTTTGCATGAAATGTTCCCTTGGTATCTCTGATTTTCTTGAAGAGATCTCTAGTCTTTCCCATTTTGTCGCTTTCCTCTATTTCTTTGTATTGATCGCTGAAGAAGGCTTTCTTATCTCTTCTTGCTATTCTCTGGAACTCTGCATTCAGTTGCTTATATCTTTCCTTTTCTCCTTTGCTTTTTGCCTCTCTTCTTTTCACAGCTGTTTGTAAGGCCTCCCCAGATGGCCATTTTGCTTTTTTACATTTCTCTTCTATGGGGATGGTCTTGATCCTTGTCTCCTGTACAATGTCACAAACCTCATTCCATAGTTCATCAGGCACTCTATCTATCAGATCTAGATCCTTAAATCTATTTCTCACTTCCATTGTATAATGATAAGGGATTTAATTTAGGTCATACCTGAATGGTCTAGCGGTTTTCCCTACTTTCTTCAATTTAAGTCTGAATTTGGCAATAACGAGTTCCTGATTTGAGCCACAGTCAGCTCCTGTCTTATTTTTGTTGACTGTATAGAGCTTCTCCTTCTTTAGCTGAAAAGAATAAAATCAATCTGATTTTGGTGTGGACCATTAGGTGATGTCCATGTGTAGAGTCTTCTGTTGTGTTGTTGGAAGAGGGTGTTTGCTATGACTAGTGCATTTTCTTGGCAAAACTCGGTTAGTCTTTGCCCTGCTTCATTCTGCATTCCAAGGCCAAATTTGCCTGTTACACCAGGTGTTTCTTGACTTCCTACTTTTGCATTCCCGTCCCCTATAATGAAAAGGACATCTTTTTGGATGTTCCTTCTAAAAGATCTTGTAGGTCTTCATAAAACCATTCAACTTCAGCTTCTTCAGTGTTACTGGTTGGGGCATAGACTTGGATAACTGTGATATTGAATGATTTGCCTTGGAGTCGAACAGAGATCATTCTGTAGTTTTTGAGATTGCATCCAAATACTGCATTTCAGACTCTTTTGTTGACCATGATGGCTACACCATTTCTTCTGAGGGATTTCTGCCCGCAGTAGTAGATAAAATGGTCATCTGAGTTAAATTCACCCATTCCAGTCCATTTTAGTTCGCTGATTCCTAGAATGTCGACGTTCACCCTTGCCATCTCCTGTTTGACCACTTCCAATTTGTCTTGATTCATGGACCTGACACTCCAGGTTCCTATGCTATATTGCTTTATAGCATTGGATCTTGCTTATATCACCAGTCACATCCACAACTGGGTATTGTTTTTGCTTTCGCTCCATCCTTTCATTCTTTCAGGAGTTATTTCTCCACTGATCTCCAGGAGCATATTGGGCACCTACTGACCTGGCAAGTTCCTCTTTTGGTATCCTATCATTTTGCCTTTTCATACTGTTCATGGGGCTCTCAAGCCAAGAATACTGAAGTGGCTTGCCATTCCCTTCTCCAGTGGACCATGCTCTGTCAGACCTCTCCACCATGACCCACCCATCCTGGGTTGCCCCACAGGCATGCCTTGGTTTCATTGAGTTAGACAAGGCTGTGGTCCTAATGTGATTGGATTGACTAGCTTTCTGTGAGTATGGTTTCAGTGTGTCTGCCCTCTGATGCCCCCTTAGAACACCTACCATCATACTTGGGTTTCTCTTACCTTGGGCGTGGGGTATTTCTTCTCAGCTGCTCCAGCAAAACACAGTGGCTGCTCCTTACCTTGGACAAGGGATAGCTCCTTACTGCTGCAGTTCTTGACCTTCAACGTGGGATACCTCCTCTAGGCCCTCCTGTGCCTGCACAGCCACTGCTCCTCGCTATGCTCCTCCCAGACACAGGCCCTGGCTTCGGGTGTGGGTGTTTCCTCCCAGCTGTAGCCCTTGGCCTCGGGCTCGGGGTGGCTCCTCATGGTCATCGCCCTTGGCCTCGGGTGCGAGGTGGCTTCTTCTGGCTTCCCCGACCTCGAACGCGGGGTGTCGCCTCCAGGCCACTGACCCTGACCTCGGAGGTGGGGTAGCTCCCACGGCCGCCACTGACATTGGACATGGGGTAGCTCCTCTCGGCTGCTGCCCCTGACCTCGGACACAGGGTAGCTCCTTTCAAGGTGGCCAAAATATCTACCTAGAGCAATACTGTTTTAAAATACATCAGATTATCTTACTGATTATGTAGAGTGTCTTTTTTTCTAAAATAAAAAATGAAATGTTTACCCTAGAAAATACTTCTATAAAAATCATTAAACAGTAAACTTATAAAGACAGAACAATGAAAAAGATAGTGGTTATATCTACTAGAAAGTTTATATGGACACACACAAAATAAATAGTAGAGATCAAAACAGATCTTTTACTTCTTTCTCAAAGAAGTGAAGAAAGATATATACAATATTGCTTTTAGGAGATAACCTTAAAAAATGTACAGTTCACTCAAAAAGTTTACATAGGACAACAGGCCAGAACTTACATTCACTTAACTGATTGTCTCCAATTAGAGTGCCAAAATGAAAAAGTACCTTCATGTTTTTCATGACTTGACAGCTCATGTCATCTTATTGCTGAGTAAAATTCCTTTATATATATGAACGTACCATTGCTTATCCATAAATTTATCACTAAATTTTTGTGAAAGACAAAAGGCATAAGGTTTGTGTCTAGTTTTATCTTTTTTTTCTTCACATGTGGATGTCTAGTTGTTAAAAAACTTTTTGTTGAATGATTGTATTTTCCAATTTAAATTACCTATGCTCCTTAACATAAAGATCAGTTCAGTTCAGTTCAGTCACTCAGTCGTGTCGGACTCTTTGCGACCCCATGAATCGCAGCATGCCAGGCCTCCCTGTCCATCACCAACTCCCGGAGTTCACTCAGAATCACAACCATCGAGTCAGTGATGCCACTCAGCCATCTCATCCTCTGTCGTCCCCTTCTCCTCCTGCCCCCAATCCCTCCCAGCATCAGAATCCTTTCCAATGCGTCAACACTTTGCATGAGGTGGCCAAAATACTGGAGTTGCAGCTTCAGCATCATCCCCTCCAAAGAAATCCCAGGGCTGATCTCCTTCAGAATGGACCGGTTGAATATCCTTGCAGTTCAAGGGACTCTCAAGAGTCTTCCCCAACACCACAGTTCAAAAGCATTAATTCTTCAGTGCTCAGCTTTCCTCACAGTCCACCTCTCATATCCATACATGACCACTGGAAAAATCATAGCCTTAAATGGCAACCCACTCCAGTATTCTTGCCTGGAAAATCCCATGGACTGAGAAGCCTGGTAGGCTACAGTCCATAGGGTCACAAAGAGTTGGACATGACTGGGCGACTTTCCTTTCCTGACTAGATGGACCTTTGCTGGCAAAGTAATGTCTCTGCTTTTCTTTCTTTTTCTTTTTTTTAAATTTTAAAATCTATAATTCTTACATGCGTTCCCAAGCATGAACCCTCCTCCCACCTCCCTCCCCATAACTACTCTGTGGGTCATCCCCATGCACCAGCCCCAAGCATGCCGTATCCTGCCTCAGACATAGACTGGCGATTCAATTCTTACATGATAGTATACATGTTAGAATGCCATTCTCCCAAATCATCCCACCCTCTCCCTCTCCCTTGGAGTCCAAAAGTCCATTATACCCATCTGTGTCTTTTTTCCTGTCTTGCATACAGGGTCGTCATTGCCATCTTTCTAAATTCCATATATATGTGTTAGTATACTGTATTGGTGTCTCTGCTTTTCAATATTCTGTCTAGGATGGTCATAATTTTTCTTCCAAGGAGTAAGCGTCTTTTAATTTCATGGCTGCAATCACCATCTGCAGTGATTTTGGAGCCTCCCCCCCAAAAAAAGTTTGACACTGTTTCCACTGTTTCCCATCTATTTGCCATGAAGTAATGGGACCAGATGCCATAATTTTCGTTTTCTGAATCTTGAGCTTTAAGCCAACTTTTTCACTCTCCTCTTTCACTTTCATCAAGAAGCTTTTTAGTTCCTCTTCACTTTCTGCCATAAGGGTGGTGTCATCTGCATATCTGAGGTTATTCATATTTCTCCTGGCAATCTTGATTCCAGCTTGTGCTTCTTCCAGCACAGCGTTTCTCATGATGTACTCTGCATATAAGTTAAATAAGCAGGGTGACAATATGTAGTCTTGACGTACTCCTTTCCTATTTGGAACCAGTCTGTTCTTCCATGTCCAGTTCTACCTGTTGCTTTCTGACCTGCATATGGGTGTCTCAAGAGGAAGGTCAAGTAGTCTGGTATTCCCATCTCTTTCAGAATTTTCCACAGTTTATTGTGATCCACATAGTCAAAGGCTTTGGCATAGTCAATAAACAGAAATAGATGTTTTTCTGGATCACTCTTGCTTTTTTCCATGATCCATCGGGTGTTGGCAATTTGATCTCTGGTTCCTCTGCCTTTTCTAAAACCAGCTTGAACATCTGGAAGTTCATGGTTCACATATTGCTGAAGCCTGGCTTGGAGAATTTTGAACATTAAGTTACTAGCATGTGAGATGAGTGCAATTGTGCAGTAGTTTGAGCATTCTTTGGCATTGCCTTTCTTTGGGATTGGAATGAAAACTGACCTTTTGCAGTCCTGTGGCCACTGCTGAGTTTTCCAAATTTGCTGGCATATTGAGGGAAACACTTTCACAGCATCATCTTTCAGGATTTGAAATAGCTCAACTGGAATTCTATCACCTCCACTAGCTTTGTTTGTGGTGATGCTTTCTAAGGCCCACTTGATGTTACATTCCAGGATGTCTGGCTCTAGGTGAGTGATCACACCATCGTGATTATCTGGGTCGTGAAGATCTTTTTTGTACACTTCCATGTATTCTTACAATCTCTTCTTAATATCTTCTGCTTCTGTTAAGTCCATACCTTTTTTGTCCTTTATCGAGCCCATCTTTGCATGAAATGTTCCCTTGGTGTCTCTAATTTTCTTGAAGAGATCTCTAGTCTTTCCCATTCTGTTGTTTTCCTCTATCTCTTTGCATTGATAGCTGAGGAAGGCTTTCTTATCTCTTCTTGCTATCCCTTGGAATTCTGGATTCAGACGCTTATATCCTTCCTTTTCTCCTTTGCTTTTTGCTTCTCTTCTTATCACAGCTATTTGTAAGGCCTCCTCAAACAGCCATTTGCTTTTTTGCATTTCTTTTCCATCACGATGGTCTTGATCCCTGTCTCCTGTACAATATCATGAACCTCTGTCCGTAGTTCATCAGGCACTCTGTCTATCAGATCTAGTCCCTTAAATGTATGTCTTACTTCCACTGTATAATCATAAGGGATTTGATTTAGATCATACCTGAATGGTCTAGTGGTTTTCCCTTCTTTCTTCAATTTAAGTCTGTATTTGGCAATAAGGAGTTCATGATCTGAGCCACAATCTGCTCCTGGTCTTGTTTTTGTTGACTGTATAGAGCTTCTCCATCTTTGGCTGCAAAGAATATAATCAATCTGATTTCGGTGTTGACCATCTGGTGATGTCCATGAGTACAGTCTTCTCGTTTCGTTGGAAGAAGGTGTTTGCTATGACCAGTGCATTTTCTTGGCAAAACTCGATTAGTCTTTGCCCTGCTTCATTCCCCATTCCAAGGCCAAATTTGCCTGATACTCCAGGTGTTTCTTGCCTTCCTACTTTTGCATTCCATTCCCCTATAAGGAAAAGGACATCTTTTTTTGTGTGTTAGTTCTAAAAGGTCTTGTAGGTCTTCATAGAACCTTTCAACTTCCACTTCTTCAGTGTTACTGGTTTGAACAGTATGAAAAGGCAAAATAATAGAATACTGAAAGAGGGACTCCTCAAGTCAGTAGGTGTCCAATATGCTACTGGAGATCAGTGGAGAAGTAACTCCAGAAAGAATGAAGAGATGGAGCCAAAGCAAAAACAATACCCAGTTGTGGATGTGACTGGTGATAGAAGCAAGATCTGATGCTGTAAAGAGCAATATAGCATAGGAAACTGGAATGTCAGGTCCGTGAATCAAGGCAAATTGAAAGTGGTCAAACAGGAGATGGCAAGAGTGAATATTGACATTCTAGGAATCAGCGAACTAAAATGGACTGAAATGGGTGAATTTAACTCAGATAGCTATTTTATCTACTACTGTGGGCAGGAATCCCTTAGAAGAAATGGTGTAGCCATCATGGTCCACAAAAGAGTCTAAAATGCAGTACTTGGATGCAATCTCAAAAAAGACAGAATGATCTCTGTCCGTTTCCAAGGCAAACATAAAGATATGTTGACTATATTTGTATGGACCTATTACTGGGCTCTCTAATATGTTCCACTTACCCACCAATACTACACTGCATTGGTTTCTGTAGCTTTTTAATAAGCCTTGAAGTCAAGACTTGTCCCAGTTCTCTAACATTGTTCTTCAAAACTGTGTTGGCATTCTGAGTCTTTTTTATTTCCTTGTAAACATTTGAATCAGATTGTCAATATTCATAAAATAACTTACAGCAGTTTTATTAGAATTTTATTAAATCTCTAGATCAGGCTGGGAAGAATTGACATATTAACAATAATGAGTCTCTCTATTTATAAACATGGAGTATGTATTATTTCATCTTCATTTTTTTTTCATCAGAGTTGTAGTTTCCTCACACAGGTCATGTATATGTTTTGTTATATTTATACTGAAATATTTATTTTTTGGTGCTAATATAAATCATTACATATCTTTAATTTCAAATTTGTTTATTGCTGATGCATAGAAATCCAACTGATTTTTGTATACAAACTATATCTTGCAACCTCGCTATAGTCAGTTATTAGTTTCAGAATTCTCTTATGGCTGTTGAAAAAAAAATTTTTTTTTCAGTGGTTTAAAGTAACATACCTTAATAAAGATACCTTGCAGTTATCTAGGTCAGAAATCTGACACAGTTCACTCTAGGATAAAATCAAGGAGTCAGTAAGACTCTTCATTATTGAAGGCTCTAGGAGAATATTCATTTCCTTATGGTTGTAAGACTTGAGACCTTGTTTTCTTCATGGTTATCAGAGGAGGGTCACTCCCAGTTTCCAAAGGCCTTCTGGATTTTTTGGCTTATGGACCCTGTCCTTCATTTTCAAAGTCAATAATAAAAATAGAGTGTTTCTCACAGCTTATGTCTCTGATTCACTCTTCTACCTCTCTCTTCCATTTTTACCACTCATTTTATTAAATTATACACACACAGATATCCTTAAATAATATCCTCATTTCAAAGTCTTTGATGTTTACCACCAAAGCCCCTTTTTCCATGTAGGTAATATATTCATAGATTCCAGGGATCAAGGCATGTATATCTTTGTGGAGCCATTATTTTTTTCTGGCACAGTAGGTATTGAACAGGAAAAAAGAATTAAAGTCAAGTAAGAAAATATAGAGAAGGATGAGGAAAACCACCCACGTTTTTAGATAACAAAAATTTTGTAGCTTAAAAAGCTAAATAATTCAACTAATTGTGGTCATTTAAATAATTTTTTCCAAGTTCAAAGAACATCATCTCAACAGTCTTTCCAGATAGTTTGCTTTACTTAAGATATTCATATATGAGGTAACCATTCTCTTACACTATTGCAAAATATAAGATACTGTGTAGATTTTTAGTGTTTAGGAAGTCCTTTTTTTCAAAGCTTTGAAAATAGTTGTTTCACTGAAATATATGGAATACCTACATTATATGAAAAATGTTTTATATGAACACCTATCATTCTGATGAATACTATCAGAAAAGCAGAGGATGAAAGAGAAATCAGCACAGTTTCTCGGGCACAAGATATTCAGGTTTCAATTAGGATGTAAAGTTTAATTTCATTGCTATAATACTTTGTTCATATCACTGATTAATTTAGGATCATATATGATATTTTGATTACTGCTCTGATTCTTCTCCTGAACTGTTATATGCTGCTGGATGATAAGATTATGTTTTAAATTTTCTTTCTTTCTTTTTTCTTCAGAGACTTGCTTGCTGTTGTTTCGCCACTAAGTTGTGTCCAACTCATTCACACCCCCACATACTGTATCCCACCAGGGTCCACTGTCCATAAGATTTCCCAAGCAAGATTATTGGAGTGGGCTGCCATTTCCTTTTCCAAGGGATCTTCCTGACCAGGGATTGCACCCACATCTCCTGCTTGGCAGGCATATTATTTACCATTGAGTCACGAGGGAATTCACTTAGTGACTTCCTTAGTTCTTGGCATATAGTAAGCACTCATTTTAGTTGAATTTAGAGTCACAGCAAAAACCAATATTTTTCTTTGCTCATGTTTTAATTACTTTCCACAGAAACTATTATATTACTTATTTTTGCCTTTTATACAAAATGGAACAACCTCAAGGAGTCAGTTTCACTTCCACTTAACCAGCTTTATTACTTTTTAGTGTAGAGTGGCAATAAGGAGCCAATTTGATTTCAGTCTTTTGATTGTCAAGTTTTTAAACAAACGAATAATGTCGTGTGTTTGTGTCTGTGTGTGTGCTCAGACGTTCAGTCATGTCCAACTCTTTGCATCTCAATGAACTGTATTACCAGGATCCTCTGTCCATGGGATTCTCCCAGCAAGAATACTGGAGTGGGTTGCCATTTCCTCCTACTGGGGATCTTTCCCACCCAAAGATCAAACTCATGTCTATTATGTTTCCTGCATTGGCAGGTAGGTCCTTTACCACTAGCACCAGCTGAGAAGCCCCAGAATAATGTCATAAATATGTGTAAAAGTATAAGTACTAAAGTAATACACTTAAGATGATACTAAGAAAACTTTCATTTTTACTTAACTTAGACATCCTTTTTTTTCTAATAGAAATAGAAGTTTGATAGCAATAAATTCAATGTATAATGGAAACTTTTACTGATAACTTAATAAAACTCCAACAATAGAAAAATAGCGTAAATTTGAATAGTAATTTAAAGTCTACTGGTCTGATGAAAACATTTCCTACAGTACAGAGAAGTGCCAGTGTACTGCTAGTTTTACTCCAATAAGTTCCATTTTTCAAGAGGCCTCCTTTCAACAGCTCTACTGAATGTGTTTGTGGGGTTTCTCCTGCTGTTACCTTTGGCAATGAGAATGGAGACTATGTGTCTATACTGGGTTAAAACTATTGCCGGGTGTGGCACATCACCTGAGTCATCATATATGCTGTTCTTGCTGAACTGTTTATGAATTTTTCATTTGCACATAAGCAAAATCTGACTTCAACTAGTTTATGAAAAGAACTTACTATGAGGGTAATGGCATGTCTCATAAAATCAAAAAGGAAAAAGCCAAAGACAGCCCATCAAAAGCAAATGGGACTAAGGACTACAAACCCAGATTCTAGAACCCTTTCACAGTTCTGCTCCTAGGTATCCTCAGTTCCCTCTCCTTTCTTCCCCTTTTCTCTCTTTTCTTCCTATTGTGTACCCTCCTTTCCTCCCTCTTTCTTTCCCTGCCACCTCCTTCCTTCTTCCTCTCCAGATACATATTTTGCTCTTCTATGGTAAACATAATACTTTATACTTAGGATTTGTTCTACCAAATACCATCACCAAATACAATACCAATCTCCATTATTTCAAGTGTAAGGGAAAAACTGGTGTACAATTACTTTTGTTTGTTGATAGGTAAAGTAAATGCTAATTTGTTGATAGTATCAGGAAGCACTTTCTGCAAAAAAGCCAGATGGTCAATGTTTCAACCCTTTTAGTCTATGTTATCAATGTTGTGACTATTCAACTCTGCCATTGTAGTGAAAAAATTGTCATAGATAATATGCAAATAAAAGAGTGGCTGTGCTTCAATAAAATTTATCTACATAATCATCAGGCCATAGTTTGCCAGTTCCCAGTGAAAGGTTGTGGCTGTGAGCCGTGAATGATGCCAGGATTCTTGGTCTCCAGAGGAGAAAACTTTGATCTGGGGCCAGAGACAAGGCTCGATCACTTGGAGCTTTTGTGTAGTAAAATTTTATTTAAGTATAAATGGGATAGAGAAAGCTTCTGACATAGACTTCAGAAGGGGGGCAGAAAATATACTCTCTTGCCAGTTTTTAGCAAGGCATCTTATACTTGTTAGTAAGCTGTTGATCATAGATAAAAGAAACATTTCAAATCTGAGAGGGTTGCACCAGGTATCTCTTCCACAACATACATATCTGCACAAGGGGAGGGTCTCCAGATGAGGTATCTTTGGGCAAGATATATTATATCCAGAAAACAATTGACATGCCTTGAAGGAAAAGAAACCTCCAAATAAGATACATAGTTTGATTAGCATAGCTTAAAAAGATTTCATTGAGTAAAATACATTGTTTAGCTGGGCAATTAGCAAGTCAAGCTTTGGGGAAAAGTTTTAACTGGAACCTATGATCATCACAGCTTGTCCTCACAGCAACAGGATGAAAAGGAACCTCCAGTTCAGTTCAGTTCAGTTCAGTCACTCAGTAGGGTCCTACTCTTTGCGACCCCATGAACTCCAGCATGCCAGGCCTCCCTGTCCATCACCAACTCCTGGAGTTCACTCAAATTCACATCCATCGAGTCAGTGATGCCATTGAGCCATCTCATCCTCTGTCGTCCCCTTCTCCTCCTGCCCCCAATCCCTCCCAGTATTAGAGTCTTTTCCAATGAGTCAGCTCTTCGTATGAGGTGGCCAAAGTACTGGAGTTTCAGTTTTAGCACCATTCCTTCCAAAGAACAGCTAAGCCTGATCTCCTTTAGAATGGACTGGCTGGATGTCCTTGCAGTCCAAGGGACTCTCAAGAGTTTTCTCAACACCACAGTTCAAAAACATCAATTCTTTGGCACTCAGCATTCGTCACAGTCCAACACTCACATCCATACATGACCGCTGGAAAAACCATAGCCTTGACGAGAGGGACCTTTGTGGGAAAAGGAATGTCTCTGTTTTTCAATATGCTATCTAGGTTGGCTATAACTTTCCTTCCAAGGAGAAAGCGTCTTTTAATTTCATGGCTGCAATCACCATCTGCAGTGATTTTGGAGCCACAAAAAAAAAAAAAAAAAAAAAACAGTTTGACACCATTTCCATTGTTTTCCCATTTATTTCCCATGAAGTGATGGGACCAGAAGCCATAATCTTAGTTTTCTGAATGTTGAGCTTTAAGCCAACTCTTTCAGTCTCCTCTTTCACTTTCATCAAGAGG
Source organism: Capra hircus (assembly GCF_001704415.2). Taxonomy (NCBI): domain Eukaryota; kingdom Metazoa; phylum Chordata; class Mammalia; order Artiodactyla; family Bovidae; genus Capra; species Capra hircus. The sequence goes on along the minus strand of NC_030815.1, from coordinate 33,344,447 downwards.
CTTTATAGTTCCTCTTCACTTTCTGCCTTAAGGGTGGTGTCATCTGCATATCTGAGGTTATTGATATTTCTTCGGGCAATCTTGTGTTTCTTCCAGCCCAGCATTTCTCATGATGTACTCTGCATATAAGTTGAATAAGCAGGGTGACAATATACAGCCTTGGCGTACTCCTTTTCCTATTTGGAACCAGTCTGTTGTTCCATGTCGAGTTCTAACTGTTGCTTCCTGAAGGAGCCTCCTCTACATGGCTAAAGTGGGAGCAATGGAAACTAGAAAAAGACATCCAACACTTACCCTTTGTTCCTCTTTCCTCTTGGGGATTCCTGGCTTTCCTGTTTGTCACCTGCTTATTTAACTTATATGCAGAGTATATCATGAGAAACATTGGGTTGGAGGAAGCACAAGCTGGAATCAAGATTGCTGGGAGATATATCAGTAACCTTAGATATGCAGATGACACCACCCTTATGGCAGAAACTGAAGAAGAACTAAACAGCCTCTTGGTGAAAGTGAAAGAGGAGAGTGGAAAAAGTTGGCTTAAAGCTCAACATTCAGAAAACTAAGATCAGGGCATCTGGTTCCATCACTTAATGGCAAATAGATGTGGGAACAGTGGAAACAGTGGCTGACTTTATTTTTCTGGGCAGCCATAAAATTAAAATACACTTGCTCCTTGAAAGGAACGTCATGACCAAACTAGACAACATATTAAAAAGCAGGGATATTACTTTGCCAACAAAGGTCCGTCTAGTCAAGGCTATGGTTTTTCCAGCAGTCATGTATGGATCTGAGAGTTGGACTATAAAGAAAGCTGAGCACCAAAGAATTGATGCTTTTGAACTGTGGTGTTGAAGAAGACTCTTGAGAGTCCCTTGGACTGCAAGGAGATCCAACCAGTCCATCCCAAAGGAGATCAGCCCTGGGTGTTCATTGGAGGGATTGATGTTGAAGCTGAAACTCCAATACTTTGGCCACCTCATGCAGAGAGCTGACTCATTTGAAAGGACCCTGATGCTGGGAAAGATTGAGGGTAGGAGGAGAAGGGGACGACAGAGGATTAAGTGGTTGGATGGCATCGGCATCGCTGACACAATGGACATGTGTTTGGGCACACTCTGGGAGTTGGTGGTGGACAGGGAGGCCTGGCATGCTGTGGTTCATAGGGTCACAAATAGTCGGACACGATTGAGCAACTGAACTGAACTGAACTGAGCATACATATATACATACAAACACACACACACACACACACATACACACACACATTCTAAGTTGCTTCAGTTGTGCCCAACTCTTTGCAAACCTATGGACTATAGCCTGCCTGGCTCCTCTGCTCATAGAATTCTCCAAGCAAGAATACTAGAGTGAGAGGCCATGCCCTCCTCTAGGATATCTTCCTTACCTGGGGATGGAACCCACATCTCTTATATCTCCACCACTGGCAAGCAGGTTCTATACTAGTGTCACCTGGGAAGCCTGTATATATATATATAAAATCCATAGGTCCTCTTTTGTTCCTTTTTCTCTGGAGATCAATGACTACTACATCACTCCTAGAAACTAGTAACTTGGTATATTTATTCATTCATTTCTGGCTGTTATTTCTGCTCTACTTTTTACTATTAACAGTTACTGGTATATGGACTATTATACTCTAAAACCAGCAAGTGGCCAAGTGAACACTGAACAGACACTGAAACACCTGGCAATTCTAAAACTGTTTTCTGGTTTAAATTTAGTAAAGCAGATTTAAAAAGGTTGATTATAATGTCTACAACTCCCACTACCCTTTGCTGAGGGGAAGGAATATATTCCCAAACGCCTGCTGAGAAAGAAATCCTAGGCAGAAATTACCTATTCACTTCCAAATGAATCTGGCATAATCTTTAGGTTAAGTTGGTACCTAACCCAATCAAGCCAAAATATAAGTTTATCAGTGACAATTAGGTTTAAATGAAAGCTCTGCCTAAACAGGAAAGAGAACAGTTAGGATCAAGAGATTCTCCCCTGGAATTTGACCTAGAGATATGCCTAGAATATCATTCAGTTATTAGTAGAGGCAGAATAGAAAGAGATTCAAAAACAAAACAAACAAAAAAACAGATACAGAGAAATCTGCTAAATCACATTAAGGAAGTATGCTAAAGTGATAATTCAAGAATTCTTGTGATTAGGAGACCCACATAGTGATGCCACCCAAACTACCCTGGGGCATCAAAGCCATCAACTGTGTTCCCATTTTGGAGAGCCTTGGTCTCTGGGTAACTCTGGGCCCTGATTTTCTAGTTTCTTTTACTAATGTTTGCTGTTGATAGTCACACATTAGAGACAAGCTAAATTGAATTTTATTTTTAACCTAAAAAGAGTAACTAACACATATCCACTAAACTCAAAGAATCAAAACATGCATTAAAACAATGGAGAAGACATCTCAGTTTACATTTAGCCAAACAGAATATGAAGAATATAAAGCAAGTTTAAAACAAAAGGTTTGATTAATTCTTATTTTATTTTCTACCTACATACTGATGCTGCACCATAAACAAGGAGATATTGAACAAAGTTAATAACATCACATTAGAAGTACATAATGTTTGGAACATGCTGTCTTTATGAGGCTAATCAAATAGTGTTATTAGGAATGAACAGAACAATGAGGGTAATTAGTGGAGAATTACCTTTAATAGATATTAATTTCATTTAGATATTTTAAGTGTGGATAATTGGGTAAGTGCTGTGAATCACAATAGCAAATATGGATAACTTGCATGTAAACAAAATATTTAGTTCTAATGAACAGAAGAGACTTAACTTTACTGAAAATTGAAAGAATAGCTAATTCTGTAAAAAATTGATACAATCCTTATAACATATCGTGACATTCCTTATGTAAGGTTCACAAAGATACATAGAAACTTCAAATTAACTTGATTAAAGTACCAAAAGTTAAGATTTTTAAAAGGCAATATCTCTGTTTTACTGACATGAAAATAAAATTTATTTTTGAGGTATCCCTCCAAAAAATCATCTGTTTTACAAGTAATTAATGCTTTATTTTAACTATAGTATCCAAGAAATATAATGCTTTTGTCTAGAAATATGTATTAACTTTCAAACAGCTATTCAAGAATAGTCTGGCTTTTTATAGTGATCTGAGAGAGAAAATAATTTCTAGTTAAAGATTACAGAACAGGGAAAAATTATCTAATAATACGATCAACATTTTCTATGTATTAATCATTAATATTTCATTTGTTAAATTGATTTCAGAAATCAAATTCTATTTGTTAAATCATAATGGTATTCACTGATTTATTTATTGAATACTCACACAGTACTAGGCACTTTTCGTATTTTTCTCAATAAAAACAGTATCTGCCTTTCACTGAATTATTCATATGTGCAGGGCAGTATATTGAGCCATTACATACATTATCTCATTTGATCCCTATGACATTTCCATAAAAGAAGTCACCAGTAAAACAATAAATGCTCCTGCTGCTGCTAAGTCAGTTCAGTTGTGTCCGACTTTGTGTGACCCCCATAGACAGCAGCCCACCAGGCTCCTCTGTCCCTGAGAGTCTCCAGGAAAGAATACTGGAGTGGGTTGCCATTTCCTTCTCCAATGTACACATGCATTCTAAGCCGCTTCAGTCGTGTCCAACTCTGTGGGACTCCATGGACAGTAGCCCACCAGGCTCCTCTGTCCAAAGGATTCTTCAGGCAAGAATACTGGCATGGGTTGACATTTCCTTCTCCAAGCAATAAATGACTGAAGAATAAAACTCAAGTGATGCAGATTTTAGTATTATAACACTTCATGAAGTGAAGAGTCTCATTTTGGAGAACTACAAAATGGGCTGAAAGGCAAGAAGCTTTTATAGGATAAAAAATAAAGAGATAAGAGAGAGAAGACAAACAGAAAATATCTGATGCCTTGGTCACAGTGGTTTGGGACAAGAAGGCACAGAGTTGGCTTGACATATGCGTATACTGTCTGACTGAATCGACTGTGTTTCTAATCAAGTGGAGCATTTACATGGACACAAAAGTTATCTAAATTTCAGTTTCCTTATGCGGTGTCCCAGGCAGGAGTATATCCATCCTGGAGAAATTTATTTCAACAGTGCTTCCCTTTTGATCATCCTTTTGCCCATTTAAGAGCTATGATCAAACATACTGGTCTTACTGTGACTCTCAGCTACCACTGCCTCTTTGAGTCTCAGTATCATATTCATAGGAGTTGATTTCAGACTCCTACCCTTGCACTTCCTATCCTATCCTTTTCTTTGGTCATTCCAGTCAAGGAGAGATCATCTGTCAGTTCAACAATGGCTGCCCAAACACATTTAAAACTTTTGAGAAAAAAATAAAATAAAATAAAGTAAATAAATAAAGCTTTTGAGGGCATGCAGGGTATTATAGAGACAACAATAAATATTGAGGGCAAAATAATGTCCACAGTCTGGTAAGCAAACTTGAATTTTGCTAAGCCAATTAGTCTATGTATTTCATGCAACTGTGTCTCCACTTCCCTAGAAGTATTTATTCAGTGATTTTGTTCCAGAGAAACCAAGGTTTGTGACAAGCAGAAAGAAGTACAGAATCACCAGCATGGTAGACCAGTTGGAGACTTGGGAAATTGGATTTCCCAATTAAGCCAATTGGCTTAATATTCCAATTAAGCCAGATGGAAAATTGGGTTATCTTCCTTTGTAACTGTAAGATATGTGAATGATGGCAATATCTTTTTAGTCAAAGCAAGGAAAGAGGTGGACAAAAGAGTCACAAAGATCTTTGTAGTATAAGAATTAAGAAAAGGATGTTCAGAAAAGAAGGTAGGAAAGAAAAGAAACATTCATAACTCTCTTGATCTGATATCTTGGGAGTCAAGTACTTATCCTAGTTGAACTGGTTTTAATGTCTCCAACAGTCCCACAGAATCAGATGTCAGATGGAGCCTTCTTCAACTGTAAATATTGCCAAAGTTTTTGTTAGTCTTCAGTTACTCAGTGGTGTCTGACTTTTTGTGATCCCATGGACTGCAATGTGCCAGGCTTCCCTGTCCTTCACTATCTCCCAGAGTTTACTCAAACTCATGACCATTGAGCTGATGATGCCATGCAACCATCTCATCTACCCTTTGAGGCCCCCTTCTCCTGCTGCCCTCAATCTTTCCCATTATTAGGGTCTTTTCAATGAGTTGGCTCTACACATCAGGCGAACAAAGTACTGGAGGTTCAGCTTCAGCATCAGTGATTTTGGAAGCCAAGAAAATAAAGTCTGTCATTGTTTCCATTTCCCCCCCATCTATTTTCCATGAGGTGATGGGGCCAGATGCAATGATCTTAGTTTTTGAATGTTGACTTTTAAGCCAACTTTTTCACTCTCCTCCTCTTTCACCTTAATCAAAAAGCTCTTGAGTTTCTCTTTGTTTTCTTCCATTAGTGTCGTGTCATCTGCATAACTATTAGTCAATAAGTCATGTCAGACTCTTTCTGACTCCATGGACTGTAGCCTGCCAGGCTCCTCTGTCCATTCAATTTTCCAGGCAACAATACTGGAGTGGGTTGCCATGACCTCCTCCAGGGGATCTTCCCAATCCAGTGACGAAATCCCCATCTCTTATGTTTCCTGCATTGGCAGTCAGATTCTTTATCATTAGCACCACATATTTCTTCTGGTAATCTTGATTTCAGCATGAGCTTCATCCAGCCCAACATTTCGGATGATGTACTCTGTATGTAAGTTAAATTAGCAGGGTGACAATATACAACCTTTCCCAATTTTGAACCACTCCGTTGTTCCAAGTCTGGATCTAACTGTTGCTTCTTGACCTGCATACAGGTATCTCAGGCAGGTAAATTGGCTTTGTTCATAATAGTGCTTCCTAAGAAGCATTTGCCTTCACACTCCAGAATGTCTGACTCTAAGTGAGTGATTACAGCATCACAGTAATCTGGGTCATTAAGGCCTTTTTTTTTTTTTTAACAGGTCTTCTGTGTATTCTTGCCACTTCTTCCTTATCTCTTCTGCTTCTATATCTGTCCATACCATTTCTGTCCTTTATTGTGGCCATTTTTGCATGAAACTTTCCCTTGGTATCTCTAATTTTCTTGAAGAGCTCTCTAGTCTTTTCCATTCTATTGTTTTCCTCTATTTCTTTGCACTGTTCACTGATAAAAGCTTTCTTACCTCTTCTTGCTATTCTTTTGGATTCTGCATTCAGATGGTTGTGTCTTTCCTTTTGTCATTTGCCTTTTGCTTCTCTTCATTTCTCAGCTATTTGTAAGGCCTCTTCAGACAACTATTTTGCCTTGTTGCATTTCTTTTTTGGGGGGATGGTTTTGGTCACAGCCTCCTATACCATGTTATGAACCTCCATCCATAGTATTTTGGCAGGAGGGTCAGTGGTCAACAGTGCTTGGTAAAGTCCCTTCCATGAAACTCATTTTTGAAAAAGCATCAAAGTAAGACAATAACTGTAATGACAAAATACCTAAAAATGCCCATCATTAATCTGATGAGAGTTGATTATAATGGAATAGACAATGAAATTTGGTTATTTTTGTGATATAAGGTAGTAATTAGAATTACTGCTGATAACCTTATAAGCACATATCAAATTTATAGGAATTTCATATAATGTCTAGAACATTTATATTAATAACATGCCTCCTTATAAACATAACCAAGGAGGTATTACTTTTTTTATTTGATCATTCTTCCCATGTAATTTATGGATTCCTGGTGGCTCAGTTGGTAAAGAAACCGTCAGCAATGCAGATCTGGGTTCTATCTCTCTTTGGATCTGGAAGATCCCCTGGGGAAGGGAATGACAACCCATTCCAGTATTCTTATCTGGAGAATTCCACAGACAGAAGGGCCTGGCAGGCTACAGTCCATGAGGAAGCAAAGAGTTGGACACAACTATGTGACTAACACACACACACATATGTAATTTAACCTAACAATTAAACCTAATTTAATCCTTTGAGATTTTCTACAGACTGTCTGGGAAATCTCAAATGAATATCCATCATTAACTTATTTCAGAATAACTTCAAGGTTTCAAGTTACCAAAAAGACTTGGGGAACAATTTTAAGTAATCACACAATAAAGCATAATTATTGTTGAAAAACATATTTATAAACTGTTATCTTATAGCTATTTAATTGACTTGTTTTTAAAATTATGTTCAGATTACTCATGAAAATATTTTGAGACACTAAACAGCTAACCATCATTTTGAGTTACCTTTCTTTCTGGCAAATACTGTAATAGAGATAACACAATCTTATTTGACTTTTAGTAAGCTGAGGTGGAATCAAACTTGTATACCTACATAATGCAGCACTGGACAAAGCACAAGCTGAAATCAAGATTGCCTGGAGAAATATCAATAACTTCAGATATGCAAATGACACCACCCTTACAGCAGAAAGTGAAGAGGAACTGAAGAGTTTCTTAATGAACATGAAACAGGAGAGTGAAAAAGCCAGCCTAAAACAACATTCAAAAAACGAAGATCACGGTATTCGGTCCCATCATATCATGGCAAATAGATGGGAAAAATGCAAACAATGACAGGCTTTATTTTGGGGAGTCCAAAATCACTGTGGACAGTGACTACAGCCATGAAATTAAAATATGCTTGCTCCCCGGAAGAAAAACTATGACAATCCTAAGCAACATATTAATAAGCAGAGGCATCACTTTGCTGACAAAAGTCCATCTAGTCAAAGCTATGGTTTTCCCAATAGTCATGTAGAGACGTGAGAGCTGGGCCATAAAGAAGGCTGAGCACCAAGAAACTGATCCTTTTTGTCAGAAGAGTTTGTAGTTTCCTTGGTTCTGTCTTGCTGGAACAAAAATTTCAGGTGACAAATGGACCAGCATTACAGCTCTTGGACAGACCGGTGTTAGAGCTCTCAGATGAACCAGTGTTACAGCTCCATTATAGCTCAGTTTTATTTAGAAAGTAAAGGAAAGTACATCCTGGAGGCATGATGGCATGCCGACCCAAAAGATGCGAAGAGAAGAGAGAGAGAAAGAGACCCCGGGCCCTTTTACTCTTTATGTTTTTTCTCCTCCCCCTGGGCTGGCCCTATGTAAACTGGGCTAGCTAGGAGTGCTGCTTGTTCTACCTGAGGTCCTCACTCCAGTCCTCAGACCTTTCTTTGCTCTATTTTTGCAAGATTTTCCTTTCCTTGTCTTTTAGCTACCGCTATTTTGGACTCCTTTTTCCTATTCTAACTACCTAACATTCTTCCCTTTAGAGATGGGAGGCCCAATTCTTTGGGAATAGGGGTGTCGAAGTCTTTCTGGCTAATTCCTGCTGAGCTGGGATGGTGAGGGGCCTTGAGCCTCCCCCTCTTGCTAGTCTCAGGACTCAGAGTCCTTATATTGGTGTCCATCTAAGGGTGAGTGATATTTTCTGTGGTCAGCTATAGTTTTATATATCCTTGTTGAACTGGTACTGCATGTTGTAGCTTGTTGACCTGTGCAGAAACAAAATGGGTTCAACAATTGATAATACATGGAGCAATCATAAGCAGCATCAGTATGGTATAACAAGGACTAGTAGGGGCATTCAGTTCATTTCACTTCAGTTCAGTTGATCAGTCGTATCCAACTCTGTGACCCCAAGAATTGCAGCACACCAGGCCTCCCTGTCCATCACCAACTCCCGGAATTCACTCAAACTCATGTCCACCAGGTCGATAATGCCATCCAGCGATCTCATCCTCAGTCGTCCCCTTCTCCTCCTGCCCCCAATACCCCCCAGCATAAGAGTCTTTTCCAATGAGTCAACTCTTCGCATGAGGTGGACAAAGTATTGTAGTTTCAGCTTTAGCATCAGTCCTTCCAAAGAACACCCAGGCCCGATCTCCTTTAGAATGGATTGGTTGGATCTCCTTGCAGTACAAAGGACTCTCAAGATTCTTCTCCAACACCAGTTCAGTTCAGTTCAGTTCAGTTCAGTTGCTCAGTCATGTCCAACTCTTTACGACCCCATGAATCGCAGCACGCCAGGCCTCCCTGTCCATCACCAACACCCGGAGTTCACTCAGACCCACGTCCATCGAGTCCGTGATGCCATCCAGACATCTCATCCTCTATTGTCCCCTTCTCCTCCCGCCCTCAATCCCTCAGAGCATCAGAGGCTTTTCTAATGAGTCAACTCTTCGCATGAGGTGGCCAAAGTAATGGAGTTTCAGCTTTAGCATCATTCCCTCCAAAGAAATCCCAGGGCTGATCTCCTTCAGAATGGACTGGTTGGATCTCCTTGCAGTCCAAGGGACTCTCAAGAGTCTTCTCCAACACCACAGTTCAAAAGCATCAATTCTTTGGCGCTCAGCTTTCTTCACAGCCCGATTCTCACATCCATATATGACCACTGGAAAAACCATAGCCTTGACTAGACGGACCTTAGTCAGCAAAGTAATGTCTCTGCTTTTCAATATGCTATCTAGGTTGCTCATAAATTTTCTTCCAAGGAGTAAGTGTCTTTTAATTTCATGGCTGCAGTCACCATCTGCATTGATTTTGAAGCCCCCAAAAATAAAGTCTGACACTGTTTCCACTGTTTCCCCATCTATTTCCCATGAAGTGATGGGACCGGATGCCATGATCTTCGTTTTCTGAATGCTGAGCTTTAAGCCAACTTTTTCACTCTCCACTTTCATTTTCATCAAGAGGCTTTTTAACTCCTCTTCACTTTCTGCCATAAGGGTGGTGTCATCTGCATATCTGAGGTTACTCATATTTCTCCCGGCAATCTTGATTCCAGCTTATGCTTCTTCCAGCACAGCATTTCTCATGATGTACTCTGCATAGAAGTTAAATAAGCAGGGTGACAATATACAGCCTTGACGTAGTCCTTTTCCTATTTGTAACCAGTCTGTTGTTTCATGTCCAATTCTAACTGTTGCTTCCTGACCCACATATAGGTGTCTCAAGAGGCAGGTCAGGTGGTCTGATATTCCGATCTCTTTCAGAATTTTCCAGTTTCTTGTGATCCACACAGTCAAAGGCTTTGGCATAGTCAATAAAGCAGAAATAGATGCTTTTCTAGAACTGTCTTGCTTTTTCGGTTAGCCTACTCCAAATTCCCATCATTAGGATGGCTCAAGTCCTTCCTTGTTCAGAGATCAGAAGATCTATCTCCTGTTTGTTTTGGAGTACAACCCCAGCCAAGCTGTGCTGGCTCTTTAAAGCTGTCCTGATAAATCTTATCCCTAGAAACTTAATTTTTGGAGGTGTTCATTATAATTTGGGGGGTGTTCACTCTTTGTAGTTCTCAATAGTTATCTGAGATCCCCCAGGGTCTCACAGGTGTATTGAGTGCCCTCGTCTGTTTTCTTCAAAGGCTTGACTCATGAGTAGTGAATCCAGGAGTCATGTCCTGGTACCCTGACTAATGTGGGGGTAGAAAGTATTACAGGGTAGGGGTCCTTCCATGTGGGTTCGTTTTGAGCCTTTGGGGACCCATCTTTCCAGACTTTAATTAGAACTTGAGTCTCTGGAGCATATAGTGTTACTCTTTAGAATCTTTTGGGTCCTGGTTGACACCCCACAAGCGTATATACTGTTAGAATTGCCCAATGGCCATAGTATAAGACCAGAGGGTCTAAGCCTCTGGATATAAGAGGTCATTGACATAAACAAAAGGTCTCCCATACAGCATTTCATAAGGACCAAGACCAACATTTCGACTGCCGCCCCGACCTTGGATGTGGGGTAGTTCCTCCCAGCTGCCGCTCCTGACCTCGGATGTGAGGTAGTAATTATCCCGTGTCCGAGGTTAGGGGTGACATCCAAGAGGAGCTACCCCACGTCCGAAGTCAGGGGCGGCAGCTGAGAGGAGCTTTGCCACGTCCAAGGTCAGGGGCGGTGGCCCAGATTGCCAGGCTGTGACAGCGCAGGAGCAGCCGAAAGGAGCTACCCCATCCGAGGCCAGGGACAGCGGCCAGAAGGAGCAACCCCACGTCCAACGAGCAGTGGTTGCATGGGTGCAGGATGGCCTAGAGGAGCTATTCCACATTCAAGGTCAGGAGGGGCAGCAGTGAGGAGATATCGCACGTCCAAGGTAAGAGAAACCCAAGTAAGATGGTTGATGTTGCAAGAGGGCAGACACACTGAAACCATAATCACAGAAAGCTAGTCAATCTAATCATACTAGGGCCACAGCCTTGTCTAACTCAATGAAACTAAACCATGGCCTGTGAGGCCACCAAACATGGGCGGGCATGGTGGAGAGGTCTGACACAGTGTGGTTCACTGGAGAATGGAATGGTAAGCCACTTCATTTTTTTTTGCCTTGAGAACCCCAGGAACAGTATGAAAAGGCAAAATGATAGGATACTGAAAGAGGAAGTCCCCAGGTCTGTAGGTACCTAATATGCTACTGGAGATTGGTGGAGAAATAACTCCAGAAAGAATGAAGGGATGGAGCCAAAGCAAAGACAATACTCAGTTGTGGATGTGACTGGTGATCGAAGCAAGGTCCGATGTTGTAAAGATCAATATTGCATAGGAACCTGGAATGTCAGGTCCATGAATCAAGGCAAATTGGAAGTGGTCAAACAGGAGATGGCAAGAGTGAAAGTCTACATTCTAGGACTCAGCGAACTAAAATGGACTGGAATGGGTGAATTTAACTCAGATGACCATTATATTTACTACTGCGGGCAGAAATCCCTTAGAAGAAATGGAGTGGTCATCATAGTCAAAAAAAGAGTCCAAAATGCAGTACTTAGATGCAGTCTCAAAAACAACAGAATGATCTCTGCTCATTTCCAAGGCAAACCATTCAATATCATGGTAATCCAAGTCTATGCCTCAACCAGTAATCCTGAAGAAGCTGAACTGTTCTATGAAGACCTGTAAGACCTTTTGGAACTAACACCCAAAAAAGATGTCCTTTTCATTATAGGGAACTGGAATGCAAAAGGAGGAAGGCAAGAAACACCTGGAGTAACAAGCAAATTTGGCCTTGGAATACAGAATGAAGCAGGGCAAAGACTAATAGAGTTTTGCCAAGAAAATGCACTGGTCATAGCAAACACCCTCTTCCAACAACACAAGAGAAGACTCTACACATGGACATCACCAGTGGTCCACACCGAAATCAGATTGATTATATTCTTTGCAGCCAAAGATGGAGAAGCTCTATGCAGTCAACAAAAAGAAGACCAGGAGCAGATTGTGGCTCAGATCATGAACTCCTTATTGCCAAATACAGACTTAAATTGAAGGAAGTAATGAAAACCACTAAATCATTCAGATATGACCTAAGTCAAATCCCTTATAAATATACAGTGGAAGTGATAAATAGATTTAAGGACCTAGATCTGATAGATAGAGTGCCTGATGAACTATGGATAGAGGTTCCTGACATTGTACAGAAGACAGGAATCAAGAACATCCTCAAGGAAAAGAAATGCAAAAAAGCAAAATGGCTGTCTGAGGAGGCCTTACAAATAGCTGTGAAAAGAAGAGAAGTGAAAAGCAAAGGAGAAAAGAAAAGATATAAGCATCTGAATGCAGAGCTCCAAAGAACAGCAAGAAGAGATAAGAAAGCCTTCCTCAGCGATCAGTGCAAATAAATAAAGGAAAACAACAGAATGGGAAAGACTAGAGATCTCTTCAAGAAAATTAGAGATACCAAGGGAACACTCCATGCAAAGATGGGCTTGATAAAGGACAGAAATGGTCTGGACCTAACGGAAGCAGAAGATATTAAGAAGAGGTGGCAAGAATACACAGAAGAATTGTACACAAAAGATCTTCACGACCCGGATAATCACAATAGTTTGATCGCTCATCTAGAGCCAGATATCCTGGAATGTGAAGTCAAGTGGGCCTTAGAAAGCATCACTATGAACAAAGCTAGTGGAGGTGATGGAATTCCAGTTGAGCTATTTCAAATCCTGAAAGATGATGTTGTGAAAGTGCTGCACTCAATATGCCAGCAAATTTGGAAAACTCAGCAGTGGCCACAGGACTGGAAAAGGTCAGTTTTCATTTCAATCCCAAAGAAAGGCAATGCCAGAGAATGCTCAAACTACTGCACAATTGTACTCATCTCACACGCTAGTAAAGTAATACTCAAAATTTTCCAAGCCAGGCTTTAGCAACACGTGAACCATGAACTTCCAGATGTTCAAGCAGGTTTTAGAAAAGGCAGAGGAACCAGAGATCAAATTGCCAGCATTTGCTGAATCATGGAAAAAGCAAGAGAGTTCCAGAAAAACATCTATTTCTGCTTTATTGACTGCCAAAGCCTTTGACAGTTTTGATCACAATAAACTGTGGAGAATTCTGAAAGAGATGGGAATACCAGATCACCTGACCTTCCTCTTGAGAAACTTATATGCAGGCCAGGAAGAAACAGTTAAAACTGGACATGAAACAACAGACTGGTTCCAAATAGGAAAAGGGCTACGTCATAGCTATATATTGTCACCCTGCTTATTTAACTTCTATTCAGAGTACATCATGAGAAACGCTGGGCTGGAAGAAGCACAAGTTGGAATCAAGATTGCCAGGAGAAATATGAATAACCTCAGATATGCAGATGACACCACCTTTATGGCAGAAATTGAAGAGGAATTAAAAAGCCTCTTGATGAAAGTGAAAGTGGAGAGTGAAAAAGTTGACTTAAAGCTCAACATTCAGAAAACGAAAATCATGGCATCTGGTCCCATCACTTCATGGGAAATAGTTGGGGAAACAGTGGGAACAATGCCAGACTTTATTTTTTGGGGGCTCCAAAATCACTGCAGATGGTGACTGCAGCCATGAAATTAAAAGATGCCTACTTCTTGGAAGAAAAGGTATGGCTAACCTAGCTAGCATACTGAAAAGCAGAGACATTACTTTGCCAACAAAAGTCCGTCTAGTCAAGACTATGGTTTTTCCTGTGGTCATGTATGGATGTGAGAGTTGGATTGTGAAGAAAGCTGAGTGCCAAACAACTGATGCTTTTGAACTATGGTGTTGGAGAAGACTCTTGAGAGTCCCTTGGACTGCAAGGAGATCCAACCAGTCCATTTTGAAGGAGACCAGCCCTGGGATTTCTTTGGAAGGAATGATGCTAAAGCTGAAACTCCAGTACTTTGGCCACCTCATGTGAAGAGCTGGCTCATTAGAAAAGACTCTCATGCTGGGAAGTATTGGAGGCAGGAGGAGAATGGGATGACAGAAGATGAGATGGCTGGATGGCATCACTGACTCGATGGACACGAGTCTGGGTGAACTCTGGGAGTTGGTGATGGACAGGGAGGCCTGGCGTGCTGCGATTCATGGGGTCTCAAAGAGTCAGACACAACTGAGAGACTGAACTGACTGAACTGAACTGAAGACCAACCTGTTCCTTAGGGGCAACATGGGTGAGGAGGAGAGCTATTTATATGCCTCCTTCCATCCCAGGTAGGTGTCCTGGATTATCTTTTTTATCACTGATTTTAATAATTGGTTGGCTCTTTATACTTTTCCTGAAAACTGAGGCCTCCAGGCACAATGAAGATAATAAGTAATGCCTAGTCTGAGTGAACTCTGGCAGTTGATGGACAGGGAGGCCTGGTGTGCTGCAATTCATGGGGTCGCAAAGAGTCGGAAATGACTGAGCGACTGAACTGTACTAAACTGAATGCTTTTGAGACCCCTTGAGAGACCTTTGAAGTAAATGATGTCCCACTGTCATTTCGTAATGACCTCAGCAGACCAAATCTTGGAATGAATTCATGGAGCAGTATTTTTTTTTTTTTTTAAACCACCTGCTCAGCCTTCTCAGCCTGGGTGGGAAAGCCTTCAACCCATCCTGTGAATGTATCTATTATGACTAATAGGTATTTATACCCTTGAGAAACTAGCATCTGGGTGAAGTCCATCTGCCAGTTCTATTCTGGGTAGGTCCCAAGTTGTTGGACAGGCTGGGCCAGCTGGGGTCTTTAAGCTCCTTGGGAGTTGTTTAACTGGCAAGTGGGACAAGAGGAGACCACTTGCCTTATAGTCTTTTGGAGGCCTATTCCTTTGAAGGATCTTTCTAGTAATCTTTGGAGGGCCTTTTTCCCTAAATGAGTGCTGGCATGTAAGCAGTTAACCAATTTCCATTGGTGGTTCTCAAGCAGAAAAATGACTCCCTCCTTTTGGAACCACCCTAGATGGTCTTCTTGAAAGCCCCACTTTGCTTTAAGAGTCTCAGCTTCAGTATATGAAAGAATTTCTGACAAATTAGTCTGTGGAACTAAGGCAGCAATCCCTATCAGGTCATTGTTCTGTAATGCTGCTCTCTTAGCTGCCTGATCAGCTGCTTGGTTCCATCGTGCCACTTCTGTGCTCCATTTTTGGTGTCCTTTACAGTGGGAGACTGAAACCTCAGCAGGCAGATGAACCTCAGCAGGCAGATGGACTGCCTCCAAGAGCCTAAGGATTTGATCACTGAATTTGACCGGGGACTCTCCGGTGGTCAAGTGACCTCTTTCTTTCCAAATGGCAGCATGTGCATTTAGCACCAGAACGGCATACTTGGAGTCACTGTAAATGGCTACTTTTTTTCCTTTTCCCAGCTCTAAAGCTTGAGTCAGGGTTATGAGCTCAACTAATTGGGCTGAAGTACCTGGTGGCAAATGTTCGGCCTCTGTGGTCTCAAAATTGGAGACCACTGCATATCTGGCTCTTCTTTTTTCCACCCAAGACAAAACTGCTTCCATAAGTGTACCAGATTTCCTTAGAATTAGTCACAGGTTCTTCTGACAATCCTTCTCAGGGTTTCGTCCAGTGGTCCAAGGTTTCTGGGTAAGAGTGAAAAGGAAGAGAACCCTTCAGGGTAGGCAGGAGGGTGGCTGGGTTAAGAACCTTACAAGGGAATATAGTGAGGCCTGAACTACTTGATATCTGAGGTTTCTTTGATCAGGCATCCATAAATGGCCTCACCCATTTAGGAGTTGTTTCACTTGGTAGCTGGTATAAATAGTTAGTTTGCCCCCAAAAGAGACTTTCAAAGCTTCTTCTGTCAGGACTTCAATAGCTGCAAGATTTCAAAGGCAGGGAGGCCAGCCTTAGGCCGTTGGGTCAAGCCTCTTGAATAAGTAAGCTATAGGCTGGGGTTTTGATTCCAACATTTGTGTTAACACTCCCAAGGCTATTCCCTCTTTTTCATGGACATAAAATTGGAATGCTTTTTCTGGGTCTGGCAACCTCAAGGCAGGTGCTTGAGTTAAAGCTTGTTTTAGTGTACCTCTGCTTTCTTTTGAGGAGTTCCCCGCATCAGTGAGATTGAATCATTCCATCCCTTCGAGCTTTCACTTAGGGGCTGGGCAGTTAGGTCATAGTTGGGCATCCACATTCTACAATATCCAGCTAGCCCTGGTAGAGATCTCAATTGTTTTCAAGTCCTGGGGGAGGGAAACTGGAGGATTCCTTGTACTTAATCAGAGGACAGCCTCGTGGGCCTGTAATCTGAACTCTCAGGTAAGTGACCTTTCTCTTGATCATCTGTGCCTTAGCATGGCAGACTTTATATCCCCTCTCTGCCAAACAGTTTAGAACCTGAATTACATGTAGTTGGGCATTTTTCTCATCTGGAGAGCAGATCGGTAGGTCATCTACATATTGTAATATTTTCTCATTAGGTCCCAGGTCCAGATCTAGGAGATCCCAGCTAAGAGCCTGCCAAAACAGGTGGGGCTATCTCTGAACCTCTGGGGTAACAGTATCCAAGTCATCTGTTGGTGTTTTTCTCTTGGAGCCCCCCACTTGAAGGCAAAAAGATATTGGAATTCTTTAGCCAGTGGTATGGAAGACACTGAATCTTTGAGATCCAAGAATGTAAACCACTTGACACTGGGTGGGATTTCTCCCAATATTATAGGGATTGGGTACTGTGGGATGGAGGGGGACTACAGCTTCATTTATGACCCAGAGATCTTGAACCATTCACCAGATTCCATCCTTTATCCTTACAAGGAGATCAGAGTGTTACACAGTGAATTGATGGGTACCAATAGCCCACAGGCAAGGAATTTATTTATTAGAGACTGTAGTCCTTCCTGAGATTCTCTTCTGAGGGGATATTGTTTCCAGTTAGGAAACCGAGTGGGATCTTGGAGGACAATGATGACCAGTTCACCTTGGTGGGCTCGTCCAGGAGTCCCCTGGTCCCACACCTGGGGGTTAATTTTGTTCTCCATAATTTTTGGTCCCTCTCTATTTGACAGGGTGTAATGGGTTCCTCAGTAGTAACCAGAAGCTGTAGGGCTCTAGGGGCTGAAAAGCTTCCCGCCACAAGGGTGGTCCCCTGTTCAGTGAGTATATCTCTTCCCAATAAAGGAGTAGGACACTGAGGGACCACCAGAAACTAGTGAGAAAATATTTGTCCATCCCACCAACAAAAAAGTGCTCAGGTGAAACTTTTAGTAATTGTTTTTCCTAAGGCACTCAAAATGGTACAGGTTTGGGAGGAGAAGTATCAAGAGAAGGAGGTCAGAACAGAGTAGGTAGCCTCTGTGTCAACCAAGAAATTCTCGGATCTACCTGCCACATCCAACTGCACCTTTGGCTAAAGCCCCATGATGGTTATCTGTGACAGGGAGGCTGGCTGGAGTGGACTGCTTCAGTCCTGTTAAACCATGATGAGGGAAGGCTTCACATTTTACCTTGAGGTTCTTGGGTCCCCAGGGCAGAGTGCCGGCCAATGTTCCAATTGATGGCATTTGCAGCAAGCTGTTTTAGGAGACTTGTCACGGTTTGGACACTCTTTGGCCTGATGCCCTGACTGTCTACAGATTAAGCACTTGCCTCCTGCCTTATCCTTCAAGGACTCGGGATTTCCCATAGGGCTTCCCTGAAGGGCAGCCAGCATCTGGGCATGCCTTGTTTCTTTCCTTTTCTCCCTTTCCTGGGCCTTGGGCTCCATTTCCTGTTCTCTGTTATAAAAGGTATTGGTGGCTGTCTGGATCATCTCATCAAAAGAGGCAGCAGAGTCCTGCTGCTATAGCTGTTGTAACTGTATCCTGATGTCTGATGCACGTTGGGACAGGAATGTCTCCTTTAAAATCACCTGTCCCTTGCAAGAGTCTGAGTCCAGATTGGTAAACTTTTGGAGGACCTCTTTTAGCCTTTTGAGAAAGGCAATGGGGCTCTCACTGGGCACCTGAGTTTTGCCGGGCTGCTCTCAGTCTTGCCTTCACACAGATCAGAAAGTAATCCCTTTCCCAAAAGTGCTCAGGGTCATTACAATTCCAAATAGGATCTGAGGAGGGGACTGCTTCCCCTACTGATTATTTATCACTTGACATGTGAAGCCCTGTAGCATACCTTCTTGTTTCGTTTAAGAACTTAGCAGACTGAAAATGAAGAAAGTGGGGAAAACCATTAGACCATTCAAGTATGACCTACATCAAATCTCTTATGATTATACAGTGGAAGTGAGAAATACATTTAAGGGACTAGATCTGATAGAGTGCCTAGTGAACTATGGTTGGAGTTTTGTGATATTGTACAGGAGACAGGAATCAAGACTATCCCCAAGAACAAGAAATGCAAAAAAGCAAGATGGCTGTCTGAGGAGGCCTTACAAATAGATGCGAAAAGAAGAGAAGCAGAAAGCAAAGGAGGAAATGAAAGATATAAGCATCTGAATGCAGAGTTCCAAAGAATAGCAAGAAGAGATAAGAAAGCCTTCTTCAGCTATCAATGCAATGAGATAGAGGAAAACAACAGAATGGGAAAGACTAGAGATCTCTTCAAGAAAATTAGAGATACCAAGGGAACATTTCATGCAAAGATGGGCTCAATAAAGGACAGAAATGGTAGGAACCTAACAGAAGCAGAAGATATTAAGAAGTGGTGGCAAGAATACACAGAAGAACTGTGCAAAACTGATCTTCACAATGAAGATAATCACGATGGTATGATCACTCACCTAGAGCCAGACATCCTGGAATGTGAAGTCAAGTGGGCCTTAGGAAGCATCACTATGAACAAAACTAGTGGAGATGATGGAATTCCAGTTGAGCTATTTCAAATCCTGAAAGATGAGGCTCTGAAAGTGCTGCACTCAATATGCCAGCAAATATGGAAAACTCAGCAGTAGCCACAGGACTGGAAAAGGTCAGTTTTCATTCCAGCCCCAGAGAAATGCAATGCCAAAGAATTCTCAAACTACTGCATAATTGCACTCATCTCTCATGCTCAAAATTCTCCAAGCCAGGCTTCAGCAATACTTGAACCATGAACTTCCAGATGTTCAAGCTGGTTTGAGAAAAGGCAGAGGGATCAGATTACCAACATCCACTGGATCACTGAAAAAGCAAGAGAGTTTCAGGAAAATATGTATTTCTACTTTATTGACTATGCCAAATCCTTTGACTGTGTGGGCACAATAAACTGTGAAAATTTCTGAAAGAGATGGGAATACCAGAACACCTGACCTGCCTCTTGAGAATCCTGTATGCAGGCCAGGAAGTAACAGTTAGAACTGGACATGGAAAAACAGACTGGTTCCAAATAAGAAAAGGAGTACGTCAAGGTTGTGTATTGTCACGTTGCTTATTTAACTTATATGCAGAGTACATCATGAGAAACACTGGGCTGAAGGAAGCACAGGCTGGAATCAAGATTGTCGGGAGAAATATCAATGACCTCAGGTATATAGAGGACACCACCCTAATGGCAGAAAGTGAAGAAGAACTAAAGTGTCTCTTGATGAAAGTGAAAGAAGAGAGTGGAAAAATTGGCTTAAAGTTCAACATTCAGAAAACTAAGATCATGGCATCCGGCCCCATCACTTCATGAAAAATAGATGGGAAACAGTGGAAACAGTGGCTGACTTTATTTTTCTGGGCTTGAAAATCACTGCAGATGGTGACTGCAGCCATGAAATTAAAAGACGCTTACTCCTTGGAAGAAAAGTTATCATCAACTTAGATAGCATAATAAAAAGCAGAGACATTAGTTTGTCAACAAATGTCCATCTAGTCAAGGCTATGGTTTTTCCAGTGGTCATGTATGGATGTGAGTTTGGACTATAAAAATATTGAGCACTGAAGAATTGATGGTTTTGAACTGTGGTGTTGGAAAAGACTCTTGAGAGTCACTTGAACTCCAAGGAGATCCAACTAGTCCATCCTAAAGTGTATCAGTCCTGGGTGTCCATTGGAAGGACTGATGTTGAAGCTGAAACTTCAATACTTTGGCCACCTAATATAAAGAGCTGACTAATTTGAAAATACCCTGATGCTGGGAAGGATTGAGGGCAGGAGGAGAAGGGGATGACAGAGGCTGAGATGGTTGGATGGCATCACCGACTCAATGGACATGGGTTTGATTGGACTCTGGGAGTTGGTGATGGACAGGGAGGCCTGGCTGGCTGTGGTTCATGATGTTGCAAAGAGTTGGACATGACTGAGTGACTGAACTAAATTGATGCTCAGGGTCAGATAAAGCATGGCTAAATATGACCGTGATGTCCTTTCATGTCAAGTCAAAGGCCAAGGTAATGTGTTTGAATGTACCTATATACTTGGCTGGGTCATCTGTATAGCTTCCCAGGTCTTGTTTGATCTGTCTTAGTTCTAAGAGTGACAAGGGCTTATGGACCCGCATTGTTCTGAATTCTCCTCCAGTTTCAATAAGGGATATACTCAAGTTGGTTTTTGTGGAGAGGGTGCTTCCAGGTATGAGGGCACGTTTGGTTATAAGGAAGGAGCACTAGGCAACTCGGGAGCCATGGGAGGTGAGCCTTCATGAGGCGGTTCCTTCTCTTGGTTGTCTGTGCCTAACACCATTCACCTAATAAATAGGTTCACTCTTGGGGCATACAGCAATCCCATACTTAAGACAGAGTTCCTTTATATCTCTTAGTCAAAAGAAAAGTTGGACATAGGGGGTCTCTGTCCATTTCCCTTGTCTTTTCAAAATAAATCTAGCTGCAGGATGGTATTGCAATTTAAACTCCCATCCTCAGGCCAGTGTTCCTGTCCCCCAGAGGATACTGTGGTCATGCAGTGGCACAAAAGAATTTTAAATGACTTCTGCTTAGAGAATCAAACAGCTTCCAGTTTTATAAGATGCATCTCAAGGGCGTCTGTTGGGGAATGGATAGGTTATTTCCCATGTGAAAGACAGTAACAACATGGAGGAAAAGGAAAAAGAAAAAACTAATAGGACTCCTTCAGTTTCTATGGGTGAACTTCCTTAGGGGTGAGTCTTTTTAAAGCTTATCCTACCCAGTACTGTTGAAACCTGAGAGCCACACATCCCCAAGCAGATCCCCAGGCAAGCTGAGGTGTGACAGCCTTCTGGAGATCAAATCCCCGGGCAGGTAGAGGCATGTCGACCTCCTAGGACCCCTGGACTGGTGGATCCCCAAGCAGGTTGAGGTATGACAAATTTTTGAGGACCAGATCCTTAGGCAGGTCGAGGCAGGTCAACTGCCTGGGACCCTCGGACTGGAGATGGGCATCCCCAAAGTCTCCAGCATGATCAGTGCTGGGTAGGATTAAGGGGTTATAATTTTAACTCCGGAGAAGGCAACGGCACCCCAGTCCAGTACTCTTGCCTAGAAAATCCCATGGATGGAGGAGCCTGGTAGGCTGCAGTCCATGGGGTCACGAAGAGTCAGACACGACTGAGTAACTTCCCTTTCACTTTTCACTTTTATGCATTGGAGAAGGAAATGGCAACCCACTCTAGTGTTGCCTGCTTGTTCACTGCAGATGTGAATAGATATCATGATGTAAAGCAATCCATGGCTTTCCCCTGAGACTGGGAACCTGTTGAAGCAGCCAAAAGCCTTATTCTCTTGCTGCTCTGAGGAAATGTAAGTCACTGATTTCTTCCCCTAATCCTCCATAAGAGCAGGTTAGGGTGTATCCAATTGTAAATATTTCATTGTCATAGACCCACTTTAGTTAATTAAAAACATAATGAAAAAGGAGTGGGTTATCTGGCCCTGTTAGGGACATTAAGAGTATCTTAATAATAAACAGCGTATAGCAATGTTGCCTACAAGTGGGCAGGATCCTAGTTGTAGGAGTTAGTAAGTGGCTTAAGAACAAATTGATAAGAGGCAATGTACCAGATGTTCCATAAAAGTGGGGTGGAGATTTGATCCCAGGGTATGTTTGTTACTTTTAGGAAAAAGGTGCAAAGGGTTTGGGCCCAAATGGCCTGCAGGGCTAATTCCCAAAGTAACAAACATCCCTGGAAGCCCAGTTTCCTTTGAAGGGATGCCAACAGATGGACTTCTAGCAGGCATTGTGTGACTGTCACCCATCCTAGTGATTCCACTGAGAGATGCTCTTGTTGCACATGCTGTAGGAAACATGGTAGATGATGGCCTGAATATCTAATGGGATTGGATATTAAACAGTATTTCCCTCCCAAGGGCCAGCTATTTTCTGGTTGTCCCTCCAAAAGATTGTAGAGGCAACATTGTGGGCCCAGAAGGGGCTCAGAAGAAGAGCATGAAACAGGAGGAAAGGGGGCAAGGCACAGCTTTTGAAAGAATGACATAGTCCAAGGGCATAACATAAACCGATTAAAATCAAATGTGTCTAAGATGACAAGTCAAATTCAACTAAACCTTGATCCCCAATCTGTAAACTAAATGACACACCCAGAGGTGGCAGGAGTGTTCCAAGGCACTGTCAAAAGATGGAGTGGGTGGTTCCCCAATGGTTGGGATGATTCTCCCACTCATTAGCATATGACTTCACCAAGCTCGAAAAAACTAGCCACACCACATTCCATGGCCACAGCACTTGCCTTCTGTGATGGCTCACACCCTGTGAAGTGTGCTTCTCTGAATCCAAACAAATCCACCTCTTACCTATCACTGTGTCTCTAACTGAATTTTTGCAATGAGACATCAGAGCCTGAGCTTCATTAGCTTCTGAAGCCAGGCACCATGGGTTTTGGCCAGCTCAAGTCCCAGGAGAGAGGAGCTGAAGGACAGGAGGAAAAAGCAGTGGGGAAAACGTGCCAAGGAATCCCCTTCATAACCTGCCAGAAAATCTTCTATATACCTGACCTATGCCCACAGTTTTCATCAGCCTGATCCTTGGTACAAAAAAAGATTAAGGACAGAAGAACCCCCACCAGCTTGGGTAACAGCTACTGAGGCCCAGCAGATAGTGGAACCTTTGAGATACACTGAGGAGTAGTCCTGCCAGAGTCCCTCAGTTGCACCCACCATTGCTCACCTATTCATGGGGGGTTTGAGGAAACAAGAAATGAGAGTTTTTAAAGGAATTAAGATTTTGTTAGCCATATCTCCTTCCAGTCATAGAAGGGAGGATCTCCTACTTAACCGGAGGTCTTCTGGAATCTGAGACTGAGCTGCATGTGCTTTCTGGTGAACTCGTTTTTCACTGTCCAAGTTTTCAGCACGCTGGGCTTCTTGTCACTTCTGCTGCACTGGGTTTTCTTTGCATTCAGCTTCCAGCACAGGAGCTTTTGCCAAGTTGGGCTCCTGCTGTCCTTGGCTTCCTTCTTACAAGGGCCAAGCCGAGGTTGTTTCAGCCAGGTTAAATCCCAGAAATGGCACCATAAATGTCAGGGGAGTGTGCAATTTCCTCAGTTCTATCTCATCGCAACAAAAATTTGAAGCGACGGATGGACCAGCATTACAGCCCTTGGACAGACCAGTGTTACAGCTCCGTGTTACGGCTCAGTTTTATTTAGAAAGTAAAGGAAACTACATCCTGGAGGCATGACAGTATGCTGACCCAAAAGACGTGAAGAGAGGTCCCCAGCCCAATTTTGGCTTTTCTTTTTATATGTTATTTTTCTCCTCCCCCGGGCCTGCCCTATGTAAATTGAGCTAGCCAGGAGTGTTGTTTGTTTTACCTGATGTCCTCACTCTGGTCCTCAGACCTTCCTTTGCTATATTTTTGTGGGCTTTTCCCTTTCTTATCTTTTAGCCACCATTATTCTGGACTCTTTTTCTAACTACCTAACATTTTGAACTGTGGTGTTGGAGAGGACTCTTGAGAGTCCCATGGACTAAAAAGGAGATCAAATCAGTCAATCTTAAAGGAAATCAGTCCTGAATATTCATTGGAAGGACTGATGCTGAAGCTGTCCTGATGCAAAGAACCAGGTCATTAAAAGCATCCTGATGCTGGGTAACATGGAGGGCAGGAGGAGAAGAGGATGACACAGCATGAGATGGTTGGATGATACACCAACTTAATGACATGAGTTTCAGCAAGCTCTGGAAGATGGTGAAGGACAGAGAACCATGACATGCAGCAGTCCATGGGGTCATAAAGAGTTGGGCATGACTGAGTGACTACACAACAGCAACAAACCTACATTATATTTAATACTAATAAATACTACCTACATTATATTTAATACTAATAAGCTTTAAAACCATGCTTTTTAAAAAAATTAAATAAACAAATCTTTAATTTGCTTTTTGTTATTGAAGAGTATCCTAGATCATGTGAACTTGAAAAATATTTACGTTAGATTTTTAGTATTTGAGAGTATACTTGATTGGCATAATGTTTAATATTCTTTATGCCCATTGAAAGTGAAAGTAAAGTTGCTCAGTCATGTTCAACTCTTTGCCACTCCATGGACTGTAGCCTACAGGCTCCACTGTCCATGGGATTTTCCAGGAAAGAATACTGGAGTGGATTGCCACTTCCTTTTCCAGATCTTCCCAACACAGGGATTGAACCCTGGTCTCCTGCATTGTAGGCAGACACTTACTTTACCATCAAGTGCTCTTTAAAAATTAATTTTGGCAAAACTAACTTGAGATAGTATGACACATATCTATAACATACATACACTGACATATACAAAAATACAGACAGACACAAAGAGAGATCTTATGGGATCTTATGCTTTCACTTAAAATTTTTAGTCATGAGACAGTTACAATAATGTAAAACTATTTTAAAAAGAAGAGTTGGATTTGAGTCATATCACAGTACAATTTCTGGCATATGGTAACTTAAGGTGTGTGCTCAGATGACTTAAACTTTTTATTAATATTTGTGGGGAGACAATATTTTCAACTAGCTTCCAAATAGGTTGCCCTCATTTTTTGTTTGTTCCTTCTGATAATTATTACCTCCCTGGTGTTTGCAGTTCAAAAACATGGTTGTCAGTTCCTAGAGATGACCAGGTAGAATATTTACATCTCAAAAGAATAGAGAAAGAATACAAGTTGCTCCAAGGACTTGGTTTCTAAAGCCCAGGTTATTTACAGTATCCATAAGTCTTTTGAGATAACTGGGGGTCTTTAGGATTGATAAAAAGAACAGATGTGCTTTTTCTGTTCTTTTAAAGACTCAATTTATAGAACAGTTTGTTTTAGCTCCTCAAAGAACTGAGTAATAACCTGAATGACAGAAAGACACTAATTTACCAATTCAATTACATTTTCTTTAATATGCTTCTTTATTTCAAGATGAAGATCTTCAAGTAAAGCAGAAATCAAAAGACTCTTATGTTCTGGATTTGTATGTGTTTGCTTTTATTTATTTTCTCAAGTCCCTCAGTGGTTTATGCTCTGAACTTACCTTGAAGTTTTGTGAGTACTCTAGTGGTGGCCACCCACTGTGGACTCCCAGAATCTTTCCAAGATATCAGAACCTTTCTGGGAACCACACACACACACACACACACACACACACACACATATATACACACACACATTAAATAAAGTTTGCTTGGAGACCTGAACACAAGGGAGTGGAGCTCAAATCAAGAATGACTTACCCACAGCCATCAGTTACTATAAGAGGAATACTGAATAGGTCAACAGGCACCTCGCCAGTACATCTTGTCACATAGGCCATTAGCAGTCAGCTTTCAATCTCATCTGTGCACCAAAAACTTAAAAAAAAAATCATTCAAGAAAAAAAATTTAGAAATACAAACTTTAACACTTCATGAAATGGGTAATCTCCTCATGGAGAACTTCTAAATGGGATAAACGGCAATAAGCTTTTACAGGATAAAAAATAAAAACAAGGAAGAGATGAATAGAAAATATCTGTTGGCTGAGGCTACATAGTCAACCTTGCTTGGGGTAAGAAGGTCTAGAGTTGGTTTGACATCTGAGGATAATTTGACATCTGAGGATAGTCTGACTGACTATATTGTATTTCTAATTACATGGAGAATTTATAAGGACACAAAAGTCAAATAAGTTGTATTTTCTGATGTGGCACCATAAGCAGAAATTGCTTCATTTTGGGCCTAGAAAGTTATTTCAACATCAGGCATTCAGATGGTTAAAGAATTTAATCTGAATCCCAGGTTTGAAATTGCTAAAGCAGAACTTCAAACTCAGGTCTACCTATACTCAGTCCAAACATTTTGCCATTTCATAAAGTCAACCTTCAGAGACATGGTGTTTTCAGTTTAGTCCAGTCACTCAGTAGTATCCAGCTCCTTGAGATCCCATGGACTGCAGCATGCCAGGCCTCCCTGTCCATCTCCAACTCCCAGAATTTACTCAAACTCATGTCCACTGAGTTAGTGATGCCATCCAACCATCTCATCCTCCATTGTTCCCTTTTCCTCCTGCCTTCAATCTTTTCTAGCATCAGGGTTGTTTCCACTGAGTAAGTTCTTGGCATCAGGTGGCCAAAGTATTGGAGTTTCAGCTTCAGCATCAGTCCTTCCAATGAATATTCAGGACTGATATCCTTTAGGATGGACTGATTGGATCTCCTTGCAGTCCAAGGGACTCTCAAGAGTCTTCTCCAACAGCACAGTTCAAAAGCATCAATTCTTAAGCACTCAGCTTTCTTTATAGTCAAACTCTCCCATTCATACATGACTACTGGAAAAAACATACCATGGTGTTTTAAGATACTCTAAATTATAAACAAGTTTCATATGAGCCAATACATAGTTTTATAATTATAAGAGATTTGATTTTGGCACTTCTAAATCTAAAGCTGAGCTAACAGGGAGGTCCCGCACTAAGCGCAGGTGGCTGCGGCCAGCACACTAAGCACTAAGCATGACTGAGAGGAGCTGCCCCACGTCCGAGGTCAGGGGCAGAAGTTGGGTGGACCCCATGCCCGAAGGGTGGCAGCCAAGAGGAGTTACCCCACGTCTGAGGTCAAGTGCAGTGGCCTAGAGTGCCAGGCTGTGATGGCACAGGAACGCATCCGAGACCAGGGGTGGCAGCAGGTAGGAGCAACCCCACATCCAAGAAGTGGTGGTTGCATGGCCGCAGGAGGGCCTAGAGGAGCCATCCCATGTTGAAGGTCAGGAAGGGTGGCGGTGAGGAGATACCCCTCGTCCAAGGTAAGGAGCAGCGGCTGTGCTTTGCTGGAGCAGCCGTGAAGAGATACCCCCAAGCCAAAGGTAAGAGAAACCCAAGTAAGATGACAGGTGTTACAAGAGGGCATCAGAGGGCAGACACACTGAAACCATACTCACAGAAAATTAGTCAATCCAATCACACTAGGACCACAGCCTTGTCTAACTCAATGAAAGTAAGCCATGCCCGTGGGCAACCCAAGACGGGCGGGTCATGGTGGAGAGGTCTGACAGAATGTGGTCCACTGGAGAAGGGAATGGCAAACCACTTCAGTATTCTTGCCTTGAGAATGCCATGAACAATACGAAAAGGCAAAATGATAGGATACTAAAAGAGGAACTCCCCAGGTCAGTAGGTGCCCAATATGCTCCTGGAGATCAGTGGAGAAATAACTCTAGATAGAATGAAGGGATGGAGCCAAAGCAAAAACAATACCCAGCTGTGGATGTGACTGGTGATAGAAGCAAGGTCTGATGCTGTAAAGAGCAATATTGCATAGGAACCTGGAATGTCAGTTCCATGAATCAAGGCAAATTGGAAGTGATCAAACAAGAGATGGCAAGAGTGAATGTTGACATTCTAGGAATCAGCGAACTAAAATGGACTAGAATGGGTAAATTTAACTCAGATGACCATTATATCTAGTACTATGGGCAGGAATCCCTCAGAAGAAATGGAGTAGCCATCATGGTCCACAAAGGAGTCTGAAATGCAGTACTTGGATGTGAAGAAAGCTCAGCGCTGAAGAATTGATGCTTTTGAACTGTGGTGTTGGAGAAGACTCTTGAGAGTCCCTTGGACTGCAAGGAGATCCAACCAGTCCTTTCTGAAGGAGATCAGCCCTGGGATTTCTTTGGAAGGAATGATGCTAAAGCTGAAGCTCCAGTACTTTGGCCACCTCATGCGAAGAGTTGACTCATTGGAAAAGACTCTGATGCTCTGAGGGATTGGGGGCAGAAGGAGAAGGGGACGACAGAGGATGAGATGGCTGGATGGCATCGCTGACTCTATGGACATGAATCTGAGTGAACTCCGGAGTTGGTGATGGACAGGGAGGCCTGGCGTGCTGCGATTCATGAGGTTGCAAAGAGTCGGACACGACTGAGTGACTGAACTGAACTGAACTGAACTGAAATATAAAGCTCAGAAGTAAATGAATTTTCAACAGAACCAATAACAAATTATCAATGCCATTACTCTAACCAGTTAAAGTGAAGATAAAAAACTTGGCTATTACTTGTCTGGTAAATCCACACTTGCCCAAAGAAGCTACAATGCCTTACCTCTACATGCTACCACACTCAGATATCTGTGCCACTTGCATACATCATTTTACACAATTGGCAGTTCTCTTCTGCACTAGGCCAGTTGAAGGCAAAAGCTATTTCTTTAATGCTTGCATATGGACCACTCTATTCATTCATCCAAACTGAAAGATTTAATGATCTTGGCTTTTTTCCTGAGTTTATGTGTTCATTATCTGTAGTAGGTGGTCTATCAGTATTACGTTTGCAATGAAAATAATAAGTTGCTATGGAAATAATTCTAATTACAAATTATATTGTGTAAGTTAGGAAGATGGAAAAAAAAACACTTTCAAAATTATGAGCAAGGGATCCTTATTTTAACAAATAGCATCTTAATTTGCTAATTAAATGATCATTCAGTAGCAGCAATAACTGATGAAATCATTATTTCAAAGCTGCTGGAGAAAAGATCATTTGGTCAAACTTATAGTTTTGATTTTCCTTTCTGAGGGAAAATATCCAGCTGAAGAAAAAAGACTGGTGATTGTTCTATAAGGACAACTCAGGGAAGAACTAGTGAAATCTCAAAGATTGATTTATAGTTCTTTAATATTCTGGAATATTTTTAAAAAAGATAAAAATATTCTCCATAAACTTTTTTTACAACCCATTTCATTCTTACACTTTAGACTCTCTCAACATTCTATCGTCTCCTATTTGCTCTTGTAAAGTAAATTTGTTCAGCGTCCTTTACTGATGCTATAAGATAATGATTGAATAGAAGGATTATTTTCCTGAATCACATGCCAAATCATGTGCAAGAGATTAATCAGTCCAATATATATTAAAAAGAATGTGTTTTAAGTCCTGAACACTGGCAGTCCAACTATATACGCTATGTTTCTAGAATTTGCTTTAAAGCATCTTGACAAACAATGGCAATGCATTCCAATATTGTTGCCTGGAGAATTCCATAGCGAGAGGGGACTGGTGAGCTACTGTCCATGGAATCACAAAGAGCCAGACAAGACTGGGCATGTGCGTGCACACACGCACATCCACCCACACACACGCACACACATCTTGTCTTTCTTAGAGCAATGGTCAATGCATATTGAACAAAAAGAAGACCATTTCTTTTTTGATTGTTTCATTCTCAGTCTAGTTTTCTGCAATTCTTGGTCTTAAAGAGGTTTAGGTTTAATCATAATGTGCTAAAAGTACACGTCGGATTGCCTGTTGAAATATTCTTATAGGCATGTCTAATATATTGGGTGATATAGCATCTTTGTGGACTAATGCTGAAAGGAGAGTACTTCCAGCAAAGGTAAAACAAATAGGTCAGACATAAATTAGTTGCAATAGAATGGCAATATAAGTTAAATTAATATGTATTATTGATATAACTATAACTATTTTAGTATTTTAAGGCTTAATTTTCATTTTTATTATGCTGCTTTTAATACCTAGCTGACATTTAAATCTAGCTGTTTGTTTCCTAAAGATTCTGTGATATCAAGATGTCTGTATTTGTTTGTGCTATTGAGAAAGAAAAATTTAAGTGGCTCTTAGAAACAATTAAAGATGTCTTTTTACATGAAATCTCTTGAAAACTTAAGTTTACTATAAAAAAAAAATACATTTACTCCAACTCTTTGCCCACATTAGAACTGAAGGATGTGGTGACAGCATTTTAAAAGCGATGTATATACTTCAATTAGGGATCTTGGTATTCTAGTTTTCAAAATAGTAATTTTATTTTGTTCCTTGATAATAATAAAGTACACTGGCAAAGTGAAAGGCTGGATAGACTGAAGCAACTGTATTTGTAGAGATGAAGTGTCGTACCTGTTGACAGTCTCAAGTACTAAAATCAGTTGTTCATTTTACAAAGGATATTAGCAATGCAGATCAGAGAACTTCTGTGCTTTGATATTTGCTCAGACTAAAAATTGGTTTTAAGTATAAATTTAAGTGTTGACTTGGATTTTTGAGTATTACTATTCTTTCACTCTTGGCTGTATCAAAGCACCTTTCTACATATGAACGTTTTCTACATGTTGGAGAAGCATCAGTGAAGAAAGTATGATGGCTAGAGTGTAATGAATAAGGGGTCAATGCCATAAGCTAATCTTGGTGGAGAATTTATGATTTTGGATTCTTTCACAAAGCAGTTATTCTCATCCCTTTGATGATATGATTCCCTTGAGAATATGAAAGTTATATAACAGCATTTTCCAAAATAAATACATTGCGAGTAACACATTAAGACTAAATATTCTAGCATCCACATTAAAAGATAAAATATAAGTGGCTGAAAATAAAATTAATACTATAATAAGCACAATTTTCCCTCAGTATGGAAAATTGGTTCTAAGAGCTCCCAGGGCCCCCAAGTATGCTTAAGTGCCTTATACAAAATGATGTAGTGCAATGAATACAATTTGCCCACTGCATGTGGTTTCATATCACAGGTCCAAACAACTAGGGACTGAAGTACAATCTCTGATAGGTTGCACCCATGAAACCTGTGGACACAAAGGGCTGACTGCATTTAACATTATATTTATATAGTTATATAAATAAAGCACACATATAAAGGATTATCTCAAATATAATCTATCAAAAATAATCTGAGATATTTTAATATATTTTTTCAACTAATTCTTAAAAGATCTGATATATATTTTGCAATTATAGAACATCTTAATTTAAACACAAAATTTTGGATATATGTGATCTATATTCAGATTTCATAAAATTTACAGTTTAAAAAGGATTCTTACATATATATCAACTGTGCAAAACATATTTATATTTTACAATAACTTAATTGAACACAAAAAATAATTGTCTTTAATATTTCAATTCACATTGATAAGACAGGTTAACTTTTTTCAGGAAAAACTGATTTAACTCTGAAGTAAAAGCATATTACTTTCAAGATTATATCAATCTAAATTAAGTAAGTTCAATAATTCTTATTTTAATTGTCACATAATTCACACTATATACATTGAACACCAACTCTAAATTTATCAATGTCAATCAAATTTTTCTTACAGACTTTGTAGCCAATTTGTATCATACTATAATTAGTATATTTTATACATGCTGGAAAATATGAAAAATCAGTACTATTGATTTATACTATGGAAGTTTTCCATAAACATGTTATTTTACCTGTTTAAGTCATGACTAATTTTTTTTTTCTTACAAGTTCAAATTTATCCCATTCATGGAAAGTGCAGTATTAGTGAGCTTAATATAAATCAAAAGGCCATTTTTTTTATTTGATTAATGAATATTCTGGCAAGCACTCCTTTATTATTGTTACTGTTCAAGAAAATCTAGAATTGGAATTAACATTACAGCCAAACTTTTGAAGGTGGCTCAGTGGTAAAGAAACTGCCTGCCAAGCAAGAGACCCTGGTCTGTTTGCTGGGTTAAGAAAATCCCCTGGAGAAGGAAATAGCAATCCACTTCAGTGTTCTTGCCTGGAAAACCCCATGGACAGAGGAGTCTGGCGGGCTACAGTAGTAGGGTGGCAAAACAGTCAGATAGGACTTAGCAACTAAACAGTAGTAACAACAAACTTAGAAAGCTTTTTCCATGACTCAAACAGCAGTTATAAGCAAAGAATCATTAAATATCATTAAAGTGATTGTCTTCTATTTCTTTCAGCAGTTCTATAAACTGACAAGTTTTAATAGCATCTGCATACATATAATAAAATAATAATAACCATGACAGTTTTCATAGAATCTGCTTTGGAAAACTGTCAAATACTTTCAACATGTATCCTACAAATAAAAAAGGGATTTAATGATCATTGTTTTAAAATCCCAATAACATGTATCCTTTCATCTAATCTAACAGGAGAAGCATCCATCCATCATTATGGAAACTTTTCATACTAGCTGAATTCTCCATTGATTTTTTTTTTTTAATGGAAAAAAAAAATCTATGTTACAGACACTTCTATATGAAATATTTAATTATTGTTTTTCAGTCATTCAGTCGTTTTCAACTCTTTGTGACCCCATGTACTGCAGCACGCCACGCTTCACTGTCCTTCACCATCTCCTGGAGATTGCTCAAACTCATGTCCCTTGGTCAGTGATGCCATCCAGCCATTTCATCCTCTAGGGCTCCCTTCTCCCACTGCACATGATCTTTCCCAGCATCAGGGTCTTTTCCAATGAGTCGGCTGTTTGCATCAGGTGGCCAAAGTATCGGAGCTTCAGCTTCAGCATCAGTCCTTCCAATGAATACTCAGGGTTGATTTCTTTTAGGATTTGACTAGTTTGATCTCTTTCCCATTCAAAGGACTCTCGAGAGTCTTCAATTCAATTCAAAAGCATCAGTTCTTTGGCAGTCAATCTACTTTATGGTCCAACTCTCACATCTGTATGTGACTACTAGATAAACCATAGCTTTGACTATATGGACCTTTGTCAGCAAAGTGCTACCTTTGCTCTTTAATATGATTGTCTATGCTTGCCATAACTTTTCTTCCAAGAAGCAACTGTCTTTTAATTTCATGGCTGCAGTCACCACCTGATTTTTGAGCCTAAGAAAATAGTCTGTCACTGTTTCAATTTTTTCCCCATCTATTTGCAATGACATCATAGGACTGGATACCATGATCTTAGATTTTTTAATGTTGAGTTTTAAGTCAACTTTTTTATTCTCCTATTTCACCTTCATCAAGAGGCTCTATAGTTTCTCTTCACTTTCTGCCATAAGGGTGGTATCATCTGCATACCTGAGATTACTGATATTTCTCCTGGTAATCTTGATTTCAGCTTATGATTCATCAAGCCCAGCATTTCACATGATGTACATTGCATATAAGTTACATAAGCAGGGTGACAATATACAGCCTTGATGTACTCCTTTTCCAATTTTGAACCAATCTGTTGTTCCATGTATGGTTCTGTTGCTTCTTGGCCTTCATATAGGTTCCTCAGAAGACAGGTAAGGTAGTCTGGTATTTGCATGTCTTTAAGAATTTTCCATACTTTGTTGTGATTCACACAGTCAAAGTTTTTAGCATAGGCCATGAAAAAGAAGTAGAAGCTTTTCTGGAATCCCCTTGCTTTTTCAATGATCCAACGGATGTTGGCAATTTGATTTCTGGTCCTTTGCCATTTCTAAATCCAGTTTGTCATCTGGAAGTTCTCAGTTCACATACTGTTGATGCCTAGCCTGAAGGATTTTGAGTGTTACTTTGCTAGCATGTGAAATGAATGCCCTTGTTCAGTAGTTTGAACATTTTTGGCATTGCTCTTCTTTGGGATTGGAATGAAAACTGACCTTTTCTAGTCCTGTGGCCATTGTTGAGTTTTCCAAATTTGCTGGCATATTGAGTACAGCACTTTAACAGCATCTCTTTTAGGATTTGAAATAGGTCAGCTGGAATTCTATCACCTTCACTACCTTTGTTCATAGTAATGCTTCCTGAGGCCCACTTGACTTCACACTCCATGCTGAATGGTTCTAGGTGAGTGATCACATCGTCATGGTTATCCTGGCCATTAAGACCTTTTTTGTACAGTTCTTCTGTGAACTATTTAATTATCACTTCCATTCCTCGGATATGCATCCCAGGGATAAGTTCTCCCCAATTACAGGGTCTGACTCTTTTAAGGCACTGTTGAAGTTGGTTTGGTAGCATTTTGCTGAAAAATTCTGCAACTATATTCAGGATACTGGCCTCTATTAAAATTTTCTAATCTTGTGGCTTTCTTAACTGAGTTTGGTGCCAGGGTAAGGTTGGCCTTATAAAATCAATTTGAAAAAGTTCCCTCTTCTTAATTTTTTTAGAAAAATATGAAATGGTTGATATTAATTTCTTGAAATGCTTTTAGAATTCACCAGTGAGAGCATTCTGTTCTTAAGGTTTTCTTTTTTAGAAAATTTTTGATTGATTCAATATCATTACTTGTTATTGATATGTTAAGATTTTCTATTTATTCACAATTCAATCTTGGCAGGTAATAGGTTTGTAGGGATGTGGCCATTTCTTCCAGGTTTTCCAAACTGTTGATATATAACTGTTGATAGAAGTGTCTTAGGATATTTTGCATTTCTGTGGTATAAACGGTAATGCTTGCTCTTTTATTTATAATTTTCTTTATGTATGCCTTGTGTCTTTTCCTATTCACCAAAATACTGGAAATCCTAGCCAGAACAATTTAGCAAGATAAGAAAAAATTGTAACCAAATTAGAAAAGAAGAAATAAATCCAGTTAACATCTTAATTATTATGGTGAACATTTTGCAAAATATATTCAAATATTAAGCCATTATATTGTTTACCATATAACTAATATAAAGTTATATGTAAATAGCACTTCAATAATAAATATAATAGATAAAGGAAAAAATAAAACTGTTTCTGCTTGCATACAACTTGGTCTTAAATATGGAAAACCCTAAAGAATCCAAGAACAACAACAAAAACTATTAGAACTAAGGAAAAGTTTTGCTTTCAGGACAGAAAAACAAAGTGCAGAAATAAATCCCATTTCTATACACTAAAAACAAACAAGAGATAGTCATCAAACCACAAAAAGAAAAACTGTAAGAAGACAAAAAAATTAAAATGGAAGAACTAGAAAGACAACTTGAAAACAAGGAATAAAATGACCACAAGTACGTACTTATGAATATTTACTTTAAAATGTCAATGGACTAACTACACCAATCAAAAGACGTAGAGTGGCTGATCGGAAAAAAAAAAAAATAAGATCCTTCAATATACTGCCTACAAGAGACTTACTTCAGAGTGAAAGACACATAGCTTGAAAGTGAGGAATAGATAAATTTCATGTGAATGGAAATGATAAGAAAGCAAGAGAAGCAACATTCATATCTGAGAAAATATACTTTAAAACAAAGACTATAATGTAGACAAAGAAGAGCATCATATAAAGATTAAGATATCAATACAAGAAGAGGATATGACACTCAATATACACTCATTCAGAACAGAATCACCTAAATATATAAAGTAAATACTAACATATAAATGGAGAAACTGACAATAATATGTTAATAGTAGGACACATTAACAGCTCACTGACATCAGTAGAAGGATGCCCCAGAAACAAAATCTATAGGCCAACAGAGGTCCTAAATGACATGATAGATCAGTTGGATTTAATTGATAATTACAGGACACTACAACCCCAAACAGCAGAGCACACATTCTTTTCAAGCATGCAAGGAATGTTCTACAGAACAGACAACACACTAGTTAACAAAATAAACCTCAATGAATCTAAGAGGATGGAAATTATATCAAGCATGGTTTCTGACTACAAAGGTACAAAACTCAAAATGAACCTGAAGAAAGAAATATAAGGAAAACACAATCATGTAGAGACTAAACAACATGCTTGATGAGCCAGGCTCATTAAGAAAAAGTCAGGACCCAAATAAACAAAATAAGAAATATAAGCAAATAAATAACAATTGACACCACAGAAATAGAAAAAACTCATGAAGAACACTGTGAACAGTTATATGCCAACAAACTGGAAAACCTAGAAGAAATGGATATATTTCCAGAAACATACAGCCAAAAAGAAAATATTTGAGTCTAAAACAGATATTTTAAACATTATGTATTTACATGATCAAAAAAAAACCTGAAGTATAGTTAATTTACAATTTTGTGTTAGCTTCAGGTGTATAGAAAAGTAATTCATATATATATATAATTTTTCATATCCTTTTCCATTATAGATTATTACAAGACATTGAATATAGTTTCCTCTGCTATATGTAGGTCATTGATTTTTATCTACTTTATGCATAGTAGTATGTATATGTTAATGTTATATTAATTCATGTTTATGTTATGTTACATTAATGTATATGTTAA
The DNA here is from genome assembly GCF_001704415.2 of Capra hircus. Taxonomy (NCBI): domain Eukaryota; kingdom Metazoa; phylum Chordata; class Mammalia; order Artiodactyla; family Bovidae; genus Capra; species Capra hircus. The sequence goes on along the minus strand of NC_030815.1, from coordinate 33,307,995 downwards.
TCCTATCAATTAATATAAATTATAAATAATATTAATTTATATTAATTAAATAGGAGATAAATCCTAGTTTATCTCCCTTCTGCCCAGCTACCTCCACTGTAACCACCATAAGTCTCTTTTCTATGTCCGTGAGTCTATTTCTGTTTTTTAAACAGGTTCATCATATTTTTTAGATTTCACATGTAAATGGATTCACATGTTATTTGTCTTTTCCTGTCTGACTTACTTCACTTAATAGGATAATCTCTAGGTCCATCCATTTTACTGCAAATAAATTACCATATGATACTGTAATCCCACTCCCGAGGATATATCCAAAGAAATAGACATTTTGAACAGACTGATCACTACAAGTGAAACTGATTTTGTAATTAAAAACTCCCAGCAAACAGAAGTCCAAGACCAGACGACTTCACTGGGGAATTCTACCAAATGTATAAAGAAGAACTTACACATACCCTTTTCAAATTATTCCAAAAAAGTGAAGCAGAGCAGTGTTGAGGCAAATAAAATGACACAGTTCCTTGCAAGGAGTTTTTAACAATGGGAAGTGATTCCTATCTTCTCTTCAGTGAAGCAGTGTTTACATATTAGTCCATGACTGCAAGCATAGCCAAATACCATAATCTATCATAACTAGGATAAGGACATGTTATGAACTAAACTGCATCCCCTCATAATGCATATTTTGAAGTCCTGAAATTAAAAGATGCTTACTCCTTGGAAGGAAAGTTATGACCAACCTAGACAGCATATTGAAAAGCAGAGACATTACTTTGTCAACAAAGGTCTGTCTAGTCAAGGCTATGGTTTTTCCAGTGGTCATGTATGGATGTCAGAGTTGGACTATAAAGAAAACTGAGTGCTGAAGAATTTATGCTTTTGAACTGTGGGGTTGGAGAAGACCCTTGAGAGTCCCTTGGACTGCAAGGAGATCCAACCAGTCCATCCTAAACCATATCAATCCTGGGTGTTCATTGGAAGGACTGATGCTGAAGCTGAAACTCCAATACTTTGGCCACCTGATGTGAAGAGCTGACTCACTTGAAAAGACCCTGATGCTGGGAAAGATTAAGGGCAGGAGGAGAAGGGGATGAGAGAGGATGAGATGGTTGGATGGCATCACCGACTCAACTGACGTGGGTTTCGGTGAACTCCAGGAGTTGGTGGTGGACAGGGAGGCCTGGCATGCTGTGGTTCATGGGGTCGCAAAGAGTCGGACACAGCTGAGCGATTGAACTGAACTGAACTGAAACCTCAATATGACTGTAGTTGGAGATAAGGACTTTAAGGAGGTAAGTAAGGTAATAGGATCATAAAGTTAAGCCTTCATCTGATAGAACTGGTGTTCTTATAAGAAGAGGAAGAGACACTGGAGCTCACTTACTAGCTCTTCTATTTTGTGAACAGACCAGGCGAAAAGATGGTCTAAGGAACGAGTGTGTTGTTTAAGCCATCTATTCTGTAGCATCTTGCTATGGCATCTTGCTCCTTGCAATCCCATAGACTGCATTTCAGGCAGAGTCTTTACCACCAAGCCACCAGGGAAGCCCCACTGAGAGAAATATGGCAACAGATATGATAAAGCTGTCCAAACTTACATAATTTAAAAAGCTGGTGTCAAGAAAAGAATCACACTTTAATTATACCTGCATATTGTTTCTGTCATATCATTTTAGATAGAAAGTACCTCTTTAGTTAATGATATGAAGATAACTATAAAATTTGAATTTAGTTTTTCTTGACAATGTTTTTGTTGTTGTTTTTAAATGTCTAGTTAAGATTTGTTAAGGGTAACTAAGAAGAGAATCTTGACTAAATATTCTGAATCAAAAAATTAATATTTTTGTGTCAATAGGAATTTTGATATTATGATTTAAGTGCCAATTTTTGGTGATCAGGTAAACAGTAACCAGTAAAAAACCACACTTAAAAGAACTAATTCTGCCTTAGTTGATATGTAGTATTTCATGTGCTGCCAGGCTAGGTTGTGGAGCAATTTTATTATCTCTTTGCCTGTCTGGTCTCTTCACAGGAAACAAGATTTACTGACATACTAACCCTTAACAGATCCTATTTCTTTCTGCATAGGAAAACTGTAATTTGAGGATCCAACTGTTTCACACTCATCTTTTCTTGGAGTTGCAAAAATAACCTGTTGGATACTTTTGAGTCATCTGGCAAAAATTATTTGCTTGCAGAAGCCAATTTTCAGTATTAGAAGAGCTCATGGTATCAGTAGGAAAAGACAAATTGTAACACTGCACAGAGTATTGTTGTTGTGTTAGAAACTACAGATAAAATTTTTTTTAATTAATGATTAATAGAAGGCTTGTTGCACTCAATATTTCTGTAGATATAATTAAAAGGCAAACACTGATGTTTAATAAGATGAGGGTTCTTAATGAAAGAGACAATCATTACAAAATGTTCAAAATATTTTGTTATAATTTTTAATAACTGTCCTTTTAAAGATATAGATTTCTCCTCATGATTCATGTACTTACTGTCTTTGTCTCTAACATATCTCAAATTTCTTAACAGAAAGCTTCAAAGAAAGCAGTAAAATTCAAATCAAACAAGTTAAAATTTACTGTTACTCAATTATTTCCTATTTCTAAAGATTTTGTTAGAAAAGGCTGCTATATGCCCTTTAATCAATTTAATATTTTATATAAAGGAACATGTACACATGATACACTGCATGTATCAAGCACTGTGCATTGTGGGTACAAAGAAAAACAAGGCATAGTTTCTGCCTTCAATGAGTTTAGCATGTAAAAAAACAACACTGTAACAGAGCACTGGGTTTGAGTTCCCCGTGTCATACAGCAAATTCCCAATGGCTATCTATTTGGCATATGGTAATATATATGTTTTAGTGCTACTCTCTCAATTTGTCTCACTCTGTCCTTCCCCCGCTGTGGGAGATTGTAAAGAGGTTCAGGAGGGAGGGGATTATGACTGATTTACGTTGATGTATGGCAGAAAGCAACACAGTATTGTAAAGCAATTATCATCCAATTAAAAATAAATTAATTAAATATTTGAAAACCTTGTAAAATTATTTCAATATCATACACTAAATTAATGGAATGTCCCATAGATAAAAGATGGAAAATGTACTTCTCGTAGCTTAAGGTTCATGTTTTCCTGGAGGGAGTGATTTTTGAACTGAGCCAAGATAATTGGCTTAAATATGTAAAAGAAGGTGAAACTACAGACCCATATATTTACCATCTAATATAGCTGTAAGCCACACTTTTAGATGTACTTAGGAGTAATAGTAATGGCAACCCACTCCAGTACTCTTGCCTGGAGAATCCCATGGACGGAGGAGCGTGGAAGGCTACAGTCCATGGGGTTGTTAAGAGTCCAACACGACTGAGCGACTTCACTTTCACTTTTCACTTTCATGCATTGAAGGAAATGGCAACGTACTCCAGTATTCTTGCTTGGAGAATCCCAGGGACAAAGGAGCCTGTTGGGCTGCCGTCTATGGGGTCGCACAGAGTCGGACGCGACTGAAGCAACTTAGCAGCAGTAGTATACCAAGAGTGAGCAGGAGCATAAGAAAGTAATACTAAGAAGAATAAGGTTGTCAAAAGAATACTTGAGAAAAGTTTTATAAACAACACAAGTACTTTGAGTCTATATTGCAACTTTGCCTTGTTCAAACATGAATGGTCTTGAAAAATAGAAGAAGATCTTGAAAAAGATCTGCTGCATTGTAGAGAATCCCAATGTCCCTCTGACAACTCAAAAATATTACTTCAAAGCCCTGCTTTATTTAGAAAGACTAGCAAAGAAGGCATGAATAGCAAGGTAATAAGCAACTCATTTAATACAAAAAGGTAATGTGGCTTATAATGCACAGATTTAGTTTCAGAGTTTTTGGCCCATTTTCCATGCAAATTTTAAAAGTAAGTAAAACATATCTTTTGGTGTGTTGGTCTCTCTTTGCTGTACTTATTTTGTACTTTTGCTGTACTCTTTCATGACAATGTGGGTAAAAAAAAAACAACACACACACACACACACACACAAATCTTAGAAAGACTCATTTTCCTCATCTGTAAACTTGCCATAAGCATTTCTCATGATTGTTAGGAAAATTCACATCCAAAACAATTATTGACCTAGAACAATTATTGAAGATGATAATTTCTCTGTCTGTCCTATCACAGAAGCCTAGGAGCCTAATACTAGTTTTTTTTTCCTCCTCACATATTTATGTATGAATAATTCATACTATGGTATAAGTGATTAAATTATAAATTTAACTATTGCAAACTAAATGGAAGATTTTGTTTTGGCAAGACTCTTATCTTGCCAAGCTAAATATATAGCAGTTGAGTGAGAATTTCTAACATCAACATAATGATAGAGGAGAGTGAGAAGATAGGAAAACAGCAAATGTCCTGGCCTTCTTTTAACATTTACTAATTGTCCCTTTCAAATGGCTGATTTGATTCTCTTAATCCAAGAATGTGCAATATTTATTTTATATGAAGAGTACAGTGTTTGAAGTCAGGTGGCTGAGTTCTCAAAAAATCAAATGTCAAAATCAATTAAACTGAAGCAAAACAAAACTACTTCACAACTTTGTAAATATTAAATGGAACAATTATAGAAGGAGCTGTATTAGCAATTGTGTCTGACATTGTCAAACGTACCAAAAAAGGTAATGTTCATAATTTTCTTGTCACCATATTTGGATTTTTATTAAAAGAAATTAGGATGTTATTCTTAACCATGCACAGCTGCCTGTACACTGAGTCTTGGGCTCATTTTGGATTATGATCTCTGATTTTCTTTATTTAGCTTAATGGCAAATGGCTCATCAGTGCCCCATTCTACAGTACATACCTACCTTTCCACTGTGTTCATTTTCTTTTTCACCGCTGTTTTTCTGGCCTCTCTGATGTCCATTTCTATGCATTGAATTTACATGCAATCATTAGCAAATAAAATAGAATAGAATAACAGTTAGGAGAACTACCAAATGCAAGCTATCATATTCATAGTTCTATCTTTTTCCCATTCCCAGTTAATATACACATGTGTATGCCCATGTGAACACAAACACATCAGAATCATATTCTATCCTCAAACCTTTGCCAATTTGACTCACTTAAAGCAGATAAACCCATTAATCCACTTTATTGTATCTGATAGCATGAGTTCCAATTTAGGTACTTTGTTTCAAGGAGAAGGAAATGGCAATCAACTCCAGCACTCTTGCCTGGAAAATCCCATGAACGGAGGAGCCTGATAGGCTACAGTCCATGGGGTCGCAAAGAGTCGGACAGGAATGAGTGACTTCACTTTCACTTTCAAGGAATTGTAAACAAAATAACAAAATAAGGACTTTCACTGGAGGTTAGATTTATTAGCATTTTGATAGAAAATAATGCTATTTAGGATTCTAGCCCCCCCCCTCCAAAAATCTATAGAATGTCAAAATTGTACTAATTTTCGTCAACTTTTACAGTAGAACAATAGAGTATAGGCACAAACCAATGCTTTTTCTTTAAATTATAGTGGTTAAGACATGAAGCCATTAAAATAAATGTCTTAGCTGTGAATTTCCCCCTCATCTGGGAATTGACCTTGGGCAAAATGATGAAGTATGTCTTCAGAGATGCTCTTTGCACTCCAAGGCTTCTCTTTCCCAGCTCTGTCACTTGATCCCCAAAGCAATCCCCTGGCAAAGTCTCTCAGTTTGGACTGAAGATCCTCAGTGCTCTATTTCTTGACATTTTCCCAGCTCTTCTTTAGATTAGACATTATCTATTTGGTATCACTCATCTGCCTTCTTTCCCAAAGTAAAATATATATATTTATAATATATATTTATATAAAAATTGAAAGCTAAAAATTACTGCTGATTTTCCTTTCATAATACCATTTTAACACAGTATTTACTCATTTAAAATAACAATAGCAGATATATGAAAAAACATTTCAGGGAATCATTTATACTCTCTATCTTTATTCATTGATAGTGATCCATTAATCACTATCCATCAACATCACACAGAAGATTTTCTATCAGTATGAGCTGAAAAAGAAAAGGGATCCAGGATGCGGCATTCAGGTACAGTGATGAAATGCATAGATGTTAACATCAGTTGAACTAGAAGCTTCAAGGAGAAGGTGATGGCATCCCACTCCAGTACTCTTGCCTGGAAAATCCCATGGATGGAGGAGCCTGGTGGGCTGCAGTCCATGGGGTCTCGAAGAGTCGGACACAACTGAGCAACTTCCCTATCACTTTTCACTTTCATGCATTGGAGAAGGAAATGGCAACCGACTCCAGTGTTCTTGCCTGGAGAATCCCAGGGACGGGGGAGCCTGGTGGGCTACCGTCTATGGGGTCACACAGAGTCAGACACGACTGAAGTGACTTAGCAGCAGCAGTAGCAGAAGCTTCAAGTAGAGGAAAGTATATATAACAGTGGGGAATTTAACGTTCTTAAAATTCAGAAAATGGGAAGTCAAACAGTACAGTCATTCAGTCATGTCAAACTCTTTGCAACCGCATGGACTGCAGCATGCCAGGCTTCCCTGTTCATCACCAACTCCTAGAGCTTACTCAAACTCAGGTCCATCTAGTCAGTGATGTCATCCAACCATTTCATCCTCTGTTGTCCACTTCTCTTCCCACCTTCAATCTTTCCCAGCATCAGGGTATTTTAAAGTGAGTCAGTTCTTTGCATCAGGTGACCAAAGTATTGGAATTTCAGCTTTAGCATCACTCTTTCCATGAATATTCAGGACTGATCTCCTTTAGAATGGACTGGTTTGATCTCCTTGCAGTCCAAGGGACTCTCAAGAGTCTTCAACACCACAGTCCAAAAGCAGCAATTCTCCTGCACTTAGCTTTCTTTATAGTCAACTCTCACATCCATACACGAATACGGGAAAAACCATAGATTTGACTAGATGGACCATTGTTGGCAAAGTATTGTCTCTGCTTTTTAATATGCTCTCTAGGTGGTTCATAACTTTTCTTCCAAGGAGTAAGTGTCTTTTAATTTCATGGCTGCAGTCACCATCTGCAGTGAATTTGGAGCCCAGAAAAATAAAGTCGGTTACTGTTTCCATTGTTTTCCCACCTATTTGCCACAAAGTGATGGGACCAGATGCCATGATCTTAGTTTTCTGAATTTTGAGTTTTAAGCCAACCAGTCAGTTCTAAAGGAAATCAGTCCTGAATATTCATTGGAAGGACTGATGTTGAAGCTGAAACTCCAATACTTTGGCCACCTGATGTGAAGAACTGACTCATTTGAAATGATCCTGATGCTGGGAAAGATTGAAGGTAGGAGAAGAAGGGGACAACAGAGAATGAGATGGTTGGATGGCCTCACTAAATCAATGGACATTAGTTTGGGTAAACTGTGGGACTTGGTTACGGACAGGGAGGTCTGGCATGCTGCAGTCCATGGGGTCGCAAAGAGTCAAGCACGACTGAGCAACTGAACTGAACTGTTAGACTAGGACAAGGTGAAATATAAGAAGGGTAAATACCTAGAGAACAAAGTATGCTTGTGTACATGCTAAATTGTTTCAATCATGTCCACATGTGACCCTGTGGATTTTAGCCTACTAGGCTCCTCTTTCCATGGTCTTTCCCGGACAAGACTACTGGAGTGGGAAGCCATTTTCTCTCCAAGGGATCTTCCAGACCCAGGGATAGACCCATGCCTACTACATCTCCTGCATTAGCAGGTGGGTTCTTTTACACTAGCACCACATGGGAAGCCCTAGCACAGCACAGATTCAAATTAGGGCATCTTGGTATTGGAATCTATTTTTAACTACTGCAATATTAATGTGATATAAAACAATTTTTTAAGTGCAAGAAATTAGGCAGTGCTGCAACTATGAGCCCTTCTTATAGAATACACTAGAGAATGAACTCAGAGAAGGAAATGGCAACCCACTCCAGTATTCTTGCCTGGAGAATCCCAGGCTTGGAGGAGCCTGGTGGGCTTCCATCTATGGGGTCACACAGACTTGGACACGACTGAAGCAACTTAGCAGCAGCAGCAGCTGAGAATGAACTCACCCATGCAATTAATGATATGGAAAAAGTCAGCAAACAGTCTGATAATGAACATTTTAATTTATGTGAATATATGTATAATATCAGACTAAAACAAAGGAACGGCAAACTGGAAGCTCAATGTCCAGGTATATAGTCTGACAAAATAAAAAATATACAATAGGAAAGTAGAATAATTATTGATGTTTACAGAGAAAATGGATGAAACTTAAAAGATACCATAAAACCTGATACACCTGCATGTGAAAAAATTAAAAACCAAACCAGGGGACTTCCCCAGCTGTCCAGTAGTTAAGACTTTGCATTCCAAAGTAGAGAGTGCCAGCTCAATCCCTACTCAGAGAGCAAAGATCTCATATGCCTCGTAGTCAAAAAACCAAAATGTGAAAAAAAAAAAAAAAAAACCAGGAACAATGTTGTAACAATTTCAATAAAGACTTAAAAAAAAATGATTCACAGAAAAAATACAAGTCATAAACATATAAATACAATACATAATCGTATTTATATTAACATATAAGCATTTACATTTTTATAAACAAAAATATAAATTTAAAAGGAAAGAATACACAGCTTTCAGCAAAAGAAATACAGAAAATGAACACATTGCAATTATAAAATATTATTACAGAGCCAGCACCAAACAGTCAATCAAATAAATAAATCTGAATGGATTCAATCAATTCACTTTTCTTTTTTGTTTAAATTAAATTTCATTTTGGCAATTCAAGCAAAATTTATGCCCTGCACATGTAAAACAAAGTTATGAAAGGCTAAAATAAAGGTATGTGTAAAATTCTGCCAGGTAAATAGAAACAATAAACAGAAAGAAATAGTGATATCATATACAAAATTCAAACTAAAAAAGACAGTTTTAAAAAAGGATATCTTTTGATGTTAAATGACACAGGAGAAATATATAGCACTTAAGAATATGCACCAATTTACATAGCAATCGCTTTTATGAAATAGGTATTTTGTGATACTCTGGTTTAGTTGTTGTGTCTGACTCTTGAAACCCCATGGACTGTAGCCCACCAGGCTCCTTTGTTCATGGAATTTCTCAGACAAGAATATTGGAATGGCTTGTCATTTACTTCTTCATTTATGATATACAAAGAGACATAAGCAGAAATAACCTAATAGCCAGAGACCGTCATACACCTCTTGAGAATAAGACATCAACTGGACAAAAAATATTCTTAAATACAAGAATATAATAAATAATCAAATAATAATTATAATAGGCAATCTAATAATTAATCAATAATATAAACAATTAAAGGATTTTACCAAACTGTATAAACAAAACTACAAAAAATAGCTTCTGGGTATCCAAAAAATAGTCACAGAATAAGGTCATGTATTGTGATTTCCTAGGTGATAAAGAATTTGTCTGTCAATGCCGGAGCCAAAGGAGACACAGATTCCATCTCAAGGTCTGGAATATCCCCTGGAGGAGGAAATGGCAATCCACTCCAGTATTCTTGCCTGAAAAATCCCACAGACAGAAGGGCCCTCATGGACTACAATCCAAGGGGTCACAAAGAGTTAGACATGACTTAGCGACTAAACAAGAAGAAATGAGAGGACACTCCTAGTAACGGATCTTGAGGATACTGGACCAGTGAGAGTACAGAGTATAAATCTGAGTAAGGGAAACTTTATTGATATGGAGGAACTTTCCTTTGACTCAGGAATTAACATCATGCAAGTACATCTGATACTGCTTCCAACTGAAGATGCCTAGCTTCCTGAAGGATTAAAAAAAAAAAAAAAAAAGTGATGTCTACCAAAACTGTGATAGGAGCAAGAAAAAACAGAGTATTAAAGTGAGGATTGAAATGCCAAAAAGAGACGTGTTAGAATAAATGTTTTATATAAGGACAGGTTATTAGAAGACATCTCACTTACTAATTATAAAAGCAATTTGCTAGTCAGGGGATCACTGACATCACAGTTTGTATAGTCTTTTTGAGGAAATAGCAGAAAGGGAGGATTCTAAGAAACTGGGCACTCCAATGTCAGTGACAGGATTCTGGAAAAGCAGAGGTCAAATAGTAGTACTTAAGTGTAGGAGGCAAAATGGACATGATTGCTATGCTGTTTCTCCATCGCTCAGTCGTTTCCAGCTCTTTGAAACCCCCTGGACTGCAGGATGCCAGGCTTCCCTATCTTTCACCATCTCCCAGAGCTTACTCAAACCCATGTCCATTGAGTCACTGATGCTATCCAACCATCTCATCCTCTGTCTTCCCCTTCTCTTCCTGCCTTTAATCTTTCCTAGCATCAGGGTATTTTCTAATGAGTCAGCTCTTCACATCAGGTAGCCAAAGTTTTGGAGCTTCACCTTCAGCATCAGTTCTTCCAATAATATTCAGGATTGATTTCCTTTAGGATTGAATGACGATCTTGCAGTCTGAGAGACTCTCAAGAGTGTTCTCCAACACCACAATTCAAAAGCATCAATTCTTTGGTGTTCAGCCTTCTTTATGGTCTAAGTCTCACATCCATACATGACTACTGGAAAAACCATTTCTTCGACTATACAGAACTTTATCGGCAAAGTAATGCCTCTGTTTCTTAAAATGCTATCTAAGTTTGTCATAGCTCTTCAATCAAGGAGCAAGTGTCTTATAATTTCATGGCTATAGTCACCATCTGCAGTGATTTTGGAGCCCGAGAAAATAAAGTCCTTCATGGTTTCCATTGTTTCTTCCTCTATTTGCAATGATAGCTGTAACAGACAGCATATTCCTAAAAACAACAAAAATGGCCCTGACCTACAGGCATCTTAGGAAACAGATAATAGGCCAGGGTATTCTTAATCAAAAATATAGATGGTTGGGAATGCATGTACACCTGTGGTGGATTCATGTCAATGTATAGCAAAACCAATACAGTATTGTAAAGTAAAATAAAGTAAAAAAAATATTTAAAAAAATATATAGAGGGACAATCAGCAAGCGTACTGCTTGATTTATATAACCAAAAATGATCAAAAGTGGTTAAGACATTGATATCAAAACAAATATCAATAAAAATATTGGATAAACACCTTTGACATACACAAAATGGGAAATCACTCTGCACGGATACTGAATGGTATTCTGTATTAATGCTACTAATAAATGAATGTACATATGACAAGGAAGAAATTATAAACATTATGCTGACACACAGAAGTATGAACTGTGCGTTGGTAAAGGCAGCTGAAAGGGAATAAAGTATGATTAATATATTGTTTCTTCATGTATACAGATTTAGTAATATAGAGTTTAAAACTATAAGAAAGCAAGGCCATGCTACAGCAAAATTCCATGAAAAAAGGTAATAATGATGAGTAAGAAGAGAACATATTGGAAGAATGGCAAATAAAGGGCTGTAAATGTAATGTCATATCTATTAAACTGTCACAATGGTTCAAATGGGTGTTTAACATATTAAATAAATTAATAGTATCTATTTAGTTAATGTGTAAGTTGTGTATATTATAAGCATTATTTTCACTCAAGCTATGATAAAGATGTATATCAACAGATATGCTGTATTAATACAAGGAAATATTATACAGGGTTTAAAATAAATGATTATAATGTTTAACCAAGGAATATAAATATAAAAAACATACTATTAAGTAAATAAAGCAAATTTAATAATTGTTTTTAAAACTGCTATTTAAGAAAATCAGGTAAGACAATTATGAATTATAATAAGTATAAAATTCAAGAGACATGAGGATACAATATCTAGTTTGAGCTGAATAAATTTTCAGAAATTCACTTCAGTTCACTTCAGACGCTCAGTGGTGTCCAGCTCTTTGCTACCCCATGAATCACAGCATGCCAGGCCTTCCTCTCCATCACCAACTCCCAGAGTTTACCCAAACTGATGTCCATCAATTCGGAACTGCCATCCAGTCATCTCATCCTCTGTTGTCCCCTTCTCCTCCTACCCACAATCCCTCCCAGCATCAGGGTCTTTTCCAATGAGTCAACTCTTCACATGAGGTGGCCAAAGTATTGGAGTTTCAGCCTCAGCATCAGTCCTTATAATTAACACCCAGGACTGGTCTCCTTTAGGATGGACTGGTTGGATATCCTTGCAGTCCAAGAGACTCTCAAGTGTCTTCCCCAACACCACAGTTCGAAAGCATCAATTCTTCAGCACTCAGTTTTCTTCACAGTCCAACTCTCACATCCATACATGACCACTGGAAAACCCATAGCCTTGACTAGATGGACATTTGGGGACAAAGTTATGTCTCTGCTTTTTAATATGCTACTAAGGTTGGTCAAAACTTTCCGTCCAAGGAGTAAGAGTCTTTTAATTTCATGGCTGCAATCACCATCTGCAGTGATTTTGGAGCCCCCCTCCAAAAAATGGTTTGAATCTGTTTTAACTGTTTCCCCATTTATTTCCCATGAAGTGATGGGACCAGATGCCATGATCTTCATTTTCTGAATGTTGAGCTTTAAGCCAGCTTTTTCACTCTCCTCTTTCACTCTCATCAAGAGGCTTTTTAGTTCCTCTTCACTTTCTGCCATAAGGGTGGTGTCATCTGCATATCTGAGGTTACTGATATTTCTCCTGGGAATCTTGATTCCAGCTTGTGCTTCTTCCAGCCCAGCGTTTCTCATGATATACTCAGCATATAACTTAAATAAGCAGGGTGATAATATACAGCCTTGACATACTCCTTTTCCTATTTGGAAAAAGAGTATGTTCTTCCATGTCCAGTTCTAACTGTTGTCTGCTGACCTGCAAATAGGTTTCTCAAGAGGCATGTCAGCTGGTCTGGTATTCCCATCTCTTTCAGAATTTTCCACAGTTTATTGTGATCCACACAAAGGCTTTGGCATAGTCAATAAAGCAGAAGTAGATGTTTTTCTGAAACTCTTTTGCTTTTTTAATGGTCCAGCAGATGTTGGCAATTTGATTTCTGCCTTTTCTAAAACCAGCTTGAACATCTGGAAGTTCACGGTCATGTATTGCTGAAGCCTGGCTTGGAGAATTTTGAGCATTACTTTACTAGCATGTGAGATGAGTACAATTGTGTGGTAGTTTGAGCATTCTTTGACATTGCCTTTCTTTGGATTGCAATGAAAACTGAACTTTTCCAATCCTGTGGCCACTGCTGAGTTTTCCAAATGTGCTGGCATATTGAGTGCAGAACTTTCACAGCATCATCTTTCAGGATTTGAAATAGCTCAACTGGAATTCTGTTACCTCCACTAGCTTTGCTCATAGTGATGCTTTCTAAGGCCCACTTGACTTCACATTCCAGAATGCCTGGTTCTAGGTGAATGGTCACACCATCATGATTATCTAGATCATGAAGATCTTTTTGTACAATTCTTCTGTGTATTCTTGCCGCCTCTTCTTAATATCTTCTGCTTCTGTTAGGTCCCTACTATTTATGTCCTTTATTGAGCCCATCTTTGCATGAAATGTTCCCTTGGTATCTCTCATTTTCTTGAAGAGATATCTAGTCTTTCCCATTCTGTTATTTTCCTCTATCTCTTTGCAACGATCACTGAGGAAGGCTTTGTTATCTCTCCTTGCTATTCTTTGGAACTCTGCATTGAGATGCTTATATCTTTCCTTTTCTCCTTTGCTTTTCATTTCTCTTCTTTTCTCAGCTATTTGTAAGGCCTCCTCAGACAGCCATTCTGCTTTTTTGCATTTATTTTCCTTGGGGATGATCTTTATCCCTGTCTCCTGTACAATATCACAAACCTCCGTTCATAGTTCATCAGGCACTAGTCTATTAGATCTAGTCCCTTAAATCTATTTCTCACTTCCACTGTATAATCATAAGGGATTTGATTTAGGTCATACCTGAATGGTCTAGTGGGTTTACTACTTTCTTCAATTTAAGTCTGAATTTGGCAATAAGAAGTTCATGAACTGAGCCACAGTCTGCTCCTAGTCTTGATTTTGCTGACTGTATAGAGAATCTCCATCTTTGGCTGCAAAGAATATAATCAATATGATTTCAGTGTTGACCATCTGGTGATGTCGATGTGTAGAGTCTTCTTTTGTGTTGTTGGAAGAGGGTGTTTGCTATAACCAGTGCATTTTCTTGGCAAGACTCTATTAGTCTTTGCCCTGCTTCATTCCATATTCCAAGGCCAAATTTACCTGTTGCTCCAGGTGTTTCTTGCCTTCCTACTTTTGCATTCCAGTCCCCTATAATGAACAGGACATCTTTTTTGGGTATTAGTTCTACAAGGTCTTGCAGGTCTTCAAAGAAGCGTTCAACTTCAACTTCTTCAGCATTACTGGTTGGGGCATAGACTTGGATTACCATCATATTGAATGGTTTGCCTTGGAAATGAACAGAGATCATTCTGTCATTTTTGAGATCACATCCAAATAATGCCTTTCAGACTCTTTTGTTGACCATGATGGCTACTCCATTTCTTCTAAGGGATTCCTGACCATTATATCTATCTTTTCATAGATATGAAAAGATAGATATAATGGTCATCTGAGTTAAATCACCTATTCCAGTCCATTTTAGTTTGCTCGAATGTGGACATTCACTCTTTCCATCTCTTGTTTGACCACTTTCAGTTTGCCTTGATTCATGCACCTAACATTCCAGGTTCCTATGCAATATTGCTCTTTACAGCATTGGACCTTGATTCTGTCACCAGTCACATCCACATCTGGGTATTGTTTTTGCTTTGGCTCCATCCTTTCATTCTTTATGGAGTTATTTCTCCAGTGATCTCCAGTAGCATATTGGGCCTTTACTGACCTGGGGAGTTCCTCTTTCAGTATCTTATCATTTTGCCTTTCATACTGTTCATGGGGTTTTCAAGGCAAGAATACTGAAGTGGTTTACCATTCCCTTCTCCAGTGGACCACATTCTGTCAGACCTCTCCACCATGACCCTCACATCTTGGGTGGCCCCTCATGGCATGGCCTAGTTTCATTGAGTTAGACATGGCTGTGGTCCATGTGATCAGATTGGCTAGTTTTCTGTGATTATGGTTTCAGTATGTCTGCCCTCTGATGCCCTCTCATATCACCTACCATCTTGGTTGGGTTTTTCTTACTTTGGACGAGGGGTATCTCTTCAGGGCTGTTTCAGCAAAGTGCAGCCACTGTTCCTCCCCTTGGATGAGTTCCCCCTCCTGACCTTGAAAGTGGAGTAGCTCCTTTCGGCCCTTCTGTGCCCACACAGATGCTGCTCCTTGGATGCGGGGTTGCTCCTCTTGGCCACAGCCCCTGACCTTGAACTTGGGGTAGCTCCTCTCTGCCGCGCTTCTGCACGGTCCCTCACAGCAGCTGCGCTTCTGCAGCTTACTGCTTACTGCTACTAATTTCAGAAATCAGTAAGTAAAAATATCAGTAAAAATTTTAAAGGACAGCATCAAAATATTTGTAACTAAATTATGACCAACCTAGATAGCATATTCAAAAGCAGAGACATTACTTTGCCGACTAAGGTCCGTCTAGTCAAGGCGATGGTTTTTCCAATAGTCAAGTATGGATGTGAGAGTTGGACTGTGAAGAAGGCTGAGAGCTGAAGAATTGATGCGTTTGAACTGTCTTGTTGGAGAAGATTCTTGAGAGTCCCTTAGACTGAAGGAGATCCAACCAGTGTATCCTGAAGGAGATCAACCCTGGGATTTCTTTGGAAGAAATGATGCTAAAGCTGAAGCTCCAGTACTTTGGCCACCTCATGCAAAGAGTTGACTCTTTGGAGAAGACTCTGATGCTGGGAGGGATTGGGGCAGGAGGAGAAGGGGACAACCGAGGATGAGATGGCTGGATGGTATCACTGACTCGATGGATGTGAGTCTGAGTGAACTCCAGGAGTTGGTGGTGGACAGGGAGGCCTGGCGTGCTGCGATTCATGGGGTCACAAAGAGTCGGACACGACTGAGAGACTGAACTGAACTGAACTGAACTGAATGTAACATCTTAAGATTTGATACTTATATTTATCAAAAAAAAAACAACACAGGAATAATTTCAAAAAGATGGTTAACATCAGTCAAGTTAAAAGATGCCAAAATATCACCCCAATAGAAGGAATATAAGTTATATTTTAGAAAGATTATTTGATTTAGAATTTTAGGTTCCAAACCTTGAGTATATTTGCAAGGATAAACAGAAACCCTGACAGTGCCTGCCTTTGGAAAGTGAATATAGGTGGCTGATGGACAGTAGAAGAAGTATCTGCTTTTGTCAGATACCCTTTCCTACCTTTTAAAATGGGTACTAATTTTATACATAATCTAATTTCAAAGAGGGAAATATTAATAGGGAACAAATGTGCATATTCTTTTATTTCATGCTATTACATAGTAGAAAACATCAGTATTGTATTAAATAAACTGTTTCACAGTATTACTTCTCAGGCAAAATTAGAAAGCTGGCATGCAAATGATTGCAGATTTGAGTAATGTAGGAATGCTGTATAACAACCTAATCTGTCACACTTCCCTTCCCTGCAATTGCAGTGATTTTACTTTAAAGAATGAAATACAGAGCCTTTTGATGAGGTCTCAGAATCTAGTAAATATTTGGAAAGATTTGTTGCTATTTTTTTCCCCAAAATCAACTCCCTAAATCAAGTGCATCACAGCATTACTATATTTTGAAAGGATTTTATATACTGATTTTTATATATGAAGAGTTTTATATACAATTTAGTACATGCTTCTTAATAATCCTGAAAGGCAAGCAGAGGCTCACTTTACAGTTGGTGTTTGATTCTCAGAGAGTGCAACTTACTTGTTCAAGGCCAAGATTAAGCAGCAGGTTGAAATTTATACCTTGGCTTCCTAATTATCTATCTTTCCACCTCATGATCTTACCTCACATCTAATATTATGGGTTCATCTTATTAAGTTTCTTCTGCTGCACTAATGAATAGATCTTAGCCACATTACTTAATGTCTTTAATTCAGATTGCTTAATGTCTTTAACTCAGATTACTTAATGTCTTTGCTGCTGCTGCTAAGTCACTTCAATCGTGTCCGACTCTGTGACCCCATAGACGGCAGCCCATGAGGCTCCCCCTTCCCTGAAATTCTCCAGGCAAGAACACTGGAGTGGGTTGCCATTTCCTTCTCCAATGCATGAAAGTGAAAAGTGAAAGTGAAGACACTCAGTCGTATCCAACTCTTAGCTAACCCATGGACTGCAGCCCACCAGGCTCCTCCAGCCATGGGATTTTCCAGGCAAGAATACGGGAGTGGGTTGCCATTGCCTTCTCTGTAATATCTTTCATGTAACTAATTTTCTGTAGATAATTAGTTACAAGAGTATTACTTATGTGGATAATAATATAACTCCAAATTCTTGTTTTGAGGATTACCTGAGAAAATTAAAAAAAAAAAAATTTCACTTACATATGAGTTATAGTACAAAACACAATATAAATGTTAACTCTCAGTCGTATTGATATTTTGCTATTTTCAACGTTGTTCATAATTTGCTTCTATTATTATTTTGCTTTGTTTTAGAATGCCTTGTTCAAGAAAAAGGATCTTGCCTCTTTAACATATATGTTTAATATTAATACTTGATATTAATATTATTAATTTAATACAATAATTTCCCAATAACTGATTGAAAGGAATTGAAGATCTGCAATTTGACCAATAAAAAATTCAAAATAGTAGTTTTGAGGAAGCTCAGTAAGCTACAAGAAAACAGAAGAACAATTCAACAAAATCACAAAACAATGCATACATAAATGACAAACTTAACAGTCAGAAATACTAGAAAAGAACCAACGGAAATAATAAAACTGAAGAATAAAATGAATAAATAAATAATCAGAGAGCACCAGGGGCTTCACAGGTGGCTCAGTGGTAAAGAATATGCGTTCCAGTGTAGTAGCTGCAGAAGACATGGGTTTGAGCCTTGGGTTAGGAAGAGTCTTTAGACCAGGAAATGGCAACCCACTCCAGTATTCTTGCCAGGATAATCCCAAGGACAGAGGAGCCTGGCAAGCTATAATCCATGGGCTGCAAAGAGCCAGACACAACGGAGCATGCATGAGCACATAAGACAGCAGCAGAGTGTATCAAGAAGAGAAAACATATTAAATGGATGACAGATCCTTTGAAATTATCCAGTCAGAGGAGAATAAAACTATCCATTCAGTGTAAGAATGAAAAGAGTTAAGATAGCCTACATGAATTATGGCATAGCAATAATAGAAACCACATATGCACTATTGGAGTCCCAAAAGAAAAGAAAGCAGGCAGTTTATTTAAAGAAATAATGACTGAGAACATCTCAAACCTTGGGAAAGAGTTGAACATAAGTCCATGAAACTCATAAGTATCCCCCAAAACTTCAACTGAAAAAAATATTCTCCAAAATACATAACAAAACTGTTTAAAATAAAGTTAAACAGATTTTTAATGTCAGTAGAGGAAAAAAAAAAAAATCACCCAAAAAAGAGAATCCTTATTTAAGCCATCAGTGGATTTCTCAGCAGAAACCTTTCAGGCCAGGAGAAAGTGGTGATATATTCAACCAAGATTATTTGTTTATATATATATAAATTTACTTATTTTTAATTAGAGGATAATTCCTTTACAATATTGTATCGGTTTCTCCCATACCTAAACATGCATTAGCCATCAGTGTGTGTGTGTGTGTGTGTATATATATATATATATATATATATATATATATATATCCTTTCCCTCTTGAAACTCCTCCCATCTCCCAGCCCGTCCCTTCCCTCTAGATTGTCAGAGAGGTTGACCTCCCTGTGACATATAGCATGGTTCCAGTGGCTATCTATTATATGTATGGTAATGTATATGTTTCCATTCTCTTCTGAATTTGTCCCTTCCTCTCCTTCCCTTACTGTGTCCACAAGTCTCTTCTCTATGTGTCTCCATGGTGGCCCTGCAAATAGGTTCAATGGTACTATCTTTCTAGATTCCATATATATGTATTAATTAATATATGA
The DNA here is from genome assembly GCF_001704415.2 of Capra hircus. NCBI lineage: Eukaryota > Metazoa > Chordata > Mammalia > Artiodactyla > Bovidae > Capra > Capra hircus. The sequence goes on along the minus strand of NC_030815.1, from coordinate 33,288,963 downwards.
TATCTGTTTTTCTCTTCTGATTTACTTCACTCTGTATACTAGACTCAACGTTCGTCCACCTCATTGTTTCATTTGCAACTATTTTCTTCCATTCTGAGGGCTGTCTTTTAATCTTATTTACTGTTTTCTTTGCTGTGCAAAATCTTTTAAGTTTAATTAATACACATACAAATATCCTCAACAAAATACTAGCGAACAAAATTCAACAGCACATTTAAAAGATCGTACACCATGATAAAGTAAGATTTATCCCTCTGACACAAGAGTGTTTCAAAATATGCATGACAATACCACATTAAAAGAACGAAGAAAATGTTATATGGTCATCTCAGTAGATGAAGAAAAAGCATTGACCATATTCAAGATCCTTTCATGAAAAATAGTTTCTACAAACTACTTATAGAAGGAGCATACTTCAGCATATTAAAAGTCATATGTATCAAGCCACATGCTTAATGGCAAAAATCTTAAACCTTTTCTCTTATAGAAATAAGATTGCTATCCCAATTCTGTATCTGTATTCCCATGTTCATCACCATTTTAGTCACAGTAGAAAAAATCTAAATGTCCACTGGTGGATAACTGGATTAAAAAAATACAATACATACAAATATAAATGCACATATACAAAATGGAATATTCAGCCACAAAACAATGGAAATCTTGCCATATGTGATTACATGGATAGGTAATGGTGTTATGTGAAGTTAAATAATTCAGACAAAGAAACATAAATACTGTATCATCTCAACAATATATGAAATTTTAAAAAGCCAAATGCATAGAAGTGTAAAGTAAAAAGGTAGCTGCTAGGGTTAGGATGGAAAGGGCACAGGAGATGAGACATTGGATAAAGGATACAAACTTCTAGTTATAGAATGAATATTTTCTAGAGATCTAACATACAGCATTGTGACTAAAGTTATATACTTAAAAGTTGTATTCTTAAATGCTCTTACCACAAATTAAAAAAAAAAAAAGCTAATTACATGAGGTGATAGAAGTGTTAACTAACCATATTATGGAAATCAGTTTGCAATAATTATTTACATCAAATCATCACATGGCATACCTTAAACTTGCAATATTATAGGTCAATTATACTTCAATAATGCTGGAAGGATAAAATAAAATAGGTAACTGGAAAATAGGATTTGATCATTGGGCTATAGTTTGACAACTCTGCTTTATTTAACTATTTTTCAATAACATGACAGATAGTAATAGCCAAAGAAGAAAATTCATCATATCTAGTCAGTCCTTCAAGCAAAGGAAATTATTACAAAAATGACTGAAAAGTATTTGAGAAAGATCAAAATATGCTTGAAAACTTCACTCAGTATAATATGTTTTAGACTGCAAGCATGGCAACGACTGGAATTGTATGTTTCATAATTCTAAGTACCTGAAGTTATTATATAGGAAACACCGACTCAATGCACGTGAATTTGAGTGAACTCTGGGAGTTGGTGATGGACAGGGAGGCCTGGCACGCTGCAATTCATGGGGTCGCAAAGAGTCAGACACGATTGAGCGACTGAACTGAACTGAAAGGCTATGTGTAATGTCATTGAGAGAATACAAAATTAGGATCAAAATTAATTTTAAATGAATGCTGCTTATTATAATTAAATAGTCCAACAAAAATTCATAAATTTTCCTTTTAACTTATTTAATCTGAATCTGACATTTCCACCTTAAATATATGAGTATAAATGTATATTATAAACAGTAAAAGAGAAAAAGATAAAAAGAAAGAGAAATCACCTTGGCTTGAATAACAGTAGTTCATATCAATTCTAGAAATTGTAGCATCAACTTTTCTGGCAAGACTCCACTGGTGTTGTTTATTTTTCATTAAACTCTGATTCTTGAGAGAATACCTTACCAGCAGTAAAAATTGGAAAAAAAAAAAAAAAACAAAATAAAATACAGAAAAAAATAACCTTGAGTCAGCCTAGGTAGAATCATTCCTGCCAGAAAGATTAAAAACATACTTTCAAATCTTTTTTCCCCTAGTACTAAAGTTGCTATCTAAAAATAATTTTGAATACCAAATAGATCACATGAATTTTGGATTTGGAGTGAGCCTTTTTAACACTGAGATCACTCTCAGATTAATTGAATTTAATGAAATTTGAACCAAGATGACAATTAATAATGACAAAATATTTAAAGATTAAAGAAAAGTAAACATTAATATAATATTCATTTGTAGTAATGTGAATATGATACAGAGTAAGTTGATTGTGAATATTTTCATATCAACTGTACATCTCACTTCATTTAAGTCTCTCAGTTGTGTCCAACTCTTTGTGACCCCATGGACTGCAACATGCCAGGCTTCCCTGTCCATCAACTTTCAGAGCTTATTCAAACTCATGTCCATTGAGTTGGGGATACCATCCAACCATCTCATCCTCTGTCGTCCCCTTCTCTTCCTGCCTTCTATCTTTCCCAGCATCAGGGTCTTTTGCATCAGGTGGCCAAAATATTGGAGTTTCAGCTTCAGCAATTATTATATATATCAATGCATTTACATTATTATGGTTCTTATATTTTCACTGTACATTTTATATTATCACTGTACATCTGTGTAGTGATAATAAAAAGCAGATGGTAGGATGAGTTAAAACTGTTAATATGTGTATGTGACGTGATATGGAGTGTACCAGCTGAAATATTTCACCTGAACTAGATCAAGATGCTAATGTGACAATGCATGTGTCAGAAATAAGTGCCATTTTTTTCATTTCCAAAATAAAACAGACTTATGTATCTTTTCATGGTGAATAGCCTCCTCTAACAAATTTTGATATGTCAACTTCAATTCTCACCATTCACATTGTTCTCAAAGCATATAGAGGTTTTCTCCTATACTGTGAAGGATATGAAGGAAAATAAATCAATGAGAGAAAGGAGGAATGAGAAAGAAAAGAAAGAAACATAGAATACAAATGCAGGTGGAAAGGAAACTCCGTTTTATCTCCCTCCTCTTCTGCCTTTTTTTTTTTTTCTTAGAGGTGAGAGAACTAGATACTGAAACCTGTGAAAATTGTAGGAATCATCTTTATTGATTTGAATTGGTCATTATATTTATATTTTCTCCATGAATGCAACTAATTTTTATAAGTAAATACTGGGTTTTATGAGCTTTCCCAGGGGCTCAGTGGTAAAGAATCCACCTGCAATACAGGAGACAGAGACCTGTGTTTGATCCCTTGGTCAGGAAGATCCCCTGGAATAGGAAATGGCAACCCACTTCAGTAATCCTGCCTAGAAAATTCCATGGACAGAGGAGCTTGGTGGGCTATAGTCCGTGCGGTCACAAACAGTTAGACATGATTGAGTGACTAAACAACTAAATAACAATTATATTTTCAACATGTGTTAGATACTTTGAGATGTTTTGCTGAGAGGCATAGTAGTGATATAAATTTAAGAATTTATATAGTATTTTAATCCTCATTATCAGGAAATTGTTTATGTATTCCAAGAACAAGATAAGAAACAGTCTTAAGTTTGCCTTAGGTATGATTAAAACCATATAAGTAATACTCTACATATATATATATATATGCATATATATATATGTAATAGTATGATATAAGTAATAGTGTGATATGGCCCAGGCAATTATTTTCCATGGGATGTGGATGTCGGTATTTCTCTTAACCTTTGAAATCTTTTTGTCCTCACAAAGTGGAAGAAGAAAGCAAAAGAAAAAAAAAAAATCATGACATTGTATTGGCACTGGGGAATCTTTTGTTCAATGATGGATGTCTTCCTTCTAGGAAGAGGAGGATGCTTGCTATTGGGCCTCATTCATTAAGTTGACGCAACGGTGGCATAAACTATCATCCACAGAGATTTTCAATTGAATGTTATCGCACCAATCACTTTCTCACAGCCTAATGGAGTGTTCCTGACATCAGAGTCTGATAAATTGCTCAGTGCCAATTAAAAAAGACACTCTCCCTGTCAGTCATTTAGCTTCAATATTCTCCTTTACTAGATTAGGTTCCATAAAAATGACAGGAATGATGAAAGTTTATTTGTAAATTTCTTCACTTTAATTTGTGAAGACTTTTGGGTTTCTTCACTGTCCAAAGTCAGGAAGGACACTTACTGATGTCATTAGAAAACCATTCTAAGTAGATATTATTATGACAGATAAACTGAAATACTCATACTTTAAGAGTAAAAATGAAATAATTTTGAAGAAAAATATATACATTCATTTTTCAAAGATGTGTTGATAACTTCCAAACACCAAGCAGGCCTGCTTTCTTAATAGATTAAAAAGCATCAGAAACTACAATCTCCCTCTCTCCAATACTTCCCCATTTCTCACAACTCAGCTAAAATTTTGGGTTTTATAAGACTATTATCATGTTGACAGACTCATTTTTTACTTTAGTAAGCATATTTCACTAATGACGTGGAGTCTCTGAACATACATTGACCTCTGTTTACTGATAGGTTTGTTACCAAACTACTGAAAAACATATTTTAATATTCTATATTATGCCCATTAAAATCCCCTTTAGGATCTTTTAGTATTCAACATGGAAGAAGTAGTATTTTAGTGAACTTTTATCATGGGGGTTCTTTAATGAATATATCACGCATGAGAAGTAGCATATAACATAATTTAAAAGTTTTGGGTCAGGCCATTAGTAATTGAATCTCACCTCCATTATTCATCAGAGACATAACATTGGGTATGTACCTAACTGCTTTATGTTCATGTGCCCTTCTAATAAGATTATTTTAAGGTTTAAGTATAAATTAAATGTAAGTATTTATAAAAGTGACAAGTACATTTTTAACATTTACTTGCTGTTAGCCATTATTATCTATTCACATGAAATACAAAATCTCTCTTGAAACAAAGTAAAAAAAATGCACTTTTTTTTTTTTTAAAGAGCATTTGATATACCATGTCATGGACTAAGTATTAGGGATATTAGAAGAGCAAAGAAAAAAACACAAACGCTCTCCCAAAAATATAGAGAACTATAGAGATAAATACACACAAGTAATGAAGTATGTGAATCATAAAAGTGTAAACAGATGCTAATGTTTTAGGGAGAATATATTATAATTGTATTATTTACTCCTTTAAGGTTCACTCTATCTCTCTTCAAAATTTTATACAAAAATAGAAGACTTTGTAATTGATCTCCATCTCTTGAGCCTACTATTCAGGTCAGTGGTATGTTTATTTGTACAAATTAATATAGTTAAAGGAAACACTGGAGAAATCATTCTTTAACTTTGGCCAGAGAACAAAGTTCAGTAGAGGGCACTAAACTTTCTTCCTCAGTTATTTAATGATGGAACTTCATTTTAAACGTTGTTCAGTACATCTGGTTTCATTTTGGCATTTGGGAAACTTCATATTGCTTTACATGTTCCAGTTTTCTCTCTTACAAAAATATCAACTTCACAATATTTGAAGAATTTTGGTAGAAGCATGCAGCTTTTTTTCAATATAGTATTTGAATTCCTAGCTACAGCAATCAGGAAAAAAAAAAAAGGAATTAAAATAAGAAAGGAGGAAGTAAAACTCTCACTGCTTGCAGATGACATGACCTTGTATACTCAAAATCCTAAAGACACCACCAAAAAACTATTAGAACTAATAAATTAATGTGATAAATTTTCAGGATACAAATTTAATATACAGAAATATGTTATAATTCTATATAGCAAAAATGAACTACCAGAAAGAAAAATTAAGAAAATAATTCCATTAACAATTCCATCAAAAAGAATAAAACACATAGGAATAATACTAACCAAGAAGTTAAAAGACCTGTATTCAAAAACTTCTAAGATGCTGATGAAAGAAATTGAAGACAACATCAACAAATGAAAAGGTAGACTGTGCTCATGATTGGAATAATTTATTTTGTTAAAATGACCATACTATCCAAGACAATTTACAGATTCAATGCAATATTTATCAAAGTATCAATGGCATTTCTCATAAATGATAATAATTCTAAAATTTGTATAGTAATACAAAAGATCCTGGATAGCCAAGATAATCTTGAGAAAGAAGAACAAAGCTAGAGATATCATGCTTTCTGATTTCAAATTATACTATAAAGCTACAATAATTAAACAGTCCAGTGCTGACACAAAAATAGACACAGAGATCAAAGGAACAGAACAGATAGCTCAGAAATGAACCTATGCTTATAAGGTCAATATATTTGGTTTATGACAAAGGAGGCAAAGATATAAAATAGGGGGAATAGATAGCTTCGTCAATAAACTGTGTTGGGAAAACTGGACAGTTATATCCAAAGGAATCAAATTGGACTACTTTCTCACACTGTATAAAAATATACACTCAAAAGGGATTAAAGATCTTAATGTAAAATCTGAAACCATAAAATTCTTAGAAGAAAACATGGGCAGTTTACTCTTTGACATCACTTTTGGCAATGTTTTGTCAAATGTGTTTTCTCAGGAAGGGAAACAAAAATAAACAAACAAAAACAAATGTGACTACATCAAATTAAAAAGTATTTATGGACCAAAGGAAACTGACAACAAAATGAAAAACCAGAAGATATTTGCAAATGATCCTTTGCACAAGAGGTTAATATCTGAATAGGAGAAGATATTTGCAAATGATATATCCAATGAGGAGTTAATACCCAAAATATATATAGAATTCATAAAACTCAACATCAAAGCAAAAAACACTCTAAGAAATGGGCACAGGAGCTGATTAGACATTCTTCCAAAGAAGAAATACAGATAGGCAAAAACATATGAAAAGAATTTCAATTCCACTAATCATGGAAATGCAAATAGAAATTACAATGGCATACCATATAACACCTCTCAGATGGCTATTATTAAAAAGAAAATAAATACAAATGTTGGTGAAGGTAAACTATGAAATGAAATATTACTCAGACATACAAAAGAATGAAAACTTGTTGTGTGATAACATGGATAGAATTAGAGGGTATTAGCTAGGTGGAATAAGAGAAAAAGACAAAAACAGATATCACATGATTTCACTTATATGTGGATTCTAAAAAACAAAACAAAACAGTGAAAAAACATAACAAAATAAATGTAAACTTAGCAACACAGAAACAGACTCATAAGTGAACAAACAGGTGGTTGTCAGAGGGCTGGGGAATGAGAGTGAGTGAAATAGATAAGGAAGATTAGGAGATACAAAATTTCAGCTACAAAATAAATTATTTATAGGGATGAAATGTACAGAATAAAGAATAGCATTAATAATATCTTAATGACTTTGTATGGTAACAGATGGTAACTAGATTTATTGTGGTGATAATTTTATAAAGTACAGAAATATGGAATCGCTATGTTGTGAGCCTGCAACTAACATAGCGTTGTAGGTCAATTATACAAACAACAACAAAAAAAGTCAGAGGGACCTCTGACACTGGCTAATCATAAAAGTAATAACATTGCATAAAATATATATAGCACCTATTTCCACACATTTAGACAACAGCTAGACCAAGGCTGTGATCCTGGACAGATGGGACCCATATAAGAAGAGGACCATACTCACTCAGCACTGTGTGTGTGTATGTGTGTGGTGGTGGTCGGGGGGTGGGGTGGGGTGGGGTGGGGTGGAATAGGTTGACCTGGAGCAATTTACAGGTAGCTGTGATTCAAAGGTATAGGAGACCAAAATGACACTTCGGGTCTGCTGAAGTGGCAATAATTTGTAGTATAAGGTAAGTCAGAAGAGAGAACTAAATAAAGAAGACACTATAGAAATCTGCATAAGTATCTCCTTGAGTCTTTTACCACAAATGTACACATGCTGAGAGTCCGATGACATAAGCCCTGGAAGAAACAAGATCCTGGACAGAGAGAGGACTTGGAGATGACAATAGATTCTGAGATGACATACTCCTGGGAGAACTGGAAGTTCTGAACAGTCAAGAGTACAACAGTCAACAGACCTTAGTGAATATATCAGGCATTTAGTCAAAACCTCCCCTCCTTCCCCAAATAACTACAGGAGTACTTTAGTTCTCTATAGTTGCCTATAGAGTATAGGCAAACCATACTCTAGAGTGCCATAACCAAATGTAAAATCAAGCCTTGATTTTCAGAAAAGTAAATGTTAGCAAGAAAAGATAAATGCTCTTAAAAGAAAAAAACAGAAACAAGACATTAAAATAAAAAACATTCACAGAAAGCAGTATACAATAAAGAGTTTCAAACACAGGAATAAGCAGGAAAAGGTGACTCATAACCAAGATACTAAGAAATAATATAGAAATAGAGGCAGAGATGACAGAGACATTGAAATCTGAGGACAAGGAATACAGATTATCAGTGAAAACACATTATGAATCTTCTAAGCATCTAAAAGGAAATTTATATAAAAAATTCATGAACAATCAAGAAACAGAAATGGAAATAAAATAGAAATTACATACAGTAATAGAAAAGCATAAGAACAAACCCAAACAGAAATTTGAGATCTGGAAAATACAAAATCTGAAGTGATAATGTAGGGATGGGGTTAATAATAATTGAATGACAGTAATTTATATATTATAGTAGAAGGAATCTATGAATTTAGGAAAAAAAGGGCAATAAAAATACTTCAGGCTGAAAAGTATATGAAAAACTGAAAATAATGAAGAGTGATTCAGTAATCTGGAATGATACTGGAGGTCTGACTTCAGAGTTCATCACTGAACCACTCTGTCATTATTAGCTTAGTGGTAGTAATATGCATAAATACTCTACTGTTTATAGGTTTCTTTAGGGTATCCAGTTCTAAATATTAAAATCTAACACAAGATGTGCCTACATTTTAAGTAATCTGAGAAATGGTTTATAGAGTCCTGCCTGGTCTGGAGATAAAGGGACAGTTCATTGCAGCCATTAGCTGCATAGTTCTTTGGAAAGATAAACAGTATGATGCTAGGGTTTTCAAACCTGGGATATGTCATTTCCTAAGAATTAATCTTTCATGTATCTCAATTCTTTAATTTTGTTCTACAACAGGAAATGATTCTGCCTTTACACGTTGTGCAATCTATTATATGGTGTGCTTTTTAAAATAAAAATTAACCAGATTTAAATATTTACCATGGCTTTTTAAAACCTCATCAAATACATGGATAACTTGAATCACCCCATTGCATTTTAGAATCATCTCTATTTTCTTACATTTTAAACAAAATTTGTATTTTGAAATATCTACCATTTTTGTTAACTATCTAAACATTACTGTTTTAAATTCCATGAACTTTATTCTTTAATTTTTGGATTTGTTTTGCTTAGTTAAAGTTCTTCAGAGAAATGTTAGTTATTATTTTATTCATGAAAGTGAAATTGTTAGTGGTTCAGTCGTGTCTGACTTTTTGCAACTCCATGGACTGTAGCCTTCCAGGCTCCTCTGTCCATGGAGTTCTTCAGGCAAGAATATTTGAGTGGGTTGCCATGCCCTTCTCCAGGGGATCTTACCAATTCAAGGATTGAACCCAGGTCTCTGAACACATTGTGTGCAGATTCTTTACTATTTGGGCTACTCAGAAAGCCCTTATTTTATCCATAGTCTTCCAAAATATATTGTCATTGATGGATACCAATGACTAGATTGAAAGTTTGCAATTAGTATAGTGCTATAATTCTGAACATCCTTAGGAAAGGAAGCCAGTTAGCACCTATCGAGACCTAACATGTGTTAAAACACTACACTTGAGTCTTGACTTGACCACAAGAGTGATTTTATCATTACGATCTTCCACAAGAGAAATTTCAGACTCCAATCCCAAAGAAAGGCAGTGCCAAAGAATGCTCAAACTACTGCACAATTGCACTCATCTCACCTGCTAGTAAAGTAATGCTCAAAATTCTCCAAGCCAGGCTTCAGCAATACGGGAACCGTGAACTTCCTGATGTTCAAGGTGGTTTTAGAAAAGGCAGAGGAACCAGAGATCAAATTGCCAACATCTGCTGGATTGTGGAAAAAGCAAGAGAGTTCCAGAAAAGCATCTATTTCTGCTTTATTGACTATGCCAAGCCTTTGACTGTGTGGATCACAAGAAACTGTGGAAAAGTCTGAAAGAGATGGGAATACCAGACCACCTGACCTGCCTCTTGAGAAACCTATTTGCAGTTCATCAGACAACAGCTAGAACTGGACATGAAAGAACGACTGGTTCCAAATAGGAAAAGGAGTACGTCAAGGCTGTATATCGTCACCCTGCTTATTTAACTTCTATGCAGAGTACATCATGAGAAACGCTGGACTGGAAGAAACACAAGCTGGAATCCAGATTGCTGGGAGAAATATCAATAACCTCAGATATGCAGATGACACCACCCTTATGGCAGAAAGTGAAGAGGAACTAAAGAGCCTCTTGATGAAAGTGAAAGGAGAGTGAAAAAGTCGGCTTAAACCTCAACATTCAGAAAACGAAGATCATGGCATCAGGTTCCATCACTTCATGGGAAATAGATAGGGAAACAGTGGAAACAGTGTCAGACTTTATTTTTGGGGGGCTCCAAAATCACTGCAGATGGTGACTGCGGCCATGAAATTAAAAGATGCTTACTCCTCTGAAGAAAAGTTATGACCAAACTAGATAGCATATTCAAAAGCAGAGACATTACTCTGCCGACTAAGGTCTGTCTAGTCAAGGCTATCGTTTTTCCAGTAGTTATGTATGGATGCGGGAGTTGGACTTTGAAGAAGGCTGAGCACCGAAGAATTGATGCTTTTGAACTGTGGTGTTGGAGAAGACTCTTGAGAGTCCCTTGGACTGCAAGGAGATCCCACCAGTCCATTCTGAAGAAGATCCACCCTGGGATTTCTTTGGAAGGAATGATGCTAAAGCTGAAACTCCAGTACTTTGGCCATCTCATGCGAAGAGTTGACTCATTGGAAAAGACTCTGATGCTGGGAGAGATTGGGGGCAGGAGGAGAAGGGGACGACCAAGGATGAGATGGCTGGATGGCATCACTGACTCAATGGATGTGAGTCTGAGTGAACTCTTGGAATTGGTGATGGACAGGGAGGCCTGTCATGCTGCGATTCGGGGTCGCAAAGAGTCGGACATGACTGAACGACTGAACTGAAGTAGCAAATAAGTGACAAAATCAAGACTGCTGGGAGAAATATCAATATCCTCAGATATGGAGATGACACCACATTTATGCCAGAAAGCAAAGACCTAAAGAGCCTCTTGATGAAACTGAAAGAGGAGAATGAAAAAGTCAGCTTAAAACTCGACATTTAGAAAACTAAGATGATGGCATCTGGTCTCATCTCTTCATGGCAAATAGATAGGGAAACAATGGAAACATTGACAGACTTTATTTTGGGGGCTCCAAAATCACTGCAGATGGTGATTGCAGCCAAGAAGTCAAAAGACCCTTGCTCCTTGGAAGAAAAGCTATGATCAACCTCAGTTTAGGTCAGTTCAGTCACTCAGTCATGTCCGACTTTTGCGACCCCATGGACTGCAGCAAACCAGGCTTTGCTGTCCAGGACCAACTCCCAGAGCTGGCTCAAACTCATTTCCATTGAATCAGTGATGTCATCCAACCATTTTACCCTCTGCCGTCCCCTTCTCCTCCTGTCTTCAGTCTTTTCCAGCATCTGGACATTTTCCAATGAGTCAATTCTTTGCAACAGGTCTCCAAAGTATTGGAAGTTCAGCTTCAGCATCAAACATTTCAATGAATATTTAGGACTAATTCCCTTGGAATTGAATGGTTTGATCTCCTTGTAGTCCAAAGGACTCTAAAGAGTCTTCTCCAACACCACAGTTCAAAACCATCAATTCTTCGGTGCTCAACTTTCTTTATAGTCCAACTCTTACATCCATCGGAGAAGGCAATGGCACCCCATTCCAGTACTCTTGTCTGGAAACTCCCATGGACAGAGGAGTCTGGGCTACAGTCCTTGGGGGTCACGAAGAGTCGGACACGACTGAGAGACTTCACTTTCACTTTTCACCTTCATGCATTGGAGAAGGAAATGGCAGCCCACTCCAGTGTTCTTGCCTGGAGAATCCCTGGGACGGTGGAGCCTGGTGGGCTGCCGTCTATGGGGTCACACAGAATCAGACACGACTGACGCAACTTAGCAGCAGCAGCAGCAGCAGCAGCAGCAGCAGCAGCAGCAGCAGCAGCAGCAGCAGCAGCTTACATCCATACATGACTACTATGTACATCCATACATAGCTTTGACCAGATGGTCCTTTGTCAGCAAGGTAATGTCTCTCCTTTTCAATATGCTCTCTAGGTTTGTCATAGCTTTTCTTCCAAGGAGCAAGCACCTTTTAATTTCATGGCTGCAGTCACCATCTACAGTGATTTTGGAGTCCAAAACAATAAAGTCTGTCACTGTTTCCACTGTTTCTCCATTTATTTGCCATGGAGTGATGGGACCAAATGCCATGATCTTAGTTTTTTAAGTGTTGATTTTTAAGCCAGCTTTTTCACTCTTCTCTTTCACTTTCATCAAGAGGCTCTTTAGTTCCTCTTCATTTTCTGCCTTAATGATGGTGTTATCTGCGTATCTGAGGTTATTAATATTTCTCCCAGCAATCTTGATTCCAGCTGGTGCTTCATCCAGCACAGTATTTCACATGATGTACTCTACATATAAGGTAAAAAAGCAGGGTAACAATATATAGCCTTGATGTACTCCTCTCCCTATTTAGAACCAGTCTGTTGTTCCATGTTTGGTTCTAATTGTTGTTTCCTGACCTGCATACAGATTCCTCAAGAGGCAGGTAAGGTGGTCTGGTAGTCCCATCCCTTGCAGTATTTTCCATTGCTTGCTGTGATCTACACCGTCAAAGGCTCTGGCATAGTCAATAAAGCAGAAGTAGATGTTTTTCTGGAATTCTCTTGCTTTTTCTATGATTCAACAGATGTCAGCAATTTGATCTCTGGTTCCTCTGCCTTCTCTAAATCCAGTTTGAACACCTGGAAATACATGGTTCAAGTACTGTTGAAGTCTGCCTTGGAGAATTTTGAACATTACTTTGCTAGCATGTGAGATGAGGGCAATCACACAATATTTGAACATTCTTTGGCATTGCCCTTTTTTGGGATTAGGACAAAAACTGAAAACTTTTCAGTCCTGTGGCCACTGCAGAGTTTTCCAAATTTGCTGGCATATTGAGTGCAGTACTTTCACAGCATCCTCTTTTAGGATTCGACACACTTCAACTGGAATCCATCTCCTTCACTAGCTTTGTTTGTAGTGATCCTTCCTAAAGCCCACTTGACTTTGCATTCCAGGATGTCTGGGTCTAGGTGAGTGACACAATAGTGGTTATCTGGACATGAGGATCTTTTTTGTATAGTTCTTGTATATTTTTGTATAGATCTTCTGTGAATTCTGTGTATTCTCTTCTTAGTACCTTCTGCTTCTATTAGGTCCATACCATTTCTGTCCTTTATAGTACCCATCTTTGCATGAAATGTTGCCTTGGTATCTCTAATTTTCTTAAAGAGATCTCTAGTCTTTCCCATTCTATTGTTTTCCTCTATTTCTTTGTATTGATCACTGAGGAAAGCTTTCTTATCTCTCCTTCCTATTCTTTGGAGCTCTTCATTAAAATAGGTATATCTTTCCTTTTCTCCATTGCCTTTGAATAAAGTAGGGAAAACCACTAGACCATTCAGGTATGACCTAAATCAAATTCCTTATAATTATACAGTGGAAGTGACAAATAGATTCAAAGGATTAGATTTGATAGACAGAGTGCCTAAAGAACTATAGCAGAGGTTTGTGACATTGTACAGGAGGCAGTGATCAAAACCATTCCCAAGAAATAAATGCAAAATGCAAAATGGTTGTCTGAGGAAGCCTTACAAATATCTGCAAAAGAAGAGAAGCAAAAAGCAAATGAGAAAAGGAAAGATATACCCATTTGAATGCAGAGTTCCAAAGAATAGCAAGGAGAAATAAGAAAGCCTTCCTCAGTGATCACTGGGGGAAAAAAAAAAAATAGAGGAAAACAAGAGAATGGGAAAGACTAGAGATCTCTTCAAGAAAATTAGAGATACCAAGGGAATATTTCATGCAAAGATGGGCTCAATATAGGACAGAAATAGTATGGACCTAATAGAAGCAGAAGATATTAAGAAGAGGTGACAAGAATACACAGAAGAACTGTACACAAAATATCTTCACAACCCAGATAATCACGATGGTGTGATCACTCACCTAGAGCCAGACATCCTGGAAAGCGAGGTCAAGTGGGAATTAGGAAGCTAGTGAACAAAGCTATGAACAAAGCTAGTGGAGGTGATGGAATTCTAGTTGAGCTATTTCAAATCCTGAAAGATGACGCTGTGAAAGTACTGCACTCAATATGCCAGCAAATTTGGAAAAACTCTGCTGTGGCCACAGGACTGGAAAAGGTTCTTTTTTCATTCAAATCCCAATGAAAGGCAATGCCAAAGAATGCTCAAAGTACCACACAATTGCACTCATCCCACGCGCTTGTAAAGTAATGTTCAAATTTTTCCAAGCCAGGCTTCAACAATACTTGAACCGTGAAATTTCAGATGTTCTAGCTGGATTTAGAAAGGGCAGAGGAACAGAGATCAAATTGAAAACATTCATTGGATCATCAAAAAAGCAAGGGAGTTCCAGAAAAACATCTATTTCTGCTTTATTGACTATGCTAAAGTCTTTGACAGTGTGGATCACAGGAAATTGTGGAAAATTCTGAAAGTGATGGGAATACCAGACCACCTGACCTGCCTCTTGAGAAATCTTTATGCAGGTCAGGAAGCAACAGTTAGAACTGGACGTGGAACAACAGACTGGTTCCAAATAGGAAAAACAGTATGTCAAGGCTGTATTTTGTCACCCCACTTACTTAGTTTATATGCAGAGTACATCATGAGAAATGCTGTGCTGGATATAGCACAAGTTGGAATCAAGATTTCCTGGAGACATATCAATAACTTTAGATATGCAGATGACACCACCATTATGGCAGAAAGTGAAGAAGAACTAAAGAGCCTCTTGATGAAAGTGAAAGAGGAGAGTGAAAAAGTTGGCTTAAAGCTAACTTCAGATAACTAAGATCATGGCATCGGGTCCCACCCATCGCTTTGTGGGAAATAGATGGGGAAACAGTGGAAACAGTGTCAGACTTTATTTTTTGGGGCTCCAAAATCACTGTAGATGGTGACTGCAGCCATGAAACTAAAAGACACTTATTCCTTGGAAGAAAAGTCAATGATCACCTACAGAGCATATTAAAAAGCAGAAACATTACTTTGCCAACAAAAGTCAGTCTGGTCAAATCTATGGTTTTTCCAGTAGTCCATGTATAGATGAGAGAGTTGGACTATAAAGAAAGCTAAATGCGGAAGAATTGATGCTTTCAGACTGTGGTGTTGGAGAAGACTCTTGAGAGTCCCTTGGACTATAGGAAGATCCAACCAATCCATCCTAAAGGAGATCAGTCTGGAATATTCATTGGAAGGACTGATGCTAAAGCTGAAACTCCTATACTTTGGCCACCTGATGCAAATAACTGACTCACTGGAAAACACCCTGATTTTTGGAAAGATTGAAGGTGGAAGGAGAAGGGTAGGACAGAAGATGAGATGGTTGGATGACATTTCTGATTCAACGGACATGAGTTTGAGTAAACCCTGGGAGTTGGTGATGGACAGGGAGACCTGGCAGTCCATGGGGTCACATAGAGTCGGACATGACTGAGCGACTGAACTGAACTGAACTGCCAGTAGAAAAAGCATAATCTCAAAAGTGTTCTTCAGAAAAATGCCGTTTGTTCAGGAATGACCAAGAGCTTCTTGTCATTTCCCACACTGAAACATAACTTCGGATAAACTTTGTTCATTTTGTTTGTTTTAAAACAAACAAAGATATAAATCTTTTAAAAACATGTTTCATGTTTTAAAAACGTGGATGTACATCCGTGGCAGATTCATGTTGATGTATGGCAACACCAATACAATATTGTAAAGTAATTAACCTCCAACTAAAATAAATAAATTTAAATTAAAAAATAAAATAAATAAAAACATGGATGCATGGAACAGCAAATACCACTTCATGGTCTTTCTTTTTCTTCTTTGCTTTCTTGTTTTAATTTTACTTTTAAGAATGCTAAATGAGCTATTTTTGGAATATTAAAAAGTACAAGGTTTTTTTTTTTGTGTGTGTGTGTGTGTGTGTGTGTGTGTGCTCCTGGGGTAAATATCTTCTGAAGAACATTATCAATTTTTAATGTATATAGTAAAAAAATTCACTATTATCATTTAAATGAAATGTACATTTCCAAAATTGTTCACCTTTTCCAGTATATAGGTAATTTCACAGATTTTTTCAATTTAGAAATGTACAAACAGAACTTCTAAATCAGATTAGGAGCATCTTGTTACAAGTCAGATTGCTAAATGAGGAAAATATTTTGAGTATTGTCTATGCTTTTCTACTTTATTGACTAAAATTAGCTTTTCTTAAAAAACTTAAATACTAGAAACTATTAGGCCCATGATGTATCTTTATTTAGATAGCTAAAATAAAATAAACATGGAAAGTCTGTATAGTCTTTTCATTATATATTAGACAAACTAGCAATATAAAAATCTTTATGTGCAAGGCATGCACACTGAAAGACTTAAATTTATACAATCAGTGAGATTTAACAAAAACTGTTTATACTTTGAATAAATATCTAATCTCCATATTTTTTCAAGTAACACAATTCAATTCTATTTTAGTAAGACATTTTAGATTATTTAAAACATGAGAGGCAGCCAGACCCAGAAGGGCCGGAAGGGGACAATCACAGCCCCAGAGAGACATTAACTACCAAACTGCAAACAGGCTCCTTTGCTAACTAAGCCTTCTTGGGGTTCTGGACGGTCATCATCCGCCTGAGAAGATGCGCCAGCTGTACACCCAGAAAACTGAGCAGCAGGGATGGGAGAGGCGATAAGTCGCAGCGACCGCGCTTGTCAAACACCTGAGCTACTCAGACCTGGGAAGGGCACAAAATGCAGACCCAACCAAGTCTGCACCTCTGAGGACTACCTGAATGCCTGAGCCTGAGCAGCTTAGACCTAGGAGGTGCATGCAGCCCAGGGCAGGCCTCTGATGGTTCCTGGCAGAGCAACCTAGAGCCTGAGCTGTGTGCGCCCTGAGTGGGGGCAGGCCCAATGTGGCTGAGACACTGCGAGCACACGGCAATGTTATTTGTTTGCAGTGTCCCTCCCTCCCCACAGCGCAACTGAACAAGTGAGCCTAAAAAAAGTGTCCACCACTGCCCCTCTTGCGTCAGGGTGGAAATCAGACACCGAAGAGACCAGCAAAAAGAAGAAGCTAAAACAGAGGGAACTTCCTTGGAAGTGACAGGTGCAATAGATTAAAACCCTGTCGTTAGTACCAACTACATAGGAAGGGGCCTATAGAGCTTGAGTAATATAAGCCAGACCAAGGAACAATCCGAAAATGTACTGACCCCACACTGCCCACAATTACACCAGAGAAAGTCCTACACGGTATGGTATAGAAGAAGTCTTGAGACTACTGTAAAAATAAGACAAAACCAGAAGCAGGAGGCTTAAGTCCAAATCCTGAGAACACCAGATAACTCCTGACTCCAGGGAACATTAATCAATAGGAGCTCATAAAATGCCTTCATACCTACACTGAAACCAAGCACCACTCAAGGGCCAACAAGTTCCAGAGCAAGACATACCACACAAATTCTCCAGCAACACAGGAACACACCCCTGAGCTTCAATATACAGGCTGCCCAAAGTTACTCCAAAACCACTGAGATCTCATAACATATTACTGGACACTTCATTGCACTCCAGAGAGAAGAAATCCAGCTCCACCCAAAAGAACTCCGACACAAGCTTCCCTAACCAAGAAACCTTGACAAGCCACTGATACAACCCCCCCCACAGCGAGGAAACTCCACAATAAAGAGAATTCCACAAACTGCCAGACTACAGAAAGGTCACCCCAAAAGCAGCAATATAAACAAGAAGAAGAGACAGAGGAATACCCAGCAGGTAAAGGAACAGGAGAAATCCCCACCAAACCAAACAAAAGACGAAGAGATAGGGAATCAACCTGAGAAAGAATTCCAAATAATGATAGTGAAAATGATCCAAAATCTTGAAATCAAAATGGAATCACAGATAAATAGCCTGGAGATAAGGACTGAGAAGATTCAAGAAAGGTTTATCAAGGACCTAGAAGAAATAAAAAAGAGTCAATATATAATGAATAATGCAATAAATGAGATCAAAAACACTCTGGAGGCAACAAATAGAATAAGGGAGGCAGAAGATAGGATTAGTGAAGTAGAAGATAGAATGGTAGAAATAAATGAATCAGAGAGGAAAAAAGAAAAATGAATTAAAAGAAATGAAGACAATCTCAGAGACCTCCCGGACAATATGTAATGCTCCAACATTCTAATTGTAGGAGTCCCAGATGAAGAAGACAAAAAGAAAGACCATGAGAAAATACTTGAGGAGATAATAGTTGAAAACTTCACTAAAATAGGGAAGGAAATAATCACCCAAGTCCATTAAACCCAGAGAGTTCCAAACAGGATAAACACAAGGCAAAACACCCCAAGACACATATTAATCAAATTAACAAAGATCAAACACAAAGAACAAATATTAAAAGCAGCAAGGGAAAAACAACAAATAACTCACAAGGGGATTCCCATAAGGATAACAGCTGATCTTTCAATAGCAATGCTTCAGGCTGGGAGGCAATGGCAGGACATACTTAAAGTGATGAAAGAAAATAACCTACAGCACAGATTATTGTACCCAGCAAGGATCTCATTTAAATATGAAGGAGACATCAAAAGCTTTACAGACAAGCAAAAGCTGAGAGAATTCAGAACCACCAAACCAACACTCCAACAAATGTTGAAGGATATTCGCTAGACAAGAAACACACAAAGGGTGTATAAACCAGAACCCAAAACAATAAAGTAAATGGCAACAGGATCATACTTCTCAATAATTACCTTAAATGTAAATGGGTTGAATGCCCCAACCAAAAGACAAAAACTGGCTGAATGGATACAAAAACAAGATCCCTATATATGTTGCCTACAAGAGACCCACCTCAAAACAAAAGACACATACAGACTGAAAGTGAAGGGCTGGAAAAAGATATTCCATGCAAATAGAGACCAAAAGAAAGCAGGAGTAGCAATATTCATATCTGATAAAATAGACTTTAAAACAAAGGCTGTGAAAAGAGACAAAGAAGGACAGTACATAATGAACAAAGGATCAATCCAAGAAGAAGATATAACAATTATAAATATATATGCACCCAACATAGGAGCACTGCAATATGTAAGACAAATACTATCAAGTATGAAAGGGGAAATTAACAATAACACAATAATAGTGGGAGACTTTAATACCCCACTCACACCTATGGACAGATCAACTAAACAGAAAATTAACAAAGAAACACAAAGTTTAAATGATACAATAGACCAGTTAGACCTAATTGATATCTATAGGACATTTCACCCCAAAGCAATGAATTTCACCTTTTTCTCAAGTGCTCATGGAACCTTCTCCAGGATAGATCACATCCTGGGCCATAAATCTAGCCTTGGTAAATTCAAAAAAATTGAAATTATTCCAAGCATGTTGTCTGACCATAATGCAGTAAGATTGGATCTCAATTACAGGAGAAAAACTATTAAAAATTCCAACATATGGAGGCTGAACAACATGCTTCTGAATAACTAACAAATCACAGAAGAAATCAAAAAAGAAATCAAAATATGCATAGAAACTAATGAAAATGAAAACACAACAACCCAAAACCTGTGGGACACTGTAAAAGCAGTGCTAAGGGGAAAGTTCATAGCAATGCAGGCATACCTCAAGAAAAAAGAAAAAAGTCAAATAAATGACCTAACTCTACACCTAAAACAACAAGAAAAGGAAGAAATGAAGAACCCCAGCGTTAGTAGAAGGAAAGAAATCTTAAAACATTAGGGCAGAAATAAATCCAAAAGAGACCATAGCAAAAATCAACAAAACCAAAAGCTGGTTCTTTGAAAGGATAAATAAAATTGACAAACCATTAGCCAGACTCATCAAGAAACAAAGGGAGAAAAATCAAATCAATAAAATTAGAAATGAAAATGGAGAGATCACAACAGACAACACAGAAATACAAAGGATCATAAGAGACTAATACCAGTAATTATATGCCAATAAAATGGACAACGTGGAAGAAATGGACAAATTCTTAGAAAAATACAACTTTCCAAAACTGAACCAGGAAGAAATAGAAAATCTTAACAGACCCATCACAAGCACGGAAATTGAAACTGTAATCAGAAATCTTCCAGCAAACAAAAGCCCAGGTCCAGACGGCTTCACAGCTGAATTCTACCAACAATTTAGAGAAGAGCTAACACCTATCCTACTCAAACTCTGCCAGAAAATTGTAGAGGAAGGTAAACTTCCAAACTCATTCTATGAGGCCACCATCACCCTAATAACAAAACCTGACAAAGATACCACAAAAAAAAGAAAATTACAGGCCAATATCACTGATGAACATAGATACAAAAATCCTTCACAAAATTCTAGCAATCAGAATCCAACAACACATTGAAAAGATCATACACCATCCGGCCACAGCAATCAGAGCAGAAAAAGAAACAAAGGAATCCAAATTGGAAAAGAAGAAGTAAAACTCTCACTGTTTGCAGATGACATGATCCTCTACAATGAAAACCCTAAAGCCTCCACCAGAAAATTGCTAGAGCTAATCAATGGATAGAGTAAAGTTGCAGGATATAAAATCAACACACAGAAATCCCTTGCATTCCTATATACTAATAATGAGAAAGTAGAAAATGAAATTAAGGAAACAATTCCATTCACCATTACAATGAAAAGAATAAAATACTTAGGAATATATCTGCCTAAAGAAACTAAAGACCTATATATAGAAAACTATAAAACACTGGTGAAAGAAATCAAAGAGGACACTAATAGAAGGAAAAATATACCATGTTCATGGATCGGAAGAATCAATATAGTGAGTCTACAGATTAAATGCAATCTCTATCAAGCTACCAGCGGCATTTTTCACAGAGTTAGAACAAATAATTTCAGAATTTGTATGGAGATACAAAAAAAAAACCTCGAATAGCCAAAGCAATCTTGAGAAAGAAGAAAGGAACTGGAGGAATCAACCTGCCTGACTTCAGGCTCTACTACAAAGCCACAGTCATCAAGACAGTATGGTACTGGCACAAAGACAGAAATATAGATCAATGGAACAAAATAGAAAGCCCAGAGATAAATCCACATACCTATGGACACCTTGTCTTTGACAAAGGAGGCAAGAATATACAATGGATTAAAGACAACCTCTTTAACAAGTGGTGCTGGGAAAACTGGTCAACCACTTGTAAAAGAATGAAACTAGATCACTTTCTAACACCATACACAAAAATAAACTCAAAATGGATTAAAGATCTAAACATAAGACCAGAAACTATAAAACTCCTAGAGGAGAACATAGGCAAAACACTCTCCGACATAAATCACAACAGGATCCTCTATGACCTACCTCCCAGAATACTGGAAATAAAAGCAAAAATAAACAAATGGGATCTAATTAAAATTAAAAGCTTCTGCACAACAAAGGAAACTATAAACAAGGTGAAAAGACAGCATTTGGAATGGGAGAAAATAATAGCAAATGAAGCAAATGAAAAACAACTAATCTCAAAAATGTACAAGCAACACCTGCAGTTCAATTCCAGAAAAATAAATGACCCAATCAAAAAGTGGGCCAAAGAACTAAATAGACATTTCTCCAAAGAAGACATACGGATGGCTAACAAACACATGAAAAGATGTCCAACATCACTCATTATCAGAGAAATTCAAATCAAAACCACAATGAGGTACCATTTCACACCAGTCAGAATGGCTGTGTTCCAAAAGTCTACAAGGAATAAATGCTGGAGAGGGTGTGGAGAAAAGGGAACCCTCTTACACTATTGGTGGGAATGCAAACTAGTACAGCCACTATGGAGAACAGCCTGGAGATTCCTTAAAAAACTGTAAATAGAACTGCCTTATGACCCAGCAATCCCACTGTTGGGCATACACACCGAGCAAACCAGAATTAAAAGAGACACATGTACCCCAATGTTCATCGCAGCACTGTTTATAATAGCCAGCACATGGAAGCAACCTAGATGTCCACCAGCAGATGAATGGATAATAAAGCTGTGGTACATATACACAACTCAGCCATTAAAAAGAATACATTTGAATCCATTCTAATGAGGTGGATGAAACTGGAGTCAATTATACAGAGTGAAGTAAGCCAGAAAGGAAAACATCAATACAGTATACTAACACATATATATGGAATTTAGAAAGATGGTAATGATAACCATGTATGCGAGACAGTGAAAGAGACACAGATGTGTAGAACAGTATTTTGGACTCTGTGGTAGAGGGAGAGGGTGGGATGATTTGGGAGAATGACATTGAAACATGTATAATATCATATAAGAAGTGAATTGCCAGTCTAGGTTCAATGCAGGATACAGGATGCTTGGGGCTGGTGCACTGGGATGACCCAGAGAGATAGTATGGGGAGGGAGGTAGGAGGGGTTTCAGGATTGGAAAAACATGTACACACGTGGTGGATTCATGTTGATGTATGGCAAAACCAATACAGTATTGTAAAATAAAGTAAAAGAAAAGAAAAGAAAAAGAAAAATTATTTTTGCTCTTTAAAAATATATGAATATACAAAACAAATATCATAACAGAAGAACTAACAAAGGATAGGACTCTTAGCTTAAATTGATTCAACATATATATATATATATATATATATATATATGAATAATTCTCCTGTTAAATATAAAACTATTTTCTAAATCAGGTCTATATTTCACATACATATGTTTGTGTACACACACCCAAAGAAACACACACACACATGCCTTGAATAGGTAGTAGAAACTCTTAAGTTTAAGCAGTTAGAAAGAAATATGTAAACAGCAAAGTGATGATCTTTAATAATTACATAGAATGGAAACCATTAAAAGCTACCTGGAGGGCAGTAACTGCATTTAAACACAATCTTGGGGAATATTTACTAATTTAGAACTTAATCACTTCCTACATGTAAAGTAATTTCATTTTCCTTAATCTATGCAATCCTTGAAGATAGTGAGAAAAAATAGAGACGGAAATGCCTAAAGCCTATACAATATTTTCACATGAAGAGGCCAAAGGTTCTGTTATCTATTCTTCATATTGTGTTGGGGCAAGTATATGGAATATTAATCTTTGGTCATTCAATATGCGCTAGACACACACTATGCCCTTCAATTCAGTTCAGTTCAGTTCAGTTCAGTCGCTCAGTTGTGTCCGACTCTTTGCGACCCCATGAATTGCAGCACACCTGGCCTTCCTGTCCATCACCAACTCCTGGAGTTCACTCAGATTCACGTCCATCGAGTCAGTGTGCCATCCAGCCATCTCATCCTCTGTCATCCTCTTCTCCTCCTGCCCCCAATCCCTCCCAGCATCAGAGTCTTTTCCAATGAGTCAACTCTTCGCATGAGGTGGCCAAAGTACTGGAGTTTCAGCTTTAGCATCATTCTTTCCAAAGAAATCCCAGGGCTGATCTCCTTCAGAAGGGACTGGTTGGATCTCCTTTCAGGCCAAGTGACTCTCAAGAGTCTTCTCCAACACCACAGTTCAAAAGCATCAATTCTTTGGCACTCAGCCTTCTTCACAGTCCAAATCTCACATCCATACATGTCCACAGGAAAAACCAAAGCCTTGACTAGACGGTCCTTAGTCAGCAAACTAACGGCTCTGCTTTTCAATATACTATCTGGGTTGGTCATAACTTTTCTTCCAAGGAGTAACCGTTTTTTAATTTCATGGCTACAGTCACCATCTGCAGTATTTTGGAGCTCCCAAAAAATAAAGTCTGACACTGTTTCCACCGTTTCCCCATCTATTTCCCATGAAGCGATGGAACCTGATGCCATGATCTTCGTTTTCTGAATGTTGAGATTGAAGCCAACTTTTTCACTCTCCACTTCCACTTTCATCAAGAGGCTTTTTAGTTCCTCTTCACTTTCCGCCATAAGGGTGGTGTCATCTGCATATCTGAGGTTATTGATATTTCTCCTAGCAATCTTGATTCCACCTTGTGTTTCTTCCAGTCCAGAATTTCTTATGATATACTCTGCATAGAAGTTAAATAAACAGGGTGACAATATACAGCCTTGACGTACTCCTTTTCCTATTTGGAACCAGTCTGTTGTTTCATGTCCAGTTTTAACTGTTGCTTCCTGGCCTGCATACAGATTTCTCAAGAGGCAGGTTAGGTGGTCTGGTATTCCCATCTCTTTCAGAATTTTCCACAGTTTCTTGTGATCCACACAGTCAAAGGCTTTGGCATAGTCAATAAAGCAGAAATAGATTGTTTTCTGGAACTCTCTTGCTTTTTCCATGATCCAGCAGATGTTGGCAATTTGATCTCTGGTTCCTCTGCCTTTTCTAAAACCAGCTTGAACATCAGGAAGTTCACAGTTCACATATTGCTGAAGCCCTGCTTGGAGAATTTTGAGCATTACTTTACTAGCACGTGAGACGAGTGCAGTTGTGTGGTAGTTTGAGCATTCTTTGACATTGCCTTTCTTTGGGATTGAAATGAAAATGGACCTTTTCCAGTCCTGTGGCCACTGCTGAGTTTTCCAAATTTGCTGGCATATTGAGTGCAGCACTTTCACAGTATCATCTTTCAGGATTTGAAATAGCTCAACTGGAATTCCATCACCTCCACTAGCTTTGTTCGTAGTGATGCTTTCTAAGGCCCACTTGACTTCACATTCCAGGATGTCTGGCTCTAGGTGAGTGTCACACCATCATGATTATCTGGGTTGTGAAGCTCTTTTTTGTACAATTCTTCTGTGTATTCTTGCCACCTCTTCTTAATATCTTCTGCTTCTGTTAGGTCCATACCATTTCTGTCCTTTATCGAGCCTATCTTTGCATGAAATGTTCCCTTGGTATCTCTAATTTTTTTTGAAGAGATGTCTAGTCTTTCCCATTCTGTTCTTTTCCTCTACTATGCCCTTAGAACACTCCAATTAATAATGTAGAAGTAAGTTTTGCTATCATAGACTACACAGCCTAGTGAAGGAAGAAAGTGATTAAATTAGTAAATTAATATATTTTCAGAGATAATAAAAAACCTTGATATGAAATTAATAAGAACTCCAAGCTAGAATTATTTACTAATATATAATTTATGTAAATATTTATATAGTTTGGTTATCTGGTTATACCCTTATTCAGCACTTCAGACAAATTCATATATATATATTTTTTTCCTCTTTTCACAATATAGTCATTATGAAAGGAATACAAACTATGTCAGAAGGGTCCAGCGTTTTTCATCAAAATTTTTTCTAAAGATTCAGAAAAATGCTGGTAAAATGTGTCATCTTTCAAATGGAGGAGTTTCCTCTATTGATTTACTTGAAATTCTTTCAAAGTATTAATACTGATATGAGTGAGTATATGTGGAAGTCACTGAATCAGTTCTTTTGTGATCAATACACAGGAGAACTTTCTATTCTCTACTTTGTATCAGTATTTACATAATTGGTTATAGAACTAGGAATAGGTATGGGTCCACTAATCATAAGTGTAAAGGCCCCTTTTTTACTCCAGTTTTTGTTTTGAATTACTTGATTGAAATCACTTAATTTGCTTGTTTAGAATACGTATTAATGAGGTAAAGTCACAGGGTCAATACTGTTTTATTCAGTTAGGTTTGATTAGAGAAAAAAAAAAAAAAAAAAAAACTGGCCACACCATATATCCTTAGCCAGAGAATGTTCTCACCATGCTGGTATTGACTAACATCAAGGGAGGAATGCACAGGGCAAACCCTCTGAAACAATGGACAGGCCAATATAAGAGTAGCATATTAGGTCTTTGATTTTTTATTAATTCAGTTGTTTAATTTTTCTTGTGAGCGTTAAAAGTTCTTTGAATATTTTGGACATTTTACCTTTCATAAAGCAAAATTGATTAAATGGGATACTATAGTGAAAGGAGTTTACAATTTGTAAAATATAGTATGAATTATAAGAAACTGTATAGATATGTAGATTAACATAGAAGATAAAGTGTCAAAGTGTCAGTCAGGCAGTCATGTCAGACTCTTTGCAACCCCATGGACTGTAGACAACCAGGCTCCTCAATCCATGGCATTCTCCAGGCAAGAATACTGGAGTGGATGGCCATTCCCTTCTTCAGGGGATCTTCCCAACCCAGGGATCAAACCTGGGTCTCGTGCATTACAGGTAAATTCTTTACCATCTAAACTACCAGGGAAGCTCCAATAGAGAAGATAATTCAGAGGCAATTATGTCTTTTACAAAAAAGTTCATATTAGAAACATGATTTGTTATAGAATTTCAGCAAATGGTGATCACCTAGATTGTTTGGGAAGAATGTGTTGTACTTAGTTGCTCAGTCGTGTCCAACCCTTGCAACCCAGTCAGGCACTTCTGTCCATGGAGACTGTCCAGGCAAGAATACTGGAGTGGGTTGCCATACCCTCCCAGAGGATATTTTTCCAATCCAAATATCTAACCCAGGTCTCCCAAATTGCAGGCAGATTCTTTAGCATTTAAGCCACCAGGGAAGCTCAAGAATACTAGAGTGGGGGGCCTATCCCTTCTCCATGGGATCTTCCCAAGCTAGGAATTGAATCGGGGTCTCTGGCATTGCAGGCGGATTCTTCACCAGCTGAGCTACCAGAGAAGCCATAGCTCAGCTGGTAAAGAATATGCCTGCAGTGCGGGAAACCTGAGTTCAATCCCTAGTTTGGAGAAAGAAAAGGCTACCCCTTCTAGTATTCTGGCCGGGAGAATTCCATGGACTATATAGATGGTGGGATCACAGAGTGGACATGAATGAGCGACTTTCACACTTCACTTTATTACCAAAATCTAGCTTGCTCTCTTTTGAAGAGAAACTGCCATAACCAGTACAGAAAATTATCCTTTACATGAAGTCATATAAGAACTTATATTTATTCCTATGAGGAAAGATGGTTATGAGGAAAGATAGTTATTTATCTTTCCTCATAGCCTCTGAATAATTATGTAGATGTTTTTTGCTATATATTTTAAAGCTTTATGTAATGAAAATACTTTTTAATCTGAATTTTCTAACTAAGACAATTGATTAGTTCTAAAGATGCTTGTGCATATATTATAAATGGTAATATTATCTTTACACAGTGTATTTAATTAAGTTCACAGTTTTAGAGTCAAGAAGTTTGGTTACTTTTCTCCCTGATATTTTAATGATCCACCTTTATATAACAGGTCAGACTGAATTTTTAGTTGATCTAGTTCTGTCATTAAATCTGCCAAAATTACTGACTCAGCTGTTTTAATGCTTTTGGTCACACATTCAGTTTTGGAACGCTTAAACTTTTTCAACTCTTAGAATGGAGGGAAGGACTATTACTGTCTCTAGTCATAACCTAATTCCTCCTATTCATGACAGGATCTGTTACCTGTTTTAGATGGTATCTTTTCATCTGGGCATGTAGGTGTTTCCTATTTGGGTACTATTTCTGACACCTCTTTTTCCTTCAGGGAATGATTTTAAATGAAAGTGATAATTTTTCAAACTCTCCTGGTAAGCGGTGCCTGTCATGTACATAGCTGCTGTCATTCACTTTGTGGTTTATGGCATTTCTGGAGAAAATTTAAATATATATATATGATTTATGAAATCCTTAAATTAGCATTTTTCCCAGTGATTTTTTACTTGTGGCAAAATATGATCATCAGAGATAGCAAACATCAATACTATGGGAAGGAAATCAGTATTTACTGAGAATCTAATACATACTTGGTATAATATAAAATATTTTTACATATCATTATATTTAAATCCTAGAGTATATCTCTTAGATGGGCATTATTTTTCTATTTTATAGATGAAGAAAGAAGTCCTCTTCACTTTCTCATGTCAATATGGAAACTAAGTGCTGGGGCTTCTATTGATCTCAGATTTACAGCAAAGTTTATTGCCTACCTTCATCCATAAAAAATGATTTTTTAATTGCTTTAATTGTAATTGACATACAATAAGTTGCATATATTCATAGCATACAAGATTTATAACATGAGTAAACCTTTAAAACCAGTAATGTGTCAAGAAAATGAACATACACCTTTCCTAAAGTTTTCTCATATTCCCAATCCCACAGACTTCAGATAACCTGTTTTCTATCACTGTATATTATTTTTCATTTCCAAGAATTTTATGTAAGTGAAACAAGGAAATGCGTACCTTTTCAATCTCACTGTATATACATTTTGAGATTCATTCATATTGATGTAAATACCAATAATTCATTCCTTTTTATTTCAGAATAGTATTCTATTGTAAGGATACAACATAGATATTTGCTGATTAAGCTGTTTATCCATTCACAGATGTTTATTGATTCATCTGTTCATTGGATATAAGGGTTGTTTATAGTTTTTGGCTATTACCATTACAACTGCTAGAAACATTTATAAACAGGTATGCGTAAGCACTAATGTTTTCACTGGTGGACAGTTTCTATCTATAAACAAAATTGCTAAATTATACGACACTTAAAGGTTAATCATTTTAAGTAACTGAAAAACTTTTCAAAGTGGTTAGAAACCTGATATTTCCACCAGACGTCATTCCACATCTTTGCCAACACTTGGCATGAATTTTTTTTTTTTCATTTTAGCCAATACAATAGATGCACAGTTGAAACTTTCTGTGGTACTAATTTGCAGTTCCTAATAACTAAGGATGGTAAAAATCTTAATGTGCCTATTTCAAAGCACGTATAATCTTTCATAAAGTGTTCATTCATATCTTTGTTCATTTATTTACTGGGTGTTTTGTTTTTGTATTATTGAGTTAAATCTAAACTCTATTATTTTGGATATAAGTCCTTTATAAGCTCTATGATTTTCAAGTATTTTCTATTATTCATCTTGACTTTTAGTTTTCTTATCACTTGTCTTTTGAAAAGCAGACATTTTTTAATGAGGATAAAGTCAAATTTATTGTTTTATCTATTAGTCTATTTTTGCACCAATATCAAAAGGTCTTGATTACTATAACTTTATAAGAAGCCTTACAACTAGGTAACAGTCTTTCAACTTTGTTCTTCTTTTCTTTTTCGACTTTGTTTTGGAATGTGAAGTGATGACCGGTGTGATCATGAAGAGCTAGCATGGGAAATGAGTCACTCTATTCCTCCTGTGGAAACTGTTTTAAAGTTCAAATCTAACTGAATTATCCTGTAATTATAAATCTTGGAAGGTAAAATGTCATAAAAATTGATTAATTTAGAGGAAAGAACCAAAATCTAAAATTTTCCTGGCTTCTTCAATAGCAAGCAGATCTTATCTAAATTCTCAATCAGCTTAAAAAAACCAAATAACTCAGGGTTTATATTCAGGTTAAGTGATCTTACAGTAATACCAGGTCAATCAAGCATGCAAGGTTTGTTTTTAATCTGGTTCTATTTCAATGGTCTGCAACATAAAATTAAATGCATATTGGTAAAGTGTCTTTAAAGAACTAATATAAATTTCAGAGGGTCTGAAATGAAGCCTAGGAAAATTTAATTCTTATGTATTGTGAAAAGTGTTAGATGTATAATTATTAAACAGTCATAATGTCCACTCCGAATGAGGAAAAAAAAGGTAGAGTAATGGCTCCGTTCATTATACTTTTGTTTTAAGGACATACTGAAATCCTGGGTGCGCATTTTTTTTTTATGTTACCTATAGAGCCATGTGATCATAATTAAGAATAAAACGAATCATATGTTGAAACCTCTTCATTCACACTGAAAATAGTCCCCTTAATATTACTTTAATGAAGATTGCATTATGAAAAAGTTATTCCAGTGTAACTGAGTAGCTATTATCATTCCCTGTTTTAGTAATTAGCCTTAGGGTAAATGTTCTCTAATAGAATATTCTACTTACAACTGTCTTTACCATATTATTTTGGAGAAATATTAATCTAAAATAATATTTGATGAGAAGCAGAATTTCAGAGGAGACAACTGAACTGAAATTTTATTGGATTTTCAGAGTTCTCAGTTTTCATTAACTTAGATTATTTTCCCTCTGATGATATACACAAAGACTGTGAAGTTTAAAAATTTTTTTTTAATTCTTAATATCTGTTTAACATTTTCTTTACAAAAGGTAGATTTAGGGAGCCTGAATATATATTTCCCATTTGTTGCATATAATCCACATATCAGTTACACTATTATCCTTTCAATGCTGAACAGGAATGATGAAAAATCACAGGATCTTGATTCAATCCCAAATGTCTAAAGTAACTACTTTAAATACTCAAACTTTAAACTTTAAACTCAAACTTTATTAAGATGCCTGGAAACACACAGGCCAACTAGTGGTTGTTACTTTTGACTGCTTTCTTCACTTTCAATTAAAGGAGAATTTCTTTGTTAGGAAAATAGATTTCATGACACTACAGTATAACTTAAGATCCCTCTCTGAAATTAAAGGAATTTGTGAGCTTTATATAAGGACCCCTACAATTCTGATATAGTCTGTTATTACACAGAAAGAAGCTGAGGTTGCCAGCCTTTTGATATTATTTATAATTTTGTATAAATCTAAAAGTGAAAGTGGAGAGTGAAAAAGTTGCCTTAAAGCTAAACATTCAGAAAAGGAAGATCATGGCATCTGGGCCCATCACTTCATGGGAAATAGATGGGGAAACAGTGGAAACAGTGTCAGACTTTATTTTGGGGGGCTCCCAAATCACTGCAGATGGTGACTGCAGCCATGAAATTAAAAGACGCTTACTCCTTGAAAGAAAAGTTATGACCAACCTAGATAGCATATTCAAAAGCAGAGACATTACTTTGCCAACAAAGTCCATCTAGTCAAGGCTATAATTTTTCCAGTGGTCATGTATGGATGTGAGAGTTGGACTGTGAAGAAAGCTGAGCGCCAAAGAATTGATGCTTTTGAACTATGGTGTTGGAGAAGACTCTGGAGAGTCCCTTGGACTGCAAGGAGATCCAACCAGTCCATACTGAAGGAGATCAACCCTGTGATTTCTTTGGAGGGAATGATGCTGAAGCTGAAACTCCAGTACTTTGGCCACCTCATGCGAAGAGTTGACTCATTGGAAAAGACTCTGATGCTGGGAGGGATTGGGGGCAGGAGGAGAAGGGGACGACAGAGGATGAGACGGCTGGATGGCATCACGGACTCGATGGATGTGAATCTGAGTGAACTCCAGGAGATGGTGATGGACAGGGAGGCCTGGCGTGCTGCGATTCATGGGGTCGCAAAGAGTTGGACACGACTGAGTGACTGAACTGAACTGAACTGAATGACTATATAGATATCTTGGCAAGGCCACAGATACGAAAGAGTGCCTATAACTTTTGAATATAATTATTTGTTCACTTACTTTCAACTGCAAAGGCTAGTGACTCCAGGTCAGGTTTAAGAGAAAAAGATCCTAGGAGGAAATTTACAGTACTCATTTGAGTTAAGCAACAGGACAGCTATGACCATAAACCTATTCAATCTTATCAACTTGATTATTTGCACCCATAAATGCATAATTGTTATGCAGAGATATTAAGTAGTATATATAATACATATATTTAGACACATGAGTTTGTAAAAATGTATTACCAAGAAAGTCAATGGATAAGTATATTCCCAACACATATGCCATACACTATTTTTAAATACATCTAAGCAATCAAATCTAAGGTCATTTAGGTTTTGTAATTTGGTTAAAAAAAATAATACTTGAGCAAATTGTAGACTTCTCAGTTTGTTACAATGTAAGCAGTTTTTTTTTCAGAGAAACTGCCCTAAAGGTATCAAAGATTGGCATATAACTTCGAGAAGACTGATATGTTCTTGTCAACTCTGAACATATAACAAACACAAGTGTCACCTTTCTGTAGTAAAACATTTTGTTGATTTGTTACAGTTGGTGACACTAGTCATGAACCAATGACAGAAGTAATGAATAAGAATTTAATTGACTTTGAATTACAGTCACTAAAAATAAAGCAGCATTTTTAAAACTTATTACTTAGGTTAAAGGCATATGTAATTTTAAAAAGATGCTATTATATTTGGGGACAAAATGATCTCTTGAAATAATGTTTTACCATTGCACCTTGAATTATCAAATCAAGAATATAGTAAAATTGGATACTAACACTAATAAGGCCCACATGTAACTTTTCTGTGTGTCCCTTCTATAAATTAAGTTACATTTTCCAAGACATTCTAATTATAAAATCTATGTTTCAGTTATTCAAGTTAATTGTGAATAAATAGACCCGCTTGAAGTCTGATTTCACCAGCTATATTAATTTCAGACTGCGTGTCTCCTTTCTTTGGTTTCCTCTATTGATTCTGGAAAAAGAGAATGAAAGTGTACACTCCAGCCAATTTTTATATTTCATTTGCAAGTGACTTCAAGTAATGTCCTTCTCCTTTGATCTAATAATGAAAATGTGTCAGTATATTCTTGTTATAGCAGCAAGGTAAAGCAGCTGAAGCCTCCTGGGGCCGGAGGACTACATTTTGCAAATTTAAAATGGGAAACCTATACTCCCAGCGTTTGGCAAGGAGTGTGCTGCAGACCTATTTCTCCCTGTAGCAGATGAACCAACTGAGATTTTAAAAACAGAGGCCACACAAGGGACACAGTTCTGAGAGACAGCGAAACAGAGGGAGACACAGGAAGAAAATATGAATGTAAGTAAAAACTAATGGTTTCCTGGGAATTTTCTGCTCACTGTAGAAGGTTAGCTAAAAAAGAAAATTAACAACAAAAAATAAAATCTTTGGTTGTATATTCATCTCAACTTACACAGTCATTATCACTCCTGAAATAAGAATCAGATTGCTTTCTTGGTGTTAAGAGTACTCTGAATAGCAAAGGCTGACATGTATATGAACAAACACTGATATATTGCTCAAAACACTTCCCTTTAAGTTCACATAAAATAAATTTGAATAATGTTCACTTCTAAAAAATTGACAAGACATGAATATATCTGGACAACATCAAAATTCAGTACAGTGGGTCAGTCAGATGATAATTAGATGCCTCTAACAGGAAATGCACATGACAAATTTGTTTCAATTCTAAAATTTTAACTTAATTTTAATTCATGCATATATCACATACAGGTGTGAATGTGGTTAAAGTCTTTAGAGAAACATTTAAACTCTAAAAAAGGCACATACATACTATGTTTTTTTAGCCTTGCCTTAAAAGACTTGAAAACCACGAATAAGCCATCTATGTTAAATAACGTATTCATGTCATTTCTTGATGTATATCATTAGAATTCAATGATTTTAGTGGATCAAATAGTGTCCTTCCAAATAATATGTCCATGTCCTAACTCAAGATATCTGTGAATGTGAACTTGTTTGGATGATCAGATAAGGTCATCATAGATTTAGGTTTAGCTCTAAATCCTATGACAAATATCTTCATAAGAGAAAAGAGAGAAAGACTGAGACACATGGAGGAAAGACATGTGAAGACAGAGATAGAGATTAGAGTGATACATCGACAAGCCAAGGAAGACTGCCAGCACCCCCAGAAGACAGAAGTGAGGCGCTGAACAGATTCTCCCTCAAATCCTCCAGAAGGAAGCAATTCTGTGACAACTTGATTGCAGATTTTTGGCCTCCTGACTGTGAGACAGTACATTTATGTTGTTCAAGCCACAAAGTTTGTGGTAACTTGTTACTATAGCCCTAGAAAATTATTACAGTGATCCAGCTTTAAATGAGAGGTATCTGATAACAATTTTAATTAGCTACCTGTAATCTCAAACGTCAAGGATAATTGTATATAACAAACTAAATAATCCAATAAAAATCATCTCTTAATATATGCACACTTTGACTGCCAGAGATGAGGACAGAGAATGTTTCCTGAGAAAATTCAAAGACAGCATTGTAAGTATTTCAGAAAAAAAAAGTAACATCTGATAAATGGGAGAAGAATCAATTCTATAAGCATTCCAGCGTTCAGAAGGCAAGTTGATAATTTAACAGGGACAAAAATCTGCCTTTGATCCTCTGTGTGTGATGTATGACAGTGTTTGTCACTCAGTTGTGTCATACCCTTTGGGACCCCATGGACTATGGCCTGCCAAGCTCCTCTGTCCATGGAGTTTTCCAGGCAAGAATATTGGAGTTTTAGTAACATGGAAAACCTTATCCTCTCGTAAAATTAAAGTTTTGTTCACAAGTACCTTTGAGGTCAAGTTCATCTTAGTGTCTTTCTCAGCATCTGCAGATTCCCTCATCCTGCTGCTTGAACAGTTGCTAATGAATGAAGATCACCCCAGCATGCCCCCCTGCTGTTGCTCATTTGCCCATTAGCATCTGCTTAACCAGCAGGCTGGGAGAAGCTCTGGTGCCCAATCAATGTAGCTGATGAGGGCTGGGGTAGGGAAGACTGTTGCCAACAGAGCCAGAGCATAAATCAACTCCAATATTGGCAAAGATTATTAATCTTAGAAAGGGTGACATATATCACTGTGTAGGCATGGAGAAAATCCTTGACATTTATGAGAAATAGGAGAAGCCAAAATATTGAAGTATGCTAACTTTAGCAAATCTGTTGAATACCAGCAATTTCAGGTTCCTTACACCTGACTTATAATAAAGTTATTTCTTTTCAAATATTATCTAATACTTGGTAGATGCCCAGAGATACAAAACCACACCTAGAAAGAAAAACGAAGCATCCTTAAAAACATGTCTCTGGAGTGAGTTACCTTATTGCTTTTACCCAAAGCACAAAATTACCTCATTATCAAACTTATCAGGGAAAGACTCATTCCACTGTGTCAGTCTAGCTGTATATTTGCTCTTAACAATAATTTCCAATTAAGAAGCTAGATGACTTAAACATAGATAATAAGAAAAGTCGGCAAGAAACTTAAAAGTAGAAATACACTCCATTCAGAGGACGTCATTAGCTTTTACCCTCAAATGGGATGGTCTACTTTAAATACTCTGAACAGGGGCAGATTACTTGTGAAAAAGATTATATGTGGCGTTGTAGTGGGAAAAAGAGGGCTGGTACCTATAAGGGTGAGGTTAAGATGAACTACTGCTAATAAAAATAAGCAGGTGTCAGTTAAAAAAGGAAATATGGAATATTAAACAATGACATAGTGTTTGAACATCTTTTATAAATTGGCAAGTGCTAAGTGTAGAAAGATTAGTCTCTGAATGAGATGTTAACATTATTTGGTGTGAAAGTTTTCTAAACGGCACAACAAGCAGAATTCAAACAGATTCACTGAGGATTTAGTGTTAAGTACCTCACAAATAAAAAATGCTTCATAGAAAAATCACTTTACATTTTCTATAGCCATTGTAGGACAAGCGGTGATTGGAATTAACTCTTGGATATACTAGAAAAATAAATATTCCTCTCTCAAGAAGTCTACAGACTGTTAAGATGTCATCCACACAGGAAATAATAAATAAATATACAATAATATAGAAAAATGTACCAAAATTAGAGAAACAAAGCAAATAGCTTTATTTACAACATGATTTATGATCATCTTTCAGCGCTTCAATAGTCTCTAAGATAAAATATAGTGGTTTATAAGATTTCTGTCTATAACATAACTTCTTCACAAATCCTGCTTCCAGAAGAAAATTATTATAATTGAACATGAATCTCTATAATATTTATTGTAAAAACATCAATTCAACTATTAATAACAGAGTAATAAAGTCAGTAATATGCCTGTGTAATAATACACAGTGAATAAGAGTTTATCCTGTCATCAACTTAATAAAGTCTGAACACTCCCAAAGTAACCAGGATTTTAAGAATTACAGCATCTGGACATCAATTACATTAATCCAGTTGCCCGCTAGAATGCTGGTAGAAAATGGCACTAGCATTTTTAAGTGATTTGGGGGAATCACTTTCACATATTAAAAATTAAATTAAAAATAAAAATATACAGTATTCCAAGCATTGTTCTTTATAATATTTCCACTTTTTTTGTACTAATTAAAATCCAACTTGGGACAGAGTAGAACTGTGTTCAA
Source organism: Capra hircus (assembly GCF_001704415.2). Taxonomy (NCBI): domain Eukaryota; kingdom Metazoa; phylum Chordata; class Mammalia; order Artiodactyla; family Bovidae; genus Capra; species Capra hircus. The sequence goes on along the minus strand of NC_030815.1, from coordinate 33,252,687 downwards.
CAATTTCCAGAAATACATAGTGTGTCTATACATATGAAACGACCCACCTCAATAAAACAGAATAATATTTCAAACATTCAGGATGTGAACGTATTAGAAAAGATCTTGAAAACCTACACCCGTGGTGGATTCATATTGATGCATGGCAAAACCAATACAATATTGTAAAGTTAAAAAAAAATGATATGGATTAGTTATTTGTTAGTTGCCTCATTTGCTATTATTTTCTCCCATTCAGAAGGCTGTCTTTTCACCTTGCTTATATTTTCCTTTGTTGTGCAGAAGCTTTTAATTTTAATTAGATCCCATTTGTTTATTTTTGCTTTTATTTCCAGAATTCTGGGAGGTGGATCATAGAGGATCCTGCTGTGATTTATGTCTGAGAGTGTTTTGCCTATGTTCTCCTCTAGGAGTTTTATAGTTTCTGATCTTACATTTAGATCTTTAATCCATTTTGAGTTTATTTTTGTGTGCGGTGTTAGAAAGTGATCTAGTTTCATTCTTTTACAAGTGGTTGAAAATGAAGCAACTGACAAACAACTAATCTCAAAAATGTACAAGCAACTTATTCAGCTCAATTCCAGAAAAATAAATGACCCAATCAAAAAATGGGCCAAAGAACTAAACAGACATTTCTCCAAAGAAGACATACGGATGGCTAATAAACACATGAAAAGATGTTCAACATCACTCATTATTAGAGAAATGCAAATCAAAACCACAATGAGGTACCACTTCACACCAGTCAGAATGGCTGCAATCCAAAAATCTGCAAGCAATAAATGCTGGAGAGGGTGTGGAGAAAAGGGAACCCTCCTACACTGTTGGTGGGAATGCAAACTAGTACAGCCACTATGGAGAACAGTGTGGAGATTCCTTAAAAAATTGCAAATAGAACTACCTTATGACCCAGCAATCCCACTTCTGGGCATACACACTGAGGAAACCAGAATTGAAAGACACACATGTACCCCAATGTTCATCGCAGCACTGTTTATAATAGCCAGGACATGGAAACAACCTGGATGTCCATCAGCAGATGAATGGATAAGAAAGCTGTGGTACATATACACAATGGAGTATTACTCAGCCATTAAAAAGAATTCATTTGAATCAGTTCTGATGAGATGGATGAAACTGGAGCCGATTATACAGAGTGAAGTAAGCCAGAAAGAAAAACACCAATACAGTATACTAACACATATATATGGAATTTAGAAAGATGGCAATGATGACCCTGTATGCAAGACAGGAAAAAAAACACAGATGTGTATAACGGACTTTTGGACTCAGAGGGAGAGGGAGAGGGTGGGATGATTTGGGAGAATGGCATTCTAACATGTATACTATCATGTAAGAATTGAATCGCCAGTCTATGTCTGACGCAGGGTGCAGCATGCTTGGGGCTGGTGCATGGGGATGACCCAGAGAGATGTTGTGGGGAGGGAGGTGGGAGGGGGGTTCATGTTTGGGAACGCATGTAAGAATTAAAGATTTTAAAATTTAAAAAATAAAAAACTATAAAAAAATGATATGGAAAACCTACATAATAAACCAATAATTAACTCAGAAGAGGGATCTAGGTTTGAGCAAGGTAAAAGGTGAATTTTTAAGTTCTGTTGATTTTTTATAAATATTTTCTCCATGAATTCACTGTGCAGTGGTAAACATAATTAAAGTACGGAACATTGACAATAATGTCCAGTAACCTAATCAAACTGTCCAATAACTAAATCAGAAACTAAATCTAACACATGCAGCAATGTCAAAATAAATATTCTCCATATGGACTGATTCTGAACATTCTAAACCAAAATCCTTGAAATTGATCATTTAACTACCTCACCACCTGATTCTGAGGCACACCAACACTGACAACTTAAAATCTACTCAAGCCAGAAATAGAGCAGTTGGGCCTGAGCTGCGGAAAACACTATTGAGTCCAGGTACACGTGAGCCACTACCTATCCCATGAATTTACTCAAGGACCTAGGATGGACCCCAGTGGTTCCTTTCCTTTGCCCACAAATTCCCAGAATCAGCTCTTCTTCACCTGAGAGCCTTCATAAAACAATCCTTACTTGTCTTCAGTAGCTGGTCAGTGCAGACGATTGCTGTCTGCTACTCACCACAGATCCAATCTAAAAAAAATAAAATAAAATAAAAGTGAGGTTTTAATTAGGCTACTCTTGAGAGTTAAATATATTAAATATTTAAAAAATATTTTAATATTTTTTTTTATTTTTTTATTTTTTTTTATTTTTTATTTTTTTTAGATTTTAAAATCTTTAATTCTTACATGCGTTCCCAAACATGAACCCCCCTCCCACCTCCCTCCCCACAACATCTCTCTGGGTCATCCCCATGCACCAGCCCCAAGCAAGCTGCACCCTATGTCAGACATGGACTGGCGATTCAATTCTTACATGACAGTATACATGTTATAATTCCCATTCTCCCAAATCATCCCACCCTCTCCCTCTCCCTCTGAGTCCAAAAGTCTGTTATACACAGCTGTGTCTTTTTTCCTGTCTTGCATACAGGGTCGTCATTGCCATCTTCCTAAATTCCATATATATGTGTTAGTATAGTGTATTGGTGTTTTTCTTTCTGGCTTACTTCACTCTGTATAATTGGCTCCAGTTTCACCCATCTCATCAGAACTGATTCAAATGAATTCTTTTTAACGGCTGAGTAATACTCCATTGTGTATATGTACCACAGCTTTCTTATCCATTCATCTGCTGATGGACATCTAGGTTGTTTCCATGTCCTGGCTATTGTAAACAGTGCTGCGATGAACATTGGGGTGCATGTGTCTCTTTCAATTCTGGTTTCCTCAGTGTGTATGCCCAGAAGTGGGATTGCTGGGTCATAAGGTAGTTCTATTTGCAATTTTTTAAGGAATCTCCACACTGTTCTCCATAGTGGCTGTACTAGTTTGCATTCCCACCAACAGTGTAGGAGGGTTCCCTTTTCTCCACACCCTCTCCAGCATTTATTGCTTGCAGATTTTTGGATCGCAGCCATTCTGACTGGTGTGAAGTGGTACCTCATTGTGGTTTTGATTTGCATTTCTCTAATAATGAGTGATGTTGAGCATCTTTTCATGTGTTTATTAGCCATCCGTATGTCTTCTTTGGAGAAATGTCTACTTAGGTCTTTGGCCCATTTTTTGATTGGGTCATTTATTTTTCTGGAATTGAGCTGCAGAAGTTGCTTGTATATTTTTGAGATTAGTTGTTTGTCAGTTGTTTCAGTTGCTATTATTTTCTCCCATTCAGAAGGCTGTCTTTTCACCTTGCTTATAGTTTCCTTTGTTGTGCAGAAGCTTTTAATTTTAATTAGATCCCATTTGTTTATTTTTGCTTTTATTTCCAGAATTCTGGGAGGTGGATCATAGAGGATCCTGCTGTGATTTATGTCTGAGAGTGTTTTGCCTATGTTCTCCTCTAGGAGTTTTATAGTTTCTGATCTTACATTTAGATCTTTAATCCATTTTGAGTTTATTTTTGTGTACGGTGATAGAAAGTGATCTAGTTTCATTCTTTTACAAGTGGTTGACCAGTTTTCCCAGCACCACTTGTTAAAGAGATTGTCTTTACTCCATTGTATATTCTTGCCTCCTTTGTCAAAGATAAGGTGTCCATATGTGTGTGGATTTATCTCTGGGCTTTCTATTTTGTTCCATTGATCTATATGTCTGTCTTTGTGCCAGTACCATACTGTCTTGATGACTGTGGCTTTGTAGTAGAGCCTGAAGTCAGGCAAGTTGATTCCTCCAGTTCCATTCTTCTTTCTCAAGATTGCTTTGGCTATTTGAGGTTTTTTGTATTTCCATACAAATCTTGAAATTATTTGTTCTAGTTCTGTGAAAAATGTGGCTGGTAGCTTGATAGGGATTGCATTGATATATATTTTAAAAATATTAAAAAATGGGGCTTGGGTTTGGGGCACACTCTCCTAGAACTGAGAGGCCTCAGGCTCTCCCATGAAGGCTCTCCCATGGGAGCCTATTTTGTTTGTTTTAGTCAGAAATGTATTGAAGATCTGTTTCAAACCCTGAAGTCACGAGATTCAGATATTCACGCTTCTATGCCCTGTGTTCCTATAGGCGAAGAGTTTCTGTTTCTAGCTCACCCCTAGCTATCTATAGAGTAAAAAGTCTTTACTATATTACTTCTATTTGGGGGAATCATTTTGCAAAAACCTGGAAGTAATATCTGCTCTCACCCCTGATATACTGCTTTTCAATATGAACATCTGTACTTTGATAATCCTTCTTCAAATTCAAGGGGTAAGGAGGGATTTTCAAAAGTATTTTAATCCATCTCTGAATGTACTTTGTTATAGAAATTCAAGAACACTTTTAATTACATCAAGAAGGGAATTAAACTTTGTTTTATTTATTCATTAATTTACATAATGAATGAAATAAAGTGCATGAGCTTGCCTGAAGGGCAGAGCTCACTGTGGCAAGTGGAAGTGTCATTCTTTCAGAGAATCTTGGTTGGTAATATCCTTGTGTTATGGTTAACTGTGTTTCATCAAAATTCATATGTTGCAGCCTTAAGTCCTCAGACTTAAGAAATAAGAATTTTGGAAGAGGATTCATTGCATACATAATTAGTTATGATGAAGTCTCACTGGAGTGAGGTAGGCCATCAATTTGATATGACTGGTATCCTTATAAAAAAGGGAAATCGGGACACAGACACACATACTGAGACCACAATGTTAAGATATAAGGGTGATGCAGTGGAAGTCAAAGAACACAAAGATGCCAAAGCATTCTATGGCCTTATGCTCTGCACTTTTGCACACTTATATAGTCTTCTTGGCACTTGAATGAATTGTCCTGGCTCTTAATGGCTTAATCCAGGGATATTTTATATGAAATATCAATTAATTGATTTCACTGAATTGTCTTTATATACATATATATGACATATATATATATATATATGCCATTTGATTACATCAAGGGTAATCAAATCACCAGGCATTGCTCCTCAGCAAGTGGTAGTTCTGTCATCTAGTGACAATGACTTAAGAGCATTATTTCTTTACAAATGCCATTGAAAAATAACAATGATATAACTGATCAGGAGTTCCTCTTCAAAAGCTCATCGAGGTATTAAAAATGGTATACATTAAAACATTTTTCATACAATATGAAGTTAAAGTATATATGAAACAGATTCAGTTCAGTTCAGTTCAGTTGCTCAGTCGTGTCAAAGTCTTTGCGACCCCATGAATCGCAGCACACCAGGCCTCCCTGCCCATCACCAACTCCTGGACTTTACTCAAACTCATGTCCATTGAGTCAGTGATGCCATCCAACCATCTCATCCTCTGTTGTCCCCTTCTCCTCCTGCCCTCAATCTTTCCCAGAATTAGGGTCTTTTCAAATGAGTCAGCGCTTTGCATCAGGTGGCCAAAGTATTAGAGTTTCAGCTTCAACATCAGTCCTTCCAATGAATACTTAGGACTGATCTCCTTTAGAATGGACTGGTTGGATCTGTTTGCAGTCCAAGGGACACTCAAGAGTCTTCTCCAACACCACAGTCCAAAAGCATCAATTCTTCCACGCTCAGCTTTCTTTATAGTCCAACTCTCACATCCATACACAACTACTGGAAAAACCACAGCCTTGACTAGACGGACCTTTGTTGGCAAAGTAATGCTTTTTAATATGCTGTCTAGGTTGGTCATAATTTTCATTTCAAGGAGTAAGTGTATTTTAATTTCATGGCTGCATTCATCATCTGCAATGATTTTGGAGCCCCCAAAATAAAGTCTGCCACTGGTTCCACTGTTTCCCCATCTATTTGCCATGAAGTGATGAAAGGAAAGTGTGACAATAATTGTATAATGCAATAGGGACATATTCCAATAGCAATATTTCAGGAACATAGTATTTTTTGGACTGAACTGTGCCCCCACCAAAAAAAATCCACATGTTGAAGCTTAACCCTCAATGTGACTATATTTAGAGATAGGGCCTTCCATGAGCTATTAAGGTTAAATGAGAATCCTAAGTGTGTGGCCCTGCCTTAATCTGTTTGGCTTGCTATAACACAAGTAACACTGGGTGACTTAAAAATAACAAAAATTTATTAGTAAAAATTATGGAAGCTAGCAAGTCTATGAATGTTTGCTTCCTACTTTATAGTTCATGGATGATTGTATTCTCACTGTGTCCTAAGATGACCCCAAAGGGCAAAGGAGTTCTGCATGTCTCTTTTATAAGGATGATAATGTTATTCATGACAAACACTCATGACCTAATCATAATCTTCAAATACCACCATACTGAGAATTAGGCTTCAACATATGAATTTAGGGGAAAAACATTCAGTCTAGCAAACCCTGATACAACAGAACCTGTGTCCTCATAAGAATAAGGAATACCAAGAGTGATTCAATACAGAAAAAAAGACAGAATTTGGCTGTCTACAAGTCAGGAAGAGACACCTCACCAGAAATCATCCCTGACAACACTTTGATCTTGGACTTACGAGAGCAGAACTGTGAGAAAATAAATCTATATTATTTCATCTTCCCCATCTATTAAAAGACTGGTATTTTGCTATAGAAGCCTTAGCTGACTAATAGAATTATTTATCAACATAGCTTGACTTTCAGGAATAATGTATAAGATAAATAAAATATAATCATGTGAAAACAATGCTATGATATATAAAATTAATCAGGCATTGATTAAATATGCAGACATTATAATCATAGAAACAAAATTCAAACATTTGTGCTGTCTGAATTTTAAACAGAAAAGAAATTTTGACAATGATGAAAGAACAAAGATAGAAAAGGTAAGATAAAGTAACTTGAATATATTGTTAAGATAGTTTATCATTTTCTTATGTTTCACTCCTACACTATACCTTCCTGCTGTTACTTTCTCACTGAAATAAAAAATAAGTTTTCTTCATGAACCTATTTTCTGTTATGAATAAATTAATTTTATTTTCCCTTAAAAGGCCACCAAAAAACCACAAAGGACTCAAGAAAAATTTGAAATAGGCATTTTTAACAAGTAGACAAATAGCATAACAAAGGCAAAAACAACTAATTCACAATAAGAATTTAGTTAGTAATTTTACAGAACTCACAGAAATAATACCTAACAGAATAGCAAAAATTCTGTAATTAATATGTTAGGAACACAATCAAAGTTAAATTTAGACATAAAAGCAGATACACACACAAACCAAAGGTCAATGTAGTTACTACAGTTTTTTAGCTGAAATTTGCTGACAGCTAGTTTATTTAAAGTCCATAATTACATGTCTATAGCTACCTACAAGCCACTGCTAAAGGTATATAAGAATAATTTTAGACATAATACTCAAAAAGTCATATTTGGAAAGTCTGGAAATAGATGCATTAGGAAATTCCATTTAACCATTAATTAGGCCCACTATTGTTTTTGTAATGCAACCTTTAGTATCAAAAATGATGTATTTATATATCTGTATACCTATTTTCTTACAATATACACAAATGACTGACTTACTATCTAAATTTAAGCACCGATAATTTCTAAAGTAGGTATGCACAATTAGTTTAAGAGACCTTTTCTGTTTAGCAGTAGGTCAGGAATCATTCTCAAAACCTAATCTGAGGGAGTTACTGTGAATATAGTCCAGTGGATCAGTGGTATGGAATTGTCTTTATTACTCCTGAAGCCCATGGTTTTTAGAATTAAGATTATACAAGGCCTGAACATGTAGACCAGGGAAGGACTACTGATTGAGAGAATGGTGGTAGTGTTATAAGGCTGAAGATGCAGACAAGGTTCTTCGGAGGAATGAGATGTAAAGCTACAATGAGTTACACTGCAGTAGAAAACTGGAAAATATGACACATTTTATTTTATTATTTTTTATTGGAATAAAATTGATTTACAGTGTTGTGTTAGTTTTAGGTGTACAGTATGGTGATTCAGTTGTACGCATATAGGTAGATTATATAACATGCACACTATATATATAGTTTTAATATTTTCCTTTATAGTTTATTATGAAATATTGAATATAGCTTCCTGTGCTACACAGTAGGCCCTTGCTGTTCATCTATTACATAGTAGTGTATATACATTAATCCCAGACTTCTAATTTATTCCTCATTCTTTTCCCCTTTGGTAACCATAAATTTGCTGTCTATGTTTGTGGGTATATTTCTGGTTTGTAAATAAGTTTGCTTGTACTTGTACATATAAGAAATATCATATGATGTTTGTCTCTCTCTGACTTATCTTACTTAGTATGATAATCTCTAGGTCCATCCATGTTGCTGCAAACGGCATTAATTCACACTTTATCGCTGAGTAATATTCATATATATATATATATATATATATATATATCTTGATGGGTATTCAGCGAACATTGGTGTACATGTATCTTTTTGAATTGTTTTTCTCTGGATATACGCCCAGGAGTGATATTGCAGGATCACATGGTAGTTCTATTTTTAGAAATTAAAGGACACTTTATATTGTTCTCCATAGTAGCTATTCTAACTTACATTCCTACCAACCATGTAGGGAGAGTTCCTTTTACTCCACACTCTCTCCAGCATTTACTCTTTGTAAACTTTTTGATGACTGCCATTCTGACTGGTGAGTGAGGTGATACCTCATTGTAATTTTGAGTTGCATTTCTCTAGTAATTAGCAATACTGATAATTTGTTCATGTGCCTGTTGGCAATCTGTATGTATTCTTTGGAGAAATGTTTATTTAGATTTTCTGTTAATTTTTTGATTGGGTTGTTTATAATTCTGGTATTAAGTGGCCTAAACTCTTTGTATATTTTAGAAACCAATCCCTTGTCTTTCCCCTGTTTGCAAACATTTTCTCCATTCTGTAGGTGGTCTTTTCATTTTTTTTTTATGGTTTTCTTTGCTGGGAAAAAAGTTTTTAAGTTTAGCTGAGTCCCATTTATTTATTTATTTATTTATTTTCATTTTAATTATGCTAGGAGGTGAATCCAAAAAGATATTGCTATGATTTATGTCAAATAAGGTTTTACCTATGTTTTTTTCTCAGAGTTTTATAGGACCTAGTCTTACATTTAAGCATTTGATCTATTTTATTTTTGTATAAGTGTTAGAGACTGTTCTAATTTCATTCTTTTTACATGTAGCTGTACAGTTTTCCCAGCATCACTTACAAAAGATACTACATTTTCTCTATTGTATACTCTTTCCTCCAAGACATTTTTAAAAATGGTTATAGTTTCACACTTGGATTACTTTAAAAAATTTTGAGTGATGACTATAAAGACTGGAGTTCCTGTTTTGACTATCCTTCTCTGAAAAGGATAGTACTCTGCAATGAATTATATGGGCCATATTTATTAAGATTTTTCTTGGATGTAAGAAAAAAATTATTTGTACTGTAATGTTTAGTTAAATGAATCTGACTTGTACCAAAGGAATGCAAGTCATAAAAAATGATGCTAGACTTGCAGAACTGCAGTTGGTTGGAATTAAACAAGATAGATATATAAATTATATATACATATATGTATATATATACTATTACACATATTAATACATAGTTAATTTTGGCACATGGCAGATACTCAACATACTTTATCTCCCTGTATTCTGCTAAATCATTGGAAATACAGTACTGGGGATCCATCAAGAATCAGTTGTTAGGTGGAAAACTGTAACAACTACTGACAAAAAGAGCTGAGGCTTTCAAATAGATAAATACTAATAATAGATAATGAAAATAGAATATACAATAAGTGATAAAGACAAAGGTATTAGATATAAATAATAGGGCCTCACTGAAGGAAAAGTGAAGTAGACATATCAAGTCAGTAAATGCAAAATGTTCGATAAAATATAATGAAATAAATATTCTTCCCTAATTGCTCAAATTGCTCAATAGAACTTCTACATGTAAAATTTGGTTTCTTAACATTATACTTTAAGTACTTTAGATGATTCCAAATTAAACACAGATCATCCCTGTTCTTGTAGTTACTCACTTAAGCAAGTACTAAGCATAGAGTAATTAATGAGAATTGACACACATATTTTGTTCACAACTTTCATCCTGAATTGCTTCCTTAACATATTCTCACACTTGATTCCAGGCCAATTTTATCACTCCATCTATGTATAACTGGATAGGTTTTCCATCCCATTTTAAAATAATTTGAATTATATATCCAAATATGTTTACCTTCTGCAACCTCCAGTAAATATTCTCCCTGGGGTGTCTTGGCACCACAATGGGAAACCCATGTGAAGGCCACATGTCTGCATAGTCTCTATCCATTAAGCAGAGTTTCTATTGCTTTTAAGCCAATCCTACAAAGAGGAGTAGGAAAATACATTATTAATGTCTTCTCTCCCACATATTTCTCAGTAAAATTACAAATATCTGTTAGTAATGGTATCTATAAATAGAGCAGAGTTGTTGTTGTTGTTGTTGTTGTTTTAACCATTGAAAACAGGGACACTTTCCAGGAGTGTCTTCATTCTTCAAAAAATGGGCATTTGATTTTGTGTCAAGAAAACATGTAAACAAAAAATGTCAAGAATAAAAGAGAATAAAAAAAAGAGTGCACTGACTTCAGCCTTAGTATGACAGGTAATAGAAATGGGGGCAATCTATTTAATCATTAATTTTACTATCTGACCAGAATGGAATAAGTAATAAAAGTAATAAATTCTACTATTTTCACCCTACCAAGCTTGTGAATATAGTTATTGATGCAATATAACATAATTTTATTGTTTCATCTAGAAAGAAGTGTAAACATATTCACATTATATAATTGTTTTAATATTTTTGCAATGATTGTATTTTCTAAATTAAAAGTGTGTATTCACGTAAAAGGTAAATAAACTGTCCTGTGTGCCTAGTGAAAATCAGGCTAGATCTGTCAAGTGTTGATAGGTCTACTGTGAACTCAAACCCAGTTAATGATAGATAAGGAAGACAGGTGTGTTTGCTCTGTCTACTACTGTAATGGCAGGATTCTTTGATAAGTTACTTTGAGCTATTTTCTGTCTCTCTGAGGAAAGACAAATGGATTAAGTACCATGTCAGGGTCTTGTTATTTACATAGGTTTAAAGTATGACAATTATTAATTTAAAGTGTCTAAGAGCCTGAGACATATATAATCTTTCTTTCTATAAACATTCCACATGTAATTTTGAAGGGAGACATGAGTCACATCCTGCATGTGTCTGATATTTTCTTAAGTGGGACACACTCCAAAGTTTACTTGATGGAGACAGACATATCTTGAATGTGATATTTTGAGGTTTAAGCATAGTAGTGATACATGGTTTTGAACTTTTAAAGACTGGAAGGTGGAAGTCCCCCAGCATAGAGTTTAGCAGTGTATTCCTACAAGAATCTTACCATCTAGAGCCAGCATGTTTTTCAGCCTTATTTTCATTCTTTATGCCTATTGTATCATAGTTCTGACTCTAATTTTTATCTAAAGTTTTTAGACTGACGTACAAATTTAAAAAAAGTTCCCTTTTTTATACTTGGACTTTTTCCAAAAAATAGTTTATAATAATAAGATCAGAAAATTTAAGGAGACTTTAGAATTTAAACTCATTCATCTAGTTCAGCCACCTAAACAGAATCTTCTCTGCAACATCCCTAGTAGATGGTCACTCATTTTCTACTGAAAGGATGCCTATTATGTCAATCTATTCAACTTTAGAAAACTCTGATACTTAGAAAACTCCATTTCATATGTTCATCCCCTAATTATGAACTACTCCTTCTAGTACTATAGGTTGGAGTAAAGCAAAATAATATTTTTACACACTGCTCTATTTATTTGTCTGAGATGGGTCTTCATTGCTGCATGCAGACTTTCTCTAGTTGCAGAGAGTGGGGGTTACTCTCTAGTTGCAGTGCACAGGCTTCTCCTTGTGGTGGCTTCTCTTGTTGCAGCACACAGGATCTAGGTGGATGAGCTTCAATAGTTACAGCACATGGGTTCAGCAGTTACAACTTTCTGGCTCTAGGGTACCTGGGCTTCAGTAGTTGTGACACAGGGGCTCATTAGTTGTGGCTCATGGGCTCTAGAGTGTGCAGGCTCCAAACAGTTGTGGTGTGTGGGCTCAGTAGTTGTGGCTCGAGGACTCTAAAGCATGGGGTCAGTAGCTGTGATGCACAGACTCAGTTGTTCCACTGGATGTGGAACCCCTATCCCCTGAATTGGCAGGCAGATTCTTATCCACTGAGCCACCAGGGAAGTCCAAAGAAAAACAATTTTATTCCTTCTTCTCCATGACAGCTCTTCAAACTTTGGACTCACTCATTAACAAACAATGAGTATCCACTATAACCCTTAGACAGAATTAGTTGAATAATACATGTCCTCTACATGCAGGAATTTATATTCTATAGGAGTAAATATGTGTAATAATGTTATGTGTTCAACTTATGTAAGCTGCCCTATGAGAACACAATGATCTCTCAAGATTTTGCCATTTTCCTCCTTTCTCTAGACAGGTATTACACAAACTCCTGATGTTGCATGTTTAAAAAGTTTTAGCATGCACTTCAATAATGTTATTTATTGATCCATGTAGCTCATAAGGTAAAGAATCTGTCTGCAATGCAGGAGACCCAGTTTCAATCCTCAATTCAGAAGATCCTCTGGAGAAGGGAATGGCAAGCCACTCCAGTATTCTTGCCAGGAGAAGCCCATGGACAGAGGAGCCTGGTGGGATACAGTCCATGGGGTCCTGAAGAGTTAGACACAACTGAGTGACTAACACTACTACTATTATACTATACAAGCACAGTAACTTGCTAGTATGAGATGAAAATTATTAATTATGCAAAAATAGATATTACAAATTTTTTTAAAAAACAAACAGATACAGGAAGTTTAATATCGTCTTTCCAGACCCAAAATGATCATCTTGCAGAGGCAGAAAAATAACATTTTCTAAACTTTGAGATACTGAAGATTCAAATTTCATTACTTTTGTTATCCTTTTAAAAATTTGCATGGCAGAACTGACACAGAGGACATACTTCAGCTCTTTTCTGCTGGCAAATGTCACTGTAGATGTGGTATCCTCATCACTACTATCAAGTGGTTGTGGAGATTTTATGAACATTCTGGTTTTCATAGAAGTGGCTTTCTTGGTGGCTTGGTTCTACAGCACAGCATCTGGAATCATTTCTTGAAAGATTAACCTACAGTCACCTTCTTTAGTCTTCCCAATAAGTCTGTAAGTTATTAGTACTCAATAGGATATCCTTTTGTACTAAAAGTAGCTAGAAGAAATTTTTATTCCCTATAACTCAGCCCTGGGCTTCCTTAGTGGCTCAGATAGTAAAGAATTTGACTCCAAGGCAGGAGACTGAGGCTCAGTCTCTGGGTTGGGAAGATCCCCTGGAGGAGGGCATGGCAACCCACTCCAATGTTCTTGTCTGAAGAATCCCTATGGACAGAGGACCCTGGTGGGCTACAGTCCATGAGGTCACAAAGAGTCAGACATGACTAAGCGCAGCACAGCACATGACTTAACAATACATTAACATATTAATATTATTCATCTCAAAAGCAGTTCATCTTAAATTCAAGTCATTCAACTACAGAATTATTTAAATTATTTCATTTAACCATTATTTATATAGAGTACTTGCCAGTTACCTGACAGTGTTGTTGGCTCTGGGAATGTATTTATGGAAAAACTAATAAAAATCTCTGCATTTAAAATTCTAATAAGAGTTTTGTATTATATGATTTCACATTTTTATGACCACATTTACTTATCTACATAATTATAAAAATTTAAAGATTATTTTAAACTGTCCACCAAATAAAAAGTTCCTCCAAATATCTCATGTAATTTTTAGTATATTGAGATTTATCCTTAGCCTTTGTCCTATTTTGAAATGCCACTCTCCAAGAGTATTAATTTTAAAAGACAAAATAAATACAGCTTCTATGATAAATAATGAAAAAGTTAATAATCTAACAGTTGTTAATGGATTCACTAATGACACCGTTCAGTTCAGTTCAATTCAGTTGCTCAGTCATGTCCGACTGTTTGTGACCCCATGAACTGTAGCACACCGGGCCTCCCTGTCCAGCACCAGCTCCCAGAGTTCACTCAAACTCACGTGCATCAAGTTGGTGATGCCATCCAGCCATCCCATCCTCTGTCATTCCCTTCTCCTCCTGTCCCCAATCCCTCCCAGCATCAGGGTCTCTTCCAATGAGTCAACTCTTCACATGAGGTAGGCAAAGTATTAGAGTTTCAGCTTCAGCATCAGTCCTTCCAATGAACACCCAGGACTGATATCCTTTAGGATGGACAGGTTGGATCTCCTTGCAGTCCAAGGGACTCTCAAAAGTCTTCTCCAACACCACAGTTCAAAACTATCAATTCTTTGGCACAGTAGATTAACAAAATAACTTTTTATATTGTCATCTATAGTACTCTATAAAACTGACCTAAACACAATATTCTGACTAAAAAGTGCTAAATTTCATTAAAAATGTATTGGAATTCTAATATTAGCCAAAGATATACAAATTACTAGCCAATTATGGTGCACATTTTCCTTTATCAATTATATATATTTGATATTGATTTTTTTTGCGACTCTTTGCAACCCCATGAATCACAGGACACCAGGCCTCCCTGTCCATCACCAACTCCCAGAATGCCATCCAGCCATCTCATCCTCTGTCGTCCCCTTCTCCTCCTGCCTCCAATTCCTCCCAGCATCAGAGTCTTTTCCAATGAGTCAACTCTTCGCATGAGGTGGCCAAAGTACTGGAGTTTCAGCTTTAGCATCATTCCCTCCAAAGAAATTCCAGGGCTGATCTCCTTCAGAATGGACTGGTTGGATCTCCTTGTGCAAAGAGTCAGACACAACTGAGCGACTAAACTGAACTGATATTGATTTCTTCTAACTATATGCCCATTTTATAATGAAGAAAAAGATAAAAATGATTGAATAATGCATAAAATATATTTTAAAACTGCAAAAATATCACAAGTTAAAAACATATTTTCCTTTTGGAAAAAATTACATAGCAAAACAAGAATCACTTCCCAGACTCTGGGATTTAGAAAATTCAATTTTAAATAATATGAAGTATGAAGAAAATACAATTATACAATCTGAATGTTTAAGGAATTCTGAGAACATAACCCTTTTAAAATATATAGACCACAGACTTGAAGTGAAGCCACATTTCTCTGACTCAAAGATCTTCCCAACACAAGGATCAAAGCTGGGTCTCCTGCATTGCAGGTGGATTCTTTTCACCAGGCAAGGCCATTATTCCTTTACTCATTACAAATGTATTGATCCTAGATTTTCCCTAAAAAGTCTGAAAAATATCACCTAACACTAAATATTTGCCAGCAAAAGCTTCCGTCTTCACATTTCTAAACCACAAAGTACTGCACAAGTCTTTGGGCCCCACTCACCTCTAGTCTGTCTAACCAGTTCTACAAAAGACGTCATTAAAACCTAATGAAATGACTGAGAATAGAATAGGGGAAAGGATACACTATCCATTTCCTTTTAATGTCCATGAATGAGGAGTGCAGGAAAATAAACACTGTCAGCCAGCAGGCTTAGCTTACATACCTAGACAATATACTGATCTTAAAAAACAGAATCCAGATGTGAATAAGTATAATTGTCATTTGAGTATAACTGTCATTACTGATTTGTGGAAAATGGATTATTATAGACTAATTCAATTTCTGTAACAAATTGGAAAATGGAAGAGAGACAAAAGTAGAATACTCATTAGGGCATAACTAAGATGTTACAAATTAAATCTTTGTAGGAAGAAGAAATTAATTTGAATTACTTATGCTGCAGACAAAAAATATGGGAAATCAATTTAAAATGAAAGGTCATATTATTAATATATACTCTATACTAATACTCTCTATATCATCTCTCTCTATATATACTAATATATACTATATACTTGCATAATAACCTATAATTTATATATGTACAACACAAACATATATTCTGTTTGAGATTAAAAACAAATACAAATATGTATTTTGTGTATATGTGTGTGTGTGTGTACATATACAAAACTATAGACTTCGGTTAGATTACAAAGATTTGTCTTACACTGAAGCAGAAAAAAAAAATCTTCCTGTAAATATTTACTGGTAGATATTATTGCCTCATGACTAAAAAGACTGCTGGCATTGTGAATTCAGCTATATCGTTGGTAAACTGATTTTTTTCTCTAGAGATTTAAAAATAGAATAAACATTTAGATGTTTAACAGATATTTGACAAAGGCTGACTAGATAGCTTTTGTTCCTGTGAGTGTTACAGTAGAAAAGTGTAAGCATCGGACTCTAAAACATATGGAAATGAATCCCAGCTCTGCTCTTTATATTACATGTGATCTTGTGTTTCAGTTTCCTTATTTAAATAAGGATGCTAATGATGTTGCCAATTAATACATTTTATTCCTCACAATTTTGTGAAGATTAGAGATAAGCAGCACAATAACTAATTACGTACTATGTCATAGGGAGATTTCATAAATTCAATAGATCAGTTTTGTGGTTATTATTTTCTCTCTCTGAGCATGCTTGGAAAATAAAATCAGAGTTATATCAAATGTCAGTTGTATAAATCCAACCATATGACCTGGCTGTGATTTCCTTGACATTATTCCCAAATGAATGCTTAATCACTAGTACTAAACTGGATATGAAAATCACTGTCTGATAACAGCCTTAGAGTTTTTTATACCTTACGGGAAGAAGGAGCACAGGAGTGAGATCATATGAGGAGTGGAAAACATAAAAAATACTGGACTAATTTTTTTTCACCCTCCTGTTATCATCAAGGGCTATATAAGGAAAAGTGACACTGTAAAGCTTGTTCAGTTCAGTTCAGTTGCTCAGTTGTGTTTGACTCTTTGTGACCCCATGGACTGCAGCATGCCAGACCTCCCTGTCCATCACCAACTCCTAGAGTTTACCCAAACTCATGTCCATTGAGTCGTTGATGCCATCCAACCATCTCATCCTCTGTCATCCCCTTCTCTTCCTGCCCTCAATCTTTCCCAGCATCGGGGTCTTTTCCAATGAGTCAGCTCTTTGCATGAGGTGGCCAAAGTATTGAAGTTTCAGCTTCAACGTCAGTCCTTCCAATGAACACTCAGGACTGATCTCCTTTACGAAGGACTGATTGCATCTCCTTGCAGTCCAAGGGACTCTCAAGAGTCTTCTCCAACACCACAGTTCAAAAACATCAATTCTTCAGCGCTTGGCTTTCTTTATAATCTAACTCTCCCATCCATACATTAGTACTGGAAAAACCATAGCCTTGACTACACAGATTCTGTTGGCAAAGTAGTGTCTCTGCTTTTCAATATGCTATCTAGGTTGGTCATAACTTTCCTTCCAGGGAGTAAGCATCTTTTAATTTCATGGCTGCAGTCACAAGTTAAGTTCAGTTCAGTTCATTTCAGTCACTCAGTCGTGTCCGACTCTTTGCGACCCCATGAATCACAGCATGCCAGGCCTCCCTGTCCATCACCATCTCCCGGAGTTCACTCAGACTCAACGTCCATCGAGTCTGTGATGCCATTCAGCCATCTCATCCTCTGTCATCCCCTTCTTCTCCTGCCCCAAATCCTTCCCACCATCAGAGTCTTTTCCAATGAGTCAACTCTGCATGAGGTGGCCAAAGTACTGGAGCCTCAGCTTTAGCATCATTCCTTCCAAAGAAATCCCAGGGTTGATCTCCTTCAGAATGGGCTGGTTGGATCTCCTTGCAGTCCAAGGGACTCTCAAGAGTCTTCTCCAACACCACAGTTCGAAAGCAACAGTTCTTCAGTGCTCAGCCTTCACAGTCCAACTCTCCCATCCATACATGACCACAGGAAAAACCATAGCCTTGACTAGACAGACCTTAGTCGGCAAAGTAATGTCTCTGCCTTTGAATATACCATCCAGGTTGGTCATAACTTTTCAGTCACAAAGCCATGTTAAATTACACAAACCTCTGTGAAATCTGTTTGTTCCTACACATATTTGAGTGTGACAAATGCTTGGCTATTGATATCTGGGGCAAATGGAAAGCATTTAATAGAGGAATATGAACTAATGAATATAATCTTAATTTGTAAGAGATATGCTATATATTTAGCAGCAGGACCATGGACAGGTTTGACTTACAAGAATGGCTAACTTATTCTGCCTTCTGGGATTTATGTTTTCAGAAGCATGATATAAGCTGATATCAAAAATTTATTTTTTATCAGAACACCACATTTTGTGAAAATTTATTGGCAATATCTGAAAAATTTAAGAGAAAGTCTTAAATATGAGGTAAGGGCTTGAAAATTTTACTCAAAATTGTTAGCTAATTTTCTGACTTGGAAGACTGAAATTTATTAAAATACACATTCATACACTCTTTAATCATTCTGAGCCAAAAGCCTATTCCTAAATATCCATGGGTATACCTCTTACTCCATAACACTGCAGTTTTGACTGCAATGGAAGGACTTGGTTGGTCATATACCTTGCTCTCTCACTGAAATTACTCCAGAAATTCATGGTGTGACAATGGAAAAATCACTTATCTCCTCTTCCTTAGCTTCTTCATTTCTAAAACAAAAGAATTGAATTACATTATCTTTTTCTTTTTAAGATTTAACATTTTTTATTTTTTAAATTTTAAAATCTTTAATTCTTACATGCGTTCCCAAACATGAACCCCCCTCCCACCTCCCTCCCCATAACATCTCTCTGGGTCATCCCCATGCACCAGCTCCAAGCATGCTGTATCCTGCATCAGACATAGACTGGCGATTCAATTCTTACATGATAGTATACATGTTAGAATGTCATTCTCCCAAATCATCCCACCCTCTCCCTCTCCCTCTGAGTCCAAAAGTCCATTATACACATCTGTATCTCTTTCCCTGTCTTGCATACAGGGTCGTCATTGCCATCTTCCTAAATTCCATATATATGTGTTAGTATACTGTATTGGTGTTTTTCTTTCTGGCTTACTTCACTCTGTATAATCGGCTCCAGTTTCATCCATCTCATCAGAACTGATTCAAATGAATTCTTTTTAATGGCTGAGTAATACTCCATTGTGTATATGTACCACAGCTTTCTTATCCATTCATCTGCTGATGGACATCTAGGTTGTTTCCATGTCCTAGCTATTATAAACAGTGCTGCGATGAACATTGGGGTACATGTGTGTCTTTCAATTCTGGTTTCCTCAGTGTCTATGCCCAGCAGTGGGATTGCTGGGTCATAAGGTAGTTCTATTTGCAGTTTTTTAAAGAATCTCCACGCTGTTCTCCATAGTGGCTCTACTAGTTTGCATTCCCACCAACTGTGTAGGAGGGTTCCCTTTTCTCCACACCCTCTCCAGCATTTATTGCTTGCAGATTTTTGGATCGCAGCCATTCTGACTGGTGTGAAGTGGTACCTCATTGTGGTTTTGATTTGCATTTCTCTAATAATGAGTGATGTTGAGCATCTTTTCATGTGTTTGTTAGCCATCCGTATGTCTTCTTTGGAGAAATGTCTCTTTAGTTCTTTGGCCCATTTTTTGATTGGGTCGTTTATTTTTCTGGAATTGAGCTGCAGAAGTTGTTTGTATATTTTTGAGATTAGTTGTTTGTCAGTTGCTTCATTTGCTATTATTTTCTCCCATTCAGAAGGCTGTCTTTTCACCTTGCTTATATTTTCCTTTGTTGTGCAGAAGCTTTTAATTTTAATTAGATCCCATTTGTTTATTTTTGCTTTTATTTCCAGAATTCTGGGAGGTGGATCATAGAGGATCCTGCTGTGATTTATGTCTGAGAGTGTTTTGCCTATGTTCTCTTCTAGGAGTTTTATAGTTTCTGGTCTTACACTTAGATCTTTAATCCATTTTGAGTTTATTTTTGTGTGGGGTGTTAGAAAGTTATCTAGTTTCATTCTTTAACAAGTGATTGACCAGTTTTCCCAGCACCACTTGTTAAAGAGCAGCAAGGGAAAAACAACAAATAACACACAAGGGGATTCCCATAAGGATAACAGCTGATCTTTCAATAGAAACTCTTCAGGCCAGGAGGGAATGGCAAGACATACTTAAAGTGATGAAAGACAATAACCTACAGCCCAGATTACTGTATCCAGCAAGGATCTCATTCAAATACGAAGGAGAAATCAAAAGCTTTACAGACAAGCAAAAGCTGAGAGAATTCAGCACCACCAAACCAGCTCTCCAACAAATTCTAAAGGATATCCTCTAGACAGGAAACATGAAAAGGGTGTATAAACCCGAACCCAAAACAATAAAGTAAGTGGTAACTGGATCATACTTATCAATAATCACCTTAAATGTAAATGGGTTGAACGCCCCAACCAAAAGACAAAGACTGGCCGAATGGATACAAAAACAAGACCCCTCTATATGCTGCTTACAAGAGACCCACCTCAAAACAAGGGACACATACAGACTGAAAGTGAAGGGCTGGAAAAAGATATACCATGCAAACAGAGACCAAAAGAAAGCAGGAGTGGCAATACTCATATCCGATAAAATAGACTTTAAAACAAAGGCTGTGAAAAGAGACAAAGAAGGCCACTACATAATGATCAAAGGAACAATCCAAGAAGAAGATATAACAATTATAAATATATATGCACCCAATATAGGAGCACCGCAATATGTAAGAGAAATGATAACAAGTATGAAAGGGGAAATCAACAATAACACAATAATAGTGGGAGACTTTAATACCCCACTTACACCTATGGACAGATCAACTAAACAGAAAATTAACAAAGAAACGCAAACTTTAAATGATACATTAGATCAGTTAGACCTAATTGATATCTATAGGACATTTCACCCCAAAACAATGAATTTCACCTTTTTTTCAAGTGCTCATGGAACCTTCTCCAGGATAGATCACATCCTGGGCCATAAATCTAAACTTGATAAATTCAAAAAAATCGAAATCATTCCAAGCATCTTTTCTGACCATAATGCATTAAGATTAGATCTCAATTACAGGAGAAAAACTATTAAAAATTCCAACATATGGAGGTTGAACAACACACTTCTGAATAACCAACAAATCACAGAAGAAATCAAAAAAGAAATCAAAATATGCATAGAAATGAATGAAAATGAAAACACAACAACCCAAAACCTGTGGGACACTATAAAAGCAGTGCTAAGAGGAAAGTTCATAGCACTACAGGCATACCTCAAGAAACAAGAAAAAAGTCTAATAAATAACCTAACTCTACAACTAAAGCAACTAGAAAAGGAAGAGTTGGAGAACCCCAGAGTTAGTAGAAGGAAAGAAATCTTAAAAATTAGGGCAGAAATAAATGCAAAAGAAACAAAAGAGACCATAGCAAAAATCAACAAAGCCAAAAGCTGGTTCTTTGAAAGGATAAATAAAATTGACAAACCATTAGCCAGACTCATCAAGAAGCAAAGAGAGAAAAATCAAATCAATAAAATTAGAAATGAAAATGGAGAGATCACAACAGACAACACAGAAATACAAAGGATCATAAGAGACTACTATCAGCAATTGTATGCCAATAAAATGGACAACGTGGAAGAAATGGACAAATTCTTAGAAAAGTACAATTTTCCAAAACTGAACCAGGAAGAAATAGAAAATCTTAACAGACCCATCACAAGCACGGAAATTGAAACTGTAATCAGAAATCTTCCAGCAAACAAAAGCCCAGGTCCAGACGGCTTCACAGCTGAATTCTACCAAAAATTTCGAGAGGAGCTAACACCTATCCTCCTCAAACTCTTCCAGAAAATTGCAGAGGAAGGTAAACTTCCAAACTCATTCTATGAGGCCACCATCACCCTAATACCAAAACCTGACAAAGATGTCACAAAAAAAGAAAACTACGCCAATATCACTGATGAACATAGATGCAAAAATCCTCAACACAATTCTAGCAATCAGAATCCAACAACACATTAAAAAGATCATACACCATGACCAAGTGGGCTTTATCCCAGGGATGCAAGGATTCTTCAATATCCACAAATCAATCAATGTAATTCACCACATTAACAAACTGAAAAATAAAAACCATATGATTATCTCAATAGATGCAGAGAAGGCCTTTGACAAAATTCAACATCCATTTATGATAAAAACTCTTCAGAAAGCAGAAATAGAAGGAACATACCTCAACATAATAAAAGCTATCTATGACAAACCCACAGCAAACATTATCCTCAATGGTGAAAAATTGAAAGCATTTCCACTAAAGTCAGGAACAAGACAAGGGTGTCCACTTTCACCACTACTATTCAACATAGTTCTGGAAGTTTTGGCCACAGCAATCAGAGCAGAAAAAGAAATAAAAGGAATCCAAATTGGAAAAGAAGAAGTAAAACTCTCAGTGTTTGCAGATGACATGATCCTCTACATGGAAAACCCTAAAGACTCCACCAGAAAATTACTAGAGCTAATCAATGAATATAGTAAAGTTGCAGGATATAAAATCAACACGCAGAAATCCCTTGCATTCCTATACACGAATAATGAGAAAGTAGAAAAAGAAATTAAGGAAACAATTCCATTCACCATTGCAACGAAAAGAATAAAATACTTAGGAATATATCTACCTAAAGAAACTAAAGACCTATATATAGAAAACTATAAAACACTGATGAAAGAAATTAAAGAGGACACTAATAGATGGAGAAATATACCATGTTCATGGGTCGGAAGAATCAATATAGTCAAAATGAGTATACTACCCAAAGCAATTTACAAATTCAATGCAATCCCTATCAAGCTACCAGCAACATTTTTCACAGAACTAGAACAAATAATTCCAAGATTTGTATGGAAATACAAAAAACCTAGAATAGCCAAAGCAATCTTGAGAAATAAGAATGGAACTGGAGGAATCAACTTGCCTGACTTCAGGCTCTACTGCATAGCCACAGTCCTCAAGACAGTATGGTACTGGCACAAAGACAGACATATAGATCAATGGAACAAAATAGAAAGCCCAGAGATAAATCCACACACATATGGACACCTTATCTTTGACAAAGGAGGCAAGAATATACAATGGAGTAAAAGAATTGAATTACATTATCTTTTAAACCTCTGGAAAATTTTTCTTTTGTAGGTGAAAGTAGATTGCTAAGAAAAGTGCTTACTTCTGAGGGAAAGTAAAAAGGCCTTTGGTTTAAAAAATGTTGCTTTGTTTACAACCCCTCTATCTGTTATGTCTTCTAGATTAGTATATTTCTAGATTAAAATTTTTTTTTACCATTTCTGACATACTATACAGTTACATATAATGATAATCTTTTCATTAAATTAAAATCTTATACATTTTTTCTCTTTTCTATACAAACTGTTATAACAAGTAAAAACTAAACTCTTTAAAACTTTGAGGAATTATTCATGAAAAGTATTGAATTATGCCACAAGAGAGATGACGTTGTCAAAGAGAAACTATTATTTATAATTAAAATTCCAATTCTTAACTACAACACGTTTTTATGTATTAATAATTTTTAAAAGTTTTAGAGATTTTTATTCTTGAACAATATCCAAAAGAGAAGGATACAATTCATCCTTATATCTCCATTTGATATAATTTCTTACACATTCTAGTTTACTTATTTTAAAAAATCACTACATTTTGTAAGATAGGAAGGAATAAGCACAAAAAAATTTATTTTTAAAATGAAGAAATTAAGATTCAGGGTCACAGAGCTGAAAAGTGACAAGCATAAAACTTAACCAAAGTAAAAGCTAAAGCTAATAATACCTACATGTTAAATAAATACTGGAAATTAGTTTCAAGGAGAGTGAAATTGATTCTCAAAAATGCAATTGTTTAACCTTTATAACCACATTTTCTTCTGTTATATGTTTGCTACTCTGATCTTATTATTATTATTTTTTTTTCCTGTAAACAGATACTCTGGATCAACAATGCTGCTGCTGCTGCTAAGTCACTTCAGTCGTGTCTGACTCTGTGCGACCCCATAAGTGGCAGCCCATCACGCTCTCCCGTCCCTGGGATTCCAGGCAAAAACATTGGAGTGCGTTGCCATTTCCTTCTCCAATGCATAAAAGTGAAAAGTAAAAGTGAAGTCACTCTGTTGTGTCAGACTCCTAGCGACCCCACGGGCTGCAGCCTACCAGGCTCCACCATCCACGGGATTTTCCAGGCAAGAGTATTGGAGTAGGTTGCCATTGCCTACTCCAGGATTAACAATGAGATTAACTTTTAATCAAGGAAACTAAAAAGTGGATGAAAGCATGCAAAAAACTGGTAAGTCATTTAAATATGTCTCCAAAACACAATATATTAACACATTTTCTTTTTTCTTTTTTTTAATAATTCAATGTATTAGATCAAGACATTTTTCAGTTAATAACCTTATTATGTACTTGCTTAAATATTTAATTTATAATAGAAGACGATGTTCTTTGGATGAATACTATGTCTGAAATTATTTATAACTGGATTTGCAGCAGTATATACATATTTTTCTATGCATTCTTTTTTTGGGTAGTCTCTCCTACTCAGTGTCAGTCAGTCACGTGGACTTAGAAGGACCATTTAGATCATGATTAATACTCCCCCCCCCCAAAGTACATTACAAAGTTTAAAATGTTTTAATAGGCCAATGTTTTATAGATGACTTTCACTTTCACTTTTATGGGCTCCCTGGTAGGTCAGTGGTAAAGAATCTGCCTGCAATTCAGGAGACTGGCTTGGGAAGATCCCGTGGAGGAAGTCATGGCAACCCACTGTAATACCCTTGCCTGGAGAATCCCATGGACAGAGGAGCCTGGTGGGCTACAGTCCATAGGGCCTCACAGAGTTAGATATGACTGAAGCAACTAAGCAGCAGCATAGGCCAATAATGGAATTACTTGTTATAATTTGTTTAATAGTTATTTTGAAACATGCAAGATTGCACTGGTGACACAAGTATTTTTAAATCAGCACCCTTACTAACTCAAGAACATTTATTTCCACCTGGTAAAGATGCCAATTATAATTAACTATTTCTGTATTTTCAGATATTCAGCTTTCTTCCACTTAAAATATATATTTTTTGTGTTTAAATGTATTTGCTATATATGGAATTTCTCAAAAGAAATCCAGAATACTATGAAACCTTAATATACACTGAAAAATTAATTTTTGATAAAGCATTCTACTAAATTTAAATAAATTTTTACAGTAACTTTCAATTTTTATACAAAATATGTGAAAAACTTTTGCAATTGGAAAATTTTTACACATTAATTTGAATTTGTCACCTAATTAGTAAAAAACAGAAACCTTATCTACCTATTTTGTACAGACCTGCAACTTTCATTATCCATTCCTGGAAGGAATCAAAGATCAATCGATGTCTGTATCATAGAAGAGGAAAGTCAGAAAACAGGGTGTCACTTGGTAGAGTAGAAATTAGGTAAAAAGAAAGATAAACTCAGTCTCCAGTTGAATGATAAGATCCTTCCACTATCTGCTGAAAATTCTATGAGTGACAATTGTAACATGGAAGTAGCAGATTTGAGTATAATTCTTTGAAGAAATTGAGTAACTCTAGGGCAATGGCTTAGAAATACCGATATTTGGGGATCACTTACAAATGAATTGGAGTTTGAACTTCATCAGACTGGACTGAAACTGGATTGGTAGCCCCAGTATACTGCAACCCCAGTAACTAAATTGAACAAATTTTCATGTAAATTATATTCAGTTCAGTTCGGTTCAGTCACTCAGTCGTGTCTAACTCTTTGCGACCTCATGAATCGCAGCATGCCAGGCCTCCCTGTCCATCACCAACTCCCAGAGTTCACTCAGATTCATGTCCATCGAGTCAGTGATGCCA
Source organism: Capra hircus (assembly GCF_001704415.2). NCBI lineage: Eukaryota > Metazoa > Chordata > Mammalia > Artiodactyla > Bovidae > Capra > Capra hircus. Next base: position 33,226,757 of record NC_030815.1, on the reverse strand, counting down.
TCCAGCCATCTCATCCTCTGTCATCCCCTTCTCCTCCTGCCCCCAATCCCTCCCAGCATCAGAGTCTTTTCCAATGAGTCAACTCTTCTCATTAGGTGGCCAAAGTACTGGAGTTTCAGCTTTAGCATCATTCCTTCCAAAGAAATCCCAGGGCTGATCTCCTTCAGAATGGGCTGGTTGGATCTCCTTGGAGTCCAAGGGACTCTCAAGAGTCTTCTCCAACACCACAGTTCAAAAGCATCAATTCTTCGGTGCTCTGCCTTCTTCACAGTCCAACTCTCACATCCATACATATATTACCTAATCACAAAATACTGAACCAACCAGGGCTACCCTTATTGTCAAATGACCTCTCCAGAAATCATATTCGAGTTTGCTACATAGAGGTTGATAGACAGTAAATATGTAGACACAAACCTGTTGTAGCCAGAGCTAAAAACAAACCAACCTGACACAGAGTAGGAAAGAAGTTAAGAAATAATCACACACTCTTACTTAGAGTGTGGTCTGTGAGCTGATGGCATTCCATGAAATGTCTGCCATTGGCTCACACTGAGAAAGATATGTAAATTGAGAGGAAGAATTTAGGAACTTTAATAGAAATATGTCAGTTTGAGATTAAAAGTATAACTGGACTCCTCTCATTTAACACTGCATATATTGATTTAAATGATATTGAACTTGGGTACATGACACAGGGAGTCATGTACCCAAGTATCAGGTATCAGTCTAAGATGAATTTGAAATGAAACAAAATATGGCAAAAAGAAAACTGTCTGAAACATAGCTAGTTTGAGAAGCATTGATCTCTGAGATAAAATCAGAGTGGAGCTGCTTACGTTTAAGCACATACACTCTAAGATGGCTTTGCAAGTATTCAGCTCTACTCTAGCAACAGTAGTATATTTTAAAAGGATGCACAGCATTAGGCAAGATTTGGGAGTGGAAGGAAATAACTAATAGATTATATACTATATATTAAAAATACACATATTGACGTTAATAAAAATAAAAACCAAATAATAAAAAGGTCAAATTATATGAAATATATATTACAGAGCTAGATAAATTGGAAATGAAAACCATATTGCAAGAAAATAATTTGCAAATTAAAAGAGAAAAATTGACAAGATGGTAAGTTAAATTGCTATAAAAAAAGAAAGAGCAAATATCATTGTAATGAGTACAGAGGAAAATCTCAGAGAAGGCAAAGCAATTATTTTTTTAAATATAAATTTATTTATTTTAATTGGAGGCTAATTACTTTCAATATTGTGTTGGTTTTGCCATACATCAACATGAATCCACCACAGGTATACACGTGTTCCCCATCCTGAACTCCCCTCCGTCCTTCCTCCCCATACCATCCCTCTGGGTTATGTCAGTGCACCAGCCCCAAGCATCCAGTATCATGCATCGAACCTGGACTGGCAGTGCATTTATAGAACTGCCTTATGACCTAGCAATCCCACTGCTGTGCATACACACCGAGAAAACCAGAATTGAAAGAGACACATGTACCCAAATGTTCATCGCAGCACTGTTTATAATAGCCAGGACATGGAAGCAACCTAGATGTCCATCAGCAGATGAATGGATAAGAAAGCTGTGGTACATATACACAATGGAGTATTACTCAGCCATTAAGAAGAATACGTTTGAATCAGTTCTAATGAGGTGGATGAAACTGGAGCCTATTATACAGAGTGAAGTAAGCCAGAAAGAAAAACACCAGTACAGTATCCTAACACATATATATGGAATTTAGAAAGATGGTAATGATAACCCTGTATGTGAGACAGCAAAAGAGACACAGATGTATAGAACAGTCTTTTGGACTCTGTGGGAGAGGGAGAGGATGGGATGATTTCGGAGAAGGACAAAGCAATTAGAGAGCAGTTAAAGGTATGGAAGACAGAAATATAATATTATTTTAGAATAAAATTAATTAATTAATACCCTTCAATAAAATGTACGTGAGGTCTTCCTGGGGGTTGAGGGAAGACCTTGATTGTGAAATCCAGTAAAAAACAAAAAACTAAAAATACTTTTACCATGTCATGTGGAAATCATGCTCAAGAAAGTATAGACAAAAGAGTTGAAAACTTATGTCTGCAAAGAAACCTGTGTCGTGTTTGTTTATAGATGTTTATAGAGGAACAAGAGATCAAATTGCCAACATTCACTGGATCATCTGGCAAGAAAGTTCCAGAAAACATCTATTTCTGCTTTATTGATTATCCCAAAGCCTTTGACCATGTGGATCACAATAAACTGTGGAAAATTCTGAAAGAGATGGGAATACCAGACCACCTGACCTGCCTCATGAGAAACCTATATGCAGGTCAGGAAGCAACAGTTAGAACTGGACATGGAACAACAGACTGGTTCCAAATAGGAAAAGGAGTGTGTTAAGGCTGTATATTGTCACCATGCTTATTTAACTTATATGCCGAGTACGTCATGAGAAACGCTGGCCTGGAAGAAGCACAAGCTGGAATCAAGATTGCTGAGAGAAATATCAATAACCTCAGATATGCAGATGACACCACCTTTATGGCAGAAAATGAAGAGAAACTAAAAAGCCTCTTGATGAAAGTGAAAGAGGAGAGTGAAAAAGTTGGCTTCAAGCTCAACATTCAGAAAACGAAGATCATGGCATCTGGTCCCATCACTTCATGCGACATAGATGGGGAAACAGTGGAAATAGTGTCAGACTTTAATTTTTGGGGGTCCAAAATCACTGCAGATGGTGATTGCAACCATGAAATTAAAAGACACTTACTCTTCAGAGGGAAAGTTATGACCAACCGAGACAGAATATTCAGAAGCAGAGATATTACTTTGTCAACAAAGGTCCATCTAGTCAAGGCTATGGTTTTTCCTGTGCTCATGTATGGATGTGAGAGTTGGACTGTTAAGAAAGCTAAGCACCAAACAATTGATGCTTTTGAACTGTGGTGTTGAAGAAGACTCTTGAGAGTCCCTTGGCCTGCGAGGACATCCAACCAGTCCATTTTAAAGGAGATCAGCCCTGGGATTTCCTTGGAAGGGATGCTGCTAAAGCTGAAACTCCAGTGCTTTGCCCACCTCATGTGAAGAGCTGACTCATTGGAAAAGACTCTGAACTTGGGAGGTATAGGGGGCAGGAGGAGAAGGGGATGACAGAGGATGAGATGGCTGTATGGCATCACCGATTCGATGGACGTGAATTTCAGTGAACTCCGGGAGTTGGTCATGGACAGGAAGGCCTGGCGTGCTACAGTTCATGGGGTCGCAAAGAGTTGGACATGACTGAGCAACTGAACTGAACTAACTAGATTTATTTACAATTTTCAAAACTTGGAAATAGCAAAGATGTCCTTCTGTTGGTGAATGGATAAATAAACTGTGGCACATATAGACCATGGTCTATAATTCAGAACTAAAAAATATGCATTATAACACCGTGAATAGACATGGAGGAATCTTAAATGTGTATTATTAAATGAAAGAAGTCAATATGAAAAAGATAAAAAGGTACAATTACCTTTGATGCCATTCTCGACAAGGCACGATCTGGAGACAAAAAACGATAAGTAGTTGCCAGGGGTGGTAGTTGGGATGAAGAACAGGTGCAACACAGAAGATGTTTAGGGCACTGAAGCTATTCTGCATGATCATAACGATGGATCCCTGCCACTGTGTATTTATCTAAAACTGTACACTGCAAGAGCAAGAGTGAACTGCAATGTAAACTATGAACTTTGGTCAATATAGGTTCATCAGTTCAGTTCAGTTCAGTAGCTCAGTCGTGTCTGACTCTCCGTGGCCCCATGAATCACAATATACCAGGCCTCCCTGTCCATCACCAACTCCCACAGTTCATCCAAACTCACATGCATCAAGTCGGTGATGCCATCCAGCCATATCATCCTCTGTCATCCCCTTCTCTTCCTGCGCCCAATCGCTCCCAGCATCAGGGTCTTTTCCAATGAGTCAACTCTTCACATGAGGTGGCCAGAGTATTGGAGTTTCAGCTTCAACACAAGCCCTTCCAATGAAAACTCAGGACTGATTAACTTTAGAATGGACTGGTTGGATCTCCCTGCAGTCCAAGGGACTCTCAAGAGTCTTCAACACCACAGATCAAAAGCATCAATTCTTTGGTGCTCAGCTTTCTTCACAGTCCAACTCTCACATACTTACATGACCACTGGAAAAATCATAGCCTTGACTAGATGGACATTTGTTGGCAAGTGATATCTCTGCTTTTCAATATGCTATCTTGGTTGGTCATAGCTTTCCTTCCAAGGAGGAAGTGTCTTTTAATTTCATGGCTGCAGTCACCATCTGCAGTGATTTTGGAGCCTGAAAAAATAAAGTCTGACACTGTTTCCACTCTTTCCCCATCTATTTCCCATGAAGTGATGGGACCAGCCAACATTTTCACTCTCCTCTTTCACTTTCCTCAAGAGGCTTTTTAGTTCCTCTTCACTTTCTGCCATAAGGGTGGTGTCATCTGCATATCTGAGGTTATTCATATTTCTCCCAGTAATCTTGATTCCAGCTTGTGCTTCCTCCAGCCCAGCATTTCTCATGATGTACTCTGCATACAAGTTAAATAAGCAGGGTGACAATATATAGCTTTGACGTACTCCTTTTCCTATTTTCTGTCGTTCTATGTCCAGTTCTAACTGTTGCTTCCTAACCTACATATAGATTTTTCAAGGGTCAGGTCAGATGGTCTGGTATTCCCATCTCTTTCAGAATTTTCCACAGTTTCTTGTGATCCACACAGTGAAAGGGTTTGGTGTAGTCAATAAAGCAGAAATAGATGTTTTTCTGGAACTCTCTTGCTTTTTCTATGATCCAACAGATGTTGTTAATTTGATCTCTGGTTCTTCTGCCTTTTTTAAAACCAGCTTGAACATCTGGAAGTTCATGGTTCACGTATTGCTGAAGCTTGCCTTGCAGAATTTTGAGCATTACTTTACTAGTGTGTGAGATGAGTGCAATTGTGTGGCAGTTTGAGCGTTCATTAGCATTGCCTTTCTTTGGCATTGGAATACAAACCAACCTTTTTAGTCCTCTGGCCATTGCTGAGTTTTCCAAATTTGTTGGCATATTGAGTGCAGCACTTTCACTGCATCATCTTTCAGGATTTGCAAGAGCTAAACTGGAATTCCATCACTTCCACTAGCTTTGTTCATAGTGATGCTTTCTAAGCCTCACTTGACTTCACATTCCAGGATGTCTGGCTCTAGGTAAGTGATTATATCATCTTGATTATCTGGGTCATGAAGATCTTTTTTGCATAGTTCTTCTGTGTGTTCTTGCCACCTCTTCTTAATATCTTCTGCTTCTGTTAGGTCCATACAATTTTTGTCCTTTATTGAGCCGATCTTTGCATGAAAAGTTCCCTTGGTATCTCTAATTTTCTTGAAGAGATCTCTAGTCTTTCCCATTCTGTTGTTTTTCTCTATTTCCTTGCACTGATCACTGAGGAAGGGTTTCTTATCTCTCCTTGTTATTTTTCAAACTCTGCATTCAAATGGGAATATCTTTCCTTTTCTCCTTTGCTTTTCACTTCTCTTCTTTTCATAGCTGTAACAAATAGTCTGTCTCCTGAGGAAGATGATAGTGGGGCTGGCTCTGAGTGAATGGCATAAGGGAGTATGTGAAATCTCTGTTCTTTCTGCTCAATTTTGTTGTGAACCTAAAACTACCCAAAAAAAACTATTAAAATATAGAGCTAATTAAAAGGATTCAAATTTTAAAAATTCATTAATGGCTGCAGCATCATTTAAATTTAGAGCTTAGATTAAAAAATTTTGGGAAAACTTTATAATTAAAATTGAATTATATGTTACAATTAATTATAAGATGCAAAAATAAATTGAATATTAGAAAGTGAGGTAATGCTAATCTCTACAGTTTCTGTATCAGTGAGTTACTGTTTAAAATTTAAATATTTAGTCATAATTATTCATCCAGTTTAATTTTTTTTGTGTGAATTTAGTGCAGATATTCTCAGTCATGACACTGTTGATATTTTGAGCCTGTTAATTATTTGTTCAGGGAACAATCCTGTGTATTTCAAGATACAGCAGTATCCTTACCCTCTGCAGACTAGAAACCAGTAATATCTCCCCTTCTATCCCTGTTGCAATAAACAAAACTTCTCCAGTGAACGCCAAATGCCTCCAGAGAGATGACTCCTGAGACTATTGCAAAGATAAACAAAAAGATAGTTCTTTGAGAAGATAAACAAGATAGACAAACCATTAGCCAGACTCATCAAGAAAAAAAAGGGAGAAAAATCAAATCAATAAAATTAGAAATGAAAACTGAGAAATCACGACTGAAATATAGAAATACAAAAGATCATAAGAGACTACTTACTATAAGCAACTATATGACAATAAAATGGACATCTTGGAAGAAATAGACAAATTCTTAGAAAAGTATAACCTTCAAAAACTGAACTAGGAAGAAACAGAAATTCTGAATAGACCAATCACAAGCACAGAAATTGAAATTGTAATAAAAAACCTTCCAACAAAAAAAAGGCTAGGACCAGATGGTGTCACAGGTGAAATCTACTAAAAATTTAGAGAAGAGCTAACATTTGTCCTGCTCAAACTCTTCCAGAAAATTTCATAGGAACTTAAACTTCCAAACTCATATCAGGCCACCATTGCCCTGATACCAAAATGAGATGAAGATGCCACATAAAAAGCAACCATATCATTGATTAACATAGACACAAAAATCCTCAACAATATTCTAGCAAACAGAATCCAAAAACATATTAAAGAGATCATACACCATGACCAAGTTGGCTTTATTCCAGGGATGCAAGGATTCTTCAATATTTGCAAATCAATCAATGCGCTACACCATACTAACAAATTGAAAGATAAAAAATGTATGATTATCTCAATAGATGCAGTGAAAGCCTTTCACAAAATTCAACATCCATTTATGATAAAAACTCCAATGCGCAGGCATAAGGATTTTATCTCACCATAATAAAAGTCATGTATGACAAAACCACAGCAGACATTATCCTTAATGGTGAAAAATTGAAAGCATTTCCTCTAAAATCAGGAACAAGACAAGGATGCTCACTCTCACCACTACTCTACCCTATAGTTTTGGAAGTCCTAGCCATAGCAATCAGAGAAGAAAGGAAATGAAAGGAACCCAGATTGGAAAAGAAGAAGTAATACTCTCACTGTTTGCAGATGATATGATCCTCTACATAGAAAACCCTAAACATACCACTAGAAAATTACTAGAGCTAATCAATGAATACAGTAAAGTTGTGAGCCTGAAGGATATAAAATTAAAATGAAATCCCTTGCATGCCTATACACAAACAATGAAAAAACAGAAAGAGAAATTAGGGAAACAACCCCATTCACCATTGCAATGAAATAATAAAATACTTAGGAATAAATTTACTTAAAGGAACAAAAGACATGTACATAGAAAACCATAAAAAAATAATGAAAGAAATCAAAGATGTCAAAAATAAAAGGAGAAATATAACATGTTCATCGATTGGAAGAATCAATACAGTGAAAATGAGTATACTACCCAAAGCAATCTATAGATTCAATGCAATCCCTATCAAGCTACCAATGACATTTTTCACAGAAGTACAACAAATAATTTTACAACTTGTATGGAAATCCCCAAAATCTCAAATAGCCAAAGCAATCTTGAGAAAGAATGGAACTAGAGAAATAAGCCTTCCAGACTTCAGACTGTAGTACAAAGTTGCAGTCATCAAGACAGTATGGTACTGGCACAAAAACAGAAACATAGATCAATGGAAATAAATAGAGAGTCCAGAGAAAATTCACACACCTATGGATACCTTATCATTGACAAAGGAGGCAAAAATATACAATGGAGAAGACAGTCTCTTTAACAAGTGGTGCTGAGAAAACTGGTCAGCCACGTGTAAAAGAAGGAAACTAGAACACTTTCTACCACAATACACAAAAATAAACTCAAAATGGATTAAAGCTGTAAATGTAAGACCAGAACTACAAAACCTTTAGAGGAAAACATAGGCAGAGAGAGCAAATTTTTGTCAGATTTTTTGACAAAGAAAAAAAAAAAAAAAACAAAAAAACAAAACACAGCAAGATCCTCTATGACCCACCACCCAGAGTAATGGAAATAAAAGCAAAAATAAACAAATGGGGCATAATTAAACTTAAAAGCTTTTTCACAATAAAGGAAACTATAAGCAAGGTGAAAAAACAGCCTTCAGAATGGAAGAAAAAAATTACAAATGACACAACTGACAAAAAACTAATCTCCAAAATATACAAACAGCTCTTGGAGCTCAATACCAGAAAAGTGAATAACCCAATAAAAAAGTGGTCCAAAGAACTAACCAGATATTTCTCCAAAGAAGACATGGCTAATAAACACATGAAAAGATGCTCAACATCACTCATTAGAGGTATGCAAATCAAAACCACAAGGAGGTATCATTTCAGGCAGGTTAGAATGGCCACCATCAAAAAGTCTACCAACAATAAATGCTGGAGAGTGTGTCGAGAAAGAGAACCTTTTTACACTGTTGGTGGGAATGCAAATTGGAACCAGCCACTATGGAGAACAGTGTGGAGATTCCTTAAAAAACTGGCAACAGAACTGCCATAAGACCCAGCAATCCCACTTCTGGGCATACACACTGAGGAAACCAGAATTGAAAGAGACATGTGTACCCCCAATGTTCATTGCAGCAGTATTCACAATAGCTAGGACATGGAATCAACCTAGATATCCATCAGCAGATGAATGGATAAGGAAGTTGTGGTACATATACACAATGGGATATTACTCAGCTATAAAAAGGAACTCATTTGAATTTGTTCTAATCAGGTGAAAGAAACTGGAGTCTATTATTCAGAGTAAAGTAAGTCAGAAAGAGAAACACAAAAATGTATATTAATGCATATATATGGAATTTAGAAAAATTACAATGATCCTTTATGCAGGGCAGCAAAACAGACATAGATGTAAAGAACAGACATTTGGACTCTGTGGAAGAAGGTGAGGGTAGGATGATTTGAGAGTATAGCATTGAAAAATGTGTATTACCGTATGTAAAACAGATGACCAGCGCAAATTCAATGCATGAAGCAGGGCTCCCAAAGCCAGTGCTCTGAGACAACCCAAAGGGATGGGAAAGGGAGGGAGGTGGCAGGGGGGACTCAAAATGGGGGGGACACATGTGTATCCATGGCTGATTCATGTTGATATATGGCAAGAGACATCACTATATTGTCAAGGAATTACCTTCCAATTAAAATAAATTAATTAATTAAAAAAATAATAATATTCCCCTTAGTGCTAACATCCAAACACAAGCAGTGATATGCTGGCATAATTTTTATCCTTTCCTTTATTTATATGAAAAGATGATTTTTAACAGTTTAAATAAATTATATTTACAGTTAAAAAAAAAAAAGAACCACTACCTTAGGGGTATCATTTAATTTAATAACCTTCTCTTGTGATTTGTGACTGGAAAATGTTTCGAAAAATAAACTACTTAAAGTGGTTTTCAAATTCATTTTTATCTTTGTTACATTTAAATGTAAATACATTCAGTAATCTTTGTATTGACTTATAATTTTATTTCTTTTGTTTCCTTATCCAGTTTGCTGTGTATAATTATATAAATTGTCAATGGGAAGAGAATTATACGCAGAATCTTGTCTGCTATATTTACTGAAACAAAATACATTTATTTCTGAGCATATAGGATGACAATGCAAGCATAAACTATGAATATGATCAGTTACATAAGTCTCATTATTTTAATAAGGGCACAAAGGGTATTTACAGTTTTCCCAAGAGTAGTTAAGAAAATTGATTAAGCATCACATAGTTAACATTAAAATTCATGTTAAACAAGGCAGTGATATTTCCTATCAACCTACCAGTCAATTCAGTTAACTTGGATAGGCATTTAGAAATTCTGACTTAGAGTAGGCAACTTGTGTTGCCTCCAAGTTTTGATTTAGCCTCAAAATACTTATCACTGATTACTGTTTCTCCCATCCAAGTACTAATCAGGCCTGACCCTGCTTAGCTTCTGAGATCAGACAAGATAAGGCACATTCAGAGTGGCATGGCCATAGACCAATTATTGTTTCTTGCATGTAAACCACTAGTTTTAAAACACTGCATACTTATTGCTTGACAATAATCTCAGATATGCAGATCTCACCACTCTTATGGTGGAAAGAGAAGAGGAACTAAAAAGCCTCTAGATGAAAGTGAAAGAGGAGAGTGAAAAAGTTGGCTTAAAGCTCAACATTCAGAAAATGAAGATCATGGCATCTGGGCCCATCACTTCATGGGAAATAGATGGGGAAACAGTGGAAACAGCGTCAGACTTTATTTTGAGGGGCTCCAAAATCACTGCAGATGGTGACTGCAGCCATGAAATTAAAAGACACTTACTCCTTGGAAGAAAAGTTATGACCAACCTAGATAGCATATTCAAAAGCAGAGACATTACTTTGCTGACTAAGGTACATCTAGTCAAGGCTATGGTTTTTCCAGTGGTCTTGTATGGATGTGAGAATTGGACCGTGAAGAGAGCTGAACACCAAATAATTGATGCTTTTAAAGTGTGGTATTGGAGAAGACTCTTGAAAGTCCTTTGGACTGCAAGGAGATCCAACCTGTTCATTCTGAAGGAGATCAGCCTTGTGTGTTCTTTGGAAGGAATGATGCAAAAGCTGAAACTCCAGTACTTTGGCCACCTCATGCGACGATTTGACTCATTGGAAAAGACTCTGATGCTGAGAGAGATTGGGGGCAGGAAGAAGAGGGGACAACAGAGGATGAGATGGCTGGATGGCATCACTGATTCGATGGACGTGAGTCTGAGTGAACTCCGGGAGATGGTGATAGACAGGGAGGCCTGGCGTGCTGTGATTCATGGGGTCGCAAAGAGTCGGACACGACTGAGTGACTGAACTGAACCGAGACTACAACTTTGTTGCCTGAGAAACTAGAGGTTCCATTAGGTCAGGTATCGTTCTGATTTTGCTCACCACCCTAATCAAAGTGTCCTTAACCACTCTGGACATAGAGTAAATGCTTAAAAAATGTTGTGAAAGTGGAAGCGGTCATCCAATTGTCTCCAATGTGTTATTTTTAACTCTAAACTATCAATTCAATTCAAAGTTCTCTATTATAGTGCAATGCATTACTAATGACTTTATAACAATTTTAAGAAATGTTTAGCACAAATTATTGTAAACAGCCTTGGTTAAGTGATTTTCTAGTTTTCTGTTCTAAAGAAGCACAAATGCTTAAACTTTACTATTGTACTTCCAAGTCCTGGAAACTCATTCAAATGTAAAATTGCATATTAATCACTACCTATGGAATGATAAAGAAATCTTTATTGTAAATATTTATAAGAAAATTTGACACATCTCATGGCTTTCCTTCTTTCTCTCTTTCATCCTCTGTAACACATGGAATTGTGTTAAAATGTGAGAAACCCACCATCTCTGCATGCTGAAATCCTTGTTTAATAAGCCTAGTTTTAAATAAACAATTATTTTATTTCTAAGTTGAGATTGCAAAAGTCTTGAAAGATGACTCTGTATTATTATAGTATAGACTTCCTCTTGTGGGTTTTGGACTGGGTTTATAATGTTCTCTTAATATGATTTTGCTCTTAGAATAATTTCAGGCATTGCAATTGATCATGTTTATGAGTACTCAGGGAATTTTAAGTATGCAAATTATTTAGCTGACACATATACAGACTAATGAAATTTTACTAAATATAGAGCTATCATTATGAGGAACTAGTTTATAGTATTTTAGTATGCATATGCACAACATATATTTTATGCATTTTATTAATTGTGCTTTATTAATTATAATAAGGTTAACTTGTTTTTATGAGGTATAAACTTTTTAAAAGCAAGGCTTTCCCACTATGTTTTATGTGATAAACAGAAGTGTTTCTTTTGTAGCCTTCATTATTTCTCTATTTATAATTACAGTTTCCTTTGAATTTTATTAATATGTTTCCTGTAATTACAAACTATAAAAAGTGAAAGTGAAAGTTACTCAGTTGTGTCCTTCTCTTTGCAACCTCATGGACTATACAGTCCATGGTATTCTGAATGGTTAGCCTTTCGCTTCTCCAGGATATCTTCCCAACCCAGGTCTCCCACATTGCAGCCGGATTCTTTACCAGCTGAGCCAAAAAGGAAGCCCCCAAACTCTAGGAGAGTTTCTTATTCTAAAAAAAACTGTGTTTACCTAAAACGTCAGTTTTCATTCTAATCTCAAAGAAAGGCAACACCAAAGAATGCTCAAACTACCACACAATTGCACTCATTTCACACACTAGTAAAGTAATGCTCAAAATTCACCAAGCCAGTCTTCAGCAATATGTGAACCGTGAACTTCCTGATGTTCAAGCTGGTTTTAGAAAAGGCAGAGGAACCAGAGATCAAATTGCCAACATCCGCAGTATCATGGAAAAAGCATAGGAGTTCCAGAAAAACATCTATTTCTGCTTTATTGACTATGCCAAAGCCTTTGACTCTGTGGATCAAAATAAATTATGGAAAATTCTGAAAGAGATTGGAATACCAGACCATATGACCTGTCTCTTGAGAAACCTATATGGAGGTCAGGAAGCAAGAGTTAGAACTGGACATGGAACAGACTGGTTTCAAATAGGAAAAGGAGTACATCAAGGCTATATATTGTCACCCTGCTTATTGAACTTATATCATGAGAAACACTGGGCTGGAAGATGCACAAGCTGGAATCAAGATTGTTGGGAGAAATATGAATAACCTCAGATATGCAGATGACACCACCCTTATGGCAGAAAGTGAAGAGGAACTAAAAAGCCTCTTGATGAAAGTGAAAGAGGAGAGGAAAAAGTTGGCTGAAAGCTCAACATTCAGAAAAGGAAGATCATGGCATCTGGTCCCATCACTTCATGGGAAATTGATGGGGAAATAGTGGAAACAGTGTCAGACTTTATTTTTATGGGCATCAAAATCAGTGCAGATGGTGATAGCAGCCATGAAATTAAATGATGCTTACTCCTTGGAAGGAAAGTTATGACCAACCTAGATAGCATGTGAAAAAGCAGAGACATTACTTTGCCAACAAAGGTCCGTCTAGTCAAGGCTATGTTTTTTCCTGTGGTCATGTATGGATGTGAGAGTTGGACTGTGAAGAAAGCTGAGTGCCAAAGAATTGATGCTTTTGAACTGTGGTGTTGGAGAAGACTTTTGAGTGTCCCTCGGACTGCAAGGAGATCCAACCAGTCCATTCTAAAGGAGATCAACCCTGGGTGTTCATTTGAAGGACTGATGTGGAAGCTGAAACTCCAGTACTTTGGCCACCTCATGTGAAGAGTTGACTCAGTGGAAAAGACTCTGATGCTGGGAGGGATTGAGGGCAGGAGGAGAAAGGGACAACAGAGGATGAGATGGCTGGATGGCATCACCAACTCGATGGACATGAGTTTGGTTGAATTCCGGGAGTTGGTGATGGACAGGGAGGCCTGGCATGCTGCAATTCATGGGGTCGCAAAGAGTCAGACATGACTGAATGACTGAACTGAACTGATTGATATAATTCTTGCTAGTTCTTGAAAAAGAGTATTACATGCAATTGCAATTCTTTTTCGGATTAACATAATACTTCTCCATTACGGGTGAAAATTCAGATACAGTGATTGGTTGAGTCTGAGACAGAAAATATTCCCTGTCCTTGTTTGAAAATGAAGGGAGTGTTAGAGCCAGTTCTGAACTCTATATGTCACTCTGTGTGTTCACTGACTTACCTCTGGGTAGAATCTTAGAAGCATATGAGACTGCTGGAAAGGATTCTTCAATCTTGAAGTGACTTATACTATTAAAAGACTTTTATTCATTTGTTTTAGATCTTTTGAACACTACTATTTAAATCTAGGGCTAGAAATACTTGAAGAAATTGCAGTTGCTCAGTCCATGTGTCACATTTCTGCATCTTGTGTTCTATTACCACAGTTGAGAATTTAACTCCTCATTCCCCACCTCAATTTCTTCATGCCCTTAACATTTTTATTATTAATTATATGACAGTTTTCTTTAGTTGCTAGTAAGTATTCATATTTTGCTTATGTAAATAAAATTTCACTGCTGAGAGAAGCAGTATAGTATGATTACATTTCTTGTACAAAATTTTCATTTCCTACAGTTAAAACTTATTTGACTTCCTTTTTCATTTGTTTAGTCTTTCAGTTCAGTTCAGTTGCTCAGTCATGCCTGACTCTTTGCGACCCCATGAATCACAGCACGCCAGACCTCCCTGTCCATCACCATCTCCCGGAGTTCACTCAGACTTACGTCCATCGAGTCCATGATGTCATCCAGCCATCTCATCCTGGGTCGTCCCCTTCTCCTCCTGCCCCCAATCTCTCCCAACATCAGAGTCTTTTCCAATGAGTCAATTCTTTGCATGAGGTGTCCAAAGTACTGGAGTTTCAGCTTTAGCATCATTCCTTCCAAAGAACACCCAGGGTTGATCTCCTTCAGAATGGACTGGTTGGATCTCCTAGCAGTCCAAGGGACCCTCAAGAGTCTTCTCCAACACCACAGTTCAAAAGCATCAATTCTTTGGCTCTCAGCTTTCTTCACAGTCCAACTCTCACATCCATACATGACCACAGGAAAAACCATGGCCTTAACTAGACGGACCTTAGTCGGTAATGTCTCTGCTTTTGAATATATTATCTAGGTTGGTCATAACTTTTCTTCCAAGGAGTAAGTGTCCTTTAATTTCATGGCTGCAGTCACCATCTGCAGTGATTTTGGAGCCCCCCAAAATAAAGTCTGACACTGTTTCTACTGTTTCCCCATCTATTTCCCATGAAGTGATGGGCCCAGATGCCATGATCTTCATTTTCTGAATGTTGAGCTTTAAGCCAACTTTTTCACTCTCCACTTTCACTTTCATCAAGAGACTTTTTAGCTCCTCTTCACTTTCTGCCATAAGGATGGTGTCATCTGCATATCTGAGGTTATTCATATTTCTCCCAACAATCTTGATTCCAGCTTGTGCTTCTTCCAGTCCAGCGTTTCTCATGATGTACTCTACATATAAGTTCAATAAGCAGGGTGACAATATACAGCCTTGATATACTCCTCTTCCTATTTGGAACCAGTCTGTTGTTCCATGTCCAGTTCTAACTGTTGCTTCCTGACCTGCATAGATTTCTCAAGAGGCAGGTTAGGTGGTCTGGTATTCCCATCTCTTTCAGAATTTTCCACAGTTTATTGGGATCCACAGAGTCAAAGGCTTTGGCATAGTCAATAAAGCAGAAATAGATGTTTTTTTTAAACTCTCTTCTTTTTCCATGATCCAGCAGATTTGGTAATTTGATCTCTGGTTCCTCTGCCTTTTCTAAAACCAGCTTGAACATCAGGGAGTTCATGCTTCACATATTGCTGAAGCCTGGCTTGGAGAATTTTGAGCATTACTTTACTAGCATGTGAGATGAGTGCAGTTGTGTGGTAGTTTGAGCATTCTTTTGCAATGCACCTGATTTTAGATTGCTGAGTCCTTTGTTCCAATTTGTTATTAGTCTCCAGTGTTGTGGAGAGTCTATCAAACTGGAATACTGATAAAATGCATGGCACCAAGAATGAACTGTAATGTAAATGATAGGCATTGAGTGATAATGATACATTAATGTCGGTTCATCTGTTTTAACAAATGTACCACTCTTGTGGGGATGTTGATAGTGGGGGAGGCTATGAATGTGTAGAAGCAAGGGCTATATAAGAACTCTGTACCATTCCCTCAATCTTGCTATGAACCTAAAGCTGTTCTAAACAAAGAGGGAAAACAGATACAAAATTATTATGGTAAATATACTAACCATAAAATAAACTAACCTATTCTGAAGGTTTATTTAGGATGCTTCAAGGCTGCTATAATTATTCTTCAATAGCATGTGTGTACATACATATTATAGCTTCCACAATAGCTCAGCAGGTTAATAATCTGCCTGAAATGCAGGAGATGGGTTCAATTCCTGGAGCAGGAAGATCCCCTGGAGGGGGAAATGGTAACCTCCTCCACTATTCTTGCCTGGAAAATCCCATGGACAAAAGGAGCCTGACAGGCTACAGTCCACTGAGTCGCAAAGAATTGGACATGACTGAGCATGCATGCATGCAGATAAATACTTGTTTATGTCTATTTTGTATATATACGTACACATACAGACACATACATTTATGCTTATAGTTTATAAGGTGGGACTATGTCAGGTGCTAGAGATAAAACATAGTTCTAAATTTGAAGAATTCAAGTTCTCTCTATTGGATATTGCAGTCATGTGAAATATTAGAATGATAGATAAATGGCATGCTAGGACTGCTAAATATTCTCCAGGAACCAAGAGTAATATACACACCTGCCTCCTCCCCAAGCCAGACATATTTTGCCAGTGATGGGATTCATTCTGACCATTGAATCAAAATAAAAGTATATTCTGTTTTTTTTTTTTTTAAGATGATATTCTCTCCAGTAAAAAAGACTGATACTATAAGAGAGGGGAAAACAAACCCAACAGTTAGCTCTATCCTCTTCCCTCCAATTTACAAAATATGCATGTGTAGATATATCATTTGGAGCTATGCAGCAATGTGCCTATCATAGTATTTAATATATGAAAAGGCTTACTGTGTAAATGAGGCCTTCAAAAATAATAGGGTATGAGGAACCTTCTGTAGAATTGTGTAGTTATTTTTATATAACATAATAAACAGTTTTTTATAAGCAGTGATTAGTTTGTCAATCTCTCATTTATAATCAAAATTACAGTACTTGATTCAACAAGAAAGATATTAGGTGGAGGCCTCATATCTGTCTTGTTTGTACTCAAGTCACTCAGTCCTGTCTCTTTGTGATCCCGTGGACTGTAGCCCACTGGGCTCCTCTGTCCATCGGATTCTCCAGGCAAGAATACTGGAGTGGGTTGCCATTTCCTACTCCAGAGGGAGGATCTTCCCAATCCAGGGATCAAACCCACATCTCCCATCTCCTGCATTGCAGGAGGATTCTTTACCCACTGAGCCATTGGGGAAGCCCCATACCTGCATATTTGATCTCATATCAGAATAAGCATAATTAAAGTAAGGCATTCGATGAATACTGTTTTACATAACAGCATCATATATAATGGAAGTAGCAAATGTTGATGAACCAATTAATGAAGTAAAACAAGATAATCTATGAACTACTGGGACTAAATGGCCAGAATTTACAGAATTTATTTCCTAAATGATGAGTGGGCTTATTATACTGGGTTCATATCTTTAAATATCTCCCTGTTCCTGCCTCCCTCCCTTCCTCCCCTCTTCTCTCTGTCTCTTCTGTCCCTGACTGATATCCATTGCTATTAGTACAGAAGTGATCCTTAGGATCACCTCTCTATACAATTTTAATGTGCCCCAGTGATTTGCAAATTAATATCCTATAGAAAATTGTAATAATTCTCAGAGCAACACGAGTATGATGATACTTCATTAAAAAGTATATGTAATCAGGATTCATTCATAGCTTAATCTTTTATATATTGCCTACATATCCACATTAAGCATATTTTGTTTTAAACCAAAACAAACTGACAGAAAGTACTAATTTGGCCATGTTTATAATTTTAATTATTTTGCAATGTAGACCTCAAATGGTGATTCGCAAGTCATTTTTATATTTCAGCCTCTTTGAATAGCCATGCTCACAAGTAGGGATTTACAATATCAAGCATGCTTGACAACAGAAGGCCTGGATGCCAAGTTAGGAATCTACTTTCAAACAATGGCAAGGCATTATGTGTTCTACATATATTCATAACTGCCAAGCACCCTTTCTAAATGACTTGTTCTAATTCCTCTACAGATTACGCTTCTAATATTTAAGAAATTCAGTTAATAGCTATGGATCTGCCTCAGGCTTTCCATTTTTTCAAGCTTGAAATTCATGTAGAGATTATTTTGTATAGTTCTGAGAGCATCCACTTGTCATTCACCATATCCTAAGATGCAATGTGTTCATTTTATAACCCTTGTTAAATCTGTCACTGGCTAATGTCGAAGTAAAGGAGCAGTGAACACTGGCAAAAAGTATTAAAATAATTATTTTTAATACCCCAATCTCTTCTCAGCTTACTAGTAATAGAATAATTATCATTTTCGAGTATTGCACAGAAAAGGGATTTTAAGTGTCATCACTATATATAGGTAGAATTTCTCAATGAATCACAGAAGTACTTTAAACAATAGAATGATACAGGTTGCAACAGAGGTAGTCAGGTATACCTTGTACCATCTAGAACACACATCAACGTTAAAGAGAATAAAGTTTTAGACACATGTAAGTGTAAGATCTGGGGGAAAGCCTGTTGGATTGCTTGTCTAAATCTAGAATGATCCTAAAGAATTGTATACATTTTTCAAATAAAAAACACAAACATTAACACAGGTAATAGTCAACATATTATAGAAAAAAGTTACCATGTAAATGGTTAGCATGTAAGGATTCTGTTTACCTAAAATTTATAAGAATTTACATTGTGTAACCTTAATGGAACACCATTATCCACTCTTTAATTTTCACTGTGTTCAATTTATCTGTTTTGATTTGCCATTTGTGCTCTTGGGGTCATATTTAAGATATCGCTGCCAAACCCAAGATTGTGAATATTTGCCCCTATGTTTTCTTCTAAGAGTTTTATACCTTTAGCTCTTAAACTTAGTTATGTGAATGCTTGGAATTATTATTATTTGTATGTATATGATATAATGTAGAGTCCAAACTTCACTCTTCTGCTTGTCTACATTAACTTCTCCCACTACTGTTTTTTGAACAGACTTTACTTTTTCCATTAAATAGCTTGTCAACCACTTAACTGCAGTATAAAGATTAAAGGGAAAGGGTGATAAAAATAACTATAACTGCTATAATTTAAGGAATACACAACATAAAAATAGGTAAGCTGTGACATTAATAACATAAAAGGGAGAAGTATAAGAGTAACATTGTCTTCTTTATAGAGAGGGATTGTAGTCATAGGTATACATTCTAAGAAATAAAAACAATCCATATTATTTTTCATCAGAAATATAATAATTACTGAATAATTTATATAAGGTTTAATCTCATTATGAATTAACCTTGGATAATTCTGCACACCTCTAAAATGTAATGTTGACTTGTTTTTTCCACTGACTGAACTGATTAAGACAATGGACCAATGGAGATCATATCAGGGAAGACATTTTCTAGCACCACGGAATCAGCAATCGAGTAGTAAGTTTTCTTTTCTAGTTTCTCCAGCTGCATTTGCTTCAGAAACCTGTGCCACTAAAAGTCTTTAGAGCCAATGTTTGCGTCTGATTCACTTTCACTTTTTTAAATTGTCTCTCTATCTCATGTAGCATTTTTCATACAATAAGTACAAAATATATATTTATGGAGGATACATAAATTATTTCATTAAATATTGTTATGCAATATATCCCTCCTCTAGTATAGTAATGTAATAATAATAGCAGATGACTAATAAATAATTGAATGTATTTAGGGATTTCTTCAGAGAAGGCAATGGCACCCCACTCGAGTAACTCTTGCCTGGAAAAATCACATGGACGGAGGAGTCTGGTAGGCTGCAGTCCATGGGGTCGCTAAGAGTCGGACACGGCTGAGCAACTGAACTGAACTGATAATTGTATCAAATAAAGAACCCTACTTTTCTTTTTCCTTTGTCTTTTTAATACTCATGGTTTAATAATACATCTATGGATCCTCAGTAAAGAAAGAACAATTCTTTTCCAAGTACTTGGACTGTCTTATTTCTTTTAATTTTAAAAATTCTTTATTGACCCAAGGAGAAATCATCAGAATGGCAAAAAAAAAAAAAAAAAATTCTTCCAGCTTTATTGGCTATGCTGCTAAGTCTTTTCATTCGTTTCCGACTCTGTGCGACCCCGTAGACGGCAGCCCACCAGGCTCCGCAGTCCCTGGGATTCTCCAGGCAAGAACACTGGAGTGGGTTGCCATTTCCTTCTCCAATGCATGAAAATGAAAAGTGAAAGTGAGGTCGCTCAGTCGTGTCCAACTCTTCATGACCCCATGGACTGTAGCCTACCAGGCTTTTCCTTCCATGGGATTTTCCAGGCAAGAGTATTGGAGTGGGATGCCATTGCCTTCTCCAAGGATTTGACACATAAATCAAAGTTTAAATTGATTTATATGTCAAATATATTTCCCAATAATTTTAAGAATTAAACTTAAGAATTTTGTTTAAAGTGTACACCTTGTTGACTTGATACAATTATATATTGCAAAATTATTACCACCATGGTTTAACTAGCACTTTCATGATGTCATATAATTAACTTTTTTTTTTTTTTTGTAGCAAGAACATTTATACTCTTAACAACTTTCAAGTACATAACAGGATTGTTAACTATAATCACAATGCTCTGCATTAGATGATTAAAACTTATGTGTTAACTGGAATTTTTCAACACTTGACCAATCTCTTCTCATTTTCCCCATCTATCATCCACTGATAACAACCATTCTGCAGGCATGAGTACATGCTTCAGTCATGTCCAACTCTTTGCGACCCTAAGAACTATAGTCCTCCAGGTTCCTCTGTCCATGGGATTCTCCATGATTATTGGAGTGGGTTGCCATGCCTCCTCCTGGGGATCTTCCCAACCCATGGATCAAATCCATGTCTCATGCATTGGCAGATGGGTTCTTCAGGACTAGCACCACTTGGGAAGCCAACCACTATTCTCCATTTCATTCATAATAAGTATTATTATTATTGTTCAGTCACTAAGACATGTCTGACTCCTTGAGACCCCAAGGACTGCAGCATGCCAAGCTCCTCTGTCCTTCACTGTCTCCCAGAGTTTGCTCAAGTTTATGTTCATTGAGTCAGTGATGTTATCTAACCATCTCATCTTCTGTTGTCCCCTTCTCCTCCTGCCCTCAATCTTTCCCAGAATCAGGGCTTTTCCAATGTGTTGGCTCTTCGAATCAGGCTGTTAAAGTATTGGAACTTCAGTTTCAGCATCAATCCGTTCAATAAATATTGAGGGTTTATTTCCATTAGGACTGACTGATTTGATCTCTTTGCAGTTGAAGGAACTCTCAAGAGTCTTCCTTAGCACCACAATTTGAAAGCGTCAATTCTTTGGTGTGGCCCAACTCTCACATCCATAAATGACTACTGGAAAAACCATACCTTTAACTATATGGACCTTTGTCAGCTAAGGATGTCTGTTTTAAATACCTATTCCCGTAAGAAACAAGCTTTAGTCTTTGAAAGATAAGGATAAATTTAATTTTCTATATGTTGGGTATATGGTGATTCATGTGGTAAAAAAATGGAAATATTGAAGATGTAGTTGGATATATAAGTCATTGAGAAGTGAAGTCTATACTTGAAGTATAAACAATGAAGTTGCCACATTGAGATTACATAAAGAAAGAACAATGAGCAAAGTACTAGAGTCCAGGCAGAGCACAGACAGTTACTCAAAGACGTACTAACTAGGTGAAGAAAGTGCTTCCAGATAAAAGACTGGAATGCTGAGTAGAATGTTGTTGTATATTCACTAAGACTGGACTCAATGTAACTCAATTAGTTACATTTAATGATACAGATATGCTTACTCCCTAGAAGGAAAGTTATGACCAACCTAGACAGCATATTAAAAAGCAGTGACATTACTTTGTCCACAAAAGTCCGTCTAGTCAAGGGTATGGTTTTTCCAGTAGTTATGTATGGATGTAAGATTTGGACTGTGAAGAAAGCTGAGCACCGAAGAATTGATGCATTTGAACTGTGGTGTTGAAGAATACTCTTGAGAGTCCCTTGGACTGCAAGGAGATCCAACCAGTTCATCGTAAAGCAGATTAGTCCCGGGTATTCATTGGAAGGACTGATGTTGAAGCTGAAACTCCAATACTTTGGCCACCTGATGCGAAGAGCTGACTCACTGGAAAAGACCTTGATGTTGGGAAAGATTGAGGGCAGGAGGAGAAGGGGATGACAGAGGATGAGATGGTTGGATGGCATCACCGACTCAATGGACATGGGTTTGGGTAGACTCTGCAAGTTGGTGGTGGACAGGGACACCTAGAGTGCTGCTGTTCATGGGGTCAGCAAAAAGTTGGACATGACTGACTGACTGAACTGAACTAAACTGAATGATACAGAAATGTATTTTAGAAATTGATATTTGTCTATCAAATATTTTATTTTTCCATTCTCTGCTATGAACATGTGGGAGATAAACATATACAATTCATTTTATTTTTCCAGATTTACTGAGGCATGGCAGGCAAAAATTGTGTTTGGACAACAATGATTTATACATACATTAAACAATGACTATCACAATTAATTTAGTTAGTGCATCTATCACCTCACATAGACATACTTTGATCATGTTGCACTGAGACCTTCTAAGACCTGTTATCTTAGTAACTTTCAAATACACAATACAGTATTCTTTATGGTCCCCAGGCTGTACATTACATCTTGTGATCTTATCTTTTAACTGAAAGGTTCTGCCTTTTAACAACCTTCACCCATATTTGCCCGGGCCTCCTTTCCCCCAGCTTCTCATTTCTGGTAGCCGCTAATCTCTGTTTCTATGAGGTTTTTGGTTTGTTCGTTTTTTTTTTTTTTTTTAATTCCACATATAAGTGAAATCATACCATACTTTCTTTATGTAATTTATTTCACTTAGCATAATGCCATCAAAATTCATCTATATTGTTACAAATGGTTGGATTTCTTTCTTTTTCATGGTTAAATAATATACCATTGACTACATATACTTCATCAATCCACTGAAGGCCATGTAGGTCAATACCATGTCCTAGCTACTGTAAATGATACTACAATGAACGTGTTGGTGCAGATGTCTCTTTAAGAGAGCTACTTCACTTCCTTCAGATATATGATAAGAAGTGGATTGCTTTTTGAATAACCTCCATATTTCCCACAGTGGCTGTACATTTCCACCAAAAGTGTACAGAGTTTCTTTTCTCCTAACTTTAGCTACATATAATCATTTATCATAATCATTTAAAAGTTTACATTTTTCTGTAATTCTAGGTCTTTATGTAGTCTACACTTTTCCCTTTACCTAGTTTAAAGGTATATTCTGTATCCAAAAATGCATACCTGTCTTATTGAATATTTCTCTCTCTCTCTCTTCCTGAATCTTGGGTTCTATATTCATTCAGAAAACTTTGAGTTACAGAAGAAATGTCTCCTAATTTGTAAAATGTTAAACCAGTGAGATTTCTAGAACAGCAAATATGTCCATGGTTTAAAGCTAAGAAAGGTGGACATTTGTCACCAAAAACTCGTATTATTTTTGAAGGCACAGTTAACCCCAAACTTCCTAAATTTCAGATCTTTAGTATTTAGCAACATATTGACAAATAGTGTTTAATAATTATGGGTTAAATTAATACAATGTAATAACATCCTGTACTTTTACACCATTCTCAGGTAAGGGTTTTAAGGAGAAATCCTAGGAGCAGATATGTTAACTGTCATGCATTCAACTGATTCTCAATAAGAAGGTATCAGTATTGGCCAACTGAGAGTTATTAGAATAGGAATACACGTACTACTTCCCACTAAAGAAAATCATTGCCTTCTGTCATTTTGTTCACAATAAGCACATGACTAAATTAAAGAGTTAAAATTTAATCTTTGTTCCTGCCTAAATATGTTAAATGACTCATGTTTTCATTTTTCCTGACATCTGTGGCTGATACCATTGCAGTCTTAATTAAGAATAGATTGTATAATGCCACATTATTTTAGAAAATAGGTGTTATTGGAAGGGATAGAAGATAATGTCACTTGAAAAAAATGATCTTGTTCTACTGGTTTGACAAAGATCAGACCTTCCATTCCATAAGGTCAAAGACTACTTGTAGTAAATCTACAACAGTATTCTCCCAAAATCTTAGATAGTAAGCACTTAATATTAAGTATATATTAAATGTTGGGCTAATATGAATGAAGATATCTGTGAAATATTTAGGGCTACAGTTTAGTCTTTAATATGCTTTTATTACCGAGTTTCTGGAAAAAATGCATTTCCTTTTTTCTATTATTCTTATTCTATTGAACATTGATTTAATGTATATATTTATTTGGTCACCTATACAGAAATGCTTTTCTGAATCTTTAGGTAAAATTTTACAAACCAATAAGTATATAAAAATCAAAGATAAGGGAAAGAAAGAATATGCCAGTATTCACAGATTTCTAGACAGCATTGAAAACTAAGGCTTCCCTGGTAGCTCAGTTGGTAAAGAATCCGCTTGTAATGCAGGAGACCCTGGTTCAAACTAGTTTCTCTGATAAACCCATAAAGCAACAAGATCTAAAATAAAGAAGATGATTCATATAGTACTTCATCAGTGCCTCAATAGCATTTATTCCTCATTTTAGAGATACTCACATGTGGCTAATACTGAAATTTACATGTTCATCTGTCAATTTTTTCCATAGTCTTTCATGTTATGAATATACAAAATGAAGTCCTTTCCAAAAATGTAATTACTTTTTCTACCAAATTATAAATGAAGTAGATAATATTATTTCACAAACTTTACATGACAGTTCAAACAGTAATTTAAAATGATTTAAATCTTTTTGTTTTGTTTCTTAAATCAGCACTTTTTTACAAATTATCTTAAAATTAACCATAATGAGGAAAGACTTCTATTTGCTAGAGTAGACACTTGGCACTGCATGCTATGTATCATTTAATATATATTTTAGAATACTTCTGAATTTAAATCCAGTATTCTGGGGCTTCCCTGTTGGCTCTGTGGTAAAGAATCTACCTGACAATGCAGGAGATATGATTTCTTTCCCTAGTCCAGGAAGATACCACATGCCTCAGAGCAACTAAGCCTGTGAGCCACCACTATTGACCTGTGCTCTAGAGTCCAGGAACTTCAACTACTGATCTCACATACCAGAATGGCTGAAACCCACCAAGCTTGTGCTCTGCAACAAGAGAAGCCATGGCAATGAAAAGTCCGCACACCACAACTAGAGAGTAGTCACCACTCACCTCAATTGGAGAAAGCATGTGCACACCAATAAAAACCCAGCATAGCCAAAAATAAATAAATAAATGAAAATGCAAGAAATAAACACATTATTTTGAATATAGATATGATTATCAGACAAATTAACATAACTGCATTTTGAAAATCATATTTTACATTTCTAAAATGAATATTAGTAAATCAAATTTTATTAAAATTACAATGGATAAGAAAATTTAAGCCATAGTTTAACTATCATTGATCAGTGCTCAAGCTAGTGATTGTCCCGAATTTTGGAATGCTTATTAATAACTATTTGCACTATCTTCTTGAGAGACTACAGTAGACTCAGAAAAATTAGTATTTAGTTTTCAGTTTTGTTGGATTGATGGTTTGTATACTTGTTTTAAAGAAACATGTTAAAGGCCCTGTCTCAAACTCCTTTTGGAGAAGGCAATGGCACCCTACTCCAGTACTCTTGCCTAGAAAATCCCATGGATGGAGGAGCCTGGTAGGCTGCAGTCCATAGGGTCGCCAAGAGTCAGACACGACTGAGCGACTTCACTTTCACTTTTCACTTTCACGCATTGGAGAAGGAAATGGCAACCCACTCCAGTGTTCTTGCCTGGAGAATCCCAGGGATGGTGGAGCCTGGTGGGCTGCTGTCTATGGGGTTGCACAGAGTCGGACCCGACTGAAGCGACAGCAGCAGCAGCAGCAGCAAACTCCTTTAGCCACAGAACTTGTAGCGTTAAGGACTTTCCTGGTGGCTCAGATAGAAAACAATCTACCTTCAATGTAGGAAATCTGGATTCGATCCCTGAGTTGGGAAGATATTCTGGAGAACGGCATGGCAACACACACCAGTATTCTTGTGTAAATATCCCATGAATAGATGACTCAGGTGATCTACAGTCTATGGGGATGCAAAGAGTCGGACACAACTAAGAGACTAATACTTTCACTTTGACACTTCGTAGTGTTAATAGTCACTCTTTTCCCTTGACATCTAATCTAGTCTTTATTGACTCTGATGCTAAGCTAGCACTTTTAGTTTGCACAGATGGTAATTTCTTATATTTATGATAAGGATTTAGTGAATTGAAAAATATAAAAAGGAAAGCAGTTGCAACTGCATAACGGTCCAACTTGTAGGTAAGTAGGAATACAAAACCCACAGCAGCTTTAGTGTACACCTTGTCTATTTGTAGGTCCAGTAGTAGATAGAAGTTGTTCCCTCCTCTGTGCACAACTCAGCCACTCTGAGATAGTCTATGATGTCTGCCATGGATTCCAGATTTCTGCTTACACAGAGCTTCTAGATGCTGTCCTTTCTATGGATGACATTTACTCACTGCTCACACTACCAATTACTAGCTCATTCTCATTCCCCATTCAATTTATTCCTAAAGAATATTCCATCTATTTTTGCTTGCATTATCCAGTTTCAAGAGTCCCATACAGGTATTATTATTATTCCAGTTTACTTCATAGTCCCCTGGGCACATAGAATGGTGTCTAAGGCTAAAGAACCCGATGCAATTTGAGACCAAATGAGATCAAGTACTCCATTTTTTTCAGAAGGGATGTGGGGCAGTAGCTTCATACATGAGTGTATGTTCATCCAGCCTCCTTAGGAGCAAACATTTTTTGGAGACTCCTTTCTGCAACAGAGAATGAGATGGTTGGATGGTGTCACTGATAAGAGTTTGAACAAACTCCAGGAGAGAGTGAAAGACAGGGAAGCCTAGCGTGTTGCAGTCCATGGGGTTGCAAATAATCAGACATGACTTAGCGACTAAATAACCTTCTGCAACATGACTTTCAGAATGCTCCAAAGCCCCAAACAACTATTACAGTGGATTACTCCTGTGGGAAGTCCCCACCATTTCTGATTTGGACTCTGAATGACACACAGCTTTTTCTAACCATCCACAGTTTGAGGCACTTGCATCACAAATAAGAAAGAACATTTAACTGGAAATGGGTTGGCATTTAAAATAGCTAAAGACTTTTAATTCATGTTTAAAATTTAGATCCTTTTTTATATAAAAACTGGATCATACTGCAAAATGACTAGGGAAATGAGATTTTTATTCTTTAAAATGAAGAATTTCAGAGTGACATGTTTTTGAAAGATACCTAAATGCTGGAGTAAATCTTATAATAAAAAAACGTGATATTTTCAATGAATTGTGGGGTTTGTATTGCCACCCCACAAAAAAAGGTGGGACACAAATTCTAGGTATAATCTAAGTCAACTATACATATATATGTCTAGGGGAAAATATTGGCCAATATTATGAGACCAAAGGTATAGAGATATACATTGAGGCTTTCTGAAAATAAAACTGAATAAGTAAAAAAAGTGTGATAGTTGAATCTTAATTCTAGGACAAGTATTCTAAAGTCCTGCAGCTCAATTCCAGAAAAATAAACGACCCAATCAAAAAATGGGCCAAAGAACTAAATAGACATTTCTCCAAAGAAGACATATGGATGGCTAACAAACATGAAAAGATGCTTAAGATCACTTATTATCAGAGAAATGCAAATCAAAACCACAGTGAAGTACCATCTCACGCCAGTCAGAATGGCTGTGATCCAAAAGCCTACAAGCAATAAATGCTGGGGAGGGTGTGGAGAAAAGGGAACCCTCTTACACTGTTGGTGGGAATGCAAACTAGTATAGCCACGATGGAGAACAGTGTGGAGATTCCTTAAAAAATTGCAAATAGAACTGCCTTATGACCCAGCAATCCCACTGCTGGGCATACACACCAAGGAAACCAGAACTGAAAGAGACACATGTACCCCAATGTTCATCGCAGCACTGTTTATAATAGCCAGGACATGGAAGCAACCTAGGTGTCCATCAGCAGAAGAATGGATAAGAAAGCAGTGGTACATATACACAATGGAGTATTACTTAGCCATTAAAAAGAATACATTAGAATCAGTTCTAATGAGGTGGGTGAAACTGGAGCCAATTATACAGAGTGAAGTAAGCCAGAAAGAAAAACATCAATACAGTATACCAGCACATATATATGGAATTTAGAAAGATGGTAACAATAACCCTGTATGCGAGACAGCAAAAGAGACTCAGATGTATAGAACAGTCTTTTGGACTCTGTGGGAGAGGAAGAGGGTGGGATGCTTTGGGAGAATGACATTGAAACATGTATAATATCATATAACAAACGAATCTCTGATCTAGGTTCGATGTAGGATACATGATGCTTGGGGCTGGTGCACTGGGATGACCCAGAGAGATGGTATGGGGAGGGAGGTAGGAGGGGGCTTCAGGATTGGGAACACGTGTACACCCGTGTTGGATTCATGTTGATGTATGGCAAAACCAATACAGTATTGTAAATTAAAATAAAGTAAAATTTTAAAAAACATATAAATAACAAAATAAAGTCAGTTTCATGAAATTAAAACTATTTTCAGTTTCAGTTTCATTAAATTTAAACTGTTTTCTCTTTTACTCTCTCTCAGAGAATCAAGCTAAGTGGTATATCAAGCAGGGTATTAAAGTGAATAAAGTCTTAAACTGTGGCATACGAAATATCTGTTTTGTCATTCTAAAGAGTTTTTATATTGGCTGTGTAATTAAATTTACTGAATCTATCTTTTCTCTTGTATAAATTCAGGATAATGCTTCTCAACCATATGACTGCTGTAATAAATAAAATGATAAACATAATAAATGAGCAGATGATGTGGCACATACTGTATGTCCACAAGTTAATAGCTATGCCCATGAGTTAATAACTGTTCCCACAGTATCTTGAAAATAATACTAAACAGGACATTAGAATTTAGGCTTCTGGAGCTTACTTTGTAGAAACTACCCTTTTTGGTCTTGCTGTTTTCTTCTGGATAGTAAAAACTCTATGAAATGATGTCTGAATATTTTCTTGAATACAAAGTTCCACATGTCTTTAGGAAAAATTACAAAAGTATACTATGCTTCTAAATGATAACTATATTTAAATTTACATTAACACATTCAAAATTGATATCTTTTCATTACCAGTAAGCCTGTAAAACCACCTTACCATTTGACTTAGGCCTCTGTATCACTAACAAAGCTGGTAAATTTTATAGGGTCATCATCACAGAATTTCAACTTATTACTTCAATCCACTGCTGAGACCCGTGTTATCACATTACCTTATCTCTTCCTCAGTTTTAGGTTAAAAAGTAAGAATAATTTTGAGCACACTTTAGTTGCTTAGTTAGGATCTATTTAATAAGATAATGAATAAATTAATTAATTCTTGAACTAGACTTAAGCCACATATTGTTACAATGTGATTTTTTGTGAAGTGGTCAAAAATCCAAGTCAGATTTTGCATCTTGGCTTTTTTTTTTTTTTTGAAGTATATTTCCATTTTCAAACAACAAATATGTTAGGAACATAACAACTTATTCCTAAATATAGTGTAGAGTATGTCTAGATAAGGGAATCAAACTCATGGTTCTGGTAAATGGTGATATTTTAATATCTGACAATAAAGTTTATTATTCATCTAACTCAAATTTAAGAGATAAAAGTGCCGTTTCATTTTTGTTATTTAATTAATTAGTCTTGTGATTATACCACTATGAACAAGTTTAATAAAACATAAAACATTATATTGAAAATTATTTGATGAAGAACATAGTCTGTTAGAATTGTATTAAATTTTAGTCACAGACTGAAATGCAAATCTTACCACTGGCAATGAGAGAACACAAATACTTCTATAACATTATGCCATGACTACATAAAACTTAATTGAGCCTAGTAAAAATTAAGTCCAGAAAAATATTTATAATAGAATCATCTAAGTATTTTACAGTGATAATTCCAAAAATAAATGATTCATACTTGATTGCTATATATCTAAAAAGCTTTATGAAAATCATGAAAATACAAAAATTATTACTTTCTTATTTCAAATCAAAAGTCTCAGACTGTAAGGGCATAAAATTTCTCAATATTGAAGATATAGTGTCATACACATGACTTAGGCACACCTGGACACTGATCATTCTTCCTCCTTTCAATTTCTTACTGTACATTCTAACAGAATATTGATGAGGGTTGCAAATAAAAGGTGCAGACACAGTATAAATACATGATTATAACCCATTTTGACAATGACAACTAGAGGAGCACAGTCCTTAAGCAGTTACCTAGGAAGAAAAGCTATGCATGTTTATGACCTCACTCACTCACCTGGTGGCTTCCATGTCAATGACTGAACAAATAGAACATTTACAGCAGATACAGTAGATTGCACACAAATGTAGCTGTTATAACATGTTCCATCCTTGTACAGATGCATTTTTGCAATGTGACTACGTTGCTATGACAATTAACAGGTGAAGTCTGTTTCTCCATCCCCTTGAATCTGGGCTGGCAGTGTGCCTAGTTTGCTTTAACCAATAAGATACGGCAGATGTGACACTGTGCAGTGTCCAAAAGCTATTGCAGCTTCTACTCTATGCATCTTGATATTCAGAAATTGAAATGCAAGGAAACTCAGATTAGCTTTTCCAAAGATGAGAAATTTTAAGAAGAGATGGCAAAGCCCACCACCAGAAAAATCTACATGCAGTATGTGAGATCATCCTGGAACACCTAGTTTAATGACTACAAACTTGTGAAGGACCACAGTTGAGATCTGTAGCAGAATGGATCAGGTGAGCCTAATTCAAATATCAATGAAGGAAATCATGAGCAAATAAATGGCCATTGCTTTTAACTCTCTGTATTTCAAGATGTTTTTTTTATGCATCAAGAAATGACTGAAAGCTGGTGTGTGTGAGGTTTTTTTTTGTGTGTGTGTGTGTACGCACAAGTATGTGCATGCACCTAAATGATCTACATGCATATCAATTGCATGCATTAAGAAAACCAAGCAAAATATTCCAAATTCTAATAAAATTTTGAGATTATGATATAGACTCCAACATAGTTTATCCAATAATGAAAGTAATAAAAATGGCATTTATTTTTACAACTGCACAACTTTGTGTTGCTGTTGTGTTACTTGCTCAGTTGTGTCTGACTCTGCAACACTATGAACTGTAGCCCACCAGGTTCCTCTGTTCATGGGATTTCCCAGGCAGGAATACTAGAGTGGGTTGCCATTTCCTTCTCCAGGGGATCTTCCTAACCCAGGTATCGAACCCGGGTGTCCTGTATCTCAGGCAGATTCTTTACTACCTGAGAAACCAGGGAGGCCCACATTTGTAGCATAATATGAAGAAGTGAGTCCTAGTGCTACACCATGTTACTTAGACATATTTGAAGTAAACTCTTTTGAATTTCATATAAAGAGAACATACTGAATATGTTCCCATAATACAATGTCAAATACCTACATATTTTTCTATTTCACTATATGAAAGTCAAAATTTTTCAGGAAAGTGATGTATTACTTCTGAAAACATTTATCAGTTGAACAAGTAAATTATTTACTCAAAAGATAAGCATAAGAAGTATATTTAAAAGACTAAATGCATGATACTGATGCTTGGGGCTGGTGCACTGAGATGACCCAGAGGGATGGTATGGGGAGGGAGGAGGGAGGGGGGTTCAGGATGGGGAACACATGTATACCTGTGGCGAATTCATGTTGATGTATGAAAAAACCAATACAATATTGAAAGTAATTAGCCTCCAATTAAAATAAATAAATTTATATTAAAAAAATAAAATAAATAAAGTAAAATAAAAAAATAAAACCAATACAGTCAGTACAATAAAAAAAAAGAAGTATATTTAACATGGTCATTGATGTCAGTAAATATTATTTTTTCTGATGATAATTTTAAGATGTTTTATACAGGCAAACAGGTTTTTTTTTTTTTTCTCTTGTTTAAGAATTTTACCAGAAATATTTTAGCTGGAGGTCAGCACTATAATGAAACTTAAGTCAATGCCAAAGGCAGAAAGAGGTTGAATGCATAAAGCTAAAAGAAAACACAAGAGATTGAAAAGGCAGATAAACATATTTTTTACTAGAGCCTGATTACTTTTTCTCTGCTGGTACTTCTGATCTTAATAAGATCTGTGTTGCCTTCAGATCAGGGTGAAAACAGAGACACGACATTGTAAGTTATTACCACTCACCTAGGAAAAGTCTGAAACTCTATTAGGTACTGTTAATTTAGCAGATATATGGTGAGCTCAGTCACTAGTGGAAAAAGTGAGAAATATACCTGGGATTTGTTGAAGAGTTTTTTTGGGAAGACTCACTATTTAGTTAATGACATATATTTTCCAATATGATCTGTTACTCTCATAATCTGTCATCATCAGTTAGTTTTTTGAGTCAACTGGGTAAGAAAGAGAGCCTGATACCAAGAATAAATGATTTAAGAGAATGAATAATTTACTAGTTACTCTTAGACCTAAGAAGAATCCTTGTTATACTACAAATTCCTATATATGTTTTCCTACAATGAAGAGGTGATATAACTATTTTTTATGTTTTCTTTTTAATTTATTTTTAATTGGAGTATAATTGCTTTACAATGTTGTGTTCATTTCTGCTGTACAACAAAGTGAATCAGCTATATGCATACGTATATTCCTCTCCCTGTTGAGCTTCCCTCCCCCCCACTCCTCCATCCCACCCCTCCTCCATCCCACCCCTCTGGGTCACAACTGAGCACTGAGTTGATCTCTCTGTGCTATACACTGGCCTCCCACTAGCTATCTATTTTATACATGGTAGTATGTTTATGTCAATGCTACTCTCTCAATTCATCTCACCCTCTCCTTCCCATTGCGTCCAAAAGGCCATTTTCTACATCTTCATCTCTATCCCTGCCCTGCAAATAGGATCACCTGTATCATTTTTCTAGATTCTGTATATATTTGTTAATATATAGCATTTTATGAAATTTTATAATATAATAGTAAACACTAAATTATATCAATATCATCAAACATCTTGATAATGATAACACTAGTATCTAAGAAGCAGTTATTAATGTTCCTATTAGATGAAAAGAAAAACTGAGTCTTAGTAAGTTTCAGTAGCTTCAACTTCACCTTTCTTGGTGACAGATCTGAATTTAAAACCAGATAAACTGATTTTAAACCGCTTACATCTGCTTCATTAAACTAAGTGTTTAATATTCACTGAATTGAGATCATTACTAAAATAAGACTATGACAAATATAAACCTATTCTACCAATTCAGTAATTGGAACTAAGTAATCTCACCACATAAGTGGGATATGAGATTTGACAAAACACAAAATTCAAAATATTTAAATAAAACTGTGATAGAAAAACATTCCCAAAGTAAAATATAAAGGTGATCATTTTAAAAATATTTCAAAAGGTGAAAAAAAATTAAAAAGTTGTTTTCAAGATGCTAGAAATTGTGAAAGAAAATACTGTGATCCTCAGAGACGGGACACAAATGAGAAGAATCCTATGACTATCACAGTTCACAGCCTTGAAAGTGTTTTCAAGTGACAATGTAACGAATGAGAACCTGGACACATCAAGCAGATACCTTGAATAGGGAGAGATATCTGAGAACCTACAAATAAAATATGGATAGATTTGATGGACAGACTAATAATGGAAAGGCAGCATCACAGTAAAAGGGAACTTTGGAGAGTTACTGAAACTTCCCCTAGATTATTGTTAATCAGCAGGTGCTGATAAAGGAACTACCTGAGACCAGGGAGAATGTTAAAAAAAAAAAAAAAAAAAAAGACAAGAGGGAACAATACCTGATATTTAAACGTTTTTTTTAATCTTCATTTTTATCTCTATTTTATTTCTATTTGTTTATTTCTACTAACCCTGCTGGAAAACTTAATAATTCACAAGACCCTTGGAAGAGTACTTAGAAGGGAATAATTAGCTCTAAACTAAATGTAGCTCTTGTGCTGCCTGAAGAATCTTTCAAGCAAGTCCCTATAGGGTCAAAATAAATTCACCATAATGGAACTACATCCTAGAATAGAATATCCCAAAATTGTTCCAAACTTATTCCAAAGTTCAGAATAAGTATCGAAATATAAAACTATTCCACATTCAAAAAGATAAAATTACATTTGGCACCCAAGTGCCAAGTGTGCAAAAAGCAAGATTATATGATCCATTATTGCAAGAAAACTCAATCAATAAATACCTTCTCATCATTGACAAAGATATTAGAATTAGCTAATAAGGATATTAAAAGAGCTATTGCAACTTATAAATATAAGAAAACATCTAGGAATGAAAAGTACAGTATCTGAGAAAAAAATAAGCTAGAAATTCCAGTTGAAGATTGCAGAGTAGAAGGACATGTGCTCATCTCCTCCTGCAAGAGCAACAAAACTGCAACTAGCTGTTGAAGAACCATTTACAGGGGATGCTGTAACCCACCAAAAAAAGATAGCCCATGTCCAGAGACAAAGAAAAAGCTTTAACAAGATAGTAGGAGGGGTGCAATCATGATAAAATCAAATCTTATACCCTCTGGGTGGATGACTCACAGACTGGAGAACAAAAATATCAAAGTTCTCATACCTTTGTAAAGGTTTGGAACCCCATGTCAGACTTCCCAGCCTGGGGACCCAACAAAGAGACTGGTAATCCCCAGGGAATGTGGCCATGAAGACCAGCAGAATTTGATTATAGGACTTCCAGAGGACTGGGGGAAAGAGAGACTTCAATCTTGGAGGGCACAAACAAGACCCAGAGGAGAGGAGCAGTAATCCCACAGGAGACTGAACCAAAACTATTTGCCAATGTTGGAGGGTCTCCGGTGGAGGCATGGGCTAGCAGGGCCTCACCACAGGGCCTGGGGCACTGGAAGGTCCCCTTTGGCATAACCCTACCATGGAGCTGCAGACTCCAGGGCTGGGTGGCCTCAGGCCAAACAACTATCAGGGAGGGAGCGCAACCCACCCATCATCAGATAATTGGATTAAAGCTTTACTGAGCAAGGCCCTGCCCACCAGAGCAAGACCCAGTTTTTCCCATTGCCAGTCCCTCCTATCAAGAAGCTTTCACAAGCCTCTTTGCTTCATCCATTAGAGAAGAAGCAAGAAGAAGCACAGTCTCACAGTGGATAAAACAAAAACCATATCACAAAAAGGTAATCGTGATGAAAAAGCAGAAAATTATGTCCCAGATGAAGGGAAAAGATAAAACCCCAGGAAAACAACTAAATTAAGTGAAGATAGGCAACTTTCCAGAAAAATAGTGAAGATGATTCAGGATCTTGGGAAAATGATGGAGATGAAGATAGAGAAGACGCAAGAAAAGTTTACCAAAGACCTAGAAGAACTAAAGAAAAAGCAGAAATGAATAGTACACTAAAAGGAATCCATAGCAGAATAACTGAGGCTGAAGCACAGATAAATGACCTGGAGGACATTGCTGGAAATCACTGCCATAGAACAGAATATAGAAATGACTGAAAAGAAATGAGGACAGCCTAAGAGACCTCTAGCATAACATTAAATGCACCAATATTTGCCTTATAGGAGTCCCAGAAGGAGAAGAGAGGGAGAAACAACCTGAGAAAATATTTGAAGAGATAATAGCTGACAACTTCCTGAACATGGAAAAGGAAACAGTCAGCCAAGTCCAGGAAGCACAGAGAGTTCCAGGCAGGATAAACCCAAGAAGGAACACACCAAGACATATAGTATTCAAACTCACAAAAATTAAAGACAGAGATAAAATATTAGGAAGCAACAAGGGCAAATGACAAATAGCATACAAGCGAACTCCTATCAGGCTTTCAGCTGACTTCTCAACATAAACTCTAGAAGCAAGAAGGGAATGGAATGATATATTTAAAGTGATGAAAGGCAAGAACCTATAACCAAGAATACTCTACCCAGAAAGACTATTCTTCAGATTTGATGGAGAAATCAAAAGCTTTCCAGACCAGCAAAAGTTAAGAGAATTCAGCACCACCAAACCAGCTTTACAACAAACGCTAAAGGAAATTCTCTAAGCAGGAAACACAAGAGAAATAAAAGACATACAGAAAATAAACAGAAAATAAAAATATAATAAAAGAAAATACAGAATATAAATGCAAACAATTAAGAAAACAGCAATAGGATCATATGTATTGATAATTAACTTAAAGGCAAATAGATTAAATGTATTAACCAAAAGACTAGACTGACTGGGTGGATGAAAACATGTTCATTTCTGTACTTCCGCTTACCACATCACTCTGCTTGACTCCCCCCGAATTGTGTTAATTATTTTGACTTGCAATTGTAATTATCTTTTCTTTGTCTGGCTATTGATTGTGAAAACTGATAAATATCTTTTACCATTGTAATTATGTAGCTATTACTCAATACCATTGCATCATGATTGGTCAACAGAAAAATAACAGAACTCTTTATCACCAAAACTAGGATCTAATAGAAACACCTGTAGTCACTTTTTAAAATCCAGATGCATATCAGAATTACCTTGAAATTTTTGAAAAACACAAATGCTCAGATGTTGCTTTTTTTCTCCAGAGCTGCAGATATGTTTCTAATGAGTGTTGTTGCTGCTGTTGTTCAGTCTCCCAGTCATGTCTGACAGTTTGTGACCCCAGGGACTGTAGCACTCCAAGCCTCCCTGTCCCTCACCAACTCCTGGAGTTTGCCCAAGTTCATGTTCACTGCATTGGTAATGAGGTCCAGCCATCTCATCCTCTGATGCCCTCTTCTCCTGCCCTCAGTCTTTTCTAGGATTTTCCAGTGAGTTGTCTGCTTGCTTCAGAGACCAAAACACTGGAGCTTCAGCTTCAGCATCAGTCCTTCCAGTGAATATTCAGGGTTGATCTCCCTTAAGATTGACTGGTTTGATCTTGCTGTACAAGGGACTTTCAGAAGTTTTCTGTAGCACCACAGTTCAAAGGCATCAATTCTTTGGTGCTGCCTTCTTTACAGTCCAGCTTTTACAACCATAAGTGACCACTGGGAAGACCATAGCCTTGACTATATGGACCTCTGATGGCAGAGCAATGTCTCTACTTTTCAATACACTGTCTAGGTTTGTCACTGCTTTCCAGCCAAGAAGCAATTGCCTTCTGATTTCATGGCTGCAGTCACTGTACATAGTGATTTTGGAGCCCAAGAAGAGTAAATCAGTTACTACTTCCACCTTTTCCCCTTCTGTTTGCCATGCAGCAATGGGGCCAGATGCCATGATCTTAGTTTAATATTTAGTTTTAAGATGGCTTTTTCACTCTCCTCCGTCACCCTCATGTAGAAGCTCTTTAGTTCCTCTTTGCTTTCTGCCATTAAGACTGCTACCATCTGCACATCCGAGGTTGTTGATGTAGTATTTCTAATGAGTAGTCATGTTTAAAAACAATTGGACTATATTATGATGATCTTTTATCTAGTTTGTTTCACTTTGTCTATTTCATATTCAGTGCTCCCATTTCATTTAGTTTATGCTCTCCAATTTTTCCATCTCTGTTTTTGATGTTCTTTCTCAAGCCTTTATTGAGTGTAGTAGAAAAAAGTTTTTGTATACATATACAAAAAAATGTATAATATATATATTTTAGAAAGTTTATGAATTTTTGCCTAACTAAAAAGTTTATGACATTTTGATTGCACTTGTTTGACTTAATATGAATAGAATGCTAGATTTCTTATTAAAAATAGATATGTAACAAGCAACAAAGGTTTATTGTACAGTATAGTGAACTATGGTCAATATCTTGTATTAAACTATGGTGGAAAATAATTTCAAAAATAACATATGTGTATTTGTATAACTGAATCACTGTGCTGTGCAGCTGAAACACTATACTACAACTATACTTCAAGACAATATAGGTTAATAGCAGACTAAATATTATAAAGTAAAAGATTATGAACCTTGAAATCACAGAAATATGAGCTATCCAAAACTAAGAGAAAATAAGAAATTATCTTTATATATAAGTATATGATTTATTACATATATAACAAATTTGTATAATAAAGTATGCACACATATAAAATCATCAGTGAAACAACTCAATCTAATATAGGTATAACTGAAGTCCTCAAATTGGAGAGGAGGGAAAAAAAAAAACTCTTGACAAGATAATGACTAAAACTTTTCCAGATGCAAGATATGCAAAGAACACAAGCATAAGAATAGTAAAGAAATTATACCAAGATGTATTTTAATCTAATTTATTAAAACTGCTATGAAAGAGAAAATCTTAAAAGCAGCCAGAGAAAGAAGACATATTATATAGGGAAAGAGGAAAAAAAAAATAAATAAGGCAGCACATTTCTTTTCTGAAACACTGCCAAGTGAAGAGACAGCAAAGCTGTATTTAATGTATGAAACATAATGCTATCCTAGAAATTGATGCCTAGGAAAAATATCTATCAAAAACAAAGGTAAAGTAAAATGTTTTGTAGATACAACATTAAAATGGTTAACCTGCGACAGAGCCACACTAGAAGAAATGTCAAAGGAAGTCTTTCAGACACTCAGACACAAGGTAAATGATACCAGATGGATATATGAAACTACCTATCAGAAATAATAAATAAAGGAATAAAAAGCATTGTAAATGATAAATACAGGAGTAAAACAAAATATATTGTCATTTTATATAAATCATTTTCAAAATATATACTTTTAAGACTATTTTTTGGTAGTTTTAGGTTTACAACAAAACTGACAGGAAGACAGAGGTTTCTCATGTGTTACCTTGCCTCCAAACATGCATAACATTCTGCATTATTAACATGACTCATCATAATGATCACTCATCATCATCTTTACCAAAGATGAATCTACTTTGACCCATCTTAATCATCCATAATCCATAGCTTCCCTTAGGGTTCACTTGGTGTTCTATATTCTACAGTTTTGGACAAATGTATAATGATATATATCCAAAGTTGTATTAATGCATAGAGTATTTTCACTGCCCTCAAATCTCTCTATATTCTTCCTTTTCATTTCTCCCCTCACCTCTGGAAACCAATGATTTTTTTTTCCTAATTTACTTGAGATATAAATTGACATACAACATAGTGTAAGGTTAAGGTGTACAACATGATATAAAAATAACTTTTTAAAAGAGAGTTGACTAAACATGAAATAAGGCTTAAAATATATTCAAAAGGAAAATGGACAACCTCAGTAACCCAAAGAATAGGAAGGGAAAAATGAAATCATGTTATTTTGAAGCCTTTATATTACCACTTATTTGCTGTTGTTTTGTTCAGTCACTCAGTCATGTCTGACTCTTTGCGACCACATGGACTACAGCACACCAGGGTTCCCTGATCTTCACTATCTCCAAGAGCCTGCTCAAACACATGTCTGTTGAGTCAGTGATGCCATCCAACCATCTCATCCTCTGTCATCTCCTTCTCCTCCTGCTTTCAATCTTTCCCAGCATCAGGGTCTTTTCAAATGAGTTGGTTCTTTGCATTAGGTGGCCAAAGTATTGGCGCTTCAGCATTTGTCCTTCCAATAATCTCCTTGCAGTCCAAGGGACTCTCAAGAGTCTTCTCCAACACCACAGTTCAAAAGCATCAGTTCTTTTGTGCTCAGCTTTCTTTATGGTTCAATTCTCACACTGATACATGACTACTGGAGAAACCATAGCTTTGGCTCAACCAACCTTTGTCAACAAAATAATGTCTGTGCTTTTTAAGATGCTGTCTAGGTTGGTCACAGTTTTTCTTCCAAGGAGCAAGCATCTTTTAATTTCATGCCTGTAGTCACCATCTGCAGTTATTTGAGGGTCCCCCAAAATAAAGCCTCTCACTGTTTCCATTGTTCCCTATCTGTTTGCCATGAAGTGATAGGACTGGATGCCATGATCTTTGCTTTTTGAATGTTGAGTTTTCAGCCAACTTTTTCACTCTCCTCTTTCACTTTCATCAAGAGGCTCTACAGTTCTTCGCTCTCTGCCATAAGGGTTATGTCATCTGCATATCTGAGGTTATTGATATTTCTCCTGGAAATCTTAATTCCAGTTTGTGATTCATCCAGCCCAGCATTTTGCATGATGTACTCTGCATATAAGTTAAATAAACAAGGTGACAATATGCAGCCTTGATGTACTCCTTTCCCAATTTGGAACCAGTCTGTTGTTCCATGTCCGGTTCTAACTGTTGCTTCCTGACCACTTAAATTTAGATGGCGATAATTTAAAGATGCCTGTGATGAACCACAAAGTAGTCATTAAATAATAAAATCAGGTGTCATACTCAATAAATCAACAGAGGAAAATGTAATCATATTTACAAATATGATTTGATTACAAATCAAAAATAATTATGTAGAAATTAGAAAAAAAGAAAAATTGTAAAAATTAAGACAAATGAAAAATAAGTTGAAATTTGCTAAATTTAAGCATAAACGTATCAATTTAAGTGAAAAAGGAGTAATACATAATCTACGTGAAAGGTAGGTTTTCAGATTGCAGAAAAAAGTGATGCAACTACAGAAATGCAATTAAGAAATGCACACACAATCTAAAGAAACAAAATATTTGCATAGCCTCAAAGTACTTCAGCCAAATACTTGATAACTGCCTTAGTGATTTTAATGTATGTTCACAAATTCTATGATACTTCTCTCTCCAATAGAGAGAAATTCGTTCCTCTTTCCTTGAGTGTACCTAGATTTAGAGTCTCATTTCTAATTAACAAAATATGAAAATGGAAAAAAAAAAAAACCTAGTAAGTTAACTATAGGTAAACCTGGCAGATGCTGCTGCTACTGCTGCTGCTGCTGCTAAGTCGTTTCAGTCTTGTCTGACTGTGTGTGACCCCATAGATGGCAGCCCACCAGGCTCCCCCATCCCTGGGATTCTCCAGGCAAGAACACTGGAGTGTGTTGCCATTTCCTTCTCCAATGCATGAAAGTGAAAAGTGAAAGGGAAGTTGCTCAGTCATGTCCGACTCTTAGCGACCCCATGGACTGCAGCCTACCAGGCTTCTCCCTCCATGGGATTTTCCAGGCAAGAGTACTGGAGTGGAGTGTCATTGTCTTCTCTGCTGGTGGATGCTACCTCACCCAAATGATCAAAGTTATTATCACCAGTAAGGAGTCATTTTGATATTCATTCTTGATATGAGAGAAAGACACATAATGTCAGTTTATTTAATCATGGAAAAAGCAAGAGAGATCCAAAAAATCATCTATTTCTGCTTTATTGACTATGCCAAAACCTTTGACTACGTGGTTCACAATAAACTGTGGAAAATTCTGAAAGAGATGGGCATACCAGAGCACCTGACCTGCCTCTTGAGAAACCTATATGCAAGTCCAGAAGCAACAGTTAGAACTGGACATGGAACAACAGACTGGTTCCAAATAGGAAAAGGAGTATGTCAAGGCTGTATATTGTCACCCTGCTTATTGAACTTATATGCAGAGTATATCATGAGAAACTCTGGGCTGGAAGAAACACAAGCTGGAATCAAGATTGCCAGGAGAAATATCAATAACCTCAGATATGCAGATGACACCACCCTTATGGCAGAAAGTGAAGAGGAACTAAAAAGCCTCTTGATGAAAGTGAAAGAGGAGAGTGAAAGAGTTGGCTTAAAGCTCAACATTCAGAAAATGAAGATCATGGCATCCGGTCCCATCACTTCATGGGAAATAGGTGGGGAAACAGTGGAAACAGTGCCAGACTTTATTTTTTGGGGCTCCAAAATCACTGCAGATGGTGATTGCAGCCATGAAATTAAAAGACACTCACTCCTTGGAAGGAAAATTATGACCAACCTAGGTAGCATATTGAAAAGCAGAGACATTACTTCGCCAACAAAGGTCTGTCTAGTCAAGGCTATGATTTTTCCAGTGGTCATGTATGGATGTGAGCGTTGGACTGTGAAGAAAGCTGAGCACAGAAGAATTGATGCTTTTGAACTGTGGTGTTGGAGAAGACTCTTGAGAGTCCCTTGGACTGCAAGGAGATCCAATAAGTCCATTCTAAAGGAGATCAGCCCTGGGTGTTCTTTGGAAGGAATGATGCTAAAGCTGAAGCTCCAGTACTTTGGCCACCTCATGTGAAGAGTTGACTCATTGGAAAACACTCTGATGCTGGGAGGAATGGGGGGCAGGAGGAGAAGGGGATGACAGAGGATGAGATGGCTG
Organism: Capra hircus; assembly: GCF_001704415.2. Taxonomy (NCBI): domain Eukaryota; kingdom Metazoa; phylum Chordata; class Mammalia; order Artiodactyla; family Bovidae; genus Capra; species Capra hircus. Next base: position 33,184,461 of record NC_030815.1, on the reverse strand, counting down.
GATGGCATCACTGACTCGATGGACATGAGTCTGAGTGAACTCCGGGAGTTGGTGATGGACAGGGAGTCCTGGTGTGCTGCGATTCATGGGGTCGCAAAGAGTCGGACACAACTGAGTGACTGAACTGAACTGATGACTCATAATCTCATTGTAATCATGAAAAAATACCTATATTCATGAAAATAACAGCACCAATTTTACAAAATGTCAGATTCACAAAACTTAAAGACTGAGAAACTGTTAGGTGAGAGAAACCTAGGCTGACATGACAACTAAAGGCAACATGATATCCTAAACTGTGTCCCGGAAAAGAATGAGGGAAAAATAGGAAATAAATGCATGTATTTCAAAATTCATATACTTGAAGTCCGTAGTTTAGTTAATTAATAGCACTGCATCACTGTTAATATTTCAGATTTGATAAAGGCACCATGGTTATGTAAATGTTAATATCTGGAGAATCTGGGTGAAATGGATATAGATAGCTTCTATCCTGTCTTTGTGACTTTAAATCCAAATTCAATTCAAAATATAAAGTTAAAAAGATACTACTTGCAACAGAGTTATTAAAGTACATTTAATCATAAATTATGATTTTGCAATGTCCCATGTCCCAGAACACTTTGTAGGTAAGTTTCATTTGAAAAAAAATAAAATAAATCGTAAATTATGACTTGAACATGATTACGTTTGAAGTTACTTTATTATAAATAGGATAGAAGTTGAAAAAACAGGTTACCTTGAAATCTATTAATAAGGAATATTTATTTGTCTTCAAGCAATGACATCATTATCCTAAGTGTTGCAGAAGCATCTACCACATCTGCAGGCTAGTAGGTGCACCTCTTGTTTAAATGCCTTAAAGCGGGCTTTCAGGTTTTAACATCTTTAAAGGGATTATTAAGTACTGTCCTTTATACATATGTGAATGTAAATGTAAATAATCTCATGTCTTTACCTTTCCTGGTCCTACTGCAATACAGCAGAGAAGAGAGAGACCACTTTTTTTTTTTTTTTTTTTTTTTAACAAAATCCAAGACACTGGTCTTGGGAAGTAGAAATGACCATTTTTTCCAAATATCTTTCTCAGGTATGCCTGTTAAGTTTGCAGCTGTGTATATAATATAATTCAAAGCAGGGAGGCCACTGTCTACAAGGATCATCTCTTACTCAGTAAATGCAATGAGACACACCTTTATGTCAAGACACCAAGTTTAACTGTTTCTGTGCATTCATGCTACATCAATTCAGTCATGTCCGACTCTGAGACCCTGTGGACTGTAGCGGGCCATGCTCCTCTATCCATGGGATTCTCCAGGCAAGAAGACTGGTGTGGGTTGCCATGCCCTCCTCCAGAGGATCTTCTTAACCCAAGGATCAAACCCACTTCTCTTATATCTCCTGCATTGGCAGATGGGTTCTTTACCACTAGCGCCATCTGGAAAGCTCCAACTGTTTCTGTAGTAGACAGAATATATTTCCTAATAACCAGTTTTGAATTCTTATGATGCTCTCTGTTTAGCATTTTTAGATATTCTGCAGTTCTGTAGTTTATCACTCTGCTGTATTTACAAAAGGATTGCCTGAAGCAATTAGCAGTCAAGTGAAGAGACAGAAATGAGGGGCATCCCATGTCAAGTCACGGCTGACACAATAAGTATTTCTGGTGCTATATAATCATTTTGTACTTTTTAAAAAATATATGTAACAAAATCTTCACAAAGTCTCAGTGGGCCCACTTTCAAATCTTGTTGCACTCTTCAGGTAGATTCTTAGAAAGGGACAAGGAGAAATTTAAACATATTTAGACACACAAGATAATCCTTATAGATTAGAAGGGATTTGGATATCCCTGCAAATATCTGTGGTTAGAAAGAGCTTATCTTTGCCTCTTGCCCTGATCGGAGAACCACAGTGTCACATCATTTTGGCCACCACACAAATTTTAGAAACCAGCAACTATCAGCAAGAAGCTACATATATATTTTTTTTTTCTGTTCTTATTTATTTTTTATCCAAATTAATTCCAGATTGGTATCTTGCAGAAATTATATAAAATCAAACTGCTAAAAGGTAATTAAAGACATTATAGTGATTTCTGCCCAGTTAAATTCTTATTTAGAGATTCATCATTTTGAAGCTGCACATGTCATATACTTTGGTTTTGAAAAGATTGGCAGCTCCCTCTGCTGTTTCTCTGGGTGCGGTGCTTGGAACTGAGGCTCACCTCTTTGTGTAATTTCCTTCCCTGTGATACTGGACTGTCAGGGCTTGTCAATTAATGGCCTTCAGGCTGGCAAGCTTTCAAACACTGGCTGACTTCAGCAGTATGATGGTACCTTTAGGACACCTGCTTCGAAGACCAGTCTACTTCAAAAGAAAGCTGGATATTGCTATTAAAGCAAGGCATGTGAATCACACCCTTTCTTTGAAGCTTTCTATTTTTGTGTACATCCGTCTGGTCTGTTTATAACAGATGCAGGCTTCTGCAAAGCAGTCCTTCTTGGCAATAAAAATTTGTGGCTTCAGAATCTAATTTCTATTTCATTTTTTTGCAGAAACATTTATTTTTTTTATGAAGCACAGATTGGTTGGTATCTATTCTTCTAGACCTCATTCACATTTGCACAAACTGACTTCTTTCATTTTTTTCCATCCTAGTGGATACATTTCTTTCAATAAAGTCTACATCTCTTTTAGCTATGCTTTTGCTATTGTGACTACAGAGAAATGAGAAAGAAACAGGTGCTATCCTCTCTCTAAATAGAATTTTCCAGAAACTTGTCTGCATTGGTAATTCCCTTTTTGTATACTGAGAGGATCTTTTTAAATAGCCTTGAATAAAAGTATTCATTATATTATAGTGGTTCAACTCTTTTAGCTTAAGAGAAAAGAATAAAATAACCTGCTTCATCTGCTAAAATATGTAGAAGGATAATTACTTTTGCTCTCTAAAGTGAGATTCAGCTCAAGAGTACAGAGTTCTCCATTATAAATCAATCTAAATACATAAGAAAATGAGAAAAGTGCTAAATGACCTCATTCCAGTATCTGTCCTTAGAAGTGTTACTATTTATGCAAAAGAGGACACATTTTTTATAGTTTTTCTATACTCAGCTAAACACCGGTATTATTATTTTTCAAACTGGCTATACTGACTTTTTTTCTTCCAACAAATATCTTTGAAATAAGCTAAGTGTAGACTAAATGTAAAAGGCAAAGCGATATTTAACTGTATTGGAAAATAATGACTGTTCTTTGTCTCTATCAGGGATTAATGGCAAACCACTCCAGTATTCTTGTCTGGAGAATCCTCATGGACAGAAGAACATGGTAGACTACAGTCCATGGGGTTGCAAAAAGTCAGACATGACTGAACTACAAAGTGCGCGTGCACACACACACACACACACACACACATACACACATACGTAAGGGATTATCCTGTGTAAAACTGTGATAATATTGTGCATCTCCTCTGAAGTCAAATGTTTTCACTGCAATGAGACTGAATGTAGAAAGACTTCCATATATTCATAAATGTGTAAGAAAATGTCCCTCCTTCTTCCTTTAAGATTTCTCAAGATGTAAGACAGTTGTGAGTATAACATAATAAATGAGACCATGGATACTACCTTTGAAAGGCTTACAATTTCAAAAAAGAGATGTATACATAAATAAATAAAAGTTCAATGGTTAAGAACCCTACACCAACACGGTTGCAGTGCTTAAAGAATTTGAAGCAAATAGTATTAAACTGGAAAAATTCAAACTCTGAAAAAGCATTGTGAGAAAACATAATTTCTTTCTATCTAATAATGAAGCAGTCATGTCAGTTAAGAAAATAGTCAATTTTATGGCCTAAGCAGATAGCAAAATTTCCAACACTGCTGCTGCTGCTGCTAAGTCGCTTAAAAGCTAGGCAGATCATTATCTATTGAGAACACTTTATAGACTTCAGAGTCTAGAACCATGGGAAGATGGAACGAATAACACAAGGATACTTACAGTTCTATTACTTGATCATGCAACTGTTCATAAATCATGAATAGAAAGGCTTTATTGGCATTTTATGACAAGAAAATGTTGAAATGCATAAAACTACACTGAATTAAATGGACATAAAGGATCATAGCCTGCATTTAAAAAGAAGCTGAATTTAATCTCGCCCAAGAAGCATGAAACAAATCAAATTGATTTGGCCCAATTGTATGATGCACTCATCAAGACAACTGATAAAAATTGGTGGCTGAAAACAACAATTTATTACACTTATCAAAAAATAATCTTTTATAGGGCTTTGTATGACAATTATCTCCAGTGCCTGTAATATACTCTTTACCATTCTCTAAAAGTTTACTGAACTAACTCAGTCCTCCTCTGATACACTGTAGCATTACATCTGTCATCTCATGTTATTACAATATTCACTGAAGCATTGTCCAAGGCCACTTCTTACAGCAGCTGAACTTCGAAGGGACACTATAATATTTCTTTGTCAGGTATCTAGCTCTCAGTTTTCTGTGCTGAGATCTAATAACTCTATAATTGCATTTCAACCATGAATTTATATAACTGAAAAACAGGGCATAACAAATGTGCATTTGTAGTTCCCAAGATTGTGAAATGAAAACCAACTGACTCTATGATCAGATACCTAATTATGTCAGGTATAATTTTGTGAAACACACAAAATATGGTTCAAAAATGAGTCTCAATACTAGAAATCATTGATTCAGGAAATAAGAAAAATCTAACAACCGTTGTTTTTAGACAAACAATGCTTTTGTTTCTTGCCTATCTCTCTTCAAAATTATCTTTAAAACAGGAAATAATGTCTCTTACTTGAAGTACAATATCTAACAAGTGACTAAGAGATTTGGTGCTTGACACTGTTAAATTTGAAAAACAAATTACACATTACTTACTAAACACTGAAAAATATGTTTGGTAGAAACAGGTTGTTTTAGAATGTCAGTATATCATGTTAGTAATATAGGGACAATAGATGCATTCTTATCAACAGTTTAAAGTGAGTGTCTTTTTTTCCTTTTGCAGATGTTAAGAATAATTAACAGCATTTTAACTGCATTACCCAAAGAAAAATGAATAGTGTGCCATTATACATGATTTGATAGTTTCATTAAACACCCACATTGGGGAAAAAGTTTGTCATCAAATATCAATATACCTATGTATGAACTTGGGCAAGCTCTGGGAGACGGTGAGGGACAAGGAGGCCTGGCATGTTGTAGTCCACTGGGTCACAAAAAGTAGGAGACGACTTGGCAACTGAACAACTACAAAAATGTGCTCGAACAGCCACTGCTATATGCTCTTTTTTCCTGGTAGTGGTACATAAATTGTCTTTTACAGTTCCATGCTTTGCAGATGCTAAATGTAGAGACAGTAATATAAATTTGTGTGCTGGCTCATTGGACCTTTCTTGATTCAAAGAAAATGGCATGTTATGTTACTAAGAAAACTGATCGGAAATAGCATCAGAACTGTCTAGCACATCTTCTGCTCTTTGGATTGTTGTTTTCCAACTGTAAATGATAATTCAATAAATGTTCACTATACATGCCAACAAGTCCTATATTGATTTTTCATGTTTGAAAATTTTGGTATCAAGATTTTGAACTTCCTATCTTTTTTTGTGGGAAAGTGTGATAACATGAATTAAAGAGTTTATACTACCTGACTCAGAAGTCTAAGGTTTTTCGTCCCGTTTCCCAAGATCAAAATGACATATTTATATGATACTGAAGAGACAAACATATTACCTGCTACTCATAGATATGCTTAGTAAAAATACAATGATAAAAATGATCATAGAACAACATGAGTCAAGTGTACCTGACTGTATTTGTATTATAACTAAAAAAAAATTTTTTAGAGCTGCCAAGGGTAACTTTCAAAAACTTTCCTTCACTGTAGTTTAGCCAAGCTTATTCTTCTTTCTTAGGAAGTATATTTCTACTTAATGTGTTTTATCTGTCACATGCTTTTTAACTTAGCTTTGCTCAATCAGAAAAGAGCATTTTAGATGCCTCAACCAAACTCTCTACTAATTACAGCTTTAAACTAAAGCAGGAAGTGGATGGAGTCAAATAGTTAACTTCATTAAAATGGTGACTCATATAATGTGATTTTAAAACCAAATAGGTTAGTCTCATCCCTAGGTAAGGACAAGAAGGACTTAAGCCTTGTTTGGTCCGTGGACATTTACCATATTGAGTTGAGAACACAGCTCTGTATAATAGATATGGCAACAAGGCATGCTAAAATAAAGTATAATATGACTAAAGTATAATATGAAATACTCCAGGGACTGCAAAATATGATCAAATTGACCTTTTTCTTTCTGAAATGACTGTACCAATAAGTAAAACTGCTAATAAATAAATCCAAGTGTAACCATAAATGTTCAAACTTTCAGTTCTTAATTAATTAGACAATGGAGAGTGAACTTTCAAGAAGATACTGCTTGTTTCACTCTATTATGCACCGTTGTGAGGAAGCAAATTCACATTGTATGATTCATCAACTTCTAGCATGACATCATTATTTATATCCCTCTTGGAGGAGGTTCCTTATTTTTATTGTATACTGAATTACTACTGAGCCTAGAGTAAGGAAAGCAAACATGTACTAAGTATACACTTAGAGGATCAAACAGATTATCTTAAATATAATTGTATTCTACAAATATTATGTAAACACGCTTCACATATGACTACTGTTTCACATTTTCTGGACTGTTTCTTAAAAAAGCATCACATTTAACTTTCTCATACAGAGTTATGTGCTGTTGACTGCCTCCTAAGCAAATGCATAATGTTAACAATTTAAAAAAATATATATATATTAGGAAGCATTCAGACAGTAGCACTTAATTCTACCTTCTAACTCTCTGAACAATTCCTTTATCATACTCTAGCCTAAATGCTCTGGTCATGTATGTGCTCATACTAGCATATATATATATATATATATATATATATATGCACACACACACACATATATATACATATATATATATTTATTTTAATTGGAGGCTAATTACTTTACAATATTGTATTGGTTTTGCCATACATTGACATGACTCTGCCACAGGTGTACATGTGTTCCCCATACTAATATATTAATGCCACAGTACTTCATGAAATTCTGTGGCATGTTGCAGCCATGGAAACAATGAATCCTTAAGTTGTACACCAGTGTTACACTGGGCACTTATTTCTTGGTGTAGATTAAGTATGTATAGTAAGTGAAAGTCTCTCAGTTGTGTTTGACTCTTTGCGACCCTATGGACTATACAGTCCCTGGAATTCTCTAGGCCAGAATACTGGAGTCTTCTCCAGGGGATCTTCTCAACCCAGGGATCGAACCCAGGTCTCCTGTATTGCAGGCGGGTTCTTTATCAGGTGAGCCACAACAGAAGGCCAAGAATACTGGATTGGGTAGCCTACCCCTTCTCAGTGGATCTTCTCAACCCAGGAATTGAACCAGAGTCTCCTGTATTGCAGGCAGATTGTTTACCAACTGAGCTATCAGAGAAAGGGAAGTTGCTCTATAAATATATGTATAGAGAAAATAAAAAAGAAACCAAGGGATATTATTTTGATCTAGCTCCAAAAAATAATACAGTTAATTCTGTGGACATTGCTAGATTGGGTTGGAATATAAGACCTAGAGGTTTGAGACTTAAAGAATCTCTTCCCAAAGAAAAGAATCTCTTTAGACTGACCTTGGCTTGGGAAGGAAAGATTCAGGGAAAAAAGAAAAAAAAATTAATGCAAAATATCCAGGACCTACCTCAGTATGTCAATGAATAGTAAGATGATATTAAGACATAAAACCAAAAGAAAAAAGCACCTCTGTGCCAATAGTGTGTTAAGAGTTTATATGAATTGTCTTCTTCAATTTTTAATATTACCATGAAAAGTAAGTTTGTAATTGTATTATCCTCAGTTAAATGATGAGGACACAGATTTCTTTTTAATAGTGTTTTTATTTATTACTCATATTTTCTTTTTTTAAAATAAATTTATCTTAATAGGAGGTTAATTACTTTTTTCTATACATTTTGAAATCTATTTTGGTAATTTTCATGTGTCTGGAAAAAAAATTAATTTTTCTTAGTTTTAGATATTCAATGGAATAAAGTAATTCAGTTTAATCTAATTCATAAAATATGTATTACTATAGTTTTTGCTTCCTTTATTTCATACCATTTTGTACTTTTTTTCTTTATAAGTTCTACTAGCAGTATGCATTTTTTGTTGGATTTTAAGAAAATCAGCTTTTAATTTCTTAAAGCTCTCTCCTTGTGGGTTTTAAAGTTTCTGTTTATTGTTCTTGAATTTGTTTGTGATTTGTGAATGTGGCCTGCAAGATTCTGATCATTAAACACTTAATTTCTACATGTCTTAATTAATAATGTACTTCCCAAAATATCTTTGCAAATTTCAAAAACAATGTACTATTTATATTTGTTTGTTGGAGAGTTTTATAGATCCCATTGCTAAGTTGCTTCAGTCGTGTCCGACTCTGTGTGACCCCATAGATGGCAGCCCACCAGGCTCCTCCATCCATGGGATTTTAGATCTTGTTAATTGTGGTTTTCTAAACACCTCTACCTCTGATATGAACTCATCAGTCTATAGATTTAGATGTGTGCATGCCCAGTTGCTAAGTAACATCTAACACTTTGCCAACCTATGGACTGTAGCCTGCCAGGCTCCTCTATCGATAGGATTTTCTAGGTAAGAATCTTGGAGTGAGTTACCATTTCCTACTCCAGGGGATCTTCCTGACCCAGGGATCGAACCCGTGTCCCCTCTGTCTCCTGCAATGGCAGGTGGATTCTTTACCACTAAGCCACCTGGAAGGCCCATGGACTTAGACAGAGGCTCCCAGTTAAGTGGCCTTCCCTATTCCCATCATGGCTTTGTAACTTTGCAGGTCCTCCCATAGGGACACAGTGAAATTTCCTAACTCTTTACTCACTTGGCTGGCTTTAAACGATGTGGTGCTACCAAATATTGTGTAAATAGGAGCTTGTATGATTCAGCTTGCCCTTTACTCCTTTGCCATCTTCATGAGTAGTACTTCTCCCAGATAGCTGCTGCAATTATAACAGAATGATCACATGTGGAGAAAAACCAGGATCTGTATACTCATCTGTAGAATACACGCCCAGCTGTTATTGTAGCCTATAGAAGAGATGCCAAACCGAATCTAGTCTGAATCAGCTCATCTCCAGCAAATTCACATCTGAGAAACAAGTGCTTATTGTTTTATTTCGCTGTAATTTCACATAGCATTACTACATGGCAAAGATAACTGATTTGGAGGTTTGGTTGTTTTCTCATCTTAATCGGTCAGCCTTCTGTTCATATTTTTAAATTTTATGTTGCTTACAAATATATATATGTAAGTTCTGATTTATATGAGCCTGCTGTTTCACTTTATATCTACCATTTTTTTCTACACGTAGTTTTTAAATTTTATATATGGACTTAAAGTCATGTTTATCACTCTCATAATTAACTACAAATATAAAATCATTTTTAACCTGCTGTATATTATTTTTAAACTTTTTATTATAAAATAGAACACAGTTATAGAAAATACCAACAAATACATACATAGCCTAATGAGCTATCAAAAGAACATCACCCAGATCAGTAAACAGAATCGTGTCTCTCACTTTAGAAAGCCCACCGTCTAAACTGTCTTAAACTTTTTTTTCCTAAATCATTACTTGATTTTTATAGGAATTACTTCCTTGACTTTAATTTTATCACCCAATATTATATTGCCAGACACCATGGTTTACTGTTGCTTACATTTTAAAATTTGGAATGTCATCAATATTTTTTAATCTTCAGTTTCCCCATTTATCCCTTTGTTTTATCTAACCTACTGTATATTATTATGCTAACAATTAAAATACTGGAGTTGTAACTTCAAGGTACACACTTTAACTTATTTACTCATATTTAGAAAAAGTATTTTATATTGGACTATAACTAATCTGGGCTTCCCAGGTGGCACTAGTCGTAAAGTATCTGCCTGCCAATGGAGGAGACACAGGTTTGATCCCTGGGTTGGGAAGATCCCTTGGAGGAGGAAATGGCAACCCATTCCAGTATTCTTGCCAGCACAAAGGAACTTGGAGGGTTATAGCCCATGGAGTCACAAAGTCAGACACGACTGAAGCGACTTAGCACACATATGCAGGCACAGCTGATTTACAAGATTTTATTAGTTTCAGGAGGACAGCAGAGTTGTACCATACACATATATCTATTTCATTTTTTTTTCCTCATCTAGGTTGTTACAGAATATTGAGCTGAGTTCACTGTGCTATAAAGTAGGTCCCTGTTGGTCTAGTAAAAAAAAAAAAAAAAGCAGTGTGTATATGGGGCTTCCCTGCTGTGGCAAAGAATCAGCCTGCAATGCAGGAAACACAGATATGGTTGTGATCCCTGGGTCAGGAAGATCCCCAATAGGAGGGCATGGCAACCCGATCCAGTATTCTTGCCTGGAGAACCCCATGGACAGAGAAACCTGGTCGGCTTACAAAGAATCAGATATGACTGAAGTGACTGAACACACAGTACCTGCACAGTCTCTTCAATCCCCAACTCCCAATTTACCCTTTATTCCTTCCAAATTTACCTTTGGTAATCAAAAGTTTATTTACTATGCCTGTGAGTCTGTTTCTGTTTTGTAAATATGCTCATTTTCTCTAACACTATACACAAAAATAAGCTCAAAATAGATTAAATATCTAAATATAAAACTAGATACACAATGGAGTATTACTCAGCCGTTAAAAAAATTCACTTGAATCAGTTCTGATGAGATGGATGAAACTGGAGCCAATTATACAGAGTGAAGTAAGCCAGAAAGAAAAACACCAATACAGTATACTAACACATATATATGGAATTTAGGAAGATGGCAATGACGACCCTGTATGCAAGACAGGAAAAAAGACACAGATGTGTATAACGGACTTTTGGACTCAGAGGGAGAGGGAGAGGGTGGGATGATTTGGGAGAATGGGAATTCTAACATGTATACTGTCATGTAGGAGTTGAATCGCCAGTCCATGTCTGACGTAGGGTGCAGCATGCTTGGGGCTGGTGCATGGGGATGACCCAAAGAGATGTTGTGGGGAGGGAGGTGGGAGGAGGGTTCATGTTTGGGAACGCATGTAAGAATTAAAAATTTTAAAATTTAAAAAATAAAAAAAAATTAAAAAATTTAAAAAAAAAAAAACTAGATACAATAAAATTCTTAGAGGAAAACATAGGCAGAACAGTCTTTGACATAATTTTTCAATCCTTCTCCTGGAGTAATGGAATTAAAAACATAAGAAATAGGACCTAATTAAGCTCAAAAGGCTTTTGCAGAACAAAGGAAACCATAAACAAAATGAAAAAAAAAAAACATAAAATGGGAGAAAATATTTGCAAATGATGTGACAAATAAGGGGTTAATCTTCAAAATATACAAACAATTCATGTGGGTCGATATTTAAAAAAAAAAATCAAAAAATAGGCAGAAGACCTAAATAGACATTTCTCCATAGAAGACAGACAAACGGTCAAGAGGCATATTAAAAGATATTCAATTCAGTTCAATTCAGTCACTCAGTCATGTCCGATTCTGCGATCCCATGAACCACAGCACACCAGCCCTCCCTGCCCATCATCAACTTCTGGAGTTCACCCAAACTCACGTCCATTGAGATGGTGATGGCAGCCAATCATTTCATCCTGTGTCATCCCTGTCTCCTCCTGCCCACAATCTTTCCCAGCATCAGGGTCTTTTCAAATGAGTCAGCTCTTCGCATCAGGTGGCCAAAGTAATGGAGTTTCAGCTTCAATATTGGTCCTTCCAATGAACACCAAGGACTAATCTCCTTTAGGATGGACTGATCTCCTTTTAAGATGGACTGGTTGGATCTCCTTGCATCCAAGAGACTCTCCAGAATCTTCTCCAACACCACAGTTCAAAAGCATTAATTCTTTGGTGCTCAACTTTCTTTATAGTCCAACTGTTTATTCCAATCATGACTGCTGGAAAAACCATAACCTTGACTAGATGGACCTTTGTTGACAAAGTAATGTCTCTGCCTTTTAATATGCTGTCTAGGTTGGTCAAAACTTTCCTTCCAAGGAGTAAGTGTTTTTTAATTTCATGGCTGCAATCACCATCAGCAATGATTTTGGAGCCCCCCAAAATAAAGTCTGACACTGTTTCCATTGTTTCCTCATCTATTTGCAATGAAGTGATGGGACTGGATGCCATGATCTTAATTTTCTGAATGTTGAGTTTTAAGCCAACTTTTTCACTCTCCTCTTTCACTTTCATCAAGAGGCTCTTTAGTTCCTCTTAGCTTTCTGCCATAAGGGTGGTGTCATCTGCCTATCTGAGGGTATTGATATTTCTCCCAGCAATCTTGATTCCAGCTTGTGCTTCATTCAGCCAAACATCTGTCATGACATACTCTGCATATAAGTTAAATAAGCAGGTTGACAATATACAGCCTTGACGTACTCCTTTTCCTATTTGGAACCAGTCTGTTGTTCCATGTCCAGTTATAACTGTTGCTTCCTGACCTTTATACAGGTTTCTCAAGAAGCAGGTCAGGTGGTCTGGTATTCCCATCTGTTTCAGAATTTTCCACAGTTTATTGTGATCCACACGGTCAAAGGCTTTGGCCTAGTCAATAAAGCAAAAATAGATGTTTTTCTGGTACTCTCTTGCTGAATGTTGGCAGTTTGATCTCCGGTTCCTTTGCCTTTTCTAAAACCAGCTTGAACATCTGGAAGTTCATGGTTCACATATTGCTGAAGCCTGGCATGGAGAATTTTGAGCATTACTTTACTAGGATGTGAGATGAGTGCAATTGTGCAGTAGTTTGAACATTCTTGACATTTCCTTTCTTTGGTATTAGAATGAAAACTGACCTTTTCCAGTCCTGTGGCCACTGCTGACTTTTCCAAATTTGCTGATGTATTGAGTGCAGCACTTTCACAACATCATTTTTTAGGATTTGTAATAGCTCAACTGGAATTCAATCACCTCCACTAACTTTTTTCATAGTGATACCTCTAAGGCCCATTTGACATCACATTCCAAGATGTCAGGCTCTAGATGAGTGATCACACCATCATGATTATCTGGGTCATGAAGATCTTTTTGTACAGTTCTTCTGTGTATTCTTGCCACCTCTTCTTAATATTGTCTTGGGGAAAGAAGGAAGATATTACCTACCACATATACTGCCTAAACATATACATCTATATTCTTGTTTAATTTCTTTATTAAAATCTTTCAAGCCACTCAAAATTTCTATTTCTATCCCAAACATAACTTGCCTAATTACTCAGCAAAACTTACCAATTCTTCACCTTGCCATTTAGAATTTTAATTTTGTGAGTTTACTGAACAGAGAAAAAATTAGTTGTAATTTATATTATCAATAGGTGGGAACATTTTCTGAAATAACGTCAATTCCTGAAGCATTGTGATTATATTTTTTCCTTCCCTTTTTTGGTTCATTTTCATACTTGCTAGTGATATTTTAATAGATTATTTTTTCATAGCACAGAAAACTTTCTCTCTTTTTTATCAGAAATTTCAAGAACTTGCATTCACTCTTTCATGACATCGTATAAAATTCAAAGTTGATCATTACTTTTCAGGATTAATTTAAAAATATTATTTGATTATACTACCTGTGAGTTCATAAGGAAGCTGCTGTCAAATTATCTTTCATATGTAAGTAATTTGCTTTTCTCTCTGAGAATTATATCTTCTTCCCTTATGTCCAATAGCTATTGTATCTTATTTCTTAGCTTTTTGCATTGTCAATATAAAGTTTTCTAGGGTGTGTTTGTTAAGGTTTATTCTTCTAAGTTACTTGAATGAACTTTTGATCCAAAAACACAAGGTCTTAAACACAGGGGATATTGCTTTTAACATATTCCTTCTGATATGGTTTTAAAAACATCTGTAAGACATATATTATGTCAATTAATTTATCTATCTTTCCAGAGGCCTTTATTTTCTTTAAATTTTGACACTGCATATATCATGAAACCAGATGGCAATATCAGAGGTTGCTGAATTTCTTTCCTTCCACAAACGCACTAAATGTAAAGCTACACATGGAGAAATTTACTCTGAGAGAAATCTAGAAACTAATGAGTGACTCCTATACCTCAGGGAGTGAGAAAATATCCCTATCAAAAATTATAGAAAAGGCTCAGACACACTCTAACCTTAAACCCCAACCCTGACACAGCACCACACAATCAAGTTAACTCCCAGTTTTTCTCTGAAGAACTAAGGTTTAAACTGGACAACTATTACAACTTTTAAGGACACAACAGGAGGCATGGGCTCCTAAAATACAGAAAGACAGTAAGGCTTGCATTCATAAGTCTCTCAGGAATACACCAAACAAAGAGGAAGTTCCTAATGGGAAGATGAGCCCTTACCATGACTGGCTCTCTAAGAATTAAGGCAGAGGGAGAAGGCAAAAATGTCCATCTCCCTGTCTTTCTGTGAAAGGGATATGACTACATGCTTTATAAGCCACTGCTTTAGAATCCTGCTCCTAATCCACACATTTGTAAGTATTGAATATGATCTTCTTTGGAGACTAGAATAGCCAGAGGGCATTTTCCTTGCCTTCTCCCTCGTGCTTACTCCAACAGTAAAACCATGTTGCCAGTATTTCCTTAAAAGAAGTAAGTTCACATCTCTTGTGCCCGAACTTTTAAGACACCCACCTAAGGGACAGGTCCCTGAATCACCCAGATTCAACACTAAGTACCAACCTATCAGTAACTACTTTATATGTAAATAAACTAAACTATCCAATCAAGAGACAAAAAGTTGATGAATAGATAAAACATCAGTTCAGTTCAGTTCAGTTTTTCAGTTGTGTCTGACTCTTTGCGACCCCATGGACTGCAGCACACCAGGCCTGCCTGTCCATCACCAAATCCCGGAGTTTCTCAAACTCGTGTCCATTGAGTCAGTGATGTCATCCAACCATCTCATCCTCTGTCGTCCTCTTCTCTTCCCGCCTTCAATCTTTCCCAGCATCAAGGTCTTTTCAAATGAGTCAGTTCTTCACATCAGGTGGCCAAAATCTGGAGTTTCAACTTCATCATCAGTCCTTCCAATGAACACCAAGGACTGATTTCATTTAGGATGGACTGATTGGATCTCCTTGCTGTCCAAGGGACTCTCAAGAGTTTTCTCCAACACCACAGTTCAAAAGCATCAATTCTTTGGTGCTCAGCTTTCTTTATAGTCCAACTCTCACATCCATACATGCTATTGGAAAAACCATAGCCTTGACTAGATGGAGCTTTGTTGGCAAAATAATGTCTCTGCTTTTTAGTATGCTGTCTTGGTGGTCATAACTTTTCTCCCAAGGAGTAAGCATCTTTTAATTTCATGGCTACAGTCACCACCTGCAGTGATAAATACTGCCTACAAGAAATTCTCTTCAGTTTTATGGAAACACATGACTAAAAGTGAAGGAATTGAAAAAGATACTCCATGCAAACAGGAATAAAAATTTAAAAAGGAGTAACTATACTTATATAACTTCACTGGTGGCTCAGATGGTAAAGAATCTGCCTGCAATGTGAGAGACCCAAGTTTGATCCCTGGATCAGGAAGATCCCCTGGAGAAAGGTATGACAACAATGAGATAGCAAAAAGTCAGACATGGTTGAGTGACTAACATTTAACATGCCTATATCAGAAAAAAAAAAAAAAGCCTTTAGCCAAAAAAAAGTGATAAAACGTCATTATATAATGATAAAGAGGTCACCTCAAGAGAATATAACAATTTTAATATTTATGCAACCAATATCAGAGCACCTAAATATATTAAGCAAATACTGAATATCCATTGGAAGGACTTTTGCTGAAACTCTAATACTTTGTCCACCTGATGTGAAGAGCCAACTCATTGGAAAAGACCTTGATGCTGGGAAAGATAGAAGACAAGAGGATAAGGAGATGACAGAGGATTAGATGGCTGGATGGCATCACCAATTCAATGGACATGAGTTTGAGGAAGCTCCAGGAGATGGTGAAGGACAGGCAAGCCTGGAGTACTGCAGTCCATGTGGTCTCAGAGTTGGACATGACTGAGCAACTGAAGAATAACAGATCTCAAGGGATAATCAGATTACAATACAGTTATAGTAGAGGATTTCAATACCGTATTATCAACAATGAATAGATCATCCAGTCAGAAGAAAAATAATAATAAGGAAATACTGGACTTAAACTAAAGTCAGGTCAGATAGACCTAACAGAGATGTATAGAACATTTCATTCAACAGCAACAAAATGTACATTCTTCTCAGGCACACATGGAACATTTTTCAGTATTATACATTAGTCAAAAAACAAGCCTTAATGTTTTAAGCAGATAGAAAACATATCAAGCATATCTTCTGATCATAATTGTAGGAAATCAGAAATCAATCAGAAAATAAATAAATAAAATGGAAAAAATCACAAATACATAAAGACCAAAAAACATGCTCCTAAATAATTAATGGGTTAAAGAAGAAATTAGAAAATATTGGAACAAATGAATATGGAAAAAATACACAAAACCTAATGGGATGCAGCAAAGCAGGTCTAAGAGGAAAGAGAGATAAATGCTTATAATTATTGGAAAAATGAAAAACTCAAATGAACTAAGTTTGTGCTTAGGAATTAGAAAAATAAGAACAAACTTTGCCCAGAATTAAAGGCAGAAAAGAAATAGCAAAAATCACATGAAATAAAATTAAATGAAATAAAGACAACAAAATATTTAAGATACACAAAACTGACAAAACTTTAGCTCAACTCAGAAAAAAGAAAAAGACTCAAACAAAATAAGACATGAAATAGGAGAGACTACAGCTAATACACAGAAATAATAAGAATCCTAAAAATGTACTATGAAAAATTATATGTCAGCAGATTGGGTAACCTAGAAGAAATGAATAAATTCCTAGAAATATACAACCTACAAAGAATGAATCATGAAGAAACAGGAAAACTGAACATACAATTGATAGTAAGGAGACTGAGTCAGTAATAAAAATCTCCCAACAGAAACAAATTCCAAGAGCAGATGGCTCCATTGGAAAAAAAACTTAACCAAATGTTTATTGAAAAAAAAAAAATAGTAATACCAGTACTTCTCAGATTTCATTGAAAATGAAAGAGAAAGGAAGATTTCAAACTCATTTTACAAGGCCAGGATTATCTTGTTTTGAAAGTCAGACAAGGGCATTAATAGAAAATAAAATTATAGGACAATATCCCCAATCAATATAAATACAACAAAGATTTCCCTGGTGGCTCAGACGGTAAAGCGCCTGTGTACAATGCGGGAGACACAGGTTTGATCCCCGGGTTGGGAAGATCCCCTGGAGAAGGGAATGGCAATCCGCTCCAATACTATTGCCTGGAGAATCCCATGGACAGAGGAGCCTGGTAGTCTACAGTCCATGGGGTCCCAAAGAGTCAGACACGACTGAGCGACTTCATTTTCACTTTCACTTTCACTTTCAACAAGATATTAGCAAAACAACTTAAGTAGTACATTTAAAAGGATCATACCTCTTGGTCAAGTGGGGTTTTCTTTGCATTCAAGAATGGTCCAACATTTGTAAAACAATAAATGTAATACAACACATTAACATGAGGATAAAAATGATAAGATTATCTTAATAAATACAGTAAAAGCATTAAAGAATATTCAACATCTATTCTTGAGACAAAACTCTCAACAAACCAGGAACAGAGGAAATCTATTTCAACATAATAAAGGCCATGAGTGAAATATCTCACAGCTAACATTATATTTAATAGTGAAAAGTTGAATTTTTTTTCTTTAAGATCAGACATAAGAAAAAGATGTTCATCCCTTCATTCAACATAGTTCTGAAATTCCTATCCACAGCAATTAAGCAAGGAGGGGGGGGGAGGGAAGAGGCATTCAAGCTGAAAAGAAGGAAGTAAAGACGTCTATCTGAAGATTACATGATATTATATAGACAAAATCCTAAACACTCTACCAAAAAAAAAAAAAATGTTAGACCTAATAAATGAAGTCAGTAAATCTATGGGATATATAGAAAATCAATATGCAAAAATCAGTTGCAATGCTATGCATTAACAATAAACTACAGGAAGGAGAAGTTAAAAAGAAATTATCATAGCATCAAAAGTAATGAAATTCTAGAAATAAGTTTATGAAGAAGGTAATAGATCTATACATTGAAAACTAAAAGAAACTGATGAAAAAAACTGAAGAAAAGAGAAATAAATGGAAGCATATTATGTGCTCGTAAACTGAAAGAGTTCATATTGTTAAAATGTCCATACTGCCCAAAGTGATCTGCAGAGTCACTGCAATGTCTATCAAAATTCCAATGGCATTAATGACAGGAATGGAAAAAAATAAATCATAAAATTTGTATGAGATCAAAAGACCCCAAACTGAGCAATCTTGAGAAAGAATAAAGTGGAGGCATTACACTTATGATTTCAAACTATATTACAAAACTATAGTAATCAAAACAGTACAATATTGGCATAAAGATAGGCATATATATCAATGAAATAAAATAGACAGTCCAGAAATAAGTCCATGTTTATATGATAAACCAATATTTGACATGAGAGCCATAAATACTGAATGGGGAATGAGAGCCTCTTCAATAAATAGGGTTGAATAAACTAGATATCTACATGCAAAATAATGAAGCTGAACCCCTATTTTACACCATATGTGAAAGTCAACCCACCAACTTAATATTAAAACCTGAAACAGTAACACTTTAAGAAGGAAACTTTAGGGTAAATATTTTACATTATACTTTTGTTTTGTACCTGCAATTTGCCGAGAAAATAGAACTTAAACTGTCCTCATACGCATGCAAACAAACAAAACAAAATAAAAGGGAAATATGTGAGATAATGGATATCCATTAACTCAATGGTTAGAATGTTTCCACAATGAGTACATAATATTAATCATCACGTGGTACACTTTAAATATATTACAGCTTACTGTCTCAATTATATTACAAAGCTGGAAGAAAACACTATATTTTACATTATTTCCTCAGAACTGTTTTCTACTATTATGGCTGCTATTCATATCATAGATTTTAGAGGTACATAAGTTATCTATTTTGCCTACTTACTTGTTCACAA
Organism: Capra hircus; assembly: GCF_001704415.2. Taxonomy (NCBI): domain Eukaryota; kingdom Metazoa; phylum Chordata; class Mammalia; order Artiodactyla; family Bovidae; genus Capra; species Capra hircus. The sequence goes on along the minus strand of NC_030815.1, from coordinate 33,165,177 downwards.
TTTATTTACTTTGTAAATAATGTCACCATTTATTAAGATTTTAAATTTATTTTAAAGTTTTACATAATTTTCAATATAATAATTATTTTGACTCTTTACATTTATTTCCCTTTATTGTTTTTAAAATTTAGCATTTTGTCATTAAGAGAGATACTTTTTCTATATGCATTATTAAAATTGTTTTCATTTTCCATCACTAACATCATGCTTCCTAAACAAAGATATTCTTTATTGGTTCAGTTAATATTTTATCTACTTCTGCCTAGCTTTTGGAGCAAACAAATCACAACAAAACGCCTTGTCCAGTGTGGTAGGCAGAATTTTGTCCATAAAAACTTCACCCCTGTCTTCTAGTATCACATTCCTAAATATGTTACATGACTAAAGGCATATTTTCAGATGTAATTAGGAGTTGGAATTAAATTTGGAATATTATCTGGAATTTTCTGGTGGCTCAATGCTATCAGATGAGCCCTTAAAAGCAGAATCATCTCTTAGCTGAAGGCAGACTAGAAAGTCATAGAAGTGTAGTAGAAGAGAAGCAAAAAGATAAAGCTGACTTTCAAGATGGAAGGTGACATGAGACAAGGAATGCAGACAGCCCCTAGAAGCTGAGAAGGAATCCCACCTAAAGCCAGCAAATCTTACATTCACAGGAGAGTGAGTTTTGCCAACAAACTGAATGAGCATGGCAAAGGCTCTCAAGTACTCCAGGTAAGAGCCCAAGCTTCTAACACCTTGGTTTAGGACTGGTTTAAGGTGTTCTGCAGCATGTATGCCTGAGCCCATGTGGACTTCTGACATTAAAAAATATGAGATGATAAATGAGTATTATCTAAGTCACTAAATTTTTGGTAATTTGTTAAAGAAGAAATATAAAACTAACACATTCAGAACATATTTCCAACTTCTTTCAATGAAATGAGGATTTCATATTATATATTTATATATAGGAATTAAGTGAAGAGGAACTAAAAAGCCTCTTAATGAAAGTGAAAGTGGAGAGTGAAAAAGTTGGCTTAAAGCTCAACATTCAGAAAACGAAGATCATGGCATCCGGTCCCATCACTTCATGGGAAATAGATGGGGAAACAGTGGAAACAGTGTCAGACTTTATTTTTCTGGGCTCCAAAATCACTGCAGATGGTGACTGCAGCCATGAAATTAAAAGACGCTTACTCCTTGGAAGAAAAGTTATGACCAACCTAGACAGCATATTCAAAAGCAAAGACATTACTTTGCCGACTAAGGTCTGTCTAGTCAAGGCTATGGTTTTTCCAGTAGTCATGTATGGATGTGAGAGTTGGACTGTGAAGAAGGCTTAGCACCGAAGAATTGATGCTTTTGAACTGTGGTGTTGGAGAAGACTCTTGAGAGTCCCTTGGACTGCAAGGAGATCCAACCAGTCCATTCTGAAGGAGATCAGCCCTGGGATTTCTTTGGTAGGAATGATGCTAAAGCTGAAACTCCAGTACTTTGGCCACCTCATGCGAAGAGTTGACTCACTGGAAAAGACTCTGATGCTGGGAGGGATTGGGGGCAGGAGGAGAAGGGGACGACCGAGGATGAGATGGCTGGATGGCATCACGGACTCAATGGATGTGAGTCTGAGTGAACTCCGGGAGTTGGTGATGGACAGGGAGGCCTGGCGTGCTGCAGTTCATGGGGTCCCAAAGAGTCAGACACGACTGAGCGACTGAACTAAACTGAACTGAAGTAGTAACTAATATTTTAAGATGTTAATTTCACTCTTTAATGCTGTCATATATCCATCTCACATATTTTTTAACTTAAATTATAAATTACAACTTTAAATCAAAAATAGTTTTAACCTGACTATAAAAAGAAACTATTTTTGGTCTGCTTCATTCTTTTACATTACTTGCAATTTTCTACATTATATATTTGCTCAAAATTATTAACTGTATAGAAATTTTAACTATTTAGAAATGTAGCTTTTTATTAAAGTTTTTTTTTTTTCTGGTTTGATAAATGTCTGGTTTGTAGGGACTTAAAAAGTAGACACATTCACTATTTTCATAGTTTGACATATATCAATTGCATTAACTTCAAATTAAGTCCTTTGCATGCTTATTCTTTCCCTCATGATATTCCACAGAATGAGATGATTTTAAATTCCATAACATGACTATGTTTATACTACTTTTCCTTAAACATTTTAGGTTATATTTAATGGATTTCAAAGCTATGCAAATGACTCATTATATTTAGATCTTTCCTATGGATTATAATTTAATCATTAAAAATGTCTTTTTATTTTAATTAATACATTTCACCTTGAATTCCAATTTGTCCAATGATAATTTCTCTATCCCTAACTTTTCATTTTGCATTCACCTTCATATTCTCTTCATTTTCTTGTTAAATATGGGCTGAGAAGCAGTGAAATAGTAGGAAAAAAGCAAGGGAGTTTGTCAGCATTTTGTATGCTTCTTTTGGCTTCTGGACCTGACTAGGCCTGGTCTTATGCCATTTCAATTTCATAAAAATATTCATCCCTCAATCTCTAGTCTCATGATTTATTTGACGAAATAACATACGATTCATGATAGGCAACTTGGTTTCTGATAATTAAGTATTTAGTGTCTATTTGGATTTAGTAAGTAGTCAGGAGGTATTGCTTAAACAGAGAGTTAATTATTATTAGAAATAAGAATGTCTTTTTCCAAAAATTCTGTGAATTATGTGATTTTTCTATTGCAGCTGAGCAAAGGCTGTATCTAGCATATGTTTGATAAAAAAACTGATAGCATTGAGCTTGCTGTATCAAATGGTCCAAATGGGAGAAGAGTTTATCTGGTAACCTAGACCTACTGTAAAAACTTTGCTTTTATGCTTGCCTTCGATATTTTGAAGATTGGAAGCCTTTTAGTATGCATAATAACTGCATCTGAACAACATGCTTTGATATGCTAACTCCAATATTCAAGAGGTACATCCATAAAGATTTGGCTTTTTTTGTGGCATATGGTATACACTTCAGTAAATTTTACTTTAGTTTAGACAAATACTTCAATATTCCCCAAATCATAGATTCCTGGAATGTTCATCAAAATAGAAGACCAAAAATTTTCCAGGATGAATCTTCTTCTATCTGGCATGCAAGTGTTTTACCAAGGCATACATATTGCTTGATACTTCCAGCTCAAGAGCGATCATTTGCAGTTTCTAGTCAAATCTCTTAGTTTTTAGTCATTAAGTCATGTCTAACTCTTCTGTGATGAAACCCCATGGACTGTAGCCTGTCAGGCTCCTCTGTCCATGGGATTACCCAGGCAAGAATACTGGAATAGGTTGGCATTTCTTCTCCTGGGGATTCTTTCTGACCCAGGGATCGAGCATGCATCTCTGCATTGGGAGGCAGATTCTTTACCACTGAGCCACCAGGGAAGCACAGAATATAATTAATGTAAATCTTGCATTTTGTAGTATACTAAGATGGCAGCAGTAGCAGCAGCAAGATGATTAAGTGAAGAAGGCAATGGCACCCCACTCCAGTACTCTTGCCTGGAAAATCCCATGGATGGAAAAGCCTGGTAGGCTGTAGTCCATGGGGTCGCGGAGAGTCGGACACGGCTGAGCGACTTCACTTTCACTTTTCACTTTCATGCATTGGAGAAGGAAATGGCAACCCACTCCAGTGTTCTTGCCTGGAGAACCCCAGGGACGGAGGAGCTTGGTGGGCTGCCGTCTATGGAGTCGCACAGAGTCGGGCACGACTGAAGCGACTTAGCAGCAGCAGCAGCAGCAGCAAGATGATTAAGGACTCCCCAAACGATATATGAGAAAGAGAAGATTTGCCTTAAGTCCTAGTTAAGACAATGGAGGCATCAGGCTGTATCTGATTATTTTTCTGATATGAACAGAAATGAAAGGATTATTTAGGTTAATACCTGCAAAGAGCTATATACTAAAGTGCAAGGAGTTTCATTAATTTGTTAAAGATATGTGAAATGAAGCATTTCTGTGAAATGAAATATTTTCTGCTATACCAGTAAACAAGCTATGTCACAGCCATCAAGGATTTCATTTCACCCTTCCAAATGCAATTTCTGAGCCCAGGTAAAACAATACCAGACTTCTGGCAACCATCAGCTACATCTACCACACTTTATGGTAAAGAGGAGAAAAGGATGAGACAATCAGAAATGATGTGGCCCTTGATAGATGAGATGCATATAAAAGAAATGATTTCAGTAAGCTTGGATGCTTGCATCTTCCCATACATCAAATTCCTTAATGCAAGAGATCTGGTTTCCCTTAATTAATGATAATCTTTTAATATTCAGATTACCTGCCCCTTACTGCAAATTTCTTTACAGTCTGGCTCCTTTCTCCACCTCATCAAAAACAGTTATCTCAGGTTTTCAGGATTCCCACCAAAGAAACCTCTCAATTTTTGGACCACTTTTTTTCAGTCAACAGTTTCTTCATCTGGAGCTACAGCTGTTCAGTTCAGTTCAGTAGCTCAGTCATGTCCAACTCTTAGCGACCCCATGGACTGCAGTAAGTCAGGCTTCCCTGTCCATCACCAACTCCCAGGGGCTTACTCAAACTCACGTCCATTGAGTTGGTGATCCCATCCAACCATCTTATCCTCTGTCGTCCCCTTCTGTTCTTGCCCTCAATCTTTCCCAGCATCTGGAACCTTTCATGAGTCAGTTCTTTGCATCAGATGGCCAAAGTATTGAGGTTTCAGTTTCAGCATTAGTCCTTCCAATGAACATTCAGGATTGATTTCCTTTAGGATGGACTGGTTGGATCTCCTCGCTGTCCAAGGAGAGTCTTGGAGAGTGCTGTCTCAAGAGTTTTCTCCAACACCATCAGTTCTTCGGTGCTCAACTTTCTTTATAGTCCAGCTCTCACATCCATACATGACTACTGGAAAAACCATAGCTTGGACCATGGGATTTTCACTTGGTCCTTTGTACTGCAATAGACCCAACTAAAAAAAATAAGAAACCCACTAGGGATTCTTTCAGTTTTTATGTGTAACTATTTCCACAACAATTTGAGAGACTAGGGGAAATCTATAGGGTGACTGCACTGTATTCACCATGAGATAGATTAGTGCCATCAGATTCATTGTGAGGCAGACCGATGCCAAGATTTCTTATATGACCTGTGCTATTCAGCTCCCATTATGACTAACAGAGCAAAGGGCTATTTTGTTCTCCAGGTGATAGAGTTAGAGATGAGCCAACTTTTGACTCTTCAAAAAAAAAAAAAAAAAGCTTCTAAGATCATGTGCAAGTTTTCATATAAATATATTTTTCATTTCTTTTACATAATACCTAACTGTGGAATTGTTGGATCATTTGCCAAAATTAGACTGAACTTAAAAAAAGACTCAAATTGTTTTCCAAACTGGTATAGTATTTTCTATTCATACTAGCAATGTTCAAGTGTTCCAATTTCTCCACATCCTTGCCAACATTTATTATTATTATTATTATTATTATTATTATTATTATTATTTTAACTAAATCTATCCTAATGGGTGTGAAGTGGCATCTCAGTGTGGTTTTGATCCATATTTCCTTAGTGACTAACAATACCAGGTATCATTTCATGTGGTTATTGGACATTTGCATATTTTATTTGGAAAAATATTTATCCAATTCTTTTGCCCATTTCTAAAGTGGACTGTTGGTGGTTTTGATTTGAATTGTAAGCACTCATCACAATATTCTCAAGTCACAGGAAACCAATGGCCAGAGAAATAAGATTATATATAGTAAAACAGCTTATCACAGCAGAATTCCTTCATAAAATAGTAGCGTTTTGTGTGTGTGTGTGTGTGTGTGTGTGTGTGTGTGTGAAGCTGTGATGAAAGTAAGGTTTCAGTGATTCATCTTCTAGCCACACAGGAAAGACATTCAGTGATGGATAGTTAATTAATTACTACTTGATCACAGCCATCAAAGAAATGTTTCTAGAGAAAATAAACTTGAGAACAATTTATTGAAGAGTTCAGAACACTGGGACCAACATCAATAGTTAATAAGGAGCAAACCATCAAATATAATATTTTCATATTTCTCAAATGATCTGAATTAATATAAAATAGTTCTTACATAGAAAATAAACTATCCTATATACTATGAGATCTTTTACATGTTACTAAATAAATATTTGTGAACAATTTCCTATAAACAAGGCAACTGATTTTTAATTATTTGTACTGAATTTTGAAGAGTAATTGATTCTGCTTAGTTGTTTATTCAAGGAGTCAATGCCAATATGAAGAGATTGAAAAATTAGAGTGCTACCTTCTACTAAGAGTTTCCATGATTATAGGCAAGTACGTTTTAGAAGAAACTGAGAAAACACTAATTTAGTATAACTTCAAGTGGAATCTGCTGAAAAGTATTAAAATTCATGGTAGAAAAATGTGTGTTGAAGAGGAAAAAAAGGCTTCTTTCTATAAATTTACAAAAATTGTGAATAATTTATTTAAAACCTATACTATTCATTATAATATTTATCAACGGACACTTTGAATAGAAAAGTAAATGCCTAGCTTTAAAATTAAATCAGTACAATGGTGCATGTCATTCACACTGTGAACTTGATCACGGTTAATGCTGTGAATTTTAATCATATCAAAAGCTTAGTATCCTGTTCTATCCTACAACATAGCCATTTTATGTGTTAGCAATGGTGAGGTTGTATTTCAATTTATTGAGCTCAAGGCCAAGATTGAAGTTCTTCTGAATTGCAAGAACCACTCTCAGCCACTATTTTTGAGCACTAAATGGCTTTGGAAATTCACTTTTGCCATATACTTGAAAATATTTCTTAGTAAATTCAGTTTAAAATTATAAGGTAAAACACTGATTACATTGAAACTTACATTGTGGCAGTCACTTTGAGAGTGAATCACATGTAATGTCAAGTTCCTTAAAACAATTTTCATGCTGTCCAAAAGTTAAAACAAACAGAAAAATCTGTAATTCTGCAAAAATTTGCTGCAAATATATTTTTTTAATTTCAAATTACACATCAGTAGCATTTTTCAGACCTTGATACAAGTACAAAGGAAATTTCTGCATTTCACAATCCATTTAACTATGTAATTGAGGAGCTTCCACCTAACTTTCATTTGGAAGTGATTGATCTGCAATGTGATGACATACTAAAAGGTACATACCAAAAGAATTTAACACAATTCTATAAATGCCTTTCAAGTGATAAAATATTCAATTAAAACCACACAGTCACAGATAGATAATAGAATATAGTAGTATCTATCTAAGAAAAAAGATAAACTCAAAGATGACTTATATAAACTCTGATTATAGATTAGCATTAACAGATGAAACTTTACAATCAATTCTGTTAATGGTAAGCAGTAACTGAATGCTAATTAAGAGAACTATCCTTTCAAACAATTCCATTCTTTCCAGAGTTATAAAAATTTGGTATTACATTTTAATTTTTAAATTTATCAATGAAATTTTGTGGATTTTTTTTTTCTTTCTTGTTACAGAAGCATCTATATTATACCCTTGAAAATGCTGGTGATCCAAGATTTGTACTATGCTTTTTTGTATAAAGAATAAAAGGAGAAATATGAAAATACTTTGTATCTGTAGTTTTGAACAAAAAGACACAAGAAAGGTAATTGAGAGATTAATGAAACTGGCTACTTATAAGGGATGGATAGAAAGGGGATGGAAAGGACATAAGGAATGAGGGAAATAAAACACTTCTCTATCTTTTTGCATAGTCCTGTCATTTCAAACCATTTCAATGTTTCACATGCTCATAAATAAAAAGTTAAATAAATACAATTCATAAAGAAGAGGTAAAAACCTATAAAATTTAGCATATATTCAAATGAATCTAAGCATATATCAAATAAACAACATAATCACACTAAAGGGAATAAAAAATAATTAAACCAAGTAACTTTTAAACACAGAATTAGAATCAAATATCCTTATAATTAAGGCAAAAAAGGAAGTCCCAACAGATATTAAACTCTAAATAGTAGGTTTGTGTTTGCAGAGTCAATAGCACTTCTGAAATCACATTTTGTATATTTAAAATTTCAGCAAAGAAGTGCATATATCTTGGATAATGGAAAATGGATTTCTCACTGTCAAGAGAAGGGAGTTAAAAATATGGAAAGGACCAAGAATAGAAAGACTGTGACTTTTCAATGAGCATGGAGTTATCAACATAATCTGATGCATTTGTATATTCAGTTTTGGATAGCAAAATATAAAAATTGATATAGATACAGGTGGGTAAATACATTCTGCAAAAATTACACAACTTGGATAACTCTACAGAGCATAAATATGCAGAACTAGAAGTAAATCATAAATTATCTAGAAATAAACCCTCAAAAGAGGTTTTACTTCTAGATTATGAATCACCACATTTTGGATGCAGAATATTTATTTCAGTAGAGTCCAGGAAAATAGCTTTGAAAGGAAGGATTATGCTCCATTTGTTTTTTTAGCCAGCTCTGGTTGTCCCAGGTTTGAACAGATTAAAGCTGTCAATGTACACATTCTTAAACTAACATGATGGTGATTGCAGCCATAAAATTAAAAGATGCTTACTCCTTGAAAGGAAAGTTATGACCCACCTAGATAGCATATTCAAAAGCAGAGACATTACTTTGCCAACAAAGGTCCATCTAGTCAAGGCTATGGTTTTTCCAGTGGTCATGTATGGATGTGAGAGTTGGCTATAAAGAAAGCTGAGCACCGAAGAATTGATGCTTTTGAACTGTGCTGTTGGAGAAGACTCATAAGAGTCCCTTAAACTGCGAGGAGATCCAACCAGCCCATCCTAAAAGAGATCAGTCCTGGTGTTCATTGGAAGGACTGATGTTGAAGCTGAAACTCCAATACTTTGACCACCTGATGTGAAGAGCTGACTCATTTGAAAAGACCCTGATGCTGGGAAAGATTGTGGTCAGGAGGAGAAGGGGATAACAGAAGATGAGATGGTTGGATGGCATCACCAACTCGATGGACATGGGTTTGCATGGACTCCAGGAGTTGGTGATGGACAGGGAGGCCTGGTCTGCTGCAGTTCACGGGGTTGCAAAGAGTTGGACACGACTGAGCGACTGAACTGAAACTCACTAAACTGCCTCGTCCTGGGTAAGCTTGTATATCTATACATACACATGTTTGATATGTATGTGAATAAACAGTTATATTTTATATCCTAAATCTATCAGTAGAGAGGGTTTGGCTGCAATGATACCTTAGTAGCAAGGAAAGCTAGCACTCACATTTTGGCTATTGAATACTTTTCTTCTTTAATGGGAATTAGGGATTCTTAAAGATATAGGCAATTAATGAGTTTGGAATATAAGGAAAAATAAGTTCAGCCGAGATGTTTTCTTGTTTCCCCCCAAAATTAATTTCTCAAAGAACTGAGAGGTGGAAAGAAAGGGCACATCAAACAAACAAACAAACAAAAAGAAAACTGGCTTAAAAGAATTAAATCTGGTAAAATTTCATCTACTAGACAAACCAAAATAATGTGTGCATCAAAACAAAACAAAATATAAAAGTAAAGGATTGCAGCCAATTAGAAGAATCAGTAAGTAAGAATCACACTACTGGAAAAAAAAAAAGTAGGAAGCAAACAAATAAAATAGTAAAGGAAAATTACCCCTCACAGTATGACACCCAAGGAGAAGGAATGATTGAATTAGGAAACTATTGTTTGTTAATAACAACAATTGATTCTGTTAGGAATTATTAATGGATTTTAAAATCCAGTGGATTCTAGTGAGTGAATGCTTGAAGATTACAAAATACTTAAGTAAGTCTTAAAATGATTTGTCCACAATATATTTATTATTTTAAAGGGTAAAGTGGTGATATAAGCATAGTGAAGAAACCTACCACTCACTACCTTAAACAAATGATGACTGTTAAACCTTGCCAATAATGGAAGTAATTAATCTGATGCCCTAAGATAAACTCAGCATCACATATTTTGTGTTCCTGCCAAAACTGAATAACTCATATTTAATAATGAGAAAATATAAAGCACACCAAATTAAAAGACTTTTTACAAAATGTATAGCTTTATATTCTTGAAAACTTATAAATTTATGAAATAAAATGAAAAATTAAGGAATTCTTCTAAAGGAGTCTAAAGACACAGGCCAAAAAATAGACTACAAGTTATAATTATGAATTTTCTTGGTATAAAAGACATTATTTGACCAATGCCAAAAACTAAGGTTTTCAAATTAGAAGATAACATGAAATCAAAGATAATTTTTCAGTTTTGAAAGTTTTAAGAAAAGCCCTTAATCATGAAAAACACAAGGACTGAAGAGTAAAAAGTGAGGATTATCTGTGATACTACAGTAAAATTATTTGATAGAAGGCATTAAATTTGAGAGCAAACCATATATTTTAGATTTTTATTCTTAAAGTAAAACAAAAAAAAACTATAGAATTTTATAAAAAAGAAGAAAAATTAATAATTATTACTATATAAAATACAGAAGTTAACTACATTTTCTAACAAAACAAAAACATTTTAAAAGATTACATTATTAATGCACTATATTTTCTATTTAATAAAATAACAGATTTTAATTGAAAAACAATATATATATTGGGTAGTAGCAATTATTCATAAAATATGAATTGTGCATCTACTATCAGTTTGGGCATACTTCTAAATAAAAATTAAAAAAATAATCGAGAAATTTGCATACAAAGTGAAGCAATCAAAGTAGGTAAGCAAAAAGTTGTGATTCAATCAAACTGGACTACTATCTCATAGCATGCACAAAAATAAATTCAAAATGGATGAAAAATTTAAATGTAAGACCTGAACCCATAAAGCTTCTAGAGGAAAACATACACCGTGTGCTGTTTTACATCAGTCTTAGTCATATTTTCACAGTCGGACACGACTGAAGCGACTTAGCAGCAGCAGCAGCAGCAGCAGGAAACAGAAACAAAAGCAAAAATAAACAAATGGAAGTAAATTAAACTAAAAAGCTTTTGCACACAGCAAAATTGTGTAAAGCAATGATCCTTCAATAAAAATAAGTTAATTAAAAAAAAAAACTTTTGCATAGTGAAGGAAACTATCAATAACTAAAAAGGCTACCTACTGAATGAGAGATGGTATTACCAGTGATATATCTGATAAGTGGTATCCAATTGATATCCAAAGTACACAAAAAACTTATACAACTCAATAAACAACCAAACTGAAAAATAGGCAAAGGATGTGAATAGGCAATATTTCCCAAGAAGATAAATAGATGGCCAAAGGCACATGGATAAATGCTCAACATCACAATCATCAGTTTAGTTCAGTAGAGTTGTGTCCGACTCTTTGCAACCCCATGAATCTCAGCACGCCAGGCCTCCCTGTCCATCACCAACTCCCAGAGTTCACTCAGACTCAAGTCCATCGAGTCAGTGATGCCATCCAGCCATCTCATCCTCCGTCGTCCCCTTCTCCTCCTGCCCCCAATCCCTCTCAGCATCACAGTCTTTTCCAATGAGTGAAATCGTCGCATGAGGTGGCCAAAGTACTGGAGTTTCAGCTTTAGCATCATTCCTTCCAAAGAACACCCAGGACTGATCTCCTTCATAATGCACTGGTTGGATCTCCTTGCAGTCCAAGGTACTCTCAAGAGTCTTCTCCAACACCACAGTTCAAAAGCATCAATTCTTCTGTGCTCAGCTTTCTTCACAGTCCAACTCTCACATCCATACATGACCACAGGAAAAACCATAGCCTTGACTAGACGGACCTTAGTCGGCAAAGTAATGTCTCTGCTTTTCAATATGCTGTCTAAGTTGCTCATAACTTTTCTTCCAAGGAGTAAGCATCTTTTAATTTCATGGCTGCAATTACCATCTGCAGTGATTTGGGAGCCCAAAAAAATGAAGTCTGACTCCGTTTCCACTGTTTCCCCATCTATTTCCCATGAAGTGATTGAACCAGATGCCATGATCTTCATCTTCTGAATGTTGAGCTTTAAGCCAACTTTTTCACTCTCCACTTTCACTTTTATGAAGAGGCTTTTTAGTTCCTCTTCATTTTCTGCCATAACGGTGGTGTCATCTGCATATCTGAGGTTATTCATATTTCTCCCAACAATCTTGATTCCAGTTTGTGCTTCTTCCATTCCAGTGTTTCTCATGATGTAGTCTGCATATAAGTTAAATAAGCAGGGTGACAATATACAGCCTTGACGTACTCCTCTTCCTATTTGGAACCAGTCTGTTGTTCCATGTCCAGTTCTAACTGTTGCTTCCTGATCTGCATACAGATTTCTCAAGAGGCAAGTCAGGTGTTCTGGTATTCCCATCTCTCTCAGAATTTTCCACAGTTTATTGTGATCCACATAGTCAAAGGTTTTGGCATATTCAACAAAGCAGAAATAGAAGTTTTTCTGGAACTCTCTTGCTTTTTCCATGATCCAGCAGATGTTGGCAATTTGATCTCTGGTTCCTCTGCCTTTTCTAAAACCAGCTTGAACATCAGGAAGTTCACGGTTCACGTATTGCTGAAGCCTGGCTTGGAGAATTTTGAGCATTACTTTACTAGTGTGTGAGATGAATGCAATTGCACAGTAGTTTGAGCATTCTCTGGCATTGCCTTTCTTTGGGATTGGAATGAAAACTGACTTTTCCAGTCCTGTGGCCACTGCTGAGTTTTCCAAATTTGTTGGCATATTGAGTGCAGCACTTTCACAGCATCATCTTTCAGGATTTAAAATAGCTCAACTGGAATTCCATCACCTCCACTAGCTTTGTTCATAGTGATGCTTTCTAAGGCCCACTTGACTTCAATTCCAGGATGTCTGGCTCTAGGTGAGTGATCACACCATCATGATTATCTGGGTCATGAAGATCTTTTTTGTACAGTTCTTCTGTGTAGTTTTGCCACCTCTTCTTAATATCTTCTTCTTCTGTTAGGTCCATACCATTTCTGTCCTTTATCAAGCCCATCTTTGCATGAAATGTTCCCTTGGTATCTCTAATTTTCTTGAAGAGATCTCTAGTCTTTCCCATTCTGTTCTTGTGCTCTATTTCTTTGCATTGATAGCTGAAGAAGGCTTTCTTATCTCTTCTTGCTTTTCTCTGGAACTCTGCATTCAAATGCTTATATCTTTCCTTTACTCCTTTGCTTTTCGCCTCTCTTCTTTCAACAGCTATTTGTAAGGCCTCCCCAGACAGCCATTTTGCTTTTTTACATTTCTTTTCCATGGGGATGGTCTTGATCCCTGTCTCCTCTACAATGTCACGAATCTCATTCCACAGTTCATCAGGCACTCTATCTATCATATCTTGGCCCTTAAATCTATTTGTCACTTCCACTGTATAATCATAAGGGATTTGATTTAGGTCATACCTGAATGGTCTAGCAGTTTTCCCTACTTTCTTCAATTTCAGTCTGAATTTGGTAATAAGGAGTTAATGATCTGAGCCACTGTCAGCTCCTGGTCTTGTTTTTGTTGACTAATCATCAGGGAAATTCAAATCAAAACCACAATGAGATACAACCCCATACTTGTCAAAATGGCTATTGTAAAAAGACAACAAATAACAAGTGCTGGTAGGGTATAGAAAAACGGAATCCTTGTGTACACCTGGTGAGAATATAAATTGGTGCTGAAGCTATGAAAAACAGTTTGAAGATTCCTCAAAAAATTAAAAACATAATTAACATATGATCCAGCAATTCGACTCCAAAGAAAACAAAAGCACTAACTAGAGAAGATACATGCATCCCTATGTTCATTGCAATATTATTTACAATAACCAAGATATGGAAGTGTCCATCAATAGATGAATGAATAAAGAAGATGTGGTATATACAGGTATTATTCAGCCATAAAAAAGAATGAAAACTTACTATCTGTGATAACACAGGTGGAACTAGGAGGGTTTTATGCTTAGTGAAATAAGTCGGAGAAATAAATATACTACACAATATCACTTATATGCAGCACCTAAAATCAAAACAAACAGTAACACAAGAAGAGTTACAGATATGGAGAACAAATGGGCGGTTGCCAGAAGGGAGATGGTGAGGTGGGAGAAAGAAACAGATGAGAGAGATGCAGAGGAACAAACTTCCAGTAGGCAAAATGAATGAGTCACTGGTATGAAATGTACAGTATCGGGAATATATTCAATAATTATGTCATATCTTTATATGGCAACATATCCTAACTAGACACTGTGGTGATCATTTTGAAGCATGTAGAAATATCAAATCACTATGTTGTGCAACATGAACAAACATAGTGCTGTAGGTAAATTATAGTTCAAAAACAAACAAACAAGCAAACTCATAGAAAAAGAGGTCAGATTGATAGTAACCAGACAGTGGGGCAGTCAAAAGGTATAAAATCCCAGTAATAAAATAAACAGTGAGAGGGGTGTAAAGAACACTTCTGTACGTCACATAAGAAAGTTTTATTAGCAGAGCAAATCCTAAGAGTTATCACATAAAGAAAATTTGTTTCTTTAATTGCACATCTATACTAGATAAAAGATGTTCACTAAACTTAATCATTTCATAATGCATGCAAAACAAATCATTATGCTGACACCTTAAGCTTATATAAAGTGCATGCATGTGTACACTCATGTCTGACTCTTTATGACCCTATGGATTATAAACCACAAGGTGCTTCTGTCCATGAGATTCTCCAGGCAGGAATGCTGGAATGAGTTGCCATGCCCTCCTGCAAGGGATCTTCCTGACCCAGGGCTCACACCCCTGTCTCCTATGCCTCCTGCACTGGGAGGGAGATTCTTCACCACTAGCGCCACCCGGGAAGCTCTAAGCTTGGAGAGTGCTATATCAGTTAGAAAGTTGTGATTCAAGATGATAAGTGATTTATGATAAACATGTATACAGTGCTGTCGCAACAAGGATAAGAAGCATTAGCTCTGTTTGGTACCACCAGAGAAAATGTTTCTCTGATTTAATTTTTCAGTAATCCAGGAAACAGTTATCAAGTGTCCATATCTACTTCCTGTTAGGAATTCAACAATAAAGGTGAAAGTGATCTTATTCTCAGAAGCTTAGAGTCCATAAATATAATTCATTATTTATCTAAAATGTCTATCCTGGCAAACATTTAGGATGTTTTTAATTTTTACATTGTCGAGAAGTACTAAATATATCCGTGAAAACTGTAATAAATACATTTGTTGCATTTCTCAGGCTTGGAATCATTAGGTCTGTCTTATGCATTTTAATTTTAATAAATTATACCAAATTACATCCCCCCAGTAATTGACAGAGGAATATAAATAGTATCTGATTTTATCATTATTCAATTTATAGCAAGATGGAACATCTCTTATTGATTTCCCTTTATATTTTTTTCCAGATCATCGCCTGTACAACGTTTTGTCTGTTTTCCTATTTGTTTTTTGTCTGTTTAAAAATAATTTGTAAAATTACTTGGAAAGTCAAAGAAACCCTTTGCTTACTTTTGTGTTACATATATTCCTTAACTTTATTAGATGTTTGCAATACAGACATTTAATAATTTTATGTAAATAAATTTGCACTTGTAGTTTTTTAAGGGCTCTACCTTTGTGTTTTATGCATTCCCAATGTTTCTGTCTTTAATTGGAAGGCTCCAATTGCACCTGAAAAAGGCTGAGAGTGCAGAGAGAAATTTGCTATACACTAGAAAAAATATTACATATATATATAAACTTCAAATATATAAAAAAATGTAGAGAGCCTTAGCACATTTATATAATGAAAACTACATCTTCAAAGTTTTCTAAATTCTTCCCTTACATCTTGGTTTTAAATCTAGAAATTTTCTGAATCAAGTTTCAATCTAAGTTATTTCTAGTTGTGATTCTATGAAACATTATTCCTTATACAAAGAAAAAAGACTTGTTATTCATCAACAATAAGCAACCTGTACAGTTTTAATGTAAGTCATGAAAATTGAGTCACCTGCCTACCAATGAGATAGTAAAATGGAGAAAATGCCAGTAAAATAATCTTGTGATAAATATGACATTAAGCGATTGTCATGATACAATCATGTTTTAGCTGAATTATTAGAGTGAGCACACACATAAGAGACAGGACAGTTTTCATTTACCAGGACAATCCCAGCAGCTAGGCAGGAGAAATGTAGGGCTTCATAGTATTTTGAATTTTTTTTTAAATGTAGATAGCCATTGATATATTTAAGATGGAAATTTAATACTGATTAACTATGATAAATGGAAGTTTAAAAGAAGAAAAACTAAGAGTCATAGAGTAAGAGATTTTTGTCTTCATTGAGAATATTATTTTCCTAGAAGAAATTTGCTCCTAAAATATTCTTCCTTTACCAAAACTAGGAACACCCCAAATAGCTCCTTTTATCCTACTGGATATTGAATTCAGATATATCATTAACACCAGGAATAGACATTGTCACAAAACCAGAGATCTTGAGGGGTATGAGATTAGTACTTATCAGGGAAATCCTGGCCAGTATAAAGGGACCTGGGGATGGAACAAGTAAATCTAATGGTGTTTGTGAGACAAGAAAGACAATAGTGACTTGTTCACATGCGCCTACAAGGGAAGCATAAGCCAGGTCTTAGGATAGTTGGCAAATGTAAGTCAATATCATTGATGGGGAGCAGAATATGATACCCCTAGATATACCACTTTGGACAGGGGGGTTATTTTGAGCTGAAGACATCAAGGTCCAATAGACTTAGGAAAAGTTGTTTACCTTCCCCTTATACTGTCTAAGATAATTTAGATAGAGGGCCAAATGCCTTCTTCCCCTCTGAAGCTTCAATGTCTACCCTCTTTACCCTGAGCTCTAAATGGCATGAAAGTGTCAATTGTCTGACTGTAGATTCAATGTCTTTGGGAGTTCTTTACATATGAATTTATTTTTCTCCTATTTTCACATGCCAATTTAATTATTAGACCAGTCAAAGAAACAAGAAGGGAAGGTAGGAAAAGTTTTCCTCCCCTACAATGTGAAACAGATACAGAGTAAAGTATAAGGAATGGTGAATGTAGGAAACTGAACCCAGCATAAGATGATGTGGTATACTCATCAAGATGAACCAAAGGTAATGAAGTAGCAGTAACTGTCCCAGTGCTAGGCATGTATATATTGTGTTAAGGTTAACAGACATTTACAATGCAATTATAACTGATGGAGTGTTATTTGGAAACATTAAATAAATAAATAAATAAATGTCTCCTGATATTTTTCTCTTCCGGTTGTTATCAGTTATCTCCAAGATATTCATTGTCTCTAGAAATAGATATGATGATAGTTGAGCAGAAACAAAAACAAAAAAAAAACATGACTTGGGTTTCAAAGGTGTGTTACTGTTGTTCACTAAGTCATATCCAGCTCTTTGACACTCAGTGACTGCAGCACACCAGGCTTCCCTATCCTTTGCTATCTCCTGGAGTTTGCCCAAACTCATGTCTATTGAGTTGGTGATGCTATCCAATTATCCCATTCTCTGCAGTGCCTTTCTCCTCTTGCCTTCAATCCTTCCTAGCATCAGGGCCTCTTCCAATGAATCAGCTCTTTGCATCAGGTGGCCAAAGTATCAGAGCTTCAGCTCTGATATTCATATTTCAATGAATATCCAGGGTTGATTTCTTTTAGGATTGGCTAATTTGATATCCTTGCAGTCCAAAGGACTCTTAAGAGTCTTCTCCAATACCACAATTTGAAAACATCATTCTTAAATGGTTAGCTTTCTTGTAGTCATCTGTACATGACTACTGGAAAAACCATAGCTTTGATTATACAGACCTTTATAGGCAAAGTGATATCTCTGCTTTTTAATATGCTCTCTAGGTTTGTCATAGCTTTTCTTCCAAGGAGCATCATCTTTTAATTTCATGGCTGCAGTCACCATCTACAATGATTCTGGAGCCCAAGAAAATAAACTAAAATCTGCCACTGCCACTGTTTCCACATTTTCTCCATCTATTTGCCATGAATTGATGGGACCAAAGGCCATGATCTTAGTTTTTTGAATGTTGAGTTTTAAGCCAGCCTTTTCACTCTCCTCTTTCACCTCATCAAGAAGCTCTCTAATTCCTCTTTGTTCTCTACCATTAGAGTGGTATCATCTGCATATCTGAGGTTGTTGATATTTTTCCAGCCAATCTTGATTGGTATACAAGATTATTCAGTATTAAAATTTATTATAAATAATATTTTCTATGTATAATATGTTATTTGCAAACAGTGACAGTTTTACTTCTTCTTTTCCAATTTGGATTCCTTTTCTTTTTCTTCTCTGACCACCATGGCTTGGATTTCTAACCCTATGTTGAATAAAAGTGGAGAGAGTAGGCATCCTTAGTAGAGAAAGTATTTCCTGAGAGGAAACAGTTTCAGTTTTACACCATTGAGAATCATGTTGGCTGTGAGTTTGCCAAATATGGCCTTTACTATGTTGAAGTATGCTCCCTCTATGCCCAACTTCTGGAGAGTTTTTATCATAAATGGGAGTTCAATTTTGCCAAAAGTTTTTTGTCATTTATTGAAATGATTATATAATTTTTATTCTTCAGTGTGTTAATCTGCCGTATCACATTGATTGATCTACATAGGGTAAAGTATCCTTGTAACCCTGATATAAATCCCACTTAAGCATTGTGTGTGATCCTTTTACTGTGTGTAGGATTTGGTTTGCTAGTACTTTTTTGAGGATTTTTGTGTCCATGTTCATGAGGGATACTGGTCTGTAATTTTCTTCTTTGTGATACCTTTGTCAGGTTTTGGTATCAGGATGATGACCTCATAGAAGTCTCTTGGGAGAGTTCCTTCCTTTGTAATTTCTTGGAATAGTTTGATAAGCATAGTTGTTAACTCTCGTCTATCTATTTCTGCTTTATTGACTATGCCAAAGCCTTTGACTGTGTGGATCACAATAAACTGTGGAAAACTCTGAGAGAGATGGGAATACCAGACCACCTGACCTGCCTTTTGAGAAATCTGTATGCAGGTCAGGAAGCAACAGTTAGAACTGGACATGGAACAACAGACTGGTTCCAAATAGGAAGAGGAGTACGTCAAGGCTGTATATTGTCACCCTGCTTATTTAACTTCTATGCAGACTACATCATGAGAAACGCTGGAATGGAAGAAACACAAGCTGGAATCAAGATTGCTGGGAGAAATACGAATAACCTCAGATATGGAGATGACACCACCCTTATGGCAGAAAATGAAGAGGAACTAAAAAGCCTCTTGACAAAAGTGAAAGTGGAGAGTGAAAAAGTTGGCTTTAAGCTCATTCAGAAAACGAAGATCATGGCATCCGGTCCCATCACTTCATGGAAAATAGATGGGGAAACAGTAGAAACAGTGTCAAACTTTATTTTTTTGGCTCCCAAATCACTGCAGATGGTGACTGCAGCCATGAAATTAAAAGACGCTTACTCCTTGGAAGAAAAGTTATGACCAACCTAGATAGCATATTCAAAAACAGAGACATTACTTTGCCGACTAAGGTCTGTCTAGTCAAGGCTATGGTTTCTCCTGTGGTCATGTATGGATGTGAGAGTTGGACTGTGAAGAAGGCTGAACGCCAAAGAATTGATGCTTTTGAAGTGTGGTGTTGGAGAAGACTCTTGAGAGTCCCTTGGACTGCAAGGAGATCCAACCACTCGATTCTGAAGGAGATCAGCCCTGGGATTTCTTTGGAAGGAATGATGCTAAAGCTGAAACTCCAGTACTTTGGCCACCTCATGCGAAGAGTTGACTCATTGGAAAAGACTGTGATGCTGGGAGGGATTGGAGGCAGGAGGAGAAGGGGACAACAGAGAATGAGATGGCTGGATGGCATCATTGACTGGATGGACGTGAGTCTGAGGGAACTCCAGGAGTTGGTGATGGACAGGGAGGCCTAGTGTGCTGCGATTCATGGGGTCACAAAGAGTCGGACATGACTGAGCGACTGAACTGAACTAAAGTGTTTGATAGAGTTCACCCTGAAGCTATTTGGTCCTGAGCTTATGTTTTTTGGAAAATTTTTAATCACAGTTTCAATTTCAGTGCTTGTGATTGGTCCATTTCATACTGGTTCAGTCTTAGAAGGTTGTGACTTCCTAATAATTTGTTCATTTCTTCTAGGTTTTCAATTTTATTGATGTATAGCAGCTTGCAGTAGTCTCATGATCCTTCGGATTACTTGATATCTGTTGCAACTTGTTTTTTTTTTTTTTTTTCATTTCTAATTTTACTGATTTGAGTTTGCTTCTTTTTTTTTTCCTGAATAAGTCTGGCTAAAGTTATCAATTTTGTAACATGTATGGAAACACAAAAGACCACAAACAGCCAAAGCAATCTTGAGAAAGAAAAATTGAACTGGATGTGTCAGGCGCCCTGACTTCAAACTATACTGAAAAACTAACAGTAATCAAAACAGTATGGAACTGGAATAAAAACAGAAATACAGATCAATGGAACAGGGTAGAAAGTCCAGAGATAAACCCAAGCACCTATAGTTATGTACTCTATGATGAAGGAGGCAAAACTATACAGCAGAAAAGGACAGTGTCTTCAATAAATGGTGCTCAGAAAACTGAACAGCTATATATATAAGAACAAAATTGGAACATTTCATTCAATAATCACACACAGAGATGAACTGAAAGTAGATTAAGGACCTAAATGTAAAACCAGATACTATCAAACTCTTAGAGGAAAACCTAGTACAACACAATGTAATATAAATCGCAGCAAGGTCTTTTGTGATCCACCTCCAAGGGTAATGAAAACAAAACCAAAAATAAACAAATGGGACTGAATTAAACTTAAAAGCTTTTGCACAGTAAAGGAAATCATAAATAGCATATACAACCAAAATTAGTTCATGCACCACAGTATCAACAGTAACAACAACAAAAAACTCATTAAAAAATGAGTTCAGTTCAGTCACTTAGTCGTGTCGGACTCTTTGCGACCCCATGAATTGCAGCACACCAGGCCTCCCTGTCCATCACCAACTCTCGGAGTTCACTCAAACTCACATCCATCGAGTCCGTGATGCCATCCAGCCATCTCATCCTCTGTTGTCCCCTTCTCCTCCTGCCCCCAATCCCCCCTAGCATCAGAGTCTTTTCCAAAGAGTCAACTCTTCACATGAGGTGGCCAAAGTACTGGAGTTTCAGCTTTAGCATCATTCCCTCCAAAGAAATCCCAGGTTTGATCTCCTTCAGAATGGACTGGTTGGATCTCCTTGCAGTCCAAGGGACTCTCAAGAGTCTTCTCCAACACCACAGTTCAAAAGCATCAATTCTGGCACTCAGCTTTCTTCACAGTCCAACTCTCACATCCACACATGACCACTGGAAAACCATAGCCTTGACTAGATGGACCTTTGTTGGCAAAGTAATGTCTCTGCTTTTCAATATGCTATCTAGGTTGGTCATACAATGAGTGGAAGATATAAATAGAAATTTCTCCAAAGAAGAGATACAGATACCTAAGAGGCATATGAAAAGATGCTCAACATCACTATTAGAGTAATGCAAATCAAAACTACATCTCCCTCCAGGCGGAATGGCTGTTGTAAAAAATCCAGAAACAATAAATAAATGCCAGAGAGGCTGTGGAGAAAGCACCCTCTACTGATGGAAATGTAAATTGGTGCAGCTACTGCAGAGAACAACTTAAAGGTTCCTTAAGAAACTAAAAACGGAACTACCATATGACCCAGAAATCCCACTCTGGGCATATATCTGGAGAAAACTGTAATACAAAATGATATATGTACCCCAAAGTTCACTGAAACACTACTCATAATGGACAGGACATGGAAGCAACCTAAACATCTATCAACAGATGAATGCATAAAGAAAGTGTGGAACATATATACAGTGGAAAATTGTGAAAGTGAAGTCTCTCAGTCGTGTCTGATTCCTTGCGACCCCATGGACTGTAGCCCACCAGGCTCCTCTGTCCATGGAATTTTCCAGGCAAGAGTACTGGAGTGGATTGCCATTTCCTTCTCCAGGGAATTTTCTCGACCCAGGGATCAAACCTGGGTCTCCCGCGTTGTAGGCAGACACTTTTTCTGTCTAAGCCACCAGGGAAGCCTTACTCATGCATAAAAAAGAACGAAATAATATCATCTTCAATGACATGAATTGATCTAGAGACTGTCATACTGAGTGAAGTCAGTCAGACAGGAAAGGATAAATATCATATGATATTGCTTATATGTGGAATCTAATAACCTGGTACAAATGTAACTATTTACAAAAGAGAAACAGAGTCATAGATGTAGAAAATAAACTTAAAGTTACCAAGGGAAAAGGGAGGAAGAGATAAATTTGGAGATTGGTATTGACATATACATACTGCTGCTGCTGCTGCTGCTGCTAAGTTGCTTCAGTCATGTCTGACTCTGCGCGACCCCATAGACGGCAGCCCACCAAGCTCCCCCATCCCTGGGATTCTCCAGGCAAGAACACTGGAGTGGGTTGCCATTTCCTTCTCCAATGCATGAAAGTGAAAAGTGAAAGTGAAGTCGCTCAGTTGTGTCTGACTAGTAGCAACCCCATGGACTGCAGCCTACCAGGATCCTCTGTCCATGGGATTTTCCAGCCAAGAATACTGGAGTAGGTTGCCATTTCCTTCTCCAGGGAATCTTCCCGACCCAGGGATCAAACCTGGGTCTCCTACATTGCAGGCAGACGCTTTACCATCTGAGCCACCAGGGAAGCCCCAGACAATCTCTTTAGGCAACTGTAAAGAATCATTGTAAGATTAAAAATACATAATGCAGGTTAAAGAACAGGAAAGAAAGTAGAAACAATACTGAGAATTGTATTTGCCTATTACTGATTAGAATATTGTATTGACACATTGTGAGAACAGGTTAAATATCAAATAGGATATATATTATTATCTCCACAATAATTAGTTATATATGAAACTAATTACTTATATCTGCAGCTGTTATTTTTCTGGAAATGCTTCAAACAGTTCACAAATGGTCTTGTTTAGGTCTTCTCGAATGATTTTGTTTTTCAATTGATTCGATATTTATACAGAAAACTTTTACTAGGAAATCAAATATTGTTAAATTCTGAATAAGATTAAAAAAAAAAAAGAACTAGCTCCCTCTCTCATGTGACTTACACTGACAACACATAGGGAGCAGACAGTTGATTGAATAGATTTTAAATTTCAACCATGCTTAAGTGCTAATAAAGACCTTGAAGTAAACAAGAAGACAAATAAGACAATAATCTATCAAGCCTGGTGCCTCCCAGGTGGCTCAGTGAAAAAGAATCTGCCTGCCAATGTAGGAGATGCAGGCTTGATTCCTGGGTTGAGAAGATTCCCTGGATACTCACTCCAGGATTCTTGCCTGGGAAATCCTATAGACAGAGGGGCCTACCAGGCTATATTGCACAATCAAATAATTTATCTTGCACATCCTATAATCATTTTAAGTGGAGGAAGTGAAAAATAAATTATTTATTTAACTTTTTAATTAATAATTATGCTATTAAACTCTCCAAGTAGTAGTAAAATCACATTGTAGTATTATATATAGTTTTATCTTTTATAATTTTAGTTGATAATGCACATCTTTTAAAAAATGAAATAAATACTATAAAATTTCAGTACACTGAAATGTTCCTTAGTTATATAGATCAAAAATAATTTTGAAGGGTCATTAAAAATGTACACATTTGTCAAAAATGACAATGTCCATGATATGAGAAATCTATTCTCATTGCTTCTGCAATGTAAATCTAACCAATGTTATCTTCCAAATAGTAAGCTTCTGCAACCTAGATGTAACTAATGTTGTCTTCCAAGTGTTTGAACAATACTTTCATCTTGTTGTTTTAAATCAAGGGTGAGGAAGAAACACACATGACAATCCACTTTTCAAAGAGTAAAAAGGAATAACAAAATTTATATTTTCTTATACTAGTCACTAAGATGATTGCTAGAAAGTTTGAAAACAAAAATCAGACTGGAAAAATAGTTTTGCAGTAAACCAAACTAGTTTTACATTTTATTTTTGAAATTCACAATTTATAATTGAAATTACAATTTATTTTTGGTAAAAACTTGTGAATAAAAAGCATTTGTTATATATGCATAGTATAATTGAAACCAAAGATCCTATTAAAATATAGAAAAACATTTCATTCAGTTCAGTTCAGTCACTCAGTCGTGTCGGACTCTTTGCTACACCATGAATTGCAGCACGCCAGGCCTCCCTGTCGATCACCATCTCCCGGAGTTCACTCAGACTCACATCCATCAAGTCCGTGATGCCATCCAGCCATCTCATTCTCTGTTGTCCCCTTCTCCTCCTGTCCCCAATCCCTCCCAGCATCAGAGTTTTTTCCAATGAGTCAACTCTTCTCATGAGGTGGCCAAAGTACTGGAGTTTCAGCTTTAGCATCATTTCTTCCAAAGAAATCCCAGGGCTGATCTCCTTCGGAATGGAATGGTTGGATCTCCTTGCAGTTCAAGGGACTCTCAAGAGTCTTCTCCAACACCACAGTTCAAAAGCATCAATTCTTCGGTGCTCAGCCTTCTTCACAGTCCAACTCTCACATCCATACATGACCACAGGAAAAACCATAGCCTTGACTAGACAGACCTTAGTCGGCAAAGTAATGTCTCTGCTTTTGAATGTGCTATCTAGGTTGGTCATAACTTTTCTTCCAAGGAGTAAGCGTCTTTTAATTTCATGGCTGCAGTCACCATCTGCAGTGATTTGGGAGCCAAAAAATAGTCTGACACTGTTTCTACTGTTTCCCCATCTATTTCCCATGAAGTGATGGGACCGGATGCCATGATCTTCATTTCCTGAATGTTGAGCTTTCGGCCAACTTTTTCACTCTCCTCTTTCACTTTCATCAAGAGGCTTTTTAGGGTTTTACATTTATCAGTTACTCATACATTTCAGAGTATATATTAAATGATTAGACTTTCCTGGTGGCTCAGATGGTAAAGGATCCGCCTGCAATGTGGGAGACCTAGGTTCGATCCCTGGGTGGGGAAGATCCACTGGAGAAGGGAAAGGCTACTGATTGCTTCTACAGGTTTTGTTAGTAAGAATCAGAGAATCAGATGGTACTTTCTAACTTCCCTTATCTTCTTCTTGGTTGTATATTTTTGTTTCCATAGATTAGTTCTTTGAATTTTGGAGTACACAAGATCTGAGTAAATTAACATTTCTGAGTTCTTTTTTTTTTCTTTTTTCACTCCAACAAAGGTCCGTCTAGTCAAGGCTATGGTTTTTCCAGTAGTCATGTATGAATGTGAGAGTTGGACTGTGAAGAAAGCTGAGCACCGAAGAATTGATGCTTTTGAACTGTGGTGTTGGAGAAGACTCTTGAGAGTCCCTTGGACTGCAGGGAAATCCAACCAGTCGATTCTGAAGGAGATCAACCCTGGGATTTCTTTGGAAGGAATGATGCTAAAGCTGAAACTCCAGTACTTTGGCCACCTCATGTGAAGAGTTGACTCATGGAAAAGACTCTGATGCTGGGACGGATTGAGGGCAGGAGGAGGAGGGGACAATAGAAGATGAGATGGCTCGATGGAATCACAGACTCGATGGATGTGAGTCTGAGTGAACTCCAGGAGTTGGTGATAGACAGGGAGGCCTGGTGTGCTGTGATTCATGGGGTAGCAAAGAGCTGGACATGACTGAGTGACTGAACTGAACTGAACTCAACATTATTTACAAGTTACCATTAAGAGTTTGAATATTAGTTGCCTGAATATGACATTCAGGAAGGCCATGTGCATAGCTTAGGATTTGGAGTCATACGGCCTGAACTCACTTTTGACACTATGACTATGTAATCTTGGCAAGGTAATTTGTCTTTTGAAGACTTCAGTTTCTTCACATATAACAGAGGAGTCCTAAAATTCATCTCGTTGGATTGTTGAGAAACATGAGTATATAAAAGATGCTTATCAAATGCCAGCATTATTATTTTTTAATCTACTTTTCAGCCTAATAAGTGATGAGAATCAATAAAAGAATATGGTAAGTTGCAACAGTTTCTAAAATGATATTAACTGTTTATGAAATAATAAAAGTTAATGTCATTTCTTAGAAACAACAACTATTGCTATTTTCTAACCATATAGAGAATGGTGAAATCCACAAGCATTATTAATTTATTTTATCAAATACAAACATTGCATCTGCTATGCCAGACACTATTTCAATTACTTGAAAAATATTAACTCACTTAATGTTAATAGTAACCCTTTGAACTAGATAAAGAAACTGAGGAATAAGTCATTAAGAAATTACCTATGGTTACATTTCGATGTGAAAAATCCAGGATTGAATCCCAGGCTCTCTCTCAAGAGTTCAACATCTTAACTGGATGTTATTTCTCAATTTTGAATAGTCCAACATGATAAAAATTCTAAAGTCATTAAAACATCTTAGATAAATAGAAATAACAAATGAATCAGAGAAATATTTCATTGCTTACAGGTTGCTATTTCAAGGTAATATGGCATTTCCAAATAGTTGCAAGTATTAAGGAAAACAATCTTGAATCTGAGAAATTTCCTAATTTCAGTGTCAATAATACCCATTTCCTATAAAAAGTACAAAATTATAAAGTTATGAGGAACTATAATATGGATAAATGTAACTCTTCAGGATATAATATCAAATGTCATTTTATAATAATTGATATCAAATATTTACTTGAAAACAACATAAACAATGGGCATTACAAAACTGTCTTGGTAATCTCCAGCCTTACAAAGCCAACTTTCAATTTATATGTCCCTGCTGCTCCTATTGCTGCTAAGTTGCTTCAGTCGTGTCCAACTCTGTGCGACCCCATAGACAGCAGCCCACAAGGCTCCCCAGTGCCAGGGATTCTCAAGGCAAGAACACTGGAGTGGGTTGCTATTTCTTCCTCCAAAGTGAAAGTGAAAAGAGAAAGTGAAGTCACTCAGTCGTGTCCGACTTTTAGCGACCCCATGGACTGCACCCTACGAGGCTCCTCCGTCCATGGGATTTTCCAGGCAAGAGTACTGGAGTGGGGTGCCATTCAGTTCAGTTCAGTCGCTCAGTCGTGTCCAGCTCTTTGCAACCCCATGAATCGCAGCACGCCAGGCCTCCCTGTCCATCACCAACTCCCGGAGTTCACTCAGACTCACGTCCATGCAGTCAGTGATGCCATCCAGCCATCTCATCCTCTGTCGTCCCCTTCTCCTTCTGCCCCTGATTCCTCCCAGCATCAGAGTCTTTTCCAATGAGTCAACTCTTTGCGTGAGGGGTGCCATTAAGCTGTCCTAAATGTTCTTAAATAATCATGTCACAAACTGCATTTCTGATCTTTACCTCTCCATATTGATCCATTTAAAAAGTGGAATATTTTGTCTACCGCTCTTCATCATCATCATCCTTTTAAAAGCCACCACACACTAACAAGAATGGGCCTAATAATATTTTTATAAATTATTTTTTTCATAATTCAGAACCAAATCATTTACAATGCACAAAAACTCAGTATTCATAGTAAGCAGAAATCAAAGTTTCTGTTGCTCATCAAAAACAAAGAAACTTTTGCAAAAAATGTGGTTCCAATAGAGATTAAAGTCACCTGAAAAATATTTGAAAACAATAATATATAAAATACATAGATAGCTGTGACTCTGGACAGAAAAACAGATTCAATTTGAATGTAAAATTCAGGGTAATAGGAAAAGTAATAGAAGGCACGAAAATTTGAAGAAAAGTAGAAATCTAGTATCAGATAGCCTAAAAATGCACATGGATTATACTATCTAACCTACAAAAATGTTAAAGCTAACAAATGCAGTTAGCAAATTTGGAGAATATAAAGTCAATATTTTAAAAGTCAAAGAAAATTATAACAGTCAATCTAAGATACCAGAAAGTAAAACAAACATCCTCAGGTATAAGTTCAACAAAGATTTAAAAATATTTATTAATAATAACTTCACTAAAAGTTACAGAAGATTGCTAAGATAAATGCAAAAGGACCTAAATAAATAAATGCTCATCAAATTTTAAAAATCTATTATTTATATATTCATTCTTCCAAAAGAGATTTATATGTCCAATGAAACGAGGAAAAGTAAAAACAGGCCTTTTTGAAGAAAAATACAAGTTATTTCTAAAATTTATATGAAAATGCAAGGCATTTAAACTAGCCAATGCAATACTAAAAAAAGAACAATGCTGGAAAACCTATATTGCCTTATCTCAAGATTTACTATACTGTTGTAGTAAATAAGAGAGTGCAATCTTGGTACAGAAATAAACAAATTATTCCATGAGATATAATAGACTACCCAGAAGTAGTCCTACTTGTATATAACCAATTGATCTATTATCAACGGTATCTAATGTGGAGAGGAGAGACTTTTAAACAAAGAGTGCTCTCCACAGACCAAAAAAAAAAAAAAAAAAAACCCACAAAAAACCCAACTTTATCATTCCCTTACATCATATATAAAAACTAATTAAAGAGTAAATATAAATGCAAGTATTAAAATTATAAATTTTATAGAGAAAAGATATGATGAAATCTTTCCTATCTTTGTGGGCAAGATTTCATTGTCTATGGAATAGCACAGCTGTTACCCAGAAAATGTTACCCATAAAATAAGAGTTGACACAATGAACTTCGGCAAAATAAAACATATTGCTCATCAAAAGCTGCCTTTAACAAAACTAACACAATGAACTTCGGCAAAATAAAATATACTGCTCATCAAAAGATACCTTTAACAAAACTAACAGATAAGATACCAATGGTAAGAAAATGCTTAAATAAATACATCAGATGAAGATCTATAAAGCATTTCTATAACTCACTAATAAAATGAAAACAAAAAACTGGCAAATGATTTGAAAATTTTCTTTGCAAAAGAAAATACGGTTAACAAACTCATGGAAAAGTGTTCACTATTACTAGTCATAAGAAAAATGTAAAGCAAAGACAAAATGAGATACTACTTAACACTCAATGGAATATCATGTTTAAAAAGACTGATTTGGAGCAACTGAAACTCATACATTATTGGCAAATGTGTACAATGATATAAACACTTCAGAAACTAGTATAAAATTCTTTTCATAAAATTAAATTCCTACTTTGTGACTCAGTGCTTTTGTGCGTGTATTTTTACATTTTTAGTCAAGAGCCTATCAGGCTACAGTCCATGTGGTCACAAACGAGTCAGATACAACTTAGTGAACTAAATAACAAATGTGTAACTGGCTTACCAAAGAAAACTTCTCTCTGAAGGATGAGAAGTAAAAGTGATGAAAGTGTACTCCAGAAAAACAAATACATTCCTGCTGCCCTTAACTTCAGATAGCTGTGCTTAACTTTAGACATCTCAGGGATAATTTTTATTCTTGAAAGAGTAGAGTATTCTAGGTGGCAAGCTGGCCATCAGCAAATGATGTAGTAGGTTGCATAATCTTTAGAATCTCTTCTCTTCAGACTCTACTTCATTTGCCTCCCCTGACATCGCACCTTCCTTCCTGGACTCCCAAGAGCAGGTTGCACATGGCTGCTGTTCTCTGCTAAAGAGTTAGCTGATAATTAAGATGATATCTGAACCCAAGGTGTTAGCTGACAAAGTTTAAGGTATCAGCCCCCTTAGTGAATTTATACTTAAATAAGGGACTTTGAAAAACAAAATCCTTGTTTTGTCCTTTTCATTTTCAACGTTCAGTCTTTAATATCTTTTCCTTTATTCTGAAAAGATTTCTGTTCATAAAATTAGAATGAAACATCATATTTATAACTAAATCGATCAGTTCCATTATCTACCCTGTCCAACATCTGTACTATTTATCAACGAAATACAAGATACAACAGCAAATAGATGCATGGACCACATTACACCTATAGTTTTAATTACAATAAATATACATTATACATTATAATAAATATAGATTATCACTGCATTTATTTCTTTCAGTCAATGCTTTCAACCATTAAAATGACTATCAGTAATTTTACTTGATATATTAAATCAAAGTATGACTGACCATAGGATTCTCAGCCTCCATCCATATGAATAAAATTTTAGTGATTCCTGAATCCAATAAAAATTCGATAAATTCTCAAGACAAGTACTTTATCAATACTCTTAATCATATTAGAACATCCATGTATGTTCTAATTAACTACTTGCAGGGAAAGGAATATCATAACTTTGGAGACTGACAATACTTTTGTTCATTTAAGAAGTCTCTGCTTATTTCAAGAGCCATTCTTCTATGATTTTTGTAGAAATATTATTTTTAAAGTAGAATTGTCTGACCAACACCACTTTCCTAGTTGTAAACTTTGTCATGTACTCTTTGGAAAAAGATTTTTATGCCACCTCTGACTTTCCTATCTAGGTAAAATATTCCTAAGGATTTCATACAAATTTATTTTTAGATGATTCATCATTCTGCTCCTTTCATCTGAAATAACTTAATTTTTCTGCTCTTATTTCCAGTCATGAATATTGAGGATCAGTTATTGATAAGATAGGTAAGACTGAATCATAGCTATCCTCGTTTGCTAATTATGAGTGGAAAATCAACTGCATCTTTGGACTGTAGATACAGAGGTTTAATCTGGCATCAGTGCAAAGGAAAATATATGTGCTCAATCGTGAAGTCTTATCTGACTCTCTGCAATGCCATGTTCTGTAGCCTGCAAGGATCCTTTAGTCCATGGGATTTTCCAGGCAAGAATACTGGGGTGGGTTGCCATCCCCTCTTATGGGGGATCTTTCCAATCCAGGAATTGAGCCTGTGTTTCCTGCATCTCCTGTATTGGCAGAAGGATTCTTTACCAGTGAGCCAATAAGAAGACTACAAAGGGATGTAGAGGATATTGAAAGTCAGAAGATAATATTAAGGGCATGATGACAATGTGACACAGTGAAAATACAGGAGTGACTAGAGTTATACTGAAGATACAATAGAAGTCATGTTATTAGACAAATTATTAACTATGGAAAAAGATTATGACAGAATTAGGTTAGGGTGGGTATGAATATAGAACTAGCACTAACTGAAATTTGAGGATAATTAGATCAGGTTTAGGAAGATGAATTCAGACTGAAGAATGTGGAAACTGAGATATCAGAAAGACACTTAGAAATAATCTAAAGGAAATATGGAATTTAAAAGGTGACCTTCAGAGTAGGTATGCCTAGAGGTTGATATTCCAGAATTCAAATTATTAGAATTGAAAAGTAATTTTTTATTCCAAGAGTATTTTTGTCAGTTCAGATTGGCATAACAAAACACCATCATTGAGAGGCTGAAACAATGAGACCTTATTTCTAACAGTTCTGGAGCCTGGGAAGTCCAAGATCAAAGTGAGGATAGATTCAGTGTCTTGTGAGAGGTTGCTGCCTGGTTTGTAGATGAGAGTCTTTCCACTGTATCCTCTTATGGCAGAAGGCAGAGAAAGAAGCACAAAATTTTATAAGCCTTTTTATAAAAGCACTAACTCTACCATGAGGGCTATAACCTCATGACTTAATTACCTCCCAAAGGCTCTATCTCCAAACATTGTCATTTGGGGAGTAAAGTTTTAATATATGAATGGAAGATAGCAAATACACAGTCTATAACAAAGAGAGGATACCATAACCAAGGTCAACCTGTGGACAGGTAAAAATGTTGAGGAATATACAAATATAACACATGGGAGTAAGGAATACAAACTGAAGAGATTAATAAATAATCAGAGAATTATGATGAGTCTGATATAAAATTCACAGAAAATGACAGATCAAGAACACTGAGATGGAGGAGATATATCAAGATGACAGAATGAGGACATGGAACTCACTCTCCTATCCCAATAAGCACATCAATTCTTTGTGTGTCAAATCAAACACAAACACAAAATTGTTCCACATACAAGTGGAACAACTCTCACTAAAAAATTGCTGGAAATTGGCAGAAAGACTTCTGCACAACCGAGACTGTAAGAAAAATCCACAGGTACTTGAGTAAGAAGGGAATAAAAGCAATCAGTTCTGGACCTATGCCCCTGGAATGGGACTCAGAGGAAAGGGGAGAATAATGGGTAGAGATCTGCCCTGAGAAGCATGCTATGAGAGGGGGTATTACAATACCAATACAGGGTATTCCAGCCCTAGAATCCTACAAAAGAGAGAAAGCCATGCTTGAGTGGTTGGGGGATCACTGGGCAGTGAGTAGCCTGAATTCCAATCATGAAGAGCAAGCCTACACTGGTTTGCCCCTAAGATAGGGCAGATAGGGCATAGAAACAACTGCCACAGTGGCTGCTGTTTTTCTGCCACCACCTTGATTTGTGCCCTAGGCCCAGCCAAGTGAATGCTCCAGCATTACTCAAGGTAATAGAGTGTTACTGGATCTAGAGCTGACAGAATGGGGGAGAAAACTGTACCCTGGAAGAAAGTCATTCTGGTTCTGAAGCCTGGGTGGGGTGGCAGCAGCAATAAAAGCTGCTTTTCTACACACTAATAGTGAGCTATCAAAGAAAAAAATAGTCCTGTTTAAAATCTCAGCAAAAATAATAAAATACATTTTTTTATTAGGTTAAGTTAAGAAAGTTAATTTTATTCCTATTCTGTTAACTATAAAACATCACTAAAGGAAATAGAAAAAAAAAATGAAAAGATACCCTATGCTTTTTGATTTAAAAAGTTAATATTGCTAAAATGGCCATACTACTCAAAGCAGTCTGTAGATTTAATTCAACTCCTATCAAAATAGCCATGACATTTTTCAGAGAACTAGAAAAAATAATCTGAAAATTCATATGGAACCACAGAAGACCCTGAATTACCAAATAAATCTTGAGAAAAAAAAAAAAAAAAAACAAGCTGGAGGTGTCACATTCCCAAATTTCAGACTTCAGACTATAGTATGAAGATATAGTAATCAAAACAGCCTGGTACTGGCACAAAAACAGACACATAGATCAATGGAACAAAACAGAGAGCCCAGAAATAAAACTCATGCACCAATCCTCAATAAATCCACAGCAAGAGGAAAGAATGACAAATGACAAAAAGACAATCTCTTCAAAAACTGGAGCTGGGAAAACTGGACAAATACATCTAAAGGACTGAGATTACAACATTTTTTCACACAATTTATAAAAATAAACTCAAAATGGATTAGAGACCTAAATGTAATCAGAAGCCATAAAACTTCTAGAAAAGAACATAAGTAGAACACTCTTTGATATATATCATAGCAATAATTTTTTTGGTTCTGTCCCTAGAAGCAAAAGAAACAAATGCAAAAATAAACCAGTGGGAACTTTTATTAAACGCAAAAGCCTTGTGCAGCAAAAGAAACCATCAACAAAACAAAAAACAATGAAAATAAATTCATTCTATTGAATGGGAAGAAATATTTTCAAATATGACAGGCATGGGGTTAATATTCAACATATACACACAGTTCATACAATTCAATATTAAAAAAATAAACAATCCATCAAAATATAGGCTGAAGCCCTGAATAGACATTTGACCAAATATATATAGATGACTATCAGGCACACAAACAGATGTTCAACAATGCTAAGCATTAAAGAAATGCAAATCAAAATGACAATGAGATATCAGCTCCCTTCAATCAGAATGGCATAATCAAAAACTCTACAAATAATTTTTTTTAATTGGAGAATAGCTTCACAATATTGCATTGGATTCTGCCTTACAACATACATTAGCCATAGGTATATGTGTATATATATCCTCACCCTCTTGAACCACCCTGTCACAGAGCACAGGTTGGACATCCTATGTTATATTACAGCTTCCCATTAGCTACTTTATTCATGGTACTCTCTCAATTCATCCCACCCTCTCCTTCCCCTGCTGTAACCACAGGACTTTCCTCTATATTTGCATCTCTATTCCTCCCCTGTAAATAGGTTTATCAGTACTATTTTCCTAGAAGCACTGTTTACAATCACCAGGACATGGAGGCAATCTATATGTTCATTGACTAATGAATGGATAGATATTGTGGGACACACATACATTGGATATCACTGAGCCATAAAAAAGGGAACAAATCTGAGTCAATTAAAATAAGATGAATGAACCTAGAACCTGTTATACAAGTAAGTCAGAAAGAGAAAGCCTTCAATTAAAAAAAAAAAAGAGAATAGAAAACATGCCATATTAAAAGTATCGTTAATATGTACCAAGTCCTGTACTAACTGCTTTATATAGGTTATCTCCCTTAAAATGACAGAATCTCTTTAAAAGCTTAGCATCAGCCACATGAGTAAAAAGCCTCAGACACTTTAACTTATCTAAAGGTTTCTGTGTGGAAATTGGTGAAGCTGAGTTTTAATTTTAGGCTTATGTGTGTGTGGTTTAATCACTAAATTAGATTACCATAAATAATGACTGTAAGATAAGACTGAAAATGAAAAAGGGCCAAAAGCATTTGTTAACTAAACAGTGATCTTCTAAAGACCAGTTTGTGAATATTTACCAGGACAGAAGCTCAGTCAAGAGGAACTGAGATGTGACTGGGCAGTAGAGAGTGTAGAAAATGACAAGACATTTAACACTGCAATAAAGAGAGTTTAGCTTGATGGATTACTGGAGTAGAATGAAGAACATCTTATATTAAATGTCCTTTTTTTTTTTTTTAATGATTAGGGAAACTAGAAAACTGCTGCATGTTAACAGAATCATTTCACATTTGTGGTATAAGTGGTTCTATGGGTCATTGACTCAGAGATGAAAACTGACACAACTGAATAGCAATTTATGCTCACTGATGCATCACTAGGAAATCACCTAAATTAGATAGCTCTTGTTAAAAGTAATTGCATACATGAGATTAAAGAAAGTGAAATGTCAAAATACTAGACAGAAATAAAAAATAATCATCTGAATCTTGTGGAAAATAATACCTGTGTTTTAAAGACATATTAGTATCTATAAAACTTCGACTGTACCGCTTCCCGATATAGATTCATTCTGTGTGCTGTGCTTAGTCGCTCAGTCGTGTCCAGCTCTTTGTGACCCCATGGATTGTAGCCCACCAGGCTCCTCTTTCCATGGGGATTCTCTAGGCAAGAATACTGGAACGCATTGCAATGCCTCCTCCAGGGAATCTTCCCAACCCAGGGACTGAACCCAGGTCTCCTGCATTGAAGGGAGACTTTTTACCATTGGAGCCACTAGAGAAGCCCCAATATAGATGTGCAATTTATAAGAATCTGAAAAAATACACATATTCTTATAAAAAGACAAGATGATGGCTTTTAAAATTTAAAAGAAAATGGGAGAGACTTGATTTTATTTTTTTAATTCCAGGACATTAGTAACTTTACAAAAGATTGTGCTATACCATAGTAAAATCATTCACAGCACATCTAGCTAAGAGCCACTGTTGGGCACTAGTGAGTAGATTTGTATAACAGATATTTTGATTGAAGATTCTAAATATTTCAATTGAGACAGCCCTTAAAGATATAAGGAGAATTTATTATTTCTTAATATTTATAGCTTCATTTTCCTAATGCACAGAAGATAAGTACTTTTTCATGCTGTGGTAGTTAGTCTGTAATTAAATCAAACAGGTACTCTAATATACTAAAAGACATTTTTGACACAAATAATACAGTTTAAGAAAATATTCAAATACAAACATATACAAAAAGCACATTAAATGGTTCTCCAGGGGCAGGGTAGGGGAAAAGGGTACATACACACACACAAACACACACATACATACACACACACCCTTTGTCCAGGTGTGGTCATATGACCACATTATCACCAATGCTATGAGAGAATAAATGAAATTTGCACTCACATGGCGGCCTCTACTGCCCATAGGAAATTGTTTCTTCGGGTCTTCTATTTTTCCAGATATGATGTCACCCAATTCTGATTATGCTAAAGAATACAAGTATCCTGGGGAGACCAGAACAACAATATGAAAGAAGAAGTTGTTCAGTCACTAAATCATGTCCAAAATATAATGACCCCATGAGCTATAGCACACCAGGCTTCTCTGTCCTCTACTGTCTCCCAGTGTTTGCTCAAATTCATATCCGTTGAATTGGTAATGCTATCTAACCATCTAATCCTCTATCACCCGCTTCTCTTCCTGTCCTCAATCTTTCCTAGCATCAGGGTCTTTCCCAATGAGTAGGCTCTTCCAATCAGGTGGCCAAAGAACTGGAGCTTAGGGAATAGTCCTTTCAAAAAATACTCAGGGTTGATTTCCATTAGGATGACTAGTTTGATCTCCTTGAAATATAAGGGACTTTGGAGAGTCTTCTACAGCACAACAATTTGACTACTGGAAAAATGAAAGCTTCGCATATATGGATCTTTGCTGGCAAAGTGACGTAGCTGCTTTTTAATATGCTGTCTAGGGTTGTCACAGATTTCCTTCCAGGGAGCAAGTGTCTTTTAATTTCATGGCTGCAGTCACCATCTGCTGTGATTCTGGAGCCCAAGAAAATAAAATCTGTCACAGCTTCCACTGTTTCCCCTTTTATTTGCCATGCAGTAATATGTCTGTATACCATGATCTTACTTTTTTTTTTTTAATGTTGAGTTTCAAGCCAGCTTTTGCACTTTCACCTTCATCAAGAGGCTCCTAAGTTCATCTTCACTTTCTGCCATTAGAGTGGTATTGTCAACATATCTGAAGTTGTTGATATTTCTCCTAGCATTCTTGACTCCAGCTTATGATTCATCAAGCTTGGCATTTTGCACAATGAATTCTGCATACAAGTTTAAAAAGCATGATAACAATCTTGTTGCAATTTTTTCCTAATTGGAACCAGTCACTTATTCCATATTAAGTTCTAACTGTTGATTCTTGACCTGCATACAGGTTTCTCAGGAAGCAGGTAAGGTAGTCTGGTATTCCCATTTCTTCAAAATTTTGCAAAATTTTTTATGATCCACACAACCAAAGACTATAGCATAGTCAATGAAGCAGAAGTAGACTTTTTTCTAGAATTCCTTTGCTTTCTCCATGATCCAATGATTGTCGACAATTTGATCTCTGTTTCCTCTGTCTCTTTGAAACCCAGGTGTACATCTGGAATTTATAAATTGGCATACTGCTGAAGCCTGAGTTCAGTTCAGTTGCTGTATTGTGTCCAACTCTTTGCAATGCCATGGATTACAGCACACCAGGATTCCCTGTCCATCATCAACTCCGGAGCTTACTAAATCTCATGTCCACTGAGTCAGTGATGCCATCTAACAATCTCATCCTCTATTGTCCCCTTCTCCTCCCACCTTCAATCATTCCCAGCATCAGAGTCTTTTCAATGAGTCAGTTCTTCACATTAGATGGCCAAAGTATTCAGCTTCAGCATCAGTCCTTCCAATGAACATTCAGGGCTGATTTCCTTTAGGAAGGACTGGTTGGATTGCTTTGCTATCCCAAGGACTCTAAAGAGTCTTCTCCAACACCATAGTTCAGAAGGATCAATTCTTCAGCACTCAGTTTTCTTTACTGGCCAACTCTCACATCCATACATGACTACTGGAAAAGCCAAAGCTTTGACTCAATGGACCTTTGTTGGCAAAGTAATGTCTCTGCTTTTTAATATGCTATTTAGGTTGGTCATAGCTTTTCTTCCAAGGAGCAAGTGTCTTTTAATTTCATGGCTGCAGCAAGGCTTTCATCATCTGCAGTAATTTTTGAGCCTTCCAAAATAAAGTCTGTCACTGTTTCCATTGTTTCTGTATCTATTTGCCATGAAGTGATGGGACCAGATGCTATGATCTTAGTTTTCTGAATGTTGAATTTTAAACCAACTTTTCCACTCTCCTTTTCCACTTTCATCAATAGGCTCTTCAGTTCTTCTTCTCTTTCTGCCATAAGGGTTGTGACATCTGCATATCTGAGGTTACTGATATTTCTCCTGTCAATCTTGATTCCAGCTTGTGCTTCTCCAGTCCAGCATTTTTCATGATGTACTCTGCATATAAGTTAAATAAGCAGGGTGACAATATCCAGCCTTGACATATTCTTTTCCCAATTTGGAACCAGTCCATTGTTCCAAGTCCAGTTCTAACTGTTGCTTCTGGATCTGCTTACAGCTTTGTCAGGAGGCAGGTCAGGTGGTCTGATATTCCCATGTCTTTCAGATTTTTTCCACAGTTGATTGTGATCCACACAGTCAAAGGCTTTGGAGTAGTAAATAAAGCAGAAGTAGATGCTTTTTTTGGATTCTCATGCTTTTTCAATGATCCAATGGGTTTTGGCAATTTGATCTCTGGTTCCCCTGGATTTTCCAAATCCAGCTTGAACATCTGGAATTTCACAGTTCATGTACTGTTGAAGCCTGGCTTGGAGAATTTTGAGCATTACTTTACTAGTATGTGAGATGAGTGCAATTGTGCGGTAGTTTGAGTATTCTTTGGCATTGCCTTTCTTTAGGATTGGAATGAAAACTGACCTTTTCCAGTCCTGTGGCCACTGCTGAGTTTTTTTTTAAATAATGCTTTATTAGTAATGCTTCCTAAGGTCTATTTGACTTAGCACTCCATTATGTCCAGCTCCAGGTGAGTTACTACAGCATCATGGTTATCTGGGTCATTAAGACCTTTTTTGTATAGATTTGTGTATTCTTGTCACCTTTTCTTAATCTCTTCTGCTTCTGTGAGGTCTTTACCATTTCTGTCTTTTATTGTGTCCATGTTTGCATGAAATGTTCCCTCGATATCTAAAGTATTCTTGAAGTGATAGATCTCTACCCTTTCTCATTCTGTTGTTTTCCTCTATCTTTGCAATGTTCCTTTAAGAAGGCATGTATGGATCCCTTTAAGCTATTCTCTGGAACTCTTCATTCAGTTGGGTGTATTTTCCCCTTCTCCCTTGCCTTTCATATCTTGTTCTTTCCTTGTAGACCTCTTCAGATAACCACTTTGCCCTTCTGCATTTACTCTTCTTTGGTATGATTTTGGTCATTTCCTCCTGTATAATGTTATGAACCTCTGTCGATAGCTCTTCAGGCACTCTGTCTGCCAGATGTAATCCTTTGAATCTCATTGTCACCTTCACTGTATAATCATGAGGGGTTTGATTTTGGTCATACCCAAATGAACTAATGGTTTTCCCTACTTTTTTTTTCAATTTAAGCCTGAATTTGATGATTTGAGCCACAATCAGTTCCAGGACTTGTTTTTACTGACTGAACGGAGCTTCTCCATCTTCAGCTATCAAGAACATAAATAAATCTGATTTCAGTATTGACCATCTGGTGATATGCATGGATAGATTTATCTTTTGGGTTGTTGGAAAAGGATGTTTGCTATGACTAACATGTTATCTTCACAAGACTGTTAGCTTTTTGCTTTCTTCATTTTGTACTCCAAGGCCAAATTCACCTGCTATTCCAGGTATCTCTTGACTTCTTACTTTTGCATTCCAATCTCCTATGATGAAATGGACTTTTTTTTTTTTTTTTGGTGTTAGTTCTATAAGATGATTCAGGTCTTCATAGAACCATTAGACTTCAGCTTCTTTGGCATCAGCGGTTGGGGCATAGACTTGGATTATTCTGATAGTTGAATGGCTTGCCTCAGAAATGAAACCAAGATTATTCTATCATTTTTGAGACTGCAGCCAAGAACTGCACTTTGGACTGTAATCTTGGCTATGAAAGAAGACATGGGGGTCCATTAATGATCTCATCTAACAGAACTGCCTTGGTAGCATAGATTTATCAGATTCTGATAGAAGGAGGAAAAATAATAATCTTCTTATAGAAGCCACTGCACTATTCTGAGCTGCATCAGAACTCTAAGGGGATGTGTATGAAATGTATTTGCCTTGTCAATTATCACAGAAGTAGATATAATGGTCATTTCAATTAAATTAATCCATTCCAGTCCATTTTAGTTCACTGATTCCTAAAATGTCAATGTTCACTCATGCCATCTCCTAACTGACCACTTCCTTGATTCATGGAGCTAACATTCCAGGTTTCTATGCAATATTGTTCTTTACAGCATTGGACTTTACTTCCATCACCAGTCACATCCACAACTGGGTGTTGTTTTTGCTTCAGCTCCATCTCTTCATTCTTTCTGGAGCTATTTCTCCACTGTCCTCCAGTAGCATATTGGGTACCTACTGACCTGGGGAGTTCATCTTTCAACGTCCTATCTTTTTGCCTTTTCATACTGTTCATGTGGTTCTCAAGGCAAGAATACTGAAGTGGTTTGCCATTCCCTTCTCCATTGGACCACGTTTTGTCAGAACTCTCCACCATGACCTGTCTGACTTGGGTGGTCCTACGTGGCATGGCCCATAGTTTCATTGAACTAGACAAGGCTGTGGTACATGTGATCAGTTTGATTAGTTGTCTGTAATTGTGGTTTTCATTCTGTCTGACCTCTGATGGATAAGAATAAGAGACTTATAGAAGCTTCAATATGGAAAAGACTGACTGAGGAGGAAACTGGGTCTTGTTCTGATGGGCGGGGCCATGCTCAGTAAATCTTTAATCCAATTTTCTGTTGAATGTCGGGGCTGGATTCTGTCCCTGTTGTTTGACCTGAGGCAAAACTATGGTGGAATATGAAGATAATGAAGATAATGGCTACCTCCTTCAAAAGTTCCCCTGTAGCCCCTGACCCTGCAGCAGGCCACCACTAACCCACACCTCTGCAAGAGACTCCTGCACATTCATGGGCAAATCTGGGTTAGTCTCTTGTGTGGTCACTGTTCCACAACACAGATAACCATTATATCTACTAGATTTAACTCAGATGACCATTATATCTACTATTATGGGCAAGAATCCCTTAGAGCAAATGGAGTAGCCCTCATAGTCAATTAAAGAATCCGAAATGCAGTACTTGGATGCAATCTCAAAAACAGCAATGATCTCTGTTCATTTCCAAGGCAAACCATTCAATATCACAGTAATCCAAGTCTATGACTCAACCAGTAATGCTGAAGAAGCTGAAGTTGAATGATTCTAGGAAGAACTACAAGCCCTTTTAGAACTAACAACCAAAAAAGATGTCCTTTTCATTATAAGGGACTGGAATGCAAAAGTAAGTAGTCAAGAGATACCTAGAGAAACAGGCAAATTTGGCCTTAGAGTACAAAATGAAGCGGGTCAAAGGCTAACAAAGTTCTGCCTAGAGGACGCACTGATCATAGCAACAGTCATATCTCTTTCAACAACACAAGAGAAGACTCTACACATGGACACCACCAGATTGTCAATACTGAAATCAGATTGATTATATTCTTTGCAGTCAAAGAAGGAGAAAATCTATACAGTAACCAAAAGCAAGACTGGGAGCTGACTGTGGCTCAGATCGTGAACTCCTTATTACCAAATTTAAACTTAAATTTAAAAAAGTAGGGAAAACCACTAGACCATTCAGGTATGACCTAAATCAAATCTGTTATGGTTATACAGTGGAAGTGAGAAATAGATTTAAGGGATTAGGTCTGATAGACAGAGTGCCTGAAGAACTATGGATGGAGGTTAGTCACATTGTACAGGTGGCATTGATCAAGACGATCCCCAAGAAAAAGAAATGCAAAAAGGCAAAATGGTTGTTTGAGGAGGCCTTACAAATAGCTGAGAAAAGAAGAGAAGCTA
Source organism: Capra hircus (assembly GCF_001704415.2). Taxonomy (NCBI): domain Eukaryota; kingdom Metazoa; phylum Chordata; class Mammalia; order Artiodactyla; family Bovidae; genus Capra; species Capra hircus. The sequence continues at coordinate 33,123,519 of NC_030815.1, read as the reverse complement.
AATGCAAAAAAATATATATAATAATAATAATAATTAATAAAATAAAAGGAAAGGAAAGAAGATATAGCCATCTAAATGCAAATTTCCAAATAGCAAGGAGAGATAAGAAAGCCTTCCTCCATGATCCATGAAATGAAACAGAGGAAAACAATAGAATAGGAAAGATTAGAGATCTGTCCAAGAAAATTAGAGATACCCAAAAAACGTTTCATGCAAAGATGGGCACAATAAAGGACAGAAATGGTATGGACTTAAGCAGAAGATATTAAGAAGAGGTGGCAAAAATTCACAGAAGAACTATACAAAAAAGATCTTCATGACCCAGATAACCATGATGGTGTGATCACTCACCTAGAGCCAGACATCCTGGAATGTGAAGTCAATGGTCCTTAGAAAGCATCACTATGAACAAAGCTAGTGGAGGTGATGGAATTCCAGTTGAACTGTTTCGAATCCTAAAAGGTGATGCTGTGAAAGTGCTGCACTCATTATGCCAGCAAATTTGGAAAACTCAACAGTGGGCACAGGACTGGAAAATGTCAGTTTTCATTCCAATCCCAAAGAAAGGCAAGGCCAAAGAATGTTCAAACTAGCACACGATTGCACTCATGTCACATGCTAGCAATGTAATGCTCAAAATTCTCCAAGCTAGGCTTAAACAGTACATGAACTGTGAACTTCTAGACATTCAAGCTGGATTTAGAAAAGAAAAGCCAGAGGAACCAGAGATCAAATTGCCATCATCCACTGAATCATTGAAAAAGTAAGAGAGTTCCAGAAAAAACATCTACTTCTGCTTTATTGACTACTCCAAAGCCTTTGACTTTGTGAAAGTGAAAGTGAAGTCACTCAGTCATGTCCGAGTCATTGCAACCCCATGGGCACCAGGCTCCTTTGCCCATGAGATTTTCTAAGCAAGAGTACTGGAGTGGATTGCCATTTCCTTCTCCAGGGAATCTTCCTGACTCGGGGATTGAACCCAGGTCTCCTGCATTATAGACAGATGCTTTACTGTCTGAGCCACCAGGGAAGCAGGTCACAATAAACCTGAAAATTCTTATAGTAATGGGAATACCAGACCACTTGACCTGCTTCCTGACAAATTTGTATGCAGGCCAAAAAGCAAAAGTTAGAACTGGACATAGAACAACAAACTGGTTCCAAACTGAGAAAGGAGTACGTCAAGGCTGAATATTGTTATCCTGCTTATTTAACTATATACAGAGTACATCATGCAAAATGCTGGACTGGATGAAGCAAAAGCTGGAATCAAGACTGCTGGGAGAAATATCAATAACCTCAGATATTCAGATGATACCACCCTTATGACAGAAAGTGAAGAAGAACAAAAGAGCCTCTTGATGAAAGTGAAATAAGAGTGAAAATGTTGGCTTAAAACTCATCATTCAGATAACTAAGATCATGGCATCTGGTCCCATCACTTCATGGCAAATAGATGGAAATAATGAAAACAATGACAGACTTTATTCTGGGGGGCTCAAAAATCACTGCAGATGGTGACTTCAGCCGTGAAATTAAAAGACACTTGCTCTTTGGAAGAAAAGCGTTCACCAATCTAGACAGCATACTGAAATGCAGAGATATTACTTTGCCAACAAAGGTCTGTCTAGTCAACGCTATGGTTTTTGCAGCTGTCATGTATGGATGTGAGAGTTGGACTAGAAAAGAAGCTGAGTGCCAAAGAACTGATGCCTTTGAACTGTGGTGTTGAGAGTAGACTCTTGAGAGTCCCTTGAACTGCAAGGAGATCCAACCAGTCCATCCTAAAGAAGATCAGTCCTGACTATTCATTGAAAGGACTAATGCTGAAGCTGAAACTCCAATACTTTGGTCATGTAATGCGAAGAACTGACTCATTAGAAAATGCCCTGTTGCTGGGGAAGATTGAAGGTGGTAGGAGTAGCGGATGACAGAGAATGAGATTGTTGGATGTCATCACTGAATCCATGGACATGAGTTTGAGTAAGCTCTGGGAGTTGGTGATGGACTGGGAAGCCTGGCGTACTGTACTGCAATCCATGGAGTCACAAAGAGTTGGACGTGACTGAGCAACTGAACTAGACTGAACTGTTAATTACCAACACTAATAGGTGATATTCACATGCAGGCTAAAACTCCTGTACCACCAGCTAACACTAATAAAGCATAATCGGATGTGTCACTGATTATGATGCTTGCATTATTTCGGGGGGATGTCTAAAAATTACTAAATAGTCAAAATCACTTAAAATCCTCCATTTTCTTTTTAACTTATATAAATTCGAAAAAGAAAGCTCTTCTGCTTATTCCTTCAAAAATGCATCCCAGAGGCACCCAGTTAATAGTTTGGTGCCTTCTCTCACCCAGGTGATACAAATACCTCTCCATATAAAAACATATATACCAATTTATAATACCTTTATAAAATAAAATATTATGACACATACCATTCAACAACTTAATTTTTCATTCCCCAAAATATCATGAATAGATTCCTAATCCAGTAATTATATACATAAATTATCATATTTTGGAATGCTCCTTAGTTTTCTCTTTTTCTACTATATTTAGAGTCATTTGCCACAGTCATTTAAACTGTTATCAATATTTTGCTATCATTATGTTACATTTATTATGTAATAAATGATACCTAGGCACACACACTCCAGTACTCTTGCCTGGAAAATCCCATGGATGGAGGAGCCTGGTAGGCTGTAGTCCATGCGGTCACTAAGAGTTGGGCACGACTGAGCAACTTCACTTTCACTTTTCACTTTCATGCATTGGAGAAGGAAATGGCAACCTACTCCAGTGATCTTGCCTGGAGAATCCCAGGGACGGAGGAGCCTGGTAGGCTGCCGTCTATGGGGTCTCACAGAGTCGGACACGACTGAAGCGACTTAGCAGCAGCAGAAGCAGCAGGCAGACACATAGATAAATATGTCTTTATGTATTAATGCTAGAGTCCTATAAGTATTATTATCACCCCATAAATAAGCATAGTTCATACTAAAATTTTCCTTCTAAGATGGTGGATCCAAGTTATAGCCATATAATCAATATATATGAATCTCTATCCTTCATTGTCCTATCACCAAATGTTAGGTCTTCACTTTCAGAATGTAATTAATTACATAAATAGTAAATAGTAATAGTAAATAACTTGGCTTGATCAGACACAGGGTATGCATAAAATTTTAAAAAGTATAAGGAAAATAATTTAAATATAAGGTCAGTGAGTAAAGTTGCTAACAAGTGTGATATGCTGTTATCTATAATGTGTGTTTGACATATACATAACTTCTTATCAAAAAGTAAAAAAATTGTTTTGCCTTTTTAATTTTTAAAAAGACATTTGGTATAAATATTCTCCTTTTGTTCATACTGATGCTCTAGAAGCATCGTATGGTATAATTTGGAGGTACACCATCACAATAATTGAAATATGATTATATCTAAATTGATTTCACAATTACTAAGGCTTGAATTCATTTATTTTGGTTAACATAAGTGGGGGGGGCACAATCACAAATATAAATAATGTATCCCCTGCTGTTCATGGTAACAAACCAAGTACCACACATGTATGAAGCTAATATAAAGGACGTTAACTTTCAAAGGTTCCCATTTGGAATTCTGTTTAAAAAATTAACATTAATGAAGAAGCTGATCATGATTGAAAATAACTTTATATTTCTTTGATATATTTATATTTTTCTCTTCTACTTTTTGTCTCTTTATTTGTGGGCTTGGGGAACTAAGTGGTTCTATTCAGAAACAGTAAAAGACAAGTGGTTAGAAAACACAACTTAGTAAAATAATTGAGAAATCTGAGGTGATGTTAAATGAATGGGGCTTTAGAAGAGGACAATGGACCCGATTTTCCCAGGATCTGGGAAAATCTATATGGGGTTTTTAGAAAAGTGACTATATTAGAAGTCATTAGTGAAGATGTCTGCAACAAAAATGAAATGCACAATGTGTATTGCTGGAAAAATCAGAAAAATAGTAAATAAATATCCTGTGAAACATAGGCTTTGTCATTCAGACATCAGAAGCTTTCATACCAAGTAGCAAACTCTTTAAAAGAAATGGAAGCAAATCACAAATAGAGGGTATTGTTCAATTTAAAAATTTATAAGATCCTTGCTTCCACACAGAAAAGTAATACAGTGCAAAACAACACCAAATTACCATTCTGCCCTCATGCTATGCCTGAGGAGTATTACTAGTAGGAAGGCAGGTTTCAGATGATATCAGAGAAATGTAGAGAGCAAATGTGCATATAAAATTTACAGTTGTGCTTGTTTAATTAGATGACAGTAACAGCAGCAAACAATAGTAAAGCATGGAAACAGTGTTAATGAGATTCAAATAAATCAGATATCACTGTTGGGCTGCAGATAAGAGATAAGCCCCAGTATATCTGTATTTTAATCAGCCTGATCACAGTTTTGATGAATGTGCCAAAAGAACTGTTCTTTGCCCTGTTTTCATAGTGAGTGAAAGGCAACAAAATGAACGGTTTTGATTTTCACACTTTCTGAGAGATGAGTCACATGGGATTAATGCTGGAATTCTTTAAAGCTAGAATTAGATTAATAAATTCTAGGATTCCTTAGAATCCAAAGAGCTAAGGATCATATTTCACTTGATGTATGCATTGCCAAGTTAAAAATGTGATACCTAGAATTCTGGTTAGCTACTTAACTGATTTTTGACACCTGGGCAGAACTTGAGTGTGTGACTATGGTGTGTGTGTGTGATTTGCAAAAATATATACCTAACACATATGTAAACACACAGATAACACAATGAATGCCATTTTCCCAAGGAAAATATTCTGAACCATATACATTAATTTCATTGTCACTGAATAAAAACAAGAGCTTCGAAATAAAGACTTGTTCTCATTAGCTAACTATGCAGTAGTCAAGTCTCTAGAATCATAAGGTTCATTAAGAAGATAAACGGTCTTATTAGGCAAATATTTACCAATGAATTGACTACTTAAAAATGTCTCCAAGTAAATACTTAGCACTTAACTTTAAAATTTATTCCAGATAGATGTTGCCTATCAATTTTTACTGAATCTCAGATGCACAGACATCTGAAAGCATAGTACAAATATAGAAGGAAATGAAACCAACTTTACATTGTAGATCTTAAGAAAGATGCAAGATTCCTTGAGATTGATGAAACTGTTGGTGAATCACCCAAATCACCTAGAAGACATTGACAAAGGAGTCTTTTTAAGGATGAAAATGGGTAAATAGTTGAAGTTAGTTTAACAACGTTTGACACTTCAAAAGAAAACAGTTTGAGAATCAAAAGATCCAAGACCTTAGAAAAGCTGTTGCTGCTGCTGCTGCTGCTGCTATGTCGCTGTAGTCGTGCCTGACTCTGTGCGACTCCATAGATGGCAGCCCACCGGGCTCCCCCATTCCTGGGATTCTCTAGGCAAGAATACTGGAGTGGGTTGCCATTTCCTTCTCCAACGCATGAAAGTGAAAAGCTGTTAAAGATCTTGAAACATTTTTCTAAATAACAATCTCCTGAACTTGCTTCAGAACTGAAGATGAAGCAAGAGATGCTTTATCACAGCATTAAACAATACTTTCAGAAACCAAATTTAATCATTAACTTTATTCTTTATTATTCGTGAATTAATAATCATTATTGTCCTAATCATTAGGTCGTATGCATAACTATAAATCAAAATTTTTGCTCAACATATGCGAAAATATTTTTTATAAATTAAGCTATATTTTAAAGATAATATCCCAAGCAAACTCATTTTCATAATTTACTGTGAATTTGCTACTCTTTAAGTGGATCCTCTTTCACTTACTTTTTAAAGAACAACATTTGTCATTAGATAATAAATTCTGTATGTGCATATGATGTTAAGTTTAAACCAATCTGAATTTATCTGACTGACTTCTTTAGGTTAAGATGTCAACTATCAATATTTCATTAGCTTGGGCATGAAAAAGACACAACTGCCGTACAGAAGTTCACAGTTTAATTAGCGACTTATTTTCAGCTCCTAGAAAATGTCCATCATTCCCTGTTACAAGGCCCTCTCCACAGAAATGTAGTTTGCTCCTTCAAATTCAGAAAAGGAATATCTGTGCAACTCTGAATCTCTGACTATGTTTGTTTCTATCTTCTGGAACAGATTTAAAGGGCTCATAAGATTGGGTCACACCCATCCATACAATCTCTTTCTTGGTATAGCAAAGAGTGATTAGTAACCAATCTCACATGGGTAAATTTCCTTTTTCCATGTCATAGAACATAATCACTAGAAGATATCACTTATATTCCCAAGTTGTATCTACACTCAAGGGCAGAGATGTATGCATTGTGTGTACTCCAGGTGGTGGAAATCAAAAAGTCACATTTTTTAGCATCTCCACTGCTCCCATCATAGTCTTTCAGTACTGGGAAGCTACCAAGCTTAGATGGTAGGAAAAACAGTTTCCAAAATTCTAATTTCACTTTGACAACTCAAAATTTCTCTCTAAATAAATACTCAGTTCAGTTCAGTCACTCAGTCGTGTCCGACTCTTTGCAACCCCATGAATCGCAGCACGCCAGTCCTCCTTGTCCATCACCAACTCCCGGAGTTTACCCAAATCCATGTCCATCGAGTCAGTGATGCCATCCAGCCATCTCATCCTCTGTCATCTCCTTCTTCTTCTGCCCCAAATCCCTTCCATCATCAGGGTCTTTTCCAACGAGTCAACTCTTCGCATGAGGTGGCCAAAGTATTGGAGTTTGAGCTTTAGCATCAGTCCTTCCAATGAACACCCAGGACTTATCTCCTTTAGGATTGACTGGTTGGATCTCCTTGCAGTCCAAAGGACTCTCAAGAATCTTCTCCACCAATTTATTTGAAGTGGTAGACCCAATTTGTTCTTTTGTCAGAAAATATCTGTCAAATACCAAGTCGCATAATTTATTTCAAGTAAAATGGTGTTATAAAAAATAGAGGCTATTTTGCCTTATGAACTCAATAAACTGATACTTTTTTCCTCTGAGACCCATCATATTTCATCATATTCCTCAAGGGCCCTTTAGTTGAAACTTTTTTTAATTTGTAGTTCGTGACAAAAGAGAGTATGATAACTACTAAGAAATTTGGTGCATTACTTAATTTATGGTAAGGTGGTGGGAATTATTTTTTCTTCCATTGCTTTTGCACCATAAGTGCAAATTTCAATACACTTAAAATGCAAATAATAACAATATTCAGTATCAGTTCAGTTCAGTCGCTCAGTCGTGTCTGACTCTTTGCCACCGCACGAATCACAACATGCCAGTCCTCCTGTCCATCACCATCTCCTGGAATTCACTCAGACTCACGTCCATTGAATCCGTGATGCCATCCAGCCATCTCATCCTCGGTCGTCCCATTCTCCTCCTGCCCCCAATCCCTCCCAGCATCAGAGTCTTTTCCAATGAGTCATATCACTTGTTAATTTATCTGCTAAACAATCATAATGTTTGTAAGGCGATTTCTACTCTTAAAAATGCTTCAATACAGCAAATAAATTATATGTTCATCTCATGATATATATCATACATCATTTATGTAGATATAAAATACATATTATGTAACAGAAATGCAAGAGAGTGTCCTCCAAGTCACTTCCCTTTACGGGGAAAAATGCATGTATGTGTTCCCAAGTAAAGTTTGTCTTTGATTACACCAAATTATGAACGTGTCCTATAAAGCTATAGGTCAAGCATGTAGATCCGAGACCACGGGATGGTCACTGCATCATTTGCAGGGTCTGAAAATGTATGTTTCTGACATATATTCTTTGGAAATTGGCTAAATTTTATAATTTATAATGGTTTAGCCATTAATAATGGCAAAATACCATTATTTTTAAATTACCATAATTTATCCTTTTTAAGGTATTATATTTCTTCGTTACAGAAAATTACTGCCAATTAAGCTATGAGCTGCTACTGATTGTAAGACAAAACCCATTTTCATTCAGAGACGTTAATAAGTGGGAAAATATTTGTGTTAAAATTGATAAAATGCCATATATCTGCATATGACAACAAATGAGAAAAATGACATTACTGAATCTCAAGGTTACACTTTAAAAATACCCTTATATCATACTAAATATGAATTAGTATATCAATTGTCCTAGCATGTGAGATGAGTGCAATTGTGTGCTAGTTTGAACATTCTTTGGCATTGCCTTTCTTTGGGATTGGAATGAATACTGACCTGTTCCAGTCCTGTGCCCACTGTTGAGTTTTCCAAATTTGCTGGCATGAGTGCAGCACTTTCAAAGCATCATCTTTTAGGATTAGAAACAGCTCAATGGGAATTTCATCGCCTCCACTAGCTTTGTTCATAGCGATGCTTTCTAAGGACCACTTGACTTCATATTCCAGGATGTCTGGCTCTAGGCGAATGATCACACCGTTGTGATTATCTTGGTCGTGAAGATCTTTTTTTGTATAGTTCTTCTTTGTAATCTGGCCACCTCTTCTTAATATCTTCTGTTTCTGTTAGGTCCATACCATTTCTGTCCTTTATTGTGCCCATCTTTGCATGAAATGTTCCCTTGGTATCTCTAATTTTCTTGAAGAGATCTCTAGCCCTGTTCATTCTATTGTTTTCCTCTATTTCTTTGCACTGACCACTGAGGAAGGTTTTCTTATGTTTCCTTGCTATTCTTTAGAACTCTGCATTCAAATTGATATATCTTTCCTTTATCTGCACTGGAGTGGCAACTCCATGGCACTGGAGCAAATTTAAGGAGATATACCCCCATCCAAGGGCAAAGGACAAGCCCCAGCAAGATGAGAGGAGAGGTGAATTTGCATTTAGAATCAAACCCCATTCCCACCAGAGATGCTCAGAGGGCTCAAACAAATCTTGTGTGCACCAGGACCCAGAGACCCCACAGAGACTGAGACAAAACTGTGTTTGAGCATCTCCTGTGGAGGTACGGGTCAGCCGTGGACTGCTGCAGGGGCAGCGGCTCTGGGTGCAGCAGACTTGGGTATAGCATAAGCCCTCTTTGAAGAGATCACCATTAACCCCACCACAGAGCTGCTAGAACTTACACAGGACTGGTAAACAGATTCTTGGAGGTCAGAGACAGAAACTTTGTGCACACCAGGAACCAGGAGAAAGGAGCAGTGACCCCAAAACAGACTGACCCGGACTTGCCCAGGAGTGTCCTAGTCTCTAGCAGAGGCATGGGTTGGTGGTGGCCTGCTGCAGGGCTGGGGACACTGAGTGTAGCAGTACATGCATGGGACCTTTTGAAGGAGATCTCCATTATCTTCATTACCTCCATCATAGTTTGGCCTCAGGTAAATAACAAAGAGGGAACATAGCTTCACCCTTCAACACAAAATTGGATTAAAGGTTTACTGAGCATGGCCCCGCCCATCAGAACAAGACCCAGTTTCACCCTCAGTCAATCTCTCCCATCAGAACACTTCCATAAGCCTCTTATCCTTCTCCATCAGAGGGCAGACAGACTGAAAATCACACCACAGAAAACTAACCAATCTGACCACATGGACCACAGCCTTCTCTAACTCAGTGAAACTATGAGCCATGCCATGTAGGGCCACCCAAGATGGATGGGTCATGGCAGAGAGTTTTGACTTAAAATTTGGTCCACTGGAGAAAGGAATGGCAAACCACTTCAGTATGCTTGCCTTGAGAATCCCATGAGCAGTATGAAAAGGCAAAAAAATAGAACACTGAAAGATGAACTCCCCAAGTCAGTAGGTGCCCAACATGCTACTGGAGATCAGTGGACAAATAACTCCATAAAGACTGAAGAGATGGAGCCAAAGCAAAAACAACACTCAGTTGTGGATGTGACTGGTGATAGAAGCAAAGTCTGATGTTGTAAAGAGCAACACTGCATAGGAACCTGGAATGTTAGATCCATGAATCAAGGCAAATTGGAAGCGGTCAAACAGGAGATGGCAAGAGTGAACATTGACATTTTAAGAATCAGTGAACTAACATGGCCTGGAATGGGTGAATTTAACTCAGATGACCATTATATCTACTACTGTGGGCAAGAATCCGTTAGAGCAAATGGAGTAGCCCTCATAGTCAACAAGAGTCCAAAATGCAGTACTTGGATGCAAACTCAAGAACAACAGAATGATCTCTGTTCATTTCCAAGGCAAACCATTCAATATCACAGTAATCCAAGCCTATGCCACGACCAGTAATGGTGAAGAAGCTGAATTTGAATGGTTCTGTGAAGACCTACAAGACCTAGAACTAACACCAAAAAAAGATGTCCTTTTCATTAAAGGGGAATGGAATGCAAAAGTAGAAAGTCAAGAAACACCTGGAGTAACAGGCAAATTTGATCTGGGAGTACAGAATGAAGCAGCGCAAAGGCTAATAGAGTTTTGCCAATAGAATGCACTGGTTATTCCAAACACCCTCTTTCAACAACACAAGGGAAGACTCTACACATGGACGTCACTAGATGGTCAATATCGAAATCAGATTGATTATATTCTTTGCAGCCAAAGATGGAGAAGCTCTATACAGTAAGCAAAAACAAGACCAGGAGCTGACTGTGGCTCAGATCATTAACTCCTTATTGCCAAACTCAGACTTAAATTGAAAAAGTAGGGACAACCACTAGACAATTCAGGTATGACCTATATCAAATCCCTTACAATTATACAGTGGAAGTGAGAAATCGTTTCAAGGTATTAGATCTGATAGAGTGCCTGAAGAACTATGGATGGAGGTTCGTAACATTGTACAGGAGACAGGGGTGAAGACCATACCCAAGAAAAAGAAATGCAAAAAAGCAAAATGGCTGTCTGAGAAGGCCTTACAAATAGCTGACAAAAGAAGAGAAGGGAAAAGCAAAGGAGAAAAGTAAAGATACACCCATTTGAATGCAGATTTCCAAAGAATAGCAAGAAGAGATAAGAAAGCCTTCCTCAGTGATCAGCAAACATCATAATCTTCCACAATTTAGACTTCTTAATGTCAGTACAAGGATGAACACTGGCAAATATACCAGAGCTATAACACAAGAAAACTAATGAGAGTTATCAAGAATGCTAAGTATCCTAACCAAGAAGGAAAAAAAAAAAAAAAGTGACATGAATTCAGAACCACTTTATTAAGGAAAAGCAATGTGTGTTTATAAAGGGACATGTATGCCTACAGACTTCCTGTGAGTACACAGTGAAAGTATAGCTAAAAGAAATTGTAATATCTTCCTCCATGGCAGAGAAGAATTTATTGACTTATCGTCAATTTGTTGACTTATTGTAAACATTTATTAAACACACACCATATTCCAGGTGCTGTGTTAGGCAAAAAGTGAAAGTGAAGTCGCTCAGTCGTGTCCGACTCTTTGCGACCCCATGAATTGCAGCAAGTCCAGGCATCCCTGTCCATCATCAACTCCCGGAGTTCACTCAGACTCACGTCCATTGAGTCAGTGATGCCATCCAGCCATCTCATCCTCTGTCATCCCTTTCTCCTCCTGCCCCTAATCCCTCCCAGCATCGGAGTCTTTTCAATGAGTCAACTCTTCGCATGAGGTGGCCAAAGTACTGGAATTTCAGCTTCAGCATCATTCCTTCCAAAGAAATCCCAAGGCTGAAATCCTTCAGATCAAGATTGCTTAACTAATATTAAATTAAACATTAAAAATAAAAAAAAAACAGGATTGTTATGAGGCACATGTCTAGACTTTTGTGTTTAATATTTAGTTAATACATTTTCCAAATAAATCATAAAGCACAGATATACTGTTTCATTCCTAACATTCTCACTCGAACAGACAGTGGTAAAAAGCTATTCAAGAACTCTAACAGGATTGAGGCTAAGTTTCTAAACAAAAGTATTTTAGCCCCTATGCTTAGAGTTCATGTCTTTAATATTCTACTGGATTTAACATAGAATATCAAAGAGAAAATCAGTAGAGCTCACTTAAATATCAAATTCGGTTATACATATAGTTAACACACAAAAACATCTTGCAAGATATTATTACCAGGATACTAATTTAAATAAATGCTGCTTATGGCTGAATGCATAATCAAATTAAAATGAATGATATTAACATATTTAGTATGAAAGACTTTAATACTTGTAAGCACACACATAAAGAGGTAATATCTTTACAGTGATTCAGAAATGTCAATAATTTTGTTCATATTTATGTTAACTATGCAATTACAGCATATGAACTAGATATTCACTGATATCTTACTCAAGTTGAAATTAAACCCCTGTTAAATTTAAACATCTCCTCCTACAGGGCTACAGTTCATAGGGTCACGAAGAGTCAGACATAACTGAGTGACTAACATTCTCACTTTCCTATAGGGCTAAAATATATAATTAATTAAATTTTGCATGTAAAGGAAATCATACAATCTATTTTAAGGGGAATAAACTGTAGAGAAAATGCTATTTTGATTGTTCAACCAAACTAAAGAAGATTATTCTTCCCAAAAACAAAGTGGTTAAAGATTTATTTTGGATAAAAAAAGTGCTCTCAATTTTAGTCTTATTATTTTTTTTTAATCATATGTCATATTTCAAAACTGGAGTGGGATTTGAAGAATGTTACAGTTAAGAAGACAAATGAAAGTAAGGCATCTAAATCAAAATGGAAGACGTAAAAATGTCTCTTTTTGCAGGTGTCAAGATAGTATCATAGAAACACTGAAAAAACTAAAAACTCCACCATAAAACTATCAAAACAAATTGGCAAATTCAGCAAAGTTTCAGGATACTAACAATATACAAAAAATAGCTGTGTTTCTCATACACTAACCATGAACTTTGAGAAAGAGAAATTAAGAAAATTTACAACTGCATACAGAAGGGAAAAAAAAAATCTAGGAATGAATTTAACCAAGAATGTGAAATATCTATAAATTGGAAAATATAAGACACTAATGAGAATGTTAAAGAAAACATAAATAAATTGAAAGATATTCTAGGCTCATGGGCTGGAAGAATAAAAACTGTTAAAACAGCCACACTACTATGTACTACAGATCTGATGCAATTAGTATCAAAATTACAATGGCAGTTTTCAGAGAAATATAAAAAACAATCCTAAAATTCAAATGGAATCACAAAGATCCCAAATAGTCAAAGCAATCTTAAGGAAAATCAGAACCAGAAGCATCATGTTTCCTGTCTTCAAACTACATTATGAAACTAAAGCAATCAAAACCTTCTGAGACTGGCATAAAAACAGACACATAGATCAATGGAATAGAAGACAGTCCAGAAATAGAACTTCCCATTTCAATGTTCAATCTATTTATAACCTAGATGCCAAGGGACTTCCCTGGTGGTCCAGTGGCTAAGATTCTGTGCTCACAATGCAGGGGGCCTGGGTTTGATTCCTGGTCAGGGAATTAAATCCCATGTGCCACAACTGAGAGTCTGTATGCATCAGTTAAAGGTTCTATGTGCTACAGAGAAGATCTGGCACAAAGAAAAAAATATTATAATAGAGAAGCCAATAATATACATGGGAAAGAGGCTCTATCTTCAATAAATTGGGAATAAACTGGACAAACAGATACAAAATAAATTGGACAAATACAAAAGTATGACACTAGAGCCCTATTTACACTGCATACAAAAAATGACTCAAAATGAATTAAAGACCTGAATGTAAGACTGGAAAATATAAAATTCCTAGAAGAAAATACAGGGGGGTTATCTCATTGACACTGGTCTTGGCAACGATCTTTACGTTTTGACACCAAAACAAACAAACAAACAAAAAGGCAACAAAACAAAAGGAAAGAAGCAGGACTACAGAAAACTATAAAACTCCAAAGGAAACCATCAACAAAATGAAAAGACAACCTACAGAATGATAGATATATAAAGAATTCATACAACTCAATGGAAGAAAAACAATCTTATTAAAAAATGGTCAGAGGAACTAGATAGATGTTTTACCAAAGAAGGCACAGAAATGACCTACACACACATGAAAAAGTTGATCAATAGCACTAATCCTCAGGCAACTTAGAATCAAAACCACAAAGGTGTATATTGTCTCACACATGTTAGAATAACTATTATCCAAAATACAATAGATGACAAGTGTCAGCAAGGAAGTAGAAAAAAGGGAACTCTTGTTGACTGTTGAAATATCAATTAGTACAGTTGCAATAAAAAACAATATGGAGGATCCTCAAAAAATTAAAAATAGAACTATCAACCATTAATCCCATTTCTGCAGATATATCCATAAGGAAATGAAATTACTCTCTTGAGAAGATACTTGCACTTCTGTTTACTTAAACATAATAGCCAAGACATGGAATCAACTGAAATTCCATCAGTGGATGAATGAATAAAGAAAATAAACATATCATACACACACATATACACACAATGATACATTATTCACCCAGAAAAAGAAGGAAATTCTGCCATTTGTAAGAAAACTGGATGGTCCTTGAGGACAGTATATGCCAATGAAATGTCACACTTATTATGAAAGATAAATACTATGTGGCCTCCTAAATTCAGAATCGAAAATAACCAAAGTAACAGAAACCAAACAGCTTAGTGATTGTCAAAGTTTGGGTTGGGTGGTTGATATGGAGTGGCAGGTTAAATGATATAAACTTCCAGTTATAAAACAGAAAAGTTCTAAATATTTAATATTTAGGGCTTCTCAGGTGGTGTCAGTGGTAAAGAATCCAACTGCTAGAGCAGGAAACATAAGATAAACAGGTTCCATCCTGGCATTGGAAAGGTCTCCTGTAGGAGGGCATGGCAACCCACTCCAGTATTCTTGCCTGGAGAATTCCATGGACAGAGGAGCCTGGCAAGAGTTGGACACAACTGAATGACTGACAATGCATATAATATGCAGCATGTTGATTATAGTTAAAACTATAATGTATAATTGAAAGATGCTAAGAAATTAGATCTTTAATGTCATCACAGGAACAAAATGTGTAATTATGTGAGGTGATGAATACTAACTGAAATTATTGGAGTAATCACTTCACAATATATACACACTCAAAATTATGCTGTACACTTTCATTGGTGTTCAGTTGCGTGGTCCTTTCTGACTCTGCGACTTCATGGACTGCAGCATGCGAGGCTTGCCTGTCTTTCACCATCTCCTGGAGCTTGCTCAGACTCATGTCCATTGAGTTGGTGATGCCATCCAAGCATCTCAATCTGTTTTCCCTTTCCCCTCCTGCTTTCTATCTTTCCCAGCATCAGGGTCTTTTCCAATGCATCAACTCTTCTCATTAGGTGGCCAAAGTACTGGAGCTTCAGCTTCAGTCCTCCCAGTGAATATTCAGGACTGATTTCCTTTAGGATTGAATGTTGGTCTCATTGCTGTCCAAAAGAGTCTCAAGACTCTTCTCCGACATCACAGTTCAAAAGTATCAATTCTTCAGTGCTTAGCTTTCTTTATGGTCTAACTCTCACATCCATAACTAACTACTAGAAAAACCATAGCTTTGAATAGACAGACCTTTGTGGGCAATGTAACTTTCCTGCTTTTTAATATAGTGTCTAGGGCTGTCATCGGAGAAGGCAATGGCACCCCACTCCAGTACTCTTGCCTGGAAAATCCCATGGATGGAGAAGCCTGGTAGGCTCCAGTCCATGGGGTCGCTAAGAGTCGGGCACAACTGAGCGACTTCACTTTCGCTTTTCACTTTTATGCATTGGAGAAGGAAATGGCAACCCACTCCAGTGTTCTTGCCTGGAGAATCCCAGAGACAGTGGGCCCCCATCTATGGGGTCTCACAGAGTCGTACATGACTGAAGCGCCTTAGCAGCAGTAGCAGTAGCAGGGCTATCATAACTTTTTTTCCAAGGAGGAAGTGTCTTTTAATTTCATGGTTGTAGGCACTGTCTGCAGTGATTCTGGAACCCACGAAAATAAAGCCTGTCACTGTTCCCATTGTTTCCCCATCTATTTTCCATGAAGTGATGGGACCAGATGCCATAATCTTAGTTTTTCAATGTTGAGTTTTAAGCCAACTTTTTCATTCTCCTCTTTGATCTTCATCAGCTTCATCCAGCCTGGCATTTTGCATGATGTACTCTGCATATAGGTAAAATAAGCAGGGTGACAATATACAGCTTATGTACTCCTTTCTCAATTCTGAATCAATCCATTGTTTCACATGGTTCTAACTGTTAATTTTGACCTGCAAACGGGTTTAAACTGATGCAATTTTCATGTCATTCATATCTTGAAAGAGTGGAAAAATGAAAGATGACAATGAAAGTGGTCTTCGAATAATTCCTAAAAAAATTATAACATCCACATAAAGCAAATAGATATATAATACTTAAAGGTAATGTGTATTACAAGTAAGATGACAAATTTTTATTCAAATTAATGACCAAGAAAGTATGTCTTATCCTTAAAAAATGTTGTCTTATCCTTAAGTAATGTTATTCCATAGCTAACATACTTCCCATCTTTTTTTATTATTATATTTACAACTTTATCATATATATAATAATTATATTAAATAAGAACATCTAAATCAGAGTTAAAAATAATGTGACTGAAAATAAAAAATCATTGAATGAGTTAGATAAAGGTCTTAAAGATGAAAAAAGATATATATATTTAATATAAACTTATTTATTTTAATTGGAGGTTAATTACTTTACAATATTGTATTGGTTTTGCCATACATCAACATGAATCCGCCACAGGTATACACGTGATCCCCATCCTGAATCCCCTCCCACCTCCCTCCCCGTACCATCCCTCTGGGTCATCTCAGTGCACCAGCCCCAAGCATCCAGTATCATGCATCGAACCTGGACTGGTGATTCATTTCATATATAATATTATACATGTTTCAATGCCGTTCTCCCAAATCATCCCACCTCTCCCTCTCCCACAGAGTCCAAAAGACTGTTTTATACATCTGTGCCTCTTTTGCTGTTTCTCATACAGGGTTATCGTTACCATCTTTCTAAATTCCATATATATGCATTAGTATACTGTATTGGTGTTTTTCTTTCTGGCTTACTTCACTCTGTATAGTAGGTTCCAGTTTCATCCACCTCATTAGAACCGATTCAAATGTATTTTTTTAATGGCTGAGTAATACTCTATTGTGTATATGTACTACAGCTTTCTTATCCATTCATCTGCTGATGGACATCTAGGTTGCTTCCATGTCCTGGCTATTATAAACAGTGCTGCGATGAACACTGGGGAACATGTGTCTCTTTCAATTCTAGTTTCCTTGGTGTGTATGCCCAGCAGTGGGACTGCTGGGTCATACGACAGTTCTGTTTCCAGTTTTTTAAGGAATTTCCACACTGTTCTCCATAGTGGCTGTACTAGTTTGCATTCCCACCAATAGTGTAAGAGGGTTCCCTTTTCTCCACACCCTCCCCAGCATTTCTTGCTTGTAGACTTTTGGATCGCAGCCATTCTGACTGGCGTGAGATGGTACCTCATTGTGGTTTTGATATGAAATTCTCTGATAATGAGTGATGTTGAGCATCTTTTCATGTGTTTATTAGTCATCTGTACGTCTTCTTTGGAGAAATGTCTATTTAGTTCTTTGGCCCACTTTTTGATTGGGTCATTTATTTTTCTGGAATTGAGCTGCATAAGTTGCTTGTATATTTTTGAGATTAGTTGTTTGTCAGTTGCTTCATTTGCTATTATTTTCTCCCATTCTGAAGGCTGTCTTTTCACTTTGCTTATAGTTTCCTTTGTTGTGCAGAAGCTTTAAGTTTAATTAGGTCCTGTTTGTTTATTTTTGGTTTTATTTCCAATATTCTGGGAGGTGGGTCATAGAGGGTCCTGCTGTGATTTATGACAGAGAATGTTTTGCCTATGTTCTCCTCTAGGGGTTTTATAGTTTCTGGTCTCATGTTTAGATCTTTGACCAGTTTTGAGTTTATTTTTGTGTATGGTGTTAGAAAGTGATCTAGTTTCATTCTTTGACAAGTGGTTGACCAGTTTTCCCAGCACCACTTGTTAAAGAGATTGTCTTTAATACATTGTATATTTTTGCCTCCTTTGTCAAAGATAAGGTGTCCAGAGATGGGTGGATTTATCTATGGGCTTTCTGTTTTGCTCCATTGATCTATATTTCTGTCTTTGTGAAAAAGATATATTAAAATGATGCTTAATAATGCCAAATTTCATTGTTGCTGCAGAAGAAATTAAAGTGTAACCAGATGAAGAGAATTAATAAGTTTCTAAACAAATCATTATTTAAATAAATTCTTGAAAGGAAAATAAAAAACATGCTTTAAAATAGGAAGCTTTCATTAAAATGTATTATACTGAGAACAGTAAAACAGAGCATGAGATCCAAAATCTTAGTTTTATAAAAGATGAAAATAAAAGTTAACAATGTGTAAGTTGTGACCTTATTTTAAATAAAACGAAAGAAGTTTTCAGTTAAGGTGTGAGTTCAACAATATGAAAGCATTGGAGATGAAGGCACACAAAGTCACTGGGAAACCTACTGGGGTTTCAATAGCTGAGAAGGAAATCAGTGCACATATTTTTAAGTGCATTACTGTTTTCATCCATTAGAGCATCTTTCAACAATTAAACTTTTTCCCAGCAAAGTAAATGATACCCTGAGGGCTTGCCATGGTTAGTATACCTTTAGAAACTGAGTAATTCTTTTTCTCAGCAATAATGTTTTGATAATTACTGTTTTTTGCATGTGGAAAGCACTTTACACACATTAGATCATTAATAAAACTACTCCTGTGGGAAAATTAAATGGAACTTTCTTTTAAAAGTTAGATTTGAATACTTCTTGTAAATATGCACACCTACAATACAGTAAAATAGGCACACATGACAATTTTTAAAAGCCATTATTACTGTTACTGAATTTGTTAAAATATTTGGAATAGTGTGTCTATAGAGAATACTCTAATAAGAAGGGAAATGAATATTTTCATCTAAAGCTCAACTTGGAAACATGAGAAACTCAGCTTATTTACACAGCTAGATTTCTAATTAAGTTAGTTGCTCAGTCATGTCCAACTCTTTGAGACCCCATAGATTATAGTCTGCCTGGCTCCTCTGTCCATGGAATTTTCCAGGCAAAAACACTGGAGTGGGTGGCCACCCCCTTTTCTGGGGATATTCCTGACTCAGGGATCGAACCCGGCTCTCCTGCTTTGCATCTTTACTATCTGAGCCACCAGAGAAGCCTGTTCTAACTAAGCATATCCTAGATAAGCTGTTGTTATATTTTAATATAAATATTTCAATTCCATATATTTTTATAAGGTTTAAAATGCTTTTTGAACATGTGGTCTCCATACTGTTTCTTATATATATGTACACACACACACATATATGCATGTATCAGTTCAGTTCAGTTCAGTCACTCAGTTGTGTCCGACTCTATGTGTGTGTGTGTGTGTGTGTATATATATATATTTGATAAAAAACATAGTATGAAATTACTTACTCTTTACAGCAGGCATTCTTTGACCCTATTATAGACAATAAGGACAGTGAGATCTGAGGATTTCAGTGAACAGCTTTAGAGCAACTGACAAAGTAGTTTCATTACCACAGGCTCAGTTTTCTCTTGTGAGTCTTAGGCAGTTCTTTCACTGTCCTTATTGCAGTCAATTTGTTATTTTAAGTGTTTTCCTCTGAAATCGTGTTGTTTCATTGAGATCCTTGGTCTGTCTTGACTCTCAGGGCACTCTTTAACCTAAAAGTCATTCTGATGGGTCTATAAGACAGGAATTACTCAAAAAAATCAATTTTAAAACAAAAAAAAAAATTCAGTGTGGTATTTGAAATAAATATTACTTTATGTTGTGACATCCATTCCTGAAGGGCAAGAAGTAATATAGTCTAAGTAATATGTTGTTGGCAAATTTTAAATAAGTTCTGCACTCTTATACACTGAGAAGCAGATTGCCTATGTGTCATGAGAGCCAAGCACTTGTCCCAGGAACATTAAAGATGAGCTTTTATCCAGAAGGACCTTTTCAGAAACACTGGTATTTCTCTAGTGTATCTTATTTGTTCTAACAAAGCATATCTATTTTCCCAGTGTTTCATAAGTTTGATATTGTGATCAGATTTTCTCTTGCTAAAGCATATTACCCAAGGCAAGTAGCATCACATTTAGTAACACCTTGTTTGGATTATGAATTGAATCCAAGTGCAGAGAAAGGTTCCTGGGAGTAGTCTGATAGTAGAACAGAGCAAGCTCTCTGTAAAAGTAATTACCCTAAATGGTTTTTTGTCTTATTTTAGTGTCACAGTCTTTGCAGACCAGGACCTGGGGACTGGAGTCAACAAGAAGAAGAACGCAGAGGACCCAAGTCTCAAGTGAAATAAGGGTACTTTATTTGCAGAAATGCATGCTTATATATCTTCAATAAAATGATTACTCAGCCATTAAAGAGAATGAAATTCCACCAGTTGCAACAAAATGGATAGTTCTTTAAGTATAAGGTCACTGAAGAGAGTCACTGAAGGGACTCACTGAAGGGAATCCAAGCAGGTGCTCTTTCCCATGATTTCAGTTTTGAGAACTGCATGCAGCTCGGCTCATTCCTGTTTTCCAGGAACTGATAAGGAAAGAGAGTCCTTGAGAAATGGCACACGAAGGAAGAAAACAACATATTGGATCCCTTAAAGTTGAACGTCCCCTGACATTTTAGTAATTTACTAATTATAATCTTGAATAGCTTTCAAATTTCAATTGTCTCATAATAAACCTCGACAAAATGCTAGTCTACTAGAGAACCAAAATCCAAACTCAAATCCACTTCTTCAGTAGAAATGTTTAGCAAACATTGGTTATGAGAAACAGTATACATTTTAAACCCACTGGATCTTGACCTTATTTTTAAAAAAAAACATTCATTTTAAAGGATCATCAATGTGTCTTATGTTATTAACATGATCAAGCAAATTTATGGATTTTCTATATGATAACATTCAGGACAATTTCTTAAAACAGCTTAAAAAGTAGAAGCTTCTGTTTTCTGCAAAGAATGAATAGTCCACCTTTCTATAGGAGAAATGTTAAAAACGGAGATGACTAGAAAGAACAAATAACAGAGAGCCGTGGTCTCAATACTGCAGGTTTATCTTAAACATTTGATTATATTCAGTTCAGTTCAGTTCAGTCACTCAGTCATGTCTGACTCTTTTCAACACCATGAATTGGAGCTCACCAGGCCTCCCTGTCCATCATCAACTCCCGGAGTTCACTCAACCTCATGTCCATCAGGTCGGTGATGCCATCCAGCCATCTCATCCTCTGTCATCCCCTTCTCCTCCTGACCCCAATCCCTCCCAGCATCAGAGTCTTTTCCAGTGAGTCAACTCTTCGCATGAGGTGGCCAAAGTACTGGAGTTTCAGCTTTAGCATCATTCCTTCCAAAGAACACTCAGGACTGATCTCCTTTTGAATGGACTGGTTGGGTCTCCCTGCAGTCCAAGGGACTCTCATATTATTCCTGTCATTTTGAAAATAAAAAAATGAAAACAAAATTATAACTGATTGAGTTGAAATTCTATTCACTTACTCTTCTTACCTCTCTTCTCAAAAAGAAAAGCATTATGAAAAGTGTCATGCTTATCTCTCCATCCCAATATTTCTATATTTATAAACAGATATGATTTTCCTAAACAATATATAACTGCTGTATATGTTTTTAATATAAACTATATTGTTCTTTTTCAATCAATCAGAATCTTCTCTTCACCTACGTTCTGTTTCAGAAAGGTATCCACATTGATACCTAAAGACGTAGCTCATCCTTTTAACATTAGTATTAACCAATGTTATTTTGTTTAAAAAAAAAATGTACTGATAAATATTTAAACCGTTTCCTATCTTTTAGCATCCAAAAATGCCTCAACAAATATCCGCATTTTAACTGGCCTTTTACAACACTTGCAAGAGGCAAATTCTGCAGAAGAAAAATGAAAGCAATGTGAATATAAATTTAGTATTATTTCACATAAAAAGAGAATTATCTGGGATTTAAACTAAAAAAGTTAATAATCATAAAGCCAATCTGTTTATAAAAAATCTTTTAAAAAGATTTTAGGAGTTTTTTATCTGATATATACAAATAAGTATCTGCTCCATTACCCTATATTTTCTTGATTGAACATCACCACACACATTACCCTACGGTGGGCATTTCTCATCTGTAGCAGCAAGACACTAATAAATCACCATACCTGAGTGATTTCAAATTTGAAAACATTCTAGATAGGTCCACACTGCCCTGGAAATGACACAAAAACACAAACAAAATAAAAAAAGAAAGACAAAGATCCCTTTTTGACCAGTTTGAGCATGCTAGATGAAAGAAACAGTGTGTGTACACACGCACACACGCGCACACATACACACCCATTTACACAAAAATAATCCATTAGATAATAGTATTAATCCTTTAAAAAGACGAATCAGAAATTGGCCAGGACTGTAAGAATTGATTGACAAGAAAACATAAAAGTTAAAAAAAAAAAAAAAGCACCTTTTCCAGACTTAGATATTTGTGGGAAAATATTCGAGCTACCTACAATTATTAATTAATTAAAATTATATTTATTACATTTTGCTTAACATTTCTCACTCACTGATATAATTTTTGAGTTGTAATTATAAATCAGTATTATTTGAGAGAACAATAAAGCAAATTATAAAAATATATAAACATAAATGGAGTGTAACAAATGTGCCCAAACTCTATCTCTGCCCAAAAGAGCGCAAAACAGAGGAAGCAATACAACAGAGAAGAGATCCCTGCACTTTCCATGTGAACAAGTTTATAATGAATAGAGACCTCAGGTAAAGAAGAGTTAAGGTCAAGGTATGGGTGTGTGAGGGAATGAATATGTGTTACATGTGTTTGTGTGAGAGAAGCTGCTGATGAGGAGTGAATGGAAGGGAAGGCAAGAGAAACAGGTAGCAAATACCAAGAAAAAACACAGCACGTCCTGTGCTGAGGAATTCCACATAAAACAGTGCTGGTGAAAAGAATGGAAAATGCAACAATATGATACAAAAAATTGCAACTGGATTAAGACATAGGAACTGTATATGTCTGATTAAATGAGAACATGAATCAGAAGTGCTGCATAAACTAGACTAGAATTTTTTAATGTTCCTTTTACTCCTTTTTATATGAGAATTATATTTTCTTTTAACACTGGTTTTGTATATTGCAGCCTAAAATATTCTGCCATTCCCTAAATATTTTATCTTAGTTTCTTCATTCAAAAACTAAGAACAAAATTAATATTTACTTCAAAAGTTTCTTGAAGAGAATTAATGAGCTTATACATATAAAGCATATAGAATTGTTCATGAAAGAATATATTAATAAAACAAAACACTAACCTTTTGTATCTCTATGGCTAAACTCTATTTTTTGTTCCAACATTATATATTTTGGTATTCTATATTTTCCAGTTTTGTCTAAAACAGTTTTGACTATTCTATCATTCCATCAAAAACACGTTCCTAAATTTATACTATATTTATCACTTAACGTTTTTCCATTAAAGACTTTTTAAAACTACAGAGAGCAGAGTAGGTAAGCTGTTGGGTTGAATTGGTCATTATTTCCCAGTTTTATGATTGCTCCAGAATTGAGATACTACCTTCACAATTGTCAATACCTTTTATTCTTCATTGGTGTTGCTGTTCAGCCGCTAAGTAGTGTCCAACTCTTTATGACCTCATGGACCATAGCACACCAGGCTCCTCTGTCCTCCACTGTTTCCCAGAGTTTATTTAAATTCATGTATTTTGAGTCGGTGATGCTATCCAACCATCTTATACTCTGCTACCCCCTTCTTCTTTTGCCTTCAATCTTTCCCAGTATCACGGTCTTTTTAATGAGTCAGCTTTTCACATCACCAGAGAAGGCAATGGCAACCCACTCCAATACTCTTGCCTGGACGGAGGAGCCTGGTAGGCTGCAGCCCATGGGGTCGCTAAGAGTTGGGCACAACTGAGCGACTTCACTTTCACTTTTCATTTTCATGCATCGGAGAAGGAAATGGCAACCCACTTCAGGGTTCTTGCCTGGAGAATCCCAGGGACAGAGGAGCCTAGTGGGCTGCCATCTATGGGGTCGCACAGAGTTGGAAATGACTGAAGCGACTTAGCAGCAGACAAAGTACTCGAGCTTCAGCATCAGCAACAGTCCATCCAGTGCATATTCAAAGTAGATTTCCTTCAGGATTGACTGGTTTGATTCACTCTTCATTCTTTTCCTGAATCCAAGCTAATGATTAAAATATCATTATGCATGGTTTGTTTTCTTTCTAATTTTCATCATTTCTTCCCCTACCTCTAACTTTCACATTTATATGTTATCATCGTTATCACTGCTATTGTTTTGATTTTGGGTTTTTTTTCCCCCATATTATTAATTGGACCAAATTTTCATCATATTTATGACAGAGAAGGAGTTAATTCATCTGTTTAGAATTTTGGTGTATTTTCTAAATAAAAAAGGTCCAAAGATGGTAGGTGAGAAACAGTAATCATAGACGATTTACTAAATAATTCAGCTCATGGACAAAGGTCAGAATATTAATGGGAAAACTGGGTTGAGTGGTGACTAAAGTGAATGAAGGAGGAAGCATTCAAAATCAACATAGCTCCTCAGACAGTAGCCAGTTCTCCTTAAGAATTTCTCCGTGACAATCAACATAGCATGCTACAAGTTACCCCCATTGCTACTTTTAACTCTTGGCATAAAAGTGAGAAAAAAAGGTAAAAGTTTAAAATTCTAACTTACTCACTTTTGAACTTTTTTTTTTTATGCTTACATTTTTATCTTTAAATTTTGTTATACATATGAAGATAACTCTTTCTTTAATCCTCAAAACCATGAAAACACAACCTTTTGACTACTGCCTGTGTACCATACTAGTGGGATACAAATGCAGAGTGTCTGCCCCCAGGAAATGTCTCTAGATCTCTGGGAAGAAATCCCATTGCTATTCCTAGCCAAAAGCATTTCTGTGGACTCATCCAGTGCAAAGTGCTGAATTTCCCAGAACTTGAAGTTGCTACACGTGTTATCTGACAGATTTTAATTATTTCTTTATTGCAGATAAAAAAGAGAGAGAATGAAATAGTAAGTCTTTGAGAGGAGAGTTGGCTATAAACTTTGATTTTGAGGTTAAAAGTCCTACTAATTTAGATTAGAATTCTTAGAGCTTTAAATGAAAAGCAACTTTCTTTCAAAAAACCATTTTCTTCTCTGAATTATGTATGGTTTAGGCATATGCTGAATGACACATTTTTTAATTACTATCAATGAAATATGAAATCAACACAAGTTCTTATTAAATTGTTACAAGGATTTTTTATTTTATAAATCAATCAGAATAAAAAATCAGGGATATAGAATTATTCCTCCACGTACAGGGAAAAAAAAAAAGAAAAGCAATATCTAAGGTCATCTTTTTAAAGCTCTGTATCTTTATTGCATAAAAGTTCATCAAACTGCTTCTAAAAAACAGTTATTATGTTTACAGAATCAATAAATGTTTTCAACTTTCATCATTCTACATATTTTCACCTATATACTAGTTGTTTAATTAGTAGTCTTAATAAATGCAAGGCAATGAGAATCAGTTATTTTTAAAAATGAATATTGATAAAATTTAGAAAGGAAGCCTATAAACATATTCTGGATGCCATAAAAAGATCCCCTATTCAGAGAATATGCAGGAATTTCCAAAATAGATTTAAATAAAAAAGAAATAAAAAATTTATAAAATGTGTGCTTTCTGATTTCTGTAAGAAAATATTTCCTCAATGGTAACAACCAAAAAAGGGTAAACAAATGGACAATTTTCACATTAGATATTCAGGAATGACACAAATTCAATTGCATTGTGCTAAACTAATAAAGAAAAGAAAAACTTGTTGCATATAAATATCTCCAGACAGTATGTATTTTTACTCTGAAACATAACACTTGCCTAAGGTTAAGTTATTTATTTAGACTAACAACAACAACAACAAAAACCACTTTGATAAAGCTGCCATAACACTGCATGACATTATTATTCTAGAATCACCATGAAAAGACATTTTTAAGGATGGCTCTCATTATTGGTGGACAGCAAATTCATACTAGAAGATCTGCATAAAAGATGTGAAGGGAATTGGGAAACAAGATTATAGGTAGGTCTTGGTTAATATACTAGTCAAAATATTATTACAAGTGTTAAACTCATACCTAACTCCTGAACTATAGATTTCTCTATTAAAAAAGAAAAAAATTCCATTCAATAAAATAATGTAATAACATGTTTGACCTTTGAAGAAGTAGAAGGATTTGTTTTTATAAGTCCTTGGATAAATGAATAAAATAAAGGAATACAATTATAAAATTAAAAGCCTGCCAAAACAAAATAACACTGAGTGATTTAAACTACTGAAATTTATGTTCACACACTAGATACAGCATGATCAACTGTAAGATATACCTAGAATGTAAAGGTGGCTCAGTTTGGGTCAGTTAAGTTCAGTCGCTCAGTCGTGTCTGACTCTTTGCAACCCCCAGCAGCACACCCGACTTCCCTGTCCATTACCAACTCCCGGAGTTCACTCAAACTCATGTCCATCGAGTTGGCGATGCCATCCAGCCATCTCATCCTCTGTCGTCCCCTTCTCCTCCTGCCCCCAGTCCCTCCCAGCATCAAGGTCTTTTCCAGTGAGTCAACTCTTCGCATGAGGTGGCCAAAGTATTGGAGTTTCAGCTTCAAATCAGTCCTTCCAAAGAACACCCAGGACTGATCTCCTTTAGGATGGACTGGTTTGATCTCCTTGCAGTCCAAGGGACACTCAAGAGTCTTCTCCAGCACCACAGTTCAAAAGCATCAGTTCTTCAATGCTCAGCTTCTTTTCTAGTCCAACTCTCACGTCCATACATAACTACTGGAAAAACCATAGCCTTTACTAGACAGACCTTTATTGACAAAGTAATGTCTCCACTTTTTAATATGCTGTGTAGGTTGGTCATAACTTTTCTTCCAATGATAACTGTGTTTTAATTTCATAGCTACAGTCACCATCTACAGTGATTTTGGAGCCCAAAAAAATGAAGTCGGCCACTGTTTCCACTGTTTCCCCATCTAATTGCCATGAAGTGATGGGACCAGATACCATAATCTTAGTTTTCTGAGTGTTGAACTTTAAGCCAACTTTTTCACTCCCCTCTTTCACTTGCATCAAGAGGCTCTTCAGTTCTTCTTCACTTTCTGCCATAAGGGTGGTGTCACCTGCATATCTGAGGTTATCGATTTTTCTTCTGGTAATCTTGATTCCAGCTTGTGCGTCAAGGATAGTTCAACATATGCAAATCAGTATGTGCTACACAACACTGAAAGAATTAAAAATAAAAATCATGATTATATCAATAGATGCAGAAAACGTACTTGAGAAAGTGAAAGTGAAAGTCGATCAGTCTTGTCTGACTCTGCGACCCCATGGACTATACAGTCCATTGAATTCCCCAGGACAGAATACTGGAGTGAGTAGTCTTTTCCTTCTCCAGGGGACCTTGCCAACCCAGGGATCAAACTGAGGTCTCCCACATTGTGGGCAGATTCTTTACCAGATGAGCCACAAGGGAAGCCCAAGAGTATTGGAGTGGGTGGCCTATATCTTCTCCAGAGGATCTTCCCAATCAAGGAATCAAACCAGGGTCCTTGCAGTCCAGGCAGATTCTTTTAACAGCTGACATATCAGGGAAGCCTTTGACAAAACTCAACACCATTTCATCTTAAAACTCTTAAATAATTGAGCATCAAAGAAACAGACTTCAACAACATAATAAAGAGCATATATGCCAAACTCACAGCTAACACCATAAGCTCAGTTCAGTCACTCAGTCATGTTCGAACTTTTCAAACCCATGGACCACAACACGCTAGACTTCCCTGTCCATCATCAACTCCCAGAGCTTACTCAAACTCATGTCTGTTGATTTGGTGATGTCATCCAACCATCTCCTCCTCTGCTGTCCCCTTCTCCTTCTCCTTTCAATCTATCTCAGCATCAGTATATTTTCCAATGAGTCAGTACTTTGTATCAGTGGCCAAAAATTTGGAGTTTCAGCAACAGCATAGGTCCTGTCAATGAATGTTCAGGACTGATATTGTTCAGAACTGACTGGTTGAATCTCCTTGCAGTCCAAAGGACTCTCAAGAGCCTTCTCCAACACCATACTTCAGAAGGATCGATTCTTTGGTACTCAGCTATCTTTAGAACCCAGTTGTCACATCCATACACGACTACTAGAAAAACCACAGCTTTGACTAGACGGACCTTGTTGGTAAAGTAATGTCTCTGCATTTTAATATGCTGTCTAGGTTGGTCATAATTTTTCTTCCAAGGAGCAAATGTCTTTTAATTTCATGGTTGCAGTTACCATCTGCAGTGATTTTTGAGCACCCCAAAATAAAGTCTGTCACTGTTTCCATTTTTTCTCCATCTATTTGCCACGAAGTGATGGGATCAGATGCCATAATCTTAGTTTTCTGAATGTTGAGTTTAAGCCAAATTTTTCACTCTCCTCTTTTACTTTCATCAAGAGGTCCTTTAGTTCTTCTCTGCTTTATGCCATGAGTGGTGTCAACTGCATATCTGAGGTTATTGATATTTTTAACAGCAATCTTGATTCCAGCTTGTGCTTCATCCAGCCCAGCATTTTGCATGATATACTCTGCATGTAAGTCATATAAGCAGGGTGACAATATACAGCCTTGACATACTCCTTTCCCAATTTGGAACCAGCCTATGTTCCATGTCTAGTTCTAACTGTTGCTTCTTGGATTGCATATATATATTTTCAGGAGGCAGATAAGGTGGTCTGGTTTCCCCAACTCTTTAAGAATTTGCCACAGTTTTTGTGATCTACACAGTTGAAGGCTTTGGTATAGTCAAAAAGGCAGAAGTAGATTTTTTTTTTTTTTTGGAACTCTCTTGCTTTTTCAATAATCCAGTGGATGGTGGTCATTTGACCTCTGGTTCCTCTGTCTTTTCTAAATCCAGCTCAAACATCTGGAATTTCATGATTCATGTACCATTGAAGCCTGGCTTGGAGAATTTTGAGCATTACTTTGCTAGCATGTGAAATGAATGCAATTGTGTAGTAGTTTGAACACTCTTTGGCATTGCCTTTCTTTGGTATTGAAGTGAAAACTGACCTTTTCCAGGCTTATAGCCACTTTTGAGTTCCAAATTTGCTGATATATTGTGTGTAGCACTTTCACAGCATCATCTTTTAGAATTTGAAAGAGCTCACCTGGAATTCCATCACCTCTATTAGCTTTGTTCATAGCAATGCTTCCTAAGGCTCACTTGACTTTGGACTCCAGGATGTTTGGATCTAGGTGAGTGATCACACCGTTGTGGTTATCTGGTTTATAAATATCTTTTTTTGTATAGTTCTTCTGTGCATTCTTGCCACCTCTTCTTAATATCTTCTGCTTCTATAGGTCGACACCATTTCTGTACTTTATTATGCCCACCTTTGCATGAAATGTTCCCTTGGTATTGCTAATTTTCTTGAAGCGATCTCTAGTCTTTCCCATTCCTCTAGTTTTCCTTTATTTCTTTGCATTGTTCATTTAAGAAGGCTTTCTTATCTTTCCTTGCTATTCTTTGGAACTCTTTGGCTTCAATTCTTTTCTCAGCTATTTGTAAGGCTTCCTCAGACAACCATTTTGCCTTTTTTACATTTTTCTTGGGGATAGTGTTGATCACTCCCTCTTGTATAATGTCACAAACCTCCATTCTTCAAGTGCCCTATCAGATCTAATCCCTTGAATCTGTTTGTCACTTCCATTGTATAACTGTAAAGAATTTGATTTAGGTCATACCTGAATGGTCTAATGATTTTCCCTATTTTCTATAATTTAAGTCTGAATTTGGCAATAAGGAGTTCATGATCTGAGCCACAGTCAGCTCCTGATCTTGTTTTTGCTGACTCTATAGAGCTTCTCCATCTTTGGCTGCAAAGAATGTAATCAGTCTGATTTCAGTGTCGACCATCATGTGATGTCCATGTGTAGTCTTCTCTTGTGTTGTTGAGAGAGGGTGTTTGCTATGACCAGTGCATTCTGTTGGCAGAACTCTTCTAGCCTTTCCCCTGCTTCTTTCTGTACTCCAAGGCCAAATTTGTTATTTGAATCTGTTATTCCAAGTATCTCTTGACTTCCTACTTTTGCATTCCAGTTCCCTATGATGTAGAGGACATCTTTTCTAGGTGTTAGTTCTAGAAGGTCTTGTAGGTCATCCTAGAACTATTAAGCTTCATCTTATTCAGCATTAGTGTTTGGGACATAGGCCTGAATTACTGTCATATTGAATAGTTTGCCTTGAAAACAAACAGAGCTCATTCTGTCATACATATGTGTATATATATCAACTACCGATCTGGGGAGTTCGTCTTTCAGTGTCACATCTTTTTTTTCCTACTGTTCATGGGGTTCTCAAGGCAAGAATACAGAAGTGGTTTTCCATTCCCTTCTCCTGGACCACATGTTCTCTGAATTCTCCAACATGATCCATCTGTTTTGGGTGGCCCTGTGTAGCATGGCTCATAGTATCACTGAGTTAAACATGGCTGTGGTCCATGTAATCAGCTTGGTTAGTTTTCTGTGATTGTGGCTTTCATTCTGTCTGCCCTCTGATGAATAAGGATAAGAGGCTTATGGAAGCTTCCTGATGTGTCCTTTGACTGGGTCTTGTTCTCATGGGTGGAGACATGTTCAGTAAAACTTTAATCCAATTTTCTGAGGATGGGTGGGGCTGTGTTCCCTCCCTGTTGTTTGGCCTGATACCAATCTCTCAACCCAAGCCTCCACTGGAGACTTCTGGACACTCACAGGCAAATCTGGCTCAGTCTCCCACTGAGATGTGACTGGTGATGTAAGTAAAGTTCTAAGTGGTAAAGAACAATACTGCATAGGAACCTGGAATGTTAGTTCCATGTTTCAGGGTAAACTGGAGTGATCAAACAGGAGACTGCAAGAGTGATCATTGACATTTTAGGAATCAGGGAACTAAAACGGACGAAAATGGGTGAATTTAATTCAGCTCAGTCGCTCAGTCATGTTCGACTCTTTGTGACCCCAGGAATCGCAGCATGCCAGGCCTCCCTGTCCATCATCAACTCCCAGAGTACACTCAACTCACGTTCATTGAGTCTGTGATGCAATCCAGCCATCTCATCCTCAGTCGTCCCCTTCTTCTCCTGCCCCAAATCCCTTCCAGCATCAGAGTCTTTTCCAATGAGTCAACTCTTTGCATGAGGTTGCCAAAGTACTGGAGTTTCAGCTTTAGCATCATTTCTTTCAAAGAAATCCCAGGGCTGATCTCCTTCAGAATGGACTGGTTGGATCTCCTTGCAGTCCAAGGGACTCTCAAGAGTTTTCAACACAACAGTTCAAAAGCATCAATTCTTCAGTCTTCAGCCTTCTTCACAGTCCAACTCTCACATCCATACATGACCACAGGAAAAACATAGCCTTAACTAGACGGACCTTAGTTGGCAAAGTAATGTCTCTGCTTTTGAATATGCTATCTAGGTTGGTCATAACTTTTCTTCCAAGTAGTAACCGTCATTTAATTTCATGGCTGCAGTCACCATCTGCAGTGATTTTGGAGCCCAGAAAAATGAAGTCTGACACTATTTCCACTGTTTCCCCATCTATTTCCCATGAAGTGATGGGACTGGATGTCATGATCTTCATTTTCTGAATGTTGAGCTTTAAGCCAACTTTTTCACTCTCCTCTTTCATTTTCATCAAGAGGCTTTGTAGTTCCTCTTCACTTTCTGCCATAAGGGTGGTGTCATCCACATATCTGAGGTTATTGATATTTCTCCTAGCAATCTTGATTCCAGCTTGCATTTCTTCCAGTCCAGCATTTCTCATGCTGTACTCTGCATAGAAGTTATATAAGCAGGGTGACCATATACAGCCTTGACATACTCCTTTACCTACTTGGAACCAGTCTGTTGTTCCATGTCCAGTTCTAACTGTTGCTTCCTGACCTGCATACAGATTTCACAAGAGGCAGGTCAGGTGGTCTAGTATTCCCATCTCTTTCAGAATTTTCCACCGATTATTGTGATCCACACAGTCAAAGGCTTTGGCATAGTCAATAAAGTAGAAATAGATGTTTTTCTGGAACTCTCTTGCTTTTGCCATGATCCAGCAGATGTTGGCAATTTGATCTCTGGTTCCTCTGCCTTTCTAAAACCAGCTTGAACATCAGGGAGTTCATGGTTCATGTATTGCTGAAGCCTGGCTTGGAGAATTTTGAGCATTACTTTACTAGCTTGTGAGATGAGTGCAATTGTGCAGTAGTTTGAGAATTCCTTGGCATTGCCTTTCTTTGGGATGGGAATGAAAACTAACCTTTTCCAGTCCTGTGGCCACTGCTGAGTTTTACCAATGTGCTGGCATATTGAGTGCAGCACTTTCACAGCATCATCTTTCAGGATTTGAAATAGCTCTACTGGAATTCCATCACCTCCACTAGCTTTGTTTGTAGTGATGTCTCTAAGGCCCACTTGACTTCACATTCCAGGATGTCTGGCTCTAGATGAATGATCACACCATCGTGATTATTCGGGTCGTGAAGATCATTTTGTACAGTTCTTCTGTGTATTCTTGCCACCTCTTCTTAATATCTTCTGCTTCTGTTAGGTCCATACCATTTCTGTCCTTTATCGAGCACATCCTTACATGAAATGTTCCCTTGGTATCTCTAATTTTCTTGAAGAGATCTCTAGTCTTTCCCTTTCTGTTCTTTTCCTCTATTTTTTTGCATTGATCCCTGAAGAAGGCTTTCTTATCTCTTCTTGTTGTTCTTTGGAACTCTGCATTTAGATGCTGATATCTTTCCTTATCTCCTTTTGCTTTTTGCTTCACTTCTTTTCACAGCTATTTGTAAGGCCTCCCCAGACAGCCATTTTGCTTTTTTGCATTTATTTTCCATAGGGATAGTCTTGATCCCTGTCTTCTGTACAATGTCACGAACCTCATTCCATAGTTAATCAGGCACTCTATCTATCAGATCTAGGCCCTTAAATCTATTTCTCACTTCCACTGTATAATCATAAGGGATTTGATTTAGGTCATACCTGAATGGTCTAGCGGTTTTCCCTACTTTCTTCAATTTGAGTCTGAAATTAGTAATAAGGAGTTCATGATCTGAGCCACAGTCAGCTCCTGATCTTGTTTTTGTTGATTGCATAGAGCTTCTCCATCTTTGGCTGCAAAGAATATAATCAATCTGATTTCGGTGTTGACCATCTGGTGATGTCCATGTGTAGAGTCTTCTCTTGTGTTGTTGGAAGAAGGTGTTTGTTATGACCAGTGCCTTTTCTTGGCAAAACTCTATTAGTCTTTGCCCTGCTTCATTCCACATTCCAAGGCCAAATTTGCCTGTTACTCCAGGTGTTTCTTGACTTCCTACTTTTGCATTCCAGTCCCCTATAATGAAAAGGACATCTTTTTTGGGTGTTAGTTCTACAAGGGTTTATAGGTGTTCATAGAACCATTCAACTTCAGCTTCTTCAGCGTTATTGGTTGGGGCATAAACTTGGATTACCCTGATATTGAATGGTTTGCCTTGGAAACGAACACAGATCATTCTGTAGTTTTTGAGATTGCATCCAAATACTGCATTTTGGACTCTTTTGTTGACCATGATGGCTACTGCATTTCTTCTGAGGGATTCCTGCTCACAGTAGTAGATATAATGGTCATCTGAGTTAAATTCACCCATTCCAGTCCATTGTAGTTCGCTGATTCCTAGAATGTTGACATTCACTCTTGCCATCTCTTGTTTGACCACTTCCAATTTGCCTTGACTCATGGAACTGACATTCCAGGTTCCTATGCAATATTGCTCTTTATAGCATCTGACCTTGCTTCTATCACCAGTCACATCCACAGCTGGGTATTGTTTTTGCATTGGCTCCATCCCTTCATTCTTTCTGGAGTTATTTCCCCACTGATCTCCAGTAGCATATTGGGCACCTAGTGACCTGGGGAGTTCCTCTTTTGGTATCCTATCATTTTGCCCTTTCATACTGTTCATGGGGTTCTCAAGGCAAGAATACTGAAGTGGTTTGCCATTCCCTTCTCCAGTGGACCACATTATGTCAGACCTCTCCACCATGACCTCTTGGGTGGCCTCACAGGCACGGCTCAATTTCATTGAGTTAGACAAGGCTGTGGTCCTAGTGTGATAAGATTGACTAGTTTTCTGTGAGTATGATTTCAGTGTGTCTGCCCTCTGATGACCTCTTGCAACACCTACCATCTTTCTTGGGTTTCTCTTACCTTGGGCATGGGGTAGCTCTTCACGGCTGCTCCAGCAAAGCAAAGCCACTGCTCCTTACCTTGGATGAGGAGTATCTCCTCACTGTCACCCTTACTGACCTTCAATGTGGGATGGCTCCTCTAGGCTCTCCTGCGCCTTCACAGCCACCACTCCTTGGACTTGGGGTTGCTCCTCCCGGCCTCCGCCCCTGGCCTTGGGCACAGGATGGCTCCTCCCAGCCGCTGCCCCTGGCCTCGTATGTGGGGTGGCTCCTCCCAGCCGTCCCTGGCCTCGGGGGCAGGATGGCTCCTCTCGGCTGTCATCCCTGGCCTGGGACGTGAGGTGGCTCCTCTCGGCTTTTCCTGCACTGTCGCAGCCTGGCACTCTCAGCTGCTGCCCCTGACCTGAGACGTGGGGTAACTCCTCTTGGTCACCACCCTTCAGGCATGGGGTCCTCACAGCTTCTGCCCCTGACCTCAGACGTGGGGTAGCTCCTCTCGGCTTCACTTAGTGTGCTGGTCGCAACTGCCTGCGACCATTATATCTACTACTGTGGGCAGGAATCCCTTAGAAGAAATAGAGTAGCCCTTACAGTCAACAAGAGTCTGGAATATAGTACTTGGGGGAAATCTCAAAAATGATAGAATGATTTCTGTTTGTTTTCAAGGCAAACTATTCAATATCACAGTAATCCAGGTCTATGTCCCAACCACTAATGCTGAGTAAGCTGAAGTTGAATAGTTCTAGGATGACCTACAAGACCTTCTAAAACTAACATCAAAAAAAGATGTCCTGTACATCATATGGAACTGGAATGCAAAAGTAGGAAGTCAACTGATACATGGAATAACAGATTCAAATAACAAATAATAAATTTGGCTTCAGAGTACAAAATGAAGCAGGGCAAAGGCTAATAGAGTTTTGCCACGAGAACGCACTGGTCATAGCAAACATGTTCTTCCAACAACACAAGAGAAGACTCTACACATGGACATCACCAGACGGTCAATACTGAAATCAGACTGATCATACTCTTTGTAGCCAAAGATGGAGAAGCTGTATACAGTCAGCAAAAACAAGACTGGGAGCTGACTGTGGCTCAGATCATGAACTCTTTACTGACAAATTCAAACTTCATTTGAATAAAGGGAAAACCATTAGACCATTCAGGTATGACCTAAATCAAATACCTTACAATTATACAGTGGAAGTGAGAAATAGATTCAAGGGATTAGATATGATAGAGTGCTTGAAGAAATATGGACAGAGGTTTGTGACACTGTATAGGAGGCAGTGATCAAGACCATACCCAAGAAAAAGAAATGCAGAAAGGCAAAATGGTTGCCTGAGGAGGCCTTACAAATAGCTGATTAAAAAAGAGAAACTAAAGGCAAAGAAGAAAAGGATACCCATCTGAATGCAGAGTTCTAAAGAATAGCAAGGAGAGACAAGAAAGCTTTCTCAAGTGAACAATATAAAGAAATAGAGGGAAACAATAGAATGGGAAAGACTAGAGATCACTTCAAGAAAAGTAGTGATACCAAGGGACCATTTCATGCAAAGATGGGCACAATAAAGGACAGAAATGATATGGACCTAACAGAAGCAGAAGATATTAAAGAAGAGATGGCAAGAATACACAGAAGAACTATACAAAAAAGATCTTATGACCCAGATAACCATGATGGTGTGATCACTCACCTAGATCCAGACATCCTGAAGTCCAAAGTCAAGTGGGCCTTAGGAAGTATCGCTACGAAGAAAGCTAATGGGGGTGATGGAATTCCAGGTGAGCTATTTCAAATCCTAAAATATGATGCTGTGAAAGTGCTGCACTAAATATTCCAGAAAATTTGGAAACTCAGCAGTGGCCGCAGGACTGGAAAAGGTCAGTTTTCATTCTAATCCCAGAGAAAGGTAATGCCAAAGAATATTCAAACTTCTGCATAATTGCACTTATTTCACACACTTGCAGAGTAATGTTTTAAATTTTCAAAGGCAGGCTTAAACAGTATGTGAACCAAGAACTTCAGAAGTTCAAGCTGGATTTTAGAAATGCAGAGGAACCAGAGATCAAATGTCCAACATCTGTTGGATCATAGAAAAAGTAAGAGAATTCCAGAAAAATGTTTATTTCTGCTTCATAGACTTCACTAACACCTTTGACTGTGTGGATCACAGCAAACTGTTGAAAATTCTTAAAGTGACCAGAATATCAAACCACCTTACCTGCCACCTCTGAAACCTGTATGCAGGTCAAGAAGCAACAGTTAGAACTGGACATGGAACAACAGACTTGATCCAAATTGGAAAAGGAGTAAGTCAAGGCTGTATATTGTCACCCTGATTATTTAAATTATATGCAGAGTACATCATGCAAAATGCCAGGCTGGATGAAGCACAATCTGGAATTAAGATTGGTAGGAGAAATATCAATGACTTCAGATATGTAGATCACACCACTCTTATGGCAGAAAGTGATGAGGAACTAAAGAAACTCTTGATTAATGTGATAGTGAAAAAGCTGACTTAAAACTCAACATTCAGAAAACAAAGATCATGGCATCCAGTCCCATAACTTCATAGAAAATAGAAGAAGAAACAATGGAAACAGTGTGAAACTTTATTTTCTTGGGCTACAAAATAACTTCAGATGGTGACTGCAGTCATAAAATTAAAAGACGCAAAAAAATAAATAAATAAATAAAAAATAAAAGACGCTTGCTCCTTGGAAAAAAAGCTATGACCAACCTAGATAACATATTGAAAAGCAGAGACATTACTTTGCCAAGAAATATTCATCTAGTCAAAGATATGGTTTTTCTAGTAGTCATCTATGGATATGAAAGTTGGGCCATAAATAAAGCTGAGTGCCAAAGAACTGATGCTTTTGAACTGTGGTGTTGGAGAAGACTCTTGAGAGTTCCTTGGACTGAAAGAAGATAAAACCAGACAATCTTAAAGGAAATCAGTCCTAATATTCATTGGAAGGACTGATGCTGAAACTGAAGCTCCATTTCTCTGGACACCTGATGTGAAGAACTGACTCACTGGAAAAACCCTGATGCTGGGAAAGATTGAAGGTAGGAGAAGAAGGGGATGACAGAGGATGAGATGGTTGAATTGCATCACTTACCAACGTACATGAGTTTGAGCAAGTTCCAGGAGTTTGTGATGGACATCGAAGCCTGTGTGCTGTAGTCCATGGGGTTGCAAAGAGTTGGACACGCTAAATGACTGAAATGAACTGACAGAGATGCTCTACACAGTCAGCAAAAATAAGACAGGGAGCTGACTATGGCTCAGATTATGAGCTCCTTATTGTAAAGTTCAGACTTAAATTGAAAGTAGGCAAAATCACTAGGCCTTTCAGGTATGACCTAAATCAAATATCATATGATTATACAGTGAAAGTGACAAATAGACTCAAGGGATGAGATCTGATAGACAGAATGCCTCAAGAACTTAGGACAAAGGTTTGTAGCATTCTACTATAGATGATGGCCAAAACCTCCCTAAGGGGGAAAAATATGCAAGAAGGCAAAGTGCTTGTCTGAGGAGGCCTTACAAATAGCTGAGAAGAGAAGAGAAGTGAAAGGCAGGGGACAAAGGGAAAGATATACTCAATTGAATGAAGAATTCCAGAGAATAGCAAGGAGAGAAAAGAAAGCCTTCTTAAGTGAGCAATGCAAAAAATGGAGAAAAAAAAAATAAGATAGTAAAGACTAGTGATCTCTTCACAAAAATTAGAAATACCACGGGAATTTCTTATGCAAAGATAAAAGATAATAATAGGACAAAAATGACAAAGACCTAACAGAAGCAGCAGAGATTAAGAGGTGGCAAGAATACACAGAAGAACTATACAGAAAGGCCTTACTAATCTGGATAAACACAATGATGTGGTCACTCCTCTAGGGCCAGACATCCTAGGATATGAAGTCTAGTTGGCCTTAGGAAGCATTACTACAAACAAAGCTAGTGGAGGTGAAGGAATTCCAGCTGATCCACTTCTAATCCTAAAAGATGATGCTGTTAAAGAGCTGCCCTCAATATGCCAGGAAATTTGAGAAAGTCAGCAGTAATCACAGGATTGGAAAAGGTCAGTATTTATTCCAATCCCAAATAAATGCAATGCCAAAAAATGTTCAAACTACTGTACAATTGTGCTCATTTCACCTGCTAGCAAGGTAATGGTTAAAATCCTTCAAGCTACCCTCCAATAGTATGTGAACTGAGGACTTCCAGATGTACAAGCTAGATTTAAAAAAGGTAGAGGAACCAGAAATCAAACTGTCAACATCCGTGGGATCATAGAAAAAGCAAAGGGGGGGGGGGGAACTACAAAACTATGTTTGCTTCATTAACTATGCTAAAGCCTTTGACTTTGACTGCGTGGATCACTGTAAACTGTGGAAAATTCTTAGAGATAGGAATACCAGACTACCTCACTTGTCCCTTGAGAAACCTGTAAACAGGATAAGAACCAACAGTTAGAACTGGACACGAAACAACTGACTAGTTCAAATTTGGGAAAGGAGTACATCAAGCTGTATACTGCAACTCTGTTTATTTAAGTTATATTCAGAATACATCGCGCAAAATGTTGGGCTGGATTACTCACAAGCTGGAACCAAGACTGCTATAAGGAATATAAAATACCTTAGATATTCAGATGATACCACTCTCATGGTGGAAAGTGAAGAACTATAGAGCCTCTTGATGATGGTGAAAAAGCTGACTTGAAACTCAAAGTTCAAAAATTAAAATGGTGGCTACTGGTCCCATCACTTCTTAAGCTAAAAATCACTGTGGCTGTTGTCTGTAGCCATGAAAATAAAATACGCTTCCTCCCTGCAAAGAAAGCTATGACAAGCCTAGACAAGGTATTAAAAAGGAGAGACATCACTTTGCCAACAGTGGTTCATAAAGTCAGTGCTATGTTTTTTCCAGTAGTCATGTACAGATGTGAGAGTTGAATCACTGAGAAGACTGCGTGCTGAAGAATTGATGTTTTAGAACTGTGGTGCTGGAGAAGACTCTTGAGAGCTCCTTGGACAGCAAGGATATAAACTAGTCAATCCTAAAGGAAATCAACTCTGAATATTCATTGGAAGGACTGGTGCTGAATCTGAAGCTCCAAAACTTTGGCCACCTGATGTGAAAAATAGACTCATTAGAAAAGACCCTAATGCTGGGAAAGATTGAGGGCAGGAGAAGAATGGGGCCACAGAATTTAAGATGATTGATAGCATCACATGAATGTGAACAAACTCCAAAAGATAGTGAAAGGCAAAGAAGCTTGGCATGCTGCAGTTTATGGGGTCTCAAAGACTCAGAAATAACTGCGACTGAACATCAAACAACAATGAAGAAAAACACAGAAGTAATAAGAAAATTGACCAGACTGCAATCCATTCATTTAAAAAAATGCAGTTCATATAAAACAGACATAGAAATTTTAATCATATTCAAAACACTGATTTTATATAAACAAATATAGTCATATATGTGTTATACATAGTAGTATGTTATATATATATATAATAGGTACATTATATATAAAATACTGATGCATACCTAACATTTCTAAAATAATGAAAATAAATGCCATATTCTGTATCTTTAAGATGAAGTTAAGCATTAATATAGTTCTACAAACTTGCATAACTTAAGAAGAAAAACAATTAAAAACTGAATTTTACTTTGAATCTTCACTGCAAAAATATAGTCAGAACTTTATCTTTTCTATATAACCACCTAGCACACACACCACAATTTGGTTTGTTCTCAATTAAAATGTAAGCACATTTAATTTTCAGAGCTACAGATCTTACAAGTAATAAATCATATGCTATAGTTTTACACAATTATGAATTTCAAAATGTCCTGGAATGTATCTCTAGTGAATAACAAATTTCTACTATGCACCCAAACCCTAACTGTGGCCACCTTGCTAGATATATTTAAGATTATACTGTATTTACCTTGTATTTCTCATTGATTTTTTTTTGCTAAAATAATGTGCTTATTTTATGTTTTTTTTTCTTTAAATTTAGATGGCTGAATAGAACTACACTATTTAATTCCCCATGATTAAGTGAGTCACATCATTAATATTAGATAGTTTGCTGATCATTCCCTTTTTATTCCAAGTTTAGATTTCACAAAAAGAGTAAAACTTGATATATTTAAAGAGATGGCAATTTTCACACAATGTTTAATACGAATCAGATATTTAAATGCTTATTTAATATACAATGCTACTTATTTATTGGAAAGAATGAGATGGTTCTTTATGTATAGATGTGGGAAAGAAATAATAACATTTAACTAAAAAGTCAAGTTTCAAAGTAATGTATATAAGATGAACTTACCTCTAGGTAACACATAGAAAACTTATGGGATCACATGGGATGCATTTTGCTTCCAGCTCTTAACTACCATTGATGCATATTTGAAGCATCTAGGTACCATGAGACCCAAAGTCATCTCAAGGTGGGGGTTTCTTACATTAAGTTTGTCATTTAAGCACTTTCCAGTTACCTGACTTGTGCTAAAGTCAAACCCCAATAGGATTCTAAAACCAGATGTAATTATTGACTACAAAATCCAGAATGGGATACCCTTCTGGTGTCCCAAACAACTTACTGACCAAAGTTAAAAATAGAAAATCATTTCTTTTTGAGTATATATTTCACAGAGTTAATCAAAATTCACCATCATACTCCAGGAAGGCCAGGATCTAACTGTGTGGTCAGTCTACACCAGCTGGGATTAGTCCATTCTATAAAGCCTATGATCATAAGCCTTAATCAAGGTCTTTTTACAATAAAAAGTTTTTCATCTAGATTAATACAGTTTCACATCTTTTACAATAGCAATACCATACAAAAATCAATAACTCATACATGATCAAAATGAACATTTGTAATAACCAATACGTTACATGTATTGATCCAAAAAGACAACTAATCCATGCTCTAATTCTTGCCTAAATTTTCTCATTATTTTCTGCCATATTATTAATAACAACTGACTTTACTTTTTGTCTACTGTAATTTGGACTTTATATAATAATAAGTTTGAGCTCACAAATTTAAAACCATATTAAAATTTTATTTCTTTTCAAAATGAATGACTGTGAAAATTAAGGAAATGGCTTTATGATTTCAAACTGAGTGATAAGAGCAGACCAT
Source organism: Capra hircus (assembly GCF_001704415.2). Lineage (NCBI taxonomy): Eukaryota > Metazoa > Chordata > Mammalia > Artiodactyla > Bovidae > Capra > Capra hircus. Next base: position 33,081,934 of record NC_030815.1, on the reverse strand, counting down.
TACTTTTATATACATCATGAATAAAATTTTAATAAGAGACTATACATTTACTTCCACTTCTACTTCTTATGCAGAAAGTTTCAAAAGGGTCACTTTAATGTCAAAATGACAAAATGCCATATAAACTATAAAAGCATAATTTCTCTTTAGCCATTACTAAGCAGTGGTCAGAAGATAATCACATAACTGGATTTCTAAAGGGAGACAGGACTCTTTAAGGAGAAAAGGGACACACTAACATCTCACTTTTGACACAGATTAGGAGTAAGAGACATCAGCATTCACACAAGAAGATAAAAACAAATTTGTTAAAACCATAAGGAAATGAATTGAAAGGTTAGGGATGGACTGGTAGGTCAGTCTGGAATATTTTGGGACTGCACTCAAGAGTGGATTTTGTTTCCACTCATAAATATCCTTTTTCTGAGTCTCCACCAGATACTCTTGAGAAATGTGGAATGTAGAGCAAGATAAGATATCAGAAAGAGCATGATGACTGGTTTAGGTGACAGGTGATTAACTACTTGTGGGGAGCAGAGACAAGAACTACATACTTCCTATAGTCCTTCTTTCAAAGGAAAAAGCTTTAAAATGCAGGAGGAGTGACACAAATTGTCTCAAAAAAGTTAATCATCTATGTGAGGACAGATGCCTATCCCTGCCACCTTCACTGGATCCTTAACTCCCAGAAAGCAAAACTGAAATAGGGGGAATAAAACTTACAAATTCCTTTCCTCTCCTCTCAGGGCAGTTGGGAGAAGAGTGTAATGTATGTAACTCTTCTATTCCTTAATGGGGCTTCCCAGGTGGCCTTAGTAGTAAAGAGTTAACAAACCCACCTGCCAATGCAGAAGACAGAGAGTCCAGGGTTCAATCTCTGAGTCAGGAAGATCGCTTGGAAGAGGGCATGTCAACACCCTCCAGTGTTCTTGCCTGGAAAATTCCATGGACAGAGGAGACTGGGGGGATACAGTCCATAGGGCTGCAAAGAGTGGGACACGATTGACTAAGCACAAGGAAATTCCTTGGTGAGAAATAGTAAATCTTCTCAGTCATAAAATACAGTGATTGATACTTTATATGTCAACTTGATTAGGCTATCCACCCAGTTCAAACTAATCCAGTTGTTTAGATGTTGATGTGAAGGTATTCTGTATATTTGGTTGGCATCAACAATCACATGTAACTTTAAGTACAGGAGATAACTTTTAATGACCTGAGTTTTCAGATTCAGTCTATCAGATGAAAAGCTTCAAGAGCAAAACAGGTTTCCTGAATAAAGAAAAACATCTGCTGACAGACCACAGACTCACCTCCTGCCCAGGTTTCTAGTCTGCAAGCCTGCCCTCCAACTTTTTAGACTTCCTCCTCTCTCCACAAGTCACTTCATTCAATAGCTTTCAATATATCTATATATACTCAGATACTTCCTATTGGTTCTGTTTTTTTCTGGTGGAACCCTAACACAGAATTTGGTATTGAGAGGTTTTCTGGAGGAACAGGAACTTGAGGATGAATATTCTGATTTGGTTGTTTCCATTCCACCCCCAACCCTGGAATTGGTTCTCTAAACTGATCAGATTTAAAGGCATTAAAGATTCTTATTTACAGTGGTAAGAGAACACTGGTAGCTCATGGCATGATGTGACAGAGATACTCAGAGATACTCTGAGATTCAGAGTATACTCAGAGTATATTCAGAGTATCTCATTCAGAGATACTCAGAATGTCATTACTGGGTAATTCCAATCAAATACTTCTACAAGATAAAATTCTGAAGGACTAGTTTTTGATATCTTAGAATAATTTAGTCAAACTAGGGAATATACCAGCTGCTCCTAACTGCACTGAGAAATATGCTGAAAGAAAAAGATGAATTTGGGGCTAGAAATCCAAGTGTCAACATGTGTGGTTAGTCACTCAGTCATGTCCAACTCTTTGTGATGCCATAGACTGCAACCTGCCAGGTGTCTATACATGCCCTCAAAGAAACCTGTAGCCAGAAGGCCAAGATTTTTGAAAACCAAATCCAGGGTTTCATCCTAAAAGTGACTAAAATATAACACAAATTGAATTTCCAACCTCCCAAGGATTCCACTGATGTGCTTAGTCAGTCATTCAAGTCTTAGTCTTTGTTACCCCCATGGACTTTAGCCCACTAGGCTCCTCTGTTCATGGGGATTCTCCAGGTAAGAATACTGAAGTGGGATGCCATCCTCTCCTCCAGCAGCACTTTTGTTACTATGTTTTTCATCATCCTGAAATAGATGGCTTGATAGAATTGTGGAATAAGCTTTTGAAAACTCAAATACAGTGCTAGTTAGCTGAAAATATCTTGCATAGAAGGGGCAAGATTCTCAAAGACTATACATCTCTAAATCTATGTCTAATATATGGAGCTATTTCTCTCATTCCAAGTATTCTCTAGGATCCAGGAATAATGAGGTAATCACTATTATCCTTACTAATCCACTTTAAAAAATTATATTTCTCATACTTGTGACCACATATTTTTCTGGCATAGGTGTCTTAACCACTTCCATTAAGACACACAGCAATGGATTTCATTAAACTAGAATTTGAATGTCATCTGTATACTTCGAGCCTTTCATGTCTCTGAATCAACTGGCAAGGAAAAGAGCTATTATACTGAATAGGGTGACCAACCCTGATTACTGAAGGGATTTAGAATGCTACTACACAACTGAGGTAAGGAAGAATGTGTCTGGAACACAAGACATCCCTTTGGGTATCTTGGTGCTACCAAGTCTGTGAGGTCAATGGAAAACCGCAATTCAAATCCTTCAGGGAAGTTAATGGCCCAAACCCTTCAGGAATGAAGTGTAGGGGATCCCATCAGGTAAGAACTGACCAGCTGAGGCGCTTACTGAGGGCAAAGGAGATATATTAACAAAATGAGAAAAAACAGAGCAGAATTAATGACTTGAACAATATCAAATGGTATGGTGTAGATATGTGAAGTTAAAGAAGAAGTGAGTGAGAGTATAATCAGGTCAAGAGCAACAGTTAGAACCAGACATGAAGCAATAGACTGGTTCAAAATTGAGGAAGGAGTAAGCCAAGGCTGTATATTGTCACCTTGCTTTTTAACGTCAATGCAGAGGACATCATGAGAAATGTCTTGATGGATCAATCACAAGCTGGAATCAATATTGCTAGGAGAAATAATAATAACCTCAGATATACAGAAGATACCACTCTAAAGGCAAAAAGTAAAGAGGAATTAAAGTGCCTCTTGATGAAGGTGAAAAGAGGAGAGTAAAAAGCTGACTTAAAACTCAACATTCAAAAAACTAAGATCATAGTATTTGGTCACATCACTTCATGGCAAATGGGGAAAAAATGGACACAGTGACAAACTTCATTTTCTTGGGCTCCAAATCACTGTGGACAGTGACTGCAGCAATGAAATTAAAAGACACTTGCTCTTTGGAAGAAAAGTTACGATAAATCTAGGCAGCATATTAAAAAGCAGAGACATCACCTTGCCCACATCATTCATGTTCACTGAGTCAGTGATGCCATCCAACCATCTCATCGTCTGTCACCCCCATTTCTCCTACCTTCAGTCTCTCCCAGATAAGGGTCTTTTCCAATGAGTTGGCTCTTTGCATCAAGTGGCCAAAGTATTGAAGCTTAAGCTTCAGCAGCAGTCCTTCTAGTGAATATTCAGGGTTCAATTCCTTTAGGATTGACTGATTTAATCTCTGTGCTGTCCAAGGGACTTTCAAGTCTTTACAGCATCACACTTCAAAAGTTTCAATTCTTCAGTGCTCAGCTTTCATTATGGTCCAACTCTCACAACTGCACATGCTACTGGCAAAACCATAGCTTGACTATACAGGACTTTTGTTGGCAAAGTGATGTCTCTGCTTTTTAATATGCTGTCTAGGTTTTTCATAGCTTTTCTTCCAAGGGGCAAATGTCTTGTAGGATTTCAATTTGCCAACAATAATAATTGTATTAAATATGAATTAAATGTCAGAGGTTATCAGACTGAATTAAAAACATTGGAACCTCAAAATACACCATCTATGATAAATTCATTTTTAATATAAAACAGAGATAAATGTAAGCCTATAAAATGGTGAAAATATAGAGACAGCAAATACTAATAAAAGAATGCTGGAATGTTTGTATTAGTATCAGAACAGGATTAATATGGGGATAGAGAGATTCTGAATAATCATAAAGGGAAAAATTCACTAAGAAGATTTTTAAAATCCTAAATGCTTCTGTCTGTGAAGTCACTCAGTCATGTGTGACTCTTTGTGACCCCATAGACTGTAGCCTGTCAGGCTCCTCCATCCATGGGATTTTCCAGGCAATAACAATAGAGTTTCCAAATATATGAAGCAAAAAAATGACTACTGAATTGATGATAATAGACAAATTTAAAATTATAGTTTAATCCCCAATGCTCTTCAATCAGGAATTAACATAAAAGACAGAGAAAATCAATTAGGATATAGATAATATGAAAAACATTATCATTCACTCTGACCTAATTGAAATTTATAGAACACTTCATTCAACAACAGCAGAATACAGATTTTCACCAAACAGAATATTCACCAAACTATATTTTGAATTGCAAATTAAAATAAACTACATACAAAGAAAATCACAAGAAGTACTTTTGACACCCACTAAAATAAACCAGAAATTAGTAAAAGAGAAATACACACAAAATATATAAATATTTGTAAATTAAGCCACACACTTCTAAGTAACCCACTGATCAAAGTCATAAAGAAAATAACAAAATATTTTGAATTCAAGTCAACAAAAATAAAATGCAATTGGTCAAAATTTGTTGAATGCAAATAGAATATAGTTTAGAGAGCTTCATAAGTTGAGAGCTTATATATTTTCTGCATAAGCAATAATTGCTTACATTAGAAAATAAGAAGGTTGTCATACCAATGACCTAAATTTCCACCTTAAGTCTCATAAGATTAACTAAGACAATAATATTTTACTTCTTTCTTGCATAAGGTACAATGATGAACTTTCTGACTGAGTTACTCTCCTGGACTGACTTCTCTCTTATAAGGAATGACCCATATATTCCTGTTCCATCTACCTTGAGACTCTACCTACAATAGTCAACACATGACTTTCAAGCTTGCAAAAACAGAACATAGAAGGCATATTGCATACTCAACCATTTCAGTTAAGAAAGAGACACTTTCAATCATATTCTAGCTACTAAACTCAATCCCCACTAAGGAACTGGGTGCTGAAGATAAAATCTTACTCTGGGTGTCTAGTTTCAGCAACAATTCTATATCATAGAAATGGAGCATATATCTCTTTGTCAGCTAATTTTGAAGGTTAAACATGTTGTTATTTGAAATCTTTTTACTTGCTCTTAATCTGCAGTAAATTACCCTAAGGAGTTCAGGAAAGACTAGCCTTAACATTTGCAAGTAGCAAATGATCAAAAATAAACCCTGGTTTTAGCTTATGAATTCATGTAAATTCAGGAGTCTCCACCCCTAGACAGGGGCTTGGAAAGGAATGTCATAGAGACATGTGTTTTGAATTTTAGAATCTTTCTCCATATTTCTCAGACTTATTCCAGTAGCCTATTCATGGACTATATATTTTTTGTTTTGTTTTCATTATTCAAAACACTTTCATGACATCCTTTCAGGAAACTTAACTTATAGACATTAAAAATGAGCATATAAATGTAGATATGATAGGAAGCCTACCATATTTCACACATACATACACCACTAGCTTTTTCTATAAATGATAGAGTCAGAGGAACCCTAAAATACATAATTTTGTCCAGAATTCTGTCCAAATATTCAAAAGGCTTGCAAATACAAATGTCGCCTTTATTTATCCTTTCAATCAAAGTTATGCCTTGGAAAAAGAGATAAGCTATGATAACACAAATTAAGATATAAAGAAAACTGCTTTTCTTCACTGTAATTTGTTACCAGATTAGCAGATGCTTCAAAAATGATAAAGTGTATTCCATAAAAACCCAAGAAAGTGTTTAATAAAAAAGCACCTAGCCCCAATCTTAAGCTTTTAAATAAGAATTAATAACAAAGCAGTAAATATTCCAGATAAAATTAAACTTGAGTAATCTAGATGTCATAAATCACCTGAAAAGACAAAAAGTGACATTATAAAGATAACAAGCAATTCTCAGAGGAATATAAAAATCCTGAGAATAGGCATGGCTTCAGATGTCCAGCTACCAGGTTAAGCATTATGATCAATAAATAGAATGAACTAAACATTGGTATTAATAAATCTATGTCATCTAGGGACTTGTAGGAATAAGAATTATGATCATAACATAGTAATAGAAGCAGAGACATTACTTTGCTGACAAAGGTCCAACTAGTCAAAGCTATGGTTTTTCCAAGTCATGTATGGATATGAGAGCTGGACTATAAAGAAAGCTGAAAACTGAAGAATTGATGCTTTTGGACTGTGGTGTTGGAGAAGACTTTTGAGAGTCCCTTGGACTGCAAGGAGATCAAACCAGTCCATCCTAAAGGAAATCAGTCCTGAATATTCATTGAAAGGACTGATGCTGAAGCTAAAACTCCGATACTTTGGCACCTGATGCAAAGAACTGACTCATTGGAAAAGACTGATGCTCTGAAGGAAGGAAAAAACAAGAGGATGAGATGGTTGGATGGCATCACTGACTCAATAGACATGAGTTTGAGCACGCTCTGGGAGTTGGTGATGGACAGGGAAGCCTGTTGTGATGCAGTCCATGGAGTTGCAAAGAGTAAGACACAACTGAGCAATAGAACTGAACTGAACTGAATTGATATATTCACTTCAAAAAATAACAGAAAGTATTATATAATGAGGATATCTTGGAACATTAGGTCATCACTTACATTTATCCATAAACATGAAATAAAAATACAGCCAAGAGTAAGTGGAATACAGTAAAGGAAAATAAATTATAAACTGATTGAAGTACTTTTCAGAAGACATAATTAAAAAGAGAATATGGAAAATATTTTCTCAATGCATATTGTGAAAGTGACTAAGGACCAAGTTTTAGAAAAGGTAGCTACAATTAGCTTAATATTTTTTTTGAAAGCTCATTCTGTCAAATGCATTTATTAAATGAATAACATTCCATGTGAATAAATAATTTCAAAGACAGAAAAGTAAAAGAATTCAATGACCAAACAAGCAAACTTTTACCTTGATTTTAATTAAAAAATCAGAATTTGGTGGCAAAATAAACATCATTTGAGATTTATCAATAATGAAGGTATAGAAATATGAGAAAAATCTAAAATACATTTAGACTTTATGAAGGTAGCTACTTTTGATGAAAATTTTAGGATGTGCTCCAAAACTCATATAATAACTATTTCTGGGGCTATAAAACATGAGGTATTGTTATAAAACTGCTCTATAAAATATATACATAGAATTTTCTTTTATTTAAAATACATTTCTATATTTGGGTTTAAATTTATTAAGTTTTACTTTAGAGTAGTTTGAGGTTCACAGCAAAACTAGGGGGAAGGTACAGAGACTTCCCATACAACCACACATGCATAGGGTCCTGGATTATCAACATTCCCCACCAAAGTGGAACATCTGTTACAACTGATGAACCTATAATGACACATCATAATTACCCAAAGTCCATAGTTCACATTATGATTCACTGATCATATTATACACTCTATGGGGTTTAACAAATGTGTGACATATAACCACCATTATAGTATTACACAGAGTATTTTCTTTTTTTTATATATTTCACACATTTTTTTAAGTTTCTACATTGTTTGTTGGTTTCTGCCATACAGCAACACAAATCAGCCATAATTACACACACATCCTCTCCCTCCCTAGCCTCCCTCCCCTTTGCCTATCTGATTCTTCCAGGTCATCACTGACCACCAGACTGGGCTCCCTGTTCTCCACAACAACTTCTCATAAGTTATCCACCTTATACTTGATAGTGTATATATGTTGATGTTACTTTCTCCATTCATTCCACTCTCTCCCTCCCACACTGGGTTCACAGGTCCATTCTCTGCATCTGTGTCTCCATTCCTTCCCTGCAAATAAGTTCACCAATATATCTTTTCTAGGTTTTATACATATGTATATATATATATGCACATTAATATACTATGTTATTTTCTTTCAGAGTTATTTCACTCTGTATAACAGGTTCTAGGTTAATATACCTCACTAGAACTGACTTAAATTTGTTTCCTTTTTGTGGCTGAGTATATTCCATTGTATATATGTACCATATCTTCAGTAGATGGACATACAAGTTGCTTCCATGTCCTGGCTACTGTAAACAGTGCTGCAATGAACACTTGGGTACACATATCTTTTTCAGTTATGGTTTTCTCAGGGTATAAGCCCAGTAGTGGGGTTTCTGGGTCATATGGTAGATTTATTCCTATTTTTTAAGGCATCTTCATACTGTTCTCCATAAGAGCTGTATCAGCTTACAGTCCCACCAACAGTATAGGAGGGTTTCCTTTTTCCTACATCCTCTCCAGCATTTATTGCTTGTAAATTTTTTGATGATGGTCATTCTGACTGATGTGAGGTGACACACAGAGTATTTCACTGCCCTTAAAATCCTGTGTGTTCTATTTATCCATTTCTCTCCTACTTCAACCCCTGGCAACTGAGGATGCTTTTACTCTTCATATAGTTTTGCCCTTTCCATAATGTCATGTATGTGGAGTCATTTAGTGCATGGTATTTTCAGATTGTCTTCTTTAGCAATATTCATATAAGTTTCTTCCATATCATTTCATGGCTGAAGATCTCATTTCTTTTTAGTATTGAATAATATTCTATTTTCTGGATGTACCATAGTTTATTTATTTGTATAGTTTCTAAACATATAATGTGACAAAGTATCTCATTATCCTTGAAGGAAAAGACATCTAGCTTCACTGTGCTTAAAATAATACTGCCACATATTCTACCCAGTAGTATTTTTTCCTCGATTACAGTTCCATAAAATCTGGTTCAGGGTAGGCCTCTAATATTGGAATAGAGAATTCTTATACCTGGCAATAATTTTTTTTTTTAAACAGCTGTTTAGTAAGACAATTTTGCACATATTCCTTGTGGAAAGCATGACAAAACAAGAAATTTGAGCCCTTGCAGTTAATTGATTACACTTGCAATTATAGTTCAGCTGGTTAAATGACTTCAGGGAAATCAATTTACTCCACATCACCAGTAAATGTCACCACTATGCACAGTGAATTCTCCACTAAAAATCCACATTCAAGAAATAAATCCGCTCAAAGAACAATTTTATTTCATATCATGTTGCTGTGCTTCCAGTGATTTTCTTACAGTTCCTACCATCAAGCTGCAAAAACAATGGTTTCTCTAGGTTCTCTGAAAAGCAATGATAGGAGGATTAACAGTTTCAAACGGATGTATAATTGCCTATCTGGAATCCTACCAATTTCAAAAGAGAAGGCAGGAGAAGTAAATTAAGAACAACTAATAAATTGAAACTACTGTGGTTTCTATTTTAAGTGTTTATGGAGAACTTAAAATTGAAAAATTTCTACATTAAAAAAATATTACATTTTTATACATATTTTGGCATCCTTTCCAGCTATTTTTCTCTGAGAAGGGAGGAGGGTTGATAAGAACACTATTAATTTTGTCTGAGATGGTAAGGCAGAACAGCATCTATTTGCCTTTAGCCATCTAATTTTATTGTTTGTTACCCATTTGATCACCTGACTTTCCTGTTTGCTCCCATGATAATTGTGGAAAGATTTGTAATACTACTTCCTGAGGGACTGAAATGTTGTCAAAGCCTTGCTTAAGAGACAAGTACTTAATGTGAGAAGAGTTTTGCTCTGTGTCACTTGAACTTTGGCCTTTTCACTGGAGCATTTGACAAGAGTGTAAATATGATAGTAGC